>NC_081782.1:23456847-24107847 GCF_963082965.1 Carassius carassius | reverse complement strand
TATTTTTAAATTCCTTTAATATAACATTCATTTTGTCATGCAAATACTTTATTCATTACCTGTCCTTTATTTTGACAGATAACTTATTGGGGAAAATATATTTGTCTGTACACTGATTAAGAAATTGTTGTGTGTTTTATAAATTATTTTCTTTATTTTAGTTAAAAGTGAGGCACTGTATAATTTCACTCACATTATTTAGGCCTAATTAAAACAAGAAACGAATAAATTAAACCTGCATGATTTAGCTAAATCATTGAAACTCACGTCCTCACATTTAAACTCAAGTTATCTCATTATAATCAACAAAATGCACACAATGTTAAAAAAGAGCATTGTTAAATTGACAACTTAAGTGATTTTAAAGGAAGCCTTATTTACTTTCATATAATTTAAGTAAAATGAAAATAAAAATTGCAGCCGTATTTAAATGCAGGTGTGTGTCATATTCCTTAAAATATCAGAGTGCAAGATTTGTGTGGCACACATAAGTGGCGCAGAGCATTTATTCTTACTTGTCTACATATTTTATTTTCATTACAAATCTTGTTCGGTTTTATTTTGGATATTTGCATTTAAAAAAAAAAAGATTTACTTTGTAATGCATATGCAAAATGTGAATTATTATTCATATTCAGTTGTTTGTGTGAAAATTATTAATGCGCATGCATGACTGGGAGGCGTTTTTTACCAGCGGCGTTTGTAAAGTGCATTTGCTGATTTTGACCGCTGATTGGCGCTTTAACCACAAGTTATCAAACAAGCGCATCAAAGCACATTTTTGCAAATAGACGTCAGTTTTGCCTCGCTGATGTGTTACATTTGACTGCTTCAGTCACGGAAAATGAAAGAAAAACACTATAGTTTAAATATTTAATATATTTAATATTCACAGATGAAAGTTTGGTATTTATGAAGTTATGTGCATTTCTTAGAACGAATTCAAGCAGGATAAATGTCAAGCCTGTGCCTGAGTCTGTGCTTATATTTTCTAAGCTACATGGTATTAAACCATATTTTAGATTTGACACATTTAAAAGGTGTGCAGTATTATTTATATTATATTAATTATGCGTTATATTGTTCAAAAGAAATTGTGGTTTATTTTGCATCGGAGCATTAAAAGTGGTAGCCTATTTTAGGGGGGTAGGCTACATGGATTAATATGCAAAATGTCAATTTTTTCATATATTACGCCTATATTTTAATTTATATTTTAAATATAAATATATTTTTTCCTTTAATAAAACAACATGCATTTTTGTTATTCGTTACCTGTCCTTTATTTTGACATAACTTATTGGGAAAAAGACATTTGTCTGTAAACTGAAAAGACCTTTGTTTTTATTTATTTATTTATTTATTCCTAGCCCATCATGCATCTAACCATCCACTCAGCTTTAAGAGCTGTTAAGATTAAAACTGGCAGCTCAGCAGTGAGCCAGTGTCATGGACGGAGGACCTGTTAATATATTTTCTAGTTTATATTTCCATCTCGTTATGCCGCTGGTTTAGTATAGTTTTTTTTTTTTTCTTATAAAACTTATTTGTAAATAGAGCAGACACTTTCTGTTTGTCTACACCAGACACGAGAGTTGTCATCCGTGCCCCACAGTGAAAAGTGTGTCTAAACTTGATGACATCACACTATAGTGTCAAATCATCTGAACAAAGTGTCAGAACATTTTGTCATAAACAGAACGAGCATCAGTTCACTGATGGGGATCATGTCCAGTGTATCCATCACTGTGTTCTGTTGTCTTTTGTTGGATCGCTCCACTTGTGTCCGGTGTGGACCTGGCGTGCGTTTTTTATTGTTTTATTTTACAGCCCTGCTTGTTTTAATGTTTTTATTAAATATCTGTATTGACTGCATGGTCATATTATAGAATTATTTACTGCCATGCGACCTACAAAAGTAAAGCTTGGCGAGTCGATCAACGAGCATTGCTGCAGGTTAATTTTTGGCGGATGTGCTGTGCTTGTGTTCCCGCGGTCGTCTTCATTTCGTCGGGTGAAACATCTCTCTCACTCGCAGCAGAGTCTGTGAGCAGCAACAACTTCCCCTCCGCGCGCACTGATACCAGAAACACGCTCCGCCTTCACTCGGTGAATAAAGTATTTCAGTATGTTTGAAATGTTATGTTCATAACGTAGCATATAAAATAATAATAATTTTAAAAAAATAACAGGAGATTTTCAAAGTGGCTTAAGCTATTTCGTGTAAACTTTTTTTCCCTATATCACATGCCAAACTAATAACATTGTAAGCGTTAAATCTTTAATTGCTGCTTTCTGCTGTGAAAATTTAGTTTGTGATGAAAATAACAGTACATCTTTGTCAGTTATTTTATCTAAACAGATCGATTAACTTCTTCAAGATTTCAAAATCAGATAGCATGCTGATAATGTAGTAGCACTGTAAGATTACATTTGTTTGAATGCATTATTGCGAAAGCGATTACGTGTGAATCAGTTTAAATCATGCTTTAACCCGAAAATAATCAGTAAAAGAAACAGACAAACTCTTAACATCCCACTCGACTCTTGCAGTCATTGTAACCTTCTGATCAAGCTATAGCTAAATATGTTTAACATGAATTCTTGATGACTATGCAGTTATATTATGGGCTGTTGGCATGAATTGTACTCGTGATGGAGCGCTCTTGGAGCGAGTGAAAACCACGACGCTCATATTCAAGTGTCTGTGCAAAAAATATTAATGTGCATTAATGACAGGGAGGCGCCGTCTCATCACTTTAATTTTTTCCTGATAATGAATTTATAATTTTTTTAATTAACATAATATCGTGGTGTCTCACATACATTAAAAATATATCTACAGAAAGCTTGAAATGTTTTTTAAACGAAAACGAATTGTGTAATCTGTGAATGTTGCATTTCTCTCGTCGGAGAGAGCCAGCACTGTGAATTTCATCTTGCAGCCGACAAGAAAACATTTGTTTATTAATAAATAATTAGAATGTCTCATTTTCCACAATTATTAGGCTACTTCTGCATGTGCTTTGTTGCAAACTTAATGCATGTGCTTGAGCGTGGGATATATTAAGATTTGATTATGTAAATTTAATATAAACCTCTGATTAGTTGAATATAACAAACGAACGACTAGAACTAGAAAAATCTTACGTGGGGGCAGACCATTTTTCAGTCTATAACCAAAACAACAGTCCTATATAAACCAGTTCAGCAAGTGAAAGCCTCATAAGACACTGTCCATATGAAAGAGCAATTCACACCTTTATCTCGACCCCCACAAGCCATACATAACTACCCCCAAAAACCCAACCCCCTCCAGCTGAACTGAATTCGGTCTGTTTTTTGGCAGACAAGAACAGTGTGTTACTGGGCTGAAACATGCCTGCACTCAGCAGCGCTACTCTTTGTATTCATAATTTTCTCGCAGCCCATATTATTATTTTCACAAGACCATAATGATAATAACAAATCATCAATTAATAATTAATCATTATTTTACGAAAATCATTGTTATTTGTGATCGTGGGTGATTGAGGAAGGCTTTAAGACCAAGCAGAATCCTCTGTTCCCGTCTCACAGAGCACGGGACTCGCGCTCAGTGATGCAGCTTCACTGTCTGCGGTTTGACTTTACTGAATCAAATTGAAATGAATACAACTTATTGATCATGAGCCCAACATTTAGCAAGGCAGGAAAACATTCATTCTAACGTAAGGAAGACGTATTTCAGTGAGCTAATGCTGTTAAATAGAGAGAGAGAGAGAGAGAGAGAGAGAGAAACTAGTCTAGGGCTATTCTTAAACTTGGAGCTCATTATATTGAAGTACAAATCCAAACACCAGAAACGTTATGCATTTTATGAATAATGAAATGTTATGAAAAGTATGCATTTTATTTATTCACATGCTGTATGGTTGAAATAATATTTTAGTTCACAACTTTAAGTTCCGTTTTTAAAAAAAAAAATGCTTTATTGGCTAATGTTTCATAAACCTTCAGTTGTTATGCTCTAAAATCCATGCCATTAGTAATTTCGCAGTATTTTCACCTCCTAAATCACTAACCTTTAAAGTCACAATTCTATAATGGTCAAAATTACTCAGACCAATGGTATTTTTTAATGACATTATTTTATTATTTTTATTAAATTTTTTTGAATAATTGTAGCCTACATAAATAGGTAAAGCAAAACAAATATTTGGATCGTCCCTTATTTTTTCCCTTATTTTCTTAAAGATTAAACACATATTTTCTACAAGAATAAACATGATAACATATTATTAATTAATAAAAATAATTTAAGCAATTAAAACCTTTTTTTTTTTAAACTTGAATTTAAATACTTTTAAACTAACTTTAAATTCTCAAGGAGTTTATAAGTAAAACATGGTAAAATGTCACAGTGCATGTTAAATAGCCTAAATGAACTTGTGTTAACAATATAATTAGAACTAGGGATATCCCGATCAGGTTTTTTTGTCCTCGAGTCCGAGTCATTTGATTTTGAGTATCTGCCGATACCGAGTCCCGATCCGATACTTCTATAATACATAATAAAAGAATAAAGAAGAGCGAAAAAACAGATCCAGGATGTTCAATAAATTACATTTTGAAATATATTCAAATATAAAACAGCTATTTTAAATAGGCTAGTAAAAATATTTCAAAATCTTACTGTTTTGCTGTACTTTGGATCAAATAAATGCAGGCTTGGTGAATAGAAAAGACTTCTTAAAAAAAAAAAAAAAAAAAAAAAAAAAACCTTAACAAGCTTACTGTTCAAAAACTTCTGACTGGTAGTATAGGCAACTTTATTTTTTTTTCTAATTTCTAGCTTTTAATTGGCTTAGAAATCTATAAATGCTGGACAATAACAAATAATAATGATTTGTTTATATACTACAAACACTGTTTATCACATAATAATACAGAATAGTTTCTATAGTGTAATAAATACTATGTCAATCAGCACTGCATTGTTCATACTTTATTTATCACCTGCTGGAGATGACTTGAAGAACAATTTCTTGTCGTGATCGTATATTAACGTCTTCGTGTTTGCATAAGTATCTGTTTTCCTGTGCGCACCACAGCATAGCTGGGCGCTTTTGTCCATATTAGGAATTTCCTGATATCAGCGCGAGAGCACGCTCCGGCTTCGAGTATGAATGAGACACACACTGCATGAGAGTTTAGCGCTCTGTGATGTTCATCTCGCTGTATCCTGAGTCAGAATGAAATATCAGGTCTTGCGCAAACTATCATGTCTCTTTGAGTTTGAATCTATATTTATTCACACCAGCTCTTGAAAACAAAGTGATGTCATGCCGCACGCATCGCTGTTTCTGTGTGGAGTCAAAAGTGTCTAACTCCGTGCCACCGCATAACAAAAGATGTGTGAAAAATTAATGAGAATATATATATATATATATATATATATATATATATATATATATATATATACGAGTCCTGATCGGGAGGTAACGTCCGATTCCGATCGAGTCTGAAACCACGCGATCGGGTCCGATTTCCGATCACGTGATCGGATCTGGACATCCCTAATTAGAACTAACAATATAATTAGATTTTTTTAACATTTTTAACATTTTTAAATCGTCCACAGCTGAGCATCGCGGGAGGCTTATCTGCACCAGAGCTCGTGAAGTGAATGTGATGAACGAAGTCATTTTCAGATGCAATAAAAAAATAAAAAAACCTAGATAGCCTAGATTAGGCCCAGGCTCTGTTCTGAAGTATAAAATAATTATAATTACTGTTAACCCAGAGTAACAAATTTTAACGGATTAATCGCCTATTTTCATTTGCTGGATGTTTTCTTTATTTTTTATTTTTTAAACACGCTAAAAAATAAAGTTTGTCAGAGGAAAAAAATATATGTAAAAATATATAATATGATTCATGTATAGGTTTCATTTTAAAGGATTAATCACCTATTTTGTTTGCTGCATGTCTTTTTTTTTAAACGCTAAAAAATAAATCAGTTTGTGAGAGGAAAAAATATAAGTCAGGTATAAGTTGCATTATGTTACATTTAGGAATAATAACTGCTGGCCTAATAATGTTATAATGTACCAACAGGATATTTTTAGTTCCCTTCACAAATCCTTTAAATTTAACAAATTTATCAGAACAAAACAAGAATTAAAAATATATAATTCTAATGGATAAATATAATTGCAGTATATAATAATATAGGCTTAGTAACAAAAAATAATAATAATTTAAAGCTAAGCATAAGGTAAGGTTGGGCTTTCTCATTCGGGAGAAATCCAACCGTTTCCATATTCGTGATGTTGCCCATTTGAAGCTTAACTATTATTAATGAGGTAAATAGGCTGTGTAGTTCACGCGTTTCAGTATCGATGGAAAAAAATCATAATTAACAATGTCAAAGTGCTCACGCCGAATGTCTGGTGAACGACTGCTGTTTCCAGTGAATATGTGCGCGAGGCACCATCGCGATCAAACAGCTGAAACAAATAATACTTAATTTTTGGTCACACATAAGGCATAATTCAAAAATGCAAAGTGTTGGTAGTTTGAAAAATCAAGAATAATAACAGAGATATTACTAATTATTGCTACATGCTGGACCGTTCCCATTTCGCTCTGCATATGGAACCTGAAGATATTTTTTTAAACCAAGAATGAACCGAAATGAAAATGAAATGAAAACATTTAGCTCATATATATATATATATATATATATACATAGGCCTTATATTTATTTGTTTAATAAAAATAGCATGCATATGATCCTTTGTGTAAATGTCTTCTTTTAATTTTTGTTTAGTAGACTGTAGCCTAAGACTATCCTACATTTTAAAAAATTAACAAATTGTAAATTTTTTTTTTTTTGTTACAATGTTATATCATAATGTTATTGTTGTTTTACTTACTACTTTTATCTCATTTTACATTTACATTTATTTCGCAATCCGTCCCTTTGTGCCACCTGGCGGTAGTTCGCGAATTATTTTAACACACGACTGAATTACAGTTACCGCCACGGCGGCGGTATACGCGGCGGTAATGCCCAATTAGGCTGGCCACCTACTGTACATGAGAAATATATCTACAGAAATCTTGAAATGTCTACCTTTAAATGAATCAATTCTAAATGAAAGCATTATGTAATCTGTGAAGGTTGCATTTCTCTTTAAAGGCACGTCCATGTGGAGAGAGTAGGGGTGTAACGTTACGCAAAAATCACGGTTCGGTACGTACCTCGGTTTTAAAGTCACGGTTTGGTTCATTTTCGGTACAGTAAGTGAAGGAAATGCAAACATTAAACTGCAGGTTGTTTATTACTGTAAATTTTTTTAACAATGTTTACACTTTTTAAAAAAAAATACTTTTTAATAAAATATATATAAAATAAAAAAAGAATAAGAAATAAAATATTGCTGCAAAGTTCTCCATTAAATAAAATACTCTCAGTCTCAAACCAATATCATATAATAAAATATAATGAAAAATATAAATAAATAACTATGATTACAGTGCGGCATTACCAATCCCAGCTTGTAGGCCTGCTCATATTTAAAAATATATATATAACTTTTCCAAAGTGTAAAGTGCAGCATCAACAGTTTCAGTTTTTAGACCTGCTCAGATTTCGATATTGCGTTGGACCAATCGGAATTAAGAGCAAAGGTCTGTTTAAATGCCGACTGGAGCTGCGTTTGATTTACAATCGTTTTTTTCCTAGTTGTAGTGATGTTCACACTCGCGTGATGTCTTTTGAAAACCTTAGGCCGGTGACACACTGGCATAGTGCACCTGTCAAACATAGTCTATTTTGCCGTCAATACTGTTGATGGTGTCCTTTATCAGTAGGCTTTATATTCATGCTCAACATGAAGTATAGATATTGTTGTCGTGAAGACAAGATCCTGGTGTGTCGGCGCCTCGGCGGCCTCCCTCTATGTCACCTACAGTAGCAGCAGTGCGCCAGCACCGCGTCAGGCACAATTCTGGTGTGTGAAGACACAGAAAACGCGAAGCAGCCGTCACGCAACTGACACGCAGCAGAAACGCCACGCTCACGCCACGCAGCCAGTGTGTCACCGGCCTTAGAATCAGCTGCAGGACGGGATTTGCGCTGAACGCGGAGACTTCCGCCACTTAATATATTAGTTTGGAAACACGAAAATGTACCTATGTTCCGCACACAAAATATTGCTTTCGGTCATTCGGTACACACGTGCACCATACCGAAAGCCCTGTACCGAAACGGTCCGGTACTGTAATTCTGCTTTCAGAATGGTCTGTAATAAAGAGATGCCTTTACACATGTGTATTTCCCAAATCTAAAATAGCCTATAAAACATGTCCATAGACAGAAACTTTACTGATGTCTGGACTCTGTTTGGGATTTAGAAAAACGATGGTTCAATATATTGGTAATGAATAGGCAACATTCTGTGAGAATTTATATTTCACACAAAAATATTGTATGGATGCAACAAAATATAATTAAAACAGTTTGTATCTTTTTTTTTTTCTTTTTTTTGTTAAGGAAACTTCCTCTGAAATTAAGTTACAATAACTTACAAACTATATTGCACAGTAGTCAACATTTGAAGTGGGTCAAAACATTTCTTCAAAGTTATCCTAAAACCAAAATGACAGGGCATTAGTCCTACTTTGCCTAAACCTGCTCTGCAAGTTTAAAACCTTCATAAGACACTGTCCATATGAAAGAGCAAAAGATTCACACATTTATTTCAACCCCCACAAGCTATACAGAACTACCCCCAAACCCCAACTCCTTCAGCTGGACTGAATTTGTTCTGTTTTTTGGCTGCGAGGAATGGTGTGTTTTCATGCTACTTGGTTGAAACATGCCTGCACTTCACAGCAGCCATATTCTTTTTATTCATTATTGTTATTTGTGAACGTAGGCGTTTGAGGAAGGCTTTAAGACCAAGCAGAATCCTCCGCCAGCTGCTCAAGCTTCACAGCGAGCATCGTGCTAACTGACCCAGGTTCACCGTATGCAAGTTTTGATTTTACAAAATCAGTTTGAGGCGAATACAATTATTGATCAAGAGTCCAACATTTAGCAAGGCAGGAAAACATTCAGTCAACCTGAAGGAAGATGTATTTCATTGTAAGTTAATGCTGTTAAATAGAGAGTTAAAAAGGTAGCCTATTCTTAAACTTGGACCTCATTACTATATTGAAGTACAAATCCAAACACCAGAAGCAACATGCACTCTCTAAGTGTTCTTTCATTGAAAAGTATGCATTTTATTTACATTTTATTCAGAGGCTATATGGTTGAAATAATATTTTAGTTCAAAACTATAAGTGCCATTGTTTAAAAAAAATGCTTTATTGACTAACGTTTCATAGACCTTCAGTTGTTATGCTTTAAAATGTCATGCCATTTGTAATTTCACAGTATTTTCACCTCCTAAATTACTACCCTAATTCTATAATGGTCAAATTTACTCAGGCCAATGGCATTTTTAATGACATTATTTTTCTACAAAAATAAACATTATTAATAAAAAATAAAAGAATGAATCTCAATTAGCACTTATTTTCCATTTTTTGAAGTTAATTGGCAACTCACATTTAACTGCTGGTTATACATGCTCTATTTAATCGTGTATGTGATGAATAAAAATCTTGAATCTAATGATGATGTAACTATCTTTTGACTCCTCTGAAAGTGGCACCTTCCTCAAAAAAAAAAAAAAAAAACAACCTAAGTTGTTGCAAGCGAGTAATAGGTTTAAAAAATAAAAAAAGTGGGTGCTTGGTTTCCGAAATGGAAAACGAATACAGCTCGTAAAAAGTTATATAATGAAAATAATTTTTTTTTTTTTTGTACTAGACTCAACTTGAATTTCAGTACTATTAAACTGACTTTAAAATATCAAGGAGTTTAAAAGTTGAAACGGTAAAATGTCGCATGTTAAACCGTGCATGTTAAATAGTCTAAATTAACTTGTATCTTGTATAGTATCTGAAGACCTTGATTGTATATTAGCATAAAACTAAAAATATAATTTGACTTTTGTTTTTTTATTAAATTAACAACTCCTGTATAAAATGTGACCGCAACCTTTACATCAAACATTTTGAAATCGTCCACAGCTGAGCAATGCAGTAGACAGGTTACGTTAAGCATGCGAAGTGAATGCGCATCCACAAAGTCATTTTCAGATGCAATGAAAAAAATTAAAAAAAAAACATACACAAAACTTGTAAATAGTTAACAACATAGCCTAGATTAGGAATTATTAAAATAACCCATTCAAAAGTTTGGGAACCCTTGGTTCTTAAAACTGTGTGTGGTTACCTGGATGATCCATGACTGTCTTTCTGTTTTGCGATGATTGTTCATGAGTCTTTAAGGTCCTGCAGATTCTTCAGTTTTCCAGCATCTTTAAGATACTGCTTTGTTTCTTATGCTTTTCTAAAAAAATTGTTGGATTGTGCTCCGTTCTCGCCGACACCCACGGAAGGATCATGAATGCATTTTCTGCAACAAAACAACAGCGCAGATTACAGTTCACTAGAGTGAGCCTGTTTCACATTTTTATGGACACTATGTATTTTAACGTCTGTAAACAAAAATTAAAACTTAAATATTAGTAGTGAAATTTTTCAGTTGTACTCTAAAATAAAATGGTTATTTTTCTTAAATACTTAGGCCCAATCCCAATTCTACCCCTTAGCCCTTTCGGTAACATGGCTGCTACAGCGAACTAGAAGACACATCAATGTAAGCTTTTTTGGCATAAATAAAGATTTAAATGAAAAGTTATCATTTTTTTAATGTTACATTGAATTGTGAGTTCATATTAATAGTCATGTTACTCAAAGAAATGTTTACAAAAAATTGCTAATATTTGCTAACGTCATATCATTACAGACTTCATGATAGTGCCACAGCAGCATATGTCTGATCAGGGCGATAACTGCCGTAGAATTTGATCTCATCAATAATTAGAAATCGCTAAACCATTTTCTCAAATATTGGCTATTCGAGAGAGAGATGGAAGTTGCGTGTATTCGCGTCTGTGCGTTTATCTTTTTAGAGTGAGTTTACTTAAAAACAGCGATTGTATCCTCTCGTCGCTGGAAAATATAATGTAGCGATTCAGTATTTAAACTGTATTTAATAAAAGTTGTTGGGCAGCGTTGATATTTTTTTTTTTCCTGGATGTGTGAGCTGCGCGATTTCCGATATGTGTGTGTGTGTCAGTAAGCAGCTCATTAATACAGAACGATAATTAAAGGCTCTAATGCACACCAGTATATATGTGTGTATTGTAAGAGCTAGATGACGAATGATGGCGTGTCATGGTAGTGGTGTCCCAATCCTTAGGGGAATATTTTCTCCCCTACCCCTTGACACTCTGTTTCTTCTAGGGAAGGGGTATAAAATAGAATTGGGATTGGGCCTTAATTTCTGTCATCAAACCTTTAAGTAAGATTAGGCTTAAAGTAATGTCAAGTTTTTTTTTTTGTTTTTTTTTTGGGGTCACGAAATAGATTACACTATAATCTATAGTCTAGGTGGGTCGTGGAATGGAAACCCATTTTTTCAGCCTGGTTCTCATAAGAGAACCTGGAGATTTGGTTTGGTCCTCACACTGCATGTAGCGTGACCTATTAAATGCAACTATAAAAAATGAATTAATAATAGTTATAATATTATTACACTTTATTTATTTAGTTTTATAAAATCAAAGAATAGTAAATAAACTAAATAATACTGTGTGATATTATTAAAAATAAAATTATGTTTTCAGGTTGAAATTAAAACTTATATAGTACAGTTTGTGATCTAAAATGGTAGTTGTGCATTAACAGCTGTCAACCATGGTACGCAAATGCGCTGTCAGAACATGTTTAACGCATTTTTTATTTTGGTCGTGCATGCAGACCTGCGGACCACTTATGTGCACCCCTGATTATAACATTATTAGGCCTGCCGTTATTATTTCTGAATGTAATAAAGTGCAACTTATACATGACTTATATATTTTTTTCCTCTCACAAACTTAATTTATTTTTAGCGTTAATTAATCAATTTATTTAAAAAAAAAAAAAACATGAAGCAAACGAAAATAGGCAATTAATCAGTTAAAATTTGTTACTGTGGGTTAACAAATTTACATTATATACTTAGGAACAGAGTCTGGGCCTAATCTGGGGTATGTTGGTAACTATTTACAAGATTTGTGTATGTTTTCTCCAGGTGTTTTTTTTTTCTTTCTCTCTCCATTGCATCTGTAAATGTGCATGCACATTCACATGCTCTGGTGCAGAACCTGCATCCCGCGTTGCTCAGCTGTAGATGATTTAAAAAATGTTTGATATAAAGGTTGCTGTCCCATTTTATACAGGAATTGTTCATTTAAAAAAAATAATAATAATTATATAAAAATGTTTTATACTAACATGCAATCAAGGTCTTCGGATACTACAAGATACAAGTTAATTTAGGCTATTTAACATACACTGTTAAACATAAATGAACATGTTTATTCTTGTAGAAAATAAGTGTTTATTGTTTAAGTAAGGGAAAGAATTAGGGACGATCCAAATATTTGTAATGTAAAATAATTATAGGCCTATATGTGCCTGCAGTTAAAAAGTTATAATATTTGTTTTGCTTCACCCATTTATGTAGACTACAATTATTCTAAAAAAAATAAAAGATAAATAATGTCATTAAAAAAATTCCATCGGCCTGAGTAAATTTTACCATTATAGAATTGGTTAGTAATTTAGGAGGTGAAATACTGTGAAATTACAAAAGACATAGAATTTTAAAGCATAACAACTGAAGGTCTATGAAACGTTAATCAATAAAGTTTTTTTTTTTTTTAAATGGCACTTATGGTTTTGAACTAAAAGATTATTTCAACCACATAGACTGTGAATAAATAAAATTCATAATTTTTAATAAAAGATCACTTAGAGAGTGTAGGTTGCTAGTAGTTGTTTCATATCCTTTGTGTCACTTTGATTTATGACCCTGATTTATGGCTTGATTTATGGAGGTTCCTGTCAACATTGATTGACAGGTTCTCACATGTCAAATGTGTACATGGGCAGATTTATAAGATGATTTATGGCTATATAACCTGCCTGTCACCCTGACTGCCATGTCACTGAGGTCCAGTCACCCTTGATTGACATGACAGACATGTGTGTAAATTAAAAATAGATGTCAGATTTGACTTTTTATGTATTTATTACTGGATTTATGATGGTTTTATCTCTAACCTGAGCTGTGGGGGTTTCTATGGAGTTCCTTTCTATGGACCTGTTACTCACTTCCAGTCAGAAAGTGTTTGGGTTCTTCCTGGAAAAAATGGCTGAGCAAAGGGTGTGTATTGTCACCTTGACAGGATCAATGTTTGTTTGATCTATATCATCATCACCATTGCCCTTCACCCCAGCTGGGGTAAGTTGGATGAAGGAGGCTCTTGCCTTTCCGATCCTTGCCTTGACATCCACAACTGTTCCATCATGCTGGTCGATGATGCTACCCAGGTAGGTAAAGGACTGCACTTCCTCCAGGGGACTTCCATACAGTGTGATTGATTCGGTACTGGTGGGGTTGATCTTCAGAATTTTGCTCTTATCTTTGTTGATGTAGAGTCCAACCTGTGCCGATATGGCTGCAACCATGTTTGTTTTCTCTTGCTATGCTGTTGACTGTGTGAGAAGAGTGTAATATCGTCGGCAAAGTCCAGGTCTTCGAGCTGGTCCCACAAGGTCCACTATTCTGTTTCAGCTGCCAGTGCATTTATAAAGTTTTTCTTATCTTTCTTGATGCTCTTCTTCACTCTTCTGTGGGCTTCTGTGTATTCTTCTTGTGCCTTTGCTGCTCTAATTTTGCTGTTGTTGACTGCTGCCTTCTTCTTTTTCCTGTCTTCGATCTTGGTCAGTGTTTCTGTTGTCATCCACTCTTTCTGTTGTTTCTTCTTTGGCCCAAATACTTCTTGGCATGTAGACCTTAGTGCCTCTTTAACCCTCTGGAGTCTAAGGGTATTTTTGGGGCCTGGAGAAGTTTTGTCATGCCTTGACATTTGTGCTTTTTTCAGTTTCTTATAAATATCTAAATGGGTAAAGACTAATCTCACTGTAATCAGCACAAACTGGGCTGTAATAATATGTGAAAGGCATGTATGTACATGATTGTGTTTTTGAGAAAAAAAATATTATGCGTGGTTAGTGAAAAACTAAAAATGTTAAAACGCTTGAATAAGGCAAAAAAACACATAAAGAACAATGGTTCCCGGGATTTTTGAGAACTGGAGCTTGTAGCCTAGAATTTTTCTTTCTAAATGATGTGAAAATCTTCTTGTTTACTCACTCACAGAAAACAATATATTGATTTAAATTTTCTAAGACACTTTTTGTTGGTAAAAGTCATATGCGAGTAGGCGTCAACTACCATGAATATCATTGTGATTTACACCCGAGAAGACAAAGGGCCGCATAAAGAGCTGCATAATGAGCCATTCGGTCATCTGTGCCACTGTGAGTGAGGAGTTACAAGAGAGAATGTGAGAACAAAATAAATCTATATAATTTTATGTTTGTAGTTTATTAAGAATATATTTAATTATCCCACAACATAATTTAATATCCACTTGGGGGAGCAGTTAAACAGTTTATTAGAAACAATCAAAGCTGACTTTCAAACAAATTGTTTGGCATGCTTACTCCAGTCACACAATCCTTCAGAAATCCTTTTAACAATCTTATTTTCTACAAAAAAAAAAAAAAACGTTTGTTGTTATTATTATCATCATTATTATTAATGTTGAAAAGAGCTGAGAATATTTTTCTGGGTTTTTAGGGGGAATAAATGGAAAGAAAAGCATTGTTTTTACATTTGTTACAGTTATCTATTTGTTACATTTATATTATTTACATCAAGCTTTCGAAGGGTATAGTGTTGTATATTGTTATTGAAACTTCATAATGTTTCACTTGATTATACATTTAGTCAGGAATTATAGTTTGTAAGGATTGTGGAAGGATTGTGGAAAAAGTCTAACTAGTAAAACGTTTACACGTTATGTGAAAACTAGTACAAGTATATAAATAAATAAAAAGAGACTTACTCATGTTTATGATCTCTGCTGAATAAAGTGCTTCATTCTTTTTTTCTGAGGAAATCCATTTCTCAAATCCTCAACCACATCACATCTTTTTGGGGTGAATTATGTGTTATTCCTCTCATCGCGAAGCAAACAGTAAAATAAAAAAAACTGTTTTCTTCTTTTTCTTCTGTTATGGGCGTATTCAAGCCGCGCGCTTCAGTTTGAGTCTGAATAGCGCGTTCGGCGCGGGGGCGTGGTCACATTAGATATAATGAAGGGAGACATGAAAAACAGACATCGCGTTGTTTTCATATGGATTACTTTATCACAGAATATCTGTTTTCGGCGGCACTTGTTTAGTTTAAAAATAGACATGTCAAGCTTTCTATAGATATCTCTCTCATGTATTTTCGTTGAGTATTCACGGAGTTACAGTTCATTTAAATGACGTGTTTGTAAAAGAAGATCAGCGCAGACAAAGGCTGCAGACAGCGCACCTTGTTTGTTATCTTTATTTTATAAGTGCACAAAGTTTTGTTGTTATTATGTCTGTATCCAAAAAAAAGTAGACCCTTTACAGATTCGATTGATGTATTGCTCTTATCTGTACGATTAAAACTGAAAGTGTAATTTAAGTTCTTTTTTGGGGTTATCAGGAGAAAATGACTCAAAACGCGTATCCGCGTTAATCGACTTGATAGGGTTAACTTCCTGTCGTCGTCTTCTTCATCAAGTTCCTGAAGTATTTCGAACTTATTCTTCAGCACCAGACTAAACTCTTCTGTAGTCTTTGGGTCTTTCAAAGGACCAAAGTTATATTTTACTCTTTTGGTTTGCATGCCTAGTATTTTAATTATTCTTCAGTTTTAGTTTTAATGGTCAGATGCCACATCTGCTCCTCTTCTTACTCTGAAATCCTGTAGAGATCTTCTACATTTTTGGCTAATGAAGAGGTGGTCGATCTGGTTCTCCGTCAAGTTGTCAGGTGACAGATTATTGAGAGCACACAGGTCTGAGACAAGGTCTTTACAGGGGATCTGTATCTGGGGCTCTAGTTGTCCTGGTCTCCGCTGTCTTTCAAGGCTGTAGAGGTCCTTTCTAGGTGCTGATCCACCATCGGGTCTGGATACGTACTGGATCTGGGTGACTGCAGTGACCCTCTGATCTGGATACAGACTGGATCTGGTGGCTACGGTGACCTAAGAGACACAAGAGAGAATAAGATAGAAACAGACTAATATTAGCGTAGATGCCATTCTTCTAATGATGTAGCAAGTACATCGGGTGGTATGGGAAGTGTTCCCGGTTCCGGTTTACCTAATTAATGCAGCCTAAAAATCCTTTAACAGATTTGGATATTAAAAGCATATTAGTATGTTACGTGTAAGCCAGGTTAAAGAGATGGGTCTTTAATCTAGATTTAAACTGCAAGAGTGTGTCTGCCTCCTGAACAATTTTTGGTAGGTTATTCCAGAGTTTAGGCACCAAATAGGAAAAGGATCTGCCGCCCGCAGTTGATTTTGATATTCTAGGTATTATCAAATTGCCTGAGTTTCACTAGTTCACGCTTACATATAATTAGCTGAGGTATGGTATGCATATTTGGCGTGCTGTCCAGGGAAGGGCTCCGAGCTCGGGAATGGCCCGAACCTAGAGTACCCCCCCTTCCCTGTCTATTTATAAAGTGAACTCGAAGTGAGGAGATGGGGTCGAGGAGGGATGCTGATAAACCGTCAATGGATAGAGGGAAGTCAGCGATATTTATACTATGGGATTGATTACTTGATTATGGTCAACCTGTGTTGATTAGGCTAAGTATCTGACGCGCTCCTCCCGAATCTTATTAATAAAATTTCATTTCACTAGTTCACGCTTACATATAATTAGCTGAGGTATGGTATGCGTATTTGGCGTGCTGTCCGGGGAATGGGCTCCGAGCTCGGGAATGGCCCGAAACCTAGAGTACCCCCCCAAAAAAGCAAATGTACAAGAGGACAGCCGCCAGTTTAAAGAATGCCCCCTCCCCCAAAAAGCAAAGAGTACTGGGGGGGGCTGATTTGGTTTCCTGAGAAGTCTTGGGCGTTGGGAGAGTAGGCCCTACCGGCTGCAGCTAATGAACTACGTAGTTGTTGGCGCCCGGTCGGTAGGGCTCGAGCCGATGCTCAACTGGAGCTTGTGGCGTTGGAACGGTGAGCCCTACCGGCCGATGAGGAGGAGCAGCGTGGTTGTGGTGCCCGACCGGGAGGACCCGAGTTGCCTCGACCGGAATAGGTCACGGTGTCGGCGTACGGGCCCTACTGGCTGATAGCCCCTGCTATTCAGTGGGTGAAGGGCCTAATGCTGACCGAGAGGACCCATGAAGCCTCCGACAGGAAATTGAGACTCAGAATGACGGACGTCTGGGTCCTCTCGGTTTGGCAGATAAAAAGCTTTGGGCTGGCCGACAAGGAGGACTCTGGCGACATCCAAAGGGAGATCCCGACTCACGGCATCGTATGGATGAGACTCACTTGCGGCCGGCAAGCATAGGCCCGACCGGGAGAACTCTCGCCAGACGTCTGAAGGGAGCACATGCATCAGACGGGTAAGCCTCGCCGAACGGGGAGAGTGGAAAGGAAAAGTTTTGTAACCTTGTAAGCTTGTAGGTTTTGTAACCTTGTAAGCTTGTAGGTTTTGTAACCTAAACCACGTGGAATGGTCGTGGTTGTCTAGCCTGGAGGCTCTGACCGACGTCTGATAGGAGCTTAGCTCCAGGAATCGAACGGGTAAACCTCTCTGGCTGAAGGACGGAAAAGGTTGTCCAGCCGGGAGGCTCTTACCTTCGTCCGACAGGAGCTTAGCTCCCGGAATCGAACGGTTAAGCCTCGCTGGCCAAAGGACGGAAAAGGTAAGGTTGTCTAGCCGGGAAGCTCTCACCTACATCCAATGGGAGCCTTGACTCCATGCATTGGATGGGTAAACCTCTCCGTACGTAAGACAGAATGGCAAAAAGGGTAGCCGGGGGCTTTCACCTACGTCCGAAGGGAGTGTGAGCTCCTGGCAACGAACGGGTAAGCCTTGCTGGCCGCAGAATGGAAAAGGTGAGGTTGTCTGGCCGGGAGGCTCTCATCAGCATCCGATGGGAGCTCGAGCTCCTGGCATCGAAGAGAGAAGCCTTGCCGGCCATAGGATAGAAAAAGGTAAGGTTATCTGGCCGGGAGGCTATGGCCGGCATCCGGTGTTTTTTTTTTTTGTTTTTTTTTTTATTTATTTATTTATTTATTTATTAAATTTGTGACAGCAGATGGGTAGTCTCTGCAGCCATCGGAGGGAAAAATTGAGATTGTTTTATCTGCGAAGCACCCGTTGGTGTTCGGCAAAAGCGTAACTTGCGGTATTGGATGGGAACATCTTGCCATCGGAGGGAAAATTTGTTTTAGCTGTGATGAACTCGTTGGTGTTCAATAGGTAAGTGTCGCTGACTGAAATTTTTTTATTTTGGGGGGGGGTTAATCGGCTTTTTAATCGGGTAAGCTTCGCTGGTGGTCGGATGAAAAGTCCAAGATTGCTTAAGCAGGAAAGCATCTGACAGGAGTTTAATACTCACGATGTCATATGAGTAAGCTTTGCTGATAGTTGAACGGAGAAGGCAAAGGTTGGCTCAACCGGGAGCACTCTTGCAGTGCCTGACAGGGAGTTCGATACTAAGGATAATTTGGTTGTCTACGAGGGTAGACGCTGTGAGGCTTACTTGAATAATTGTTTAGCAAATCCAATAAGCTGCTTCCGATAATGAGTCCGATATATCTTGGTGCAGTCATTATATTTGAAATTAAGCGTGCAAAAATAAATTGGATTTCCTGTGCCAGTGTACCCCAAATAGGTGCCATGTATCGGCGATGTGGTCGTTGTCGAATTGTCATATTGTCAGCACGTGAGATCGATGGTACATATAGACGATGTAATCGTGCATGGGTGGAGTAAGAGAAAGATTCTTTATACTTGTCTGAGCTTACTATTTGCCATTTTAACCATGCAGGTGCACGAAAGAGCCTATGGAATCACCAATAATCGAAAAATATATTTTTCGGACGTACTGATAAACTGGCATTAAATATAAAATACTATATTTAAAACTGCTAGTTCATGTAGTCGGCGCTACTGTCATCTCGCTTGTCCTGTGAATTTATTTATTTATTTTATTTTATTTATTTTTTATATATATTTTTTTTATGCCTTGGTCATACGCACTCCGGACCACATGCCTCATGATGGGACCGACGCGCCGCCCCTGAGACCAGAATGAGATGCATTCTAATGTAACTGTGGCATTAAACTCCGTTAGTGAGAGCTCCTTTAAAATATGGCACGTATCGGATTTACCTGTTAAAGTACGATGGAATACCTTATATCTGCAAACGATATATGTCTATTTGTGGATGGACACTTCTTTGCCACCTACAGGCTCACATCATCCTTTGAGAGCACGGGCGAGCGTGAAGTGCAGTGCTGAGATGGGATAATGGAGCGGTTTGATAGCGGAATTATGGTAGGCCGCCTAATAATTATAATAAAAAACGTTGGTTGGAGAATGGGCCTAATATCGTCTTGGCTATTGTCGATACATGCTATCACCGCAACCTAGGATGCATGGCATACCTATAAGCGGAGGTGATGTGTGTGGTTTTTTTTTTTTTTTCGCGTGTGAACAGACACTGCTGCGGCAGTGGGGAGATACGGGAAAGGCTCCTGCGGGAGCAGACACTGCTGCGGCAGTGAGGAGGTATAGGAAAGGCTCCTGCGGGAGCAGACACTGCTTTTAGATGCAACACTTTGGATGCCAACTGCCGTAAAAATCCAATGAAGAAAAAGAAGAACCTGTTTTTAGCGGCTTCGCCTGAAAATGTATTGGTTAACGTCGCGCGGTCTACGCCGCTAGAGGAAGCGGCCTCAAACTGCCACTCGGCCGGAACGCCGGGGTGAAAGGCTGAGCCGCGGTGAGAACTGGGGTTCGGCCCAGGCTGGTTGGATTCTTTCTGCTGCAATCCAGCGCTCGGGGAGAGCTCGGTCTCGGGCGGCACGATCGTTGTGTCGAGCGAGGCGAGCTAGGAGCTTGCACGGTCTATTGGCCACGACGTGTGGCTTGGCGAGGAGAGCAGGCCGTGTTTGGCTGGGTAGAAATGATCTCGGGACCGGCAAAAGCAGCAGGTCTTATAAATCCCCTGTGTAGCTCTCTTCGTTGGTACGAAACTTGGGTCTGTGGTAAGGTGACAGACGAATCGAACCAGCATGCTGATAAACCGTCAATGGATAGAGGGAAGTCAGCGATATTTATACTATGGGATTGATTACTTGATTATGGTCCACCTGTGTTGATTAGGCTAAGTATCTGACGCGCTCCTCCCGAATCTTATTAATAAAATTTCATTTTGAGAACGTAGCGGACGTAGAGGATTATAATGTAAAAGGAGCTCATTCAAATACTGAGGTGATAAACCATTCAGAGCTTTATAAGTAATAAGCAATATTTTAAAATCTATACAATGTTTTATGGCGTAGCTAGTGCAGTGTTGACAGGAACGGGCTAATATGGTCATACTTCCTGATTCTAGTAAGAACTGCTGCTGCATTTTGGTCTAGCTGTAGTTTGTTTACGAAGCGTGCAGAACAACCACCCAATAAAGCATTACAATGATCTAACCTTGAGGTCATAAATGCATGGATTAACATTCCTGCATTTGACATTGAGAGCATAGGCCGTAATTTAGATATATTTTTGAGATGGAAAAATGCAGTTTTACAAATGCTAGAAACGTGGCGATCAAATAGCACACCCAGGTTCCTAACTGATGACGAAGAATTGACAGAGCAGCCATCAAGTCTTAGACAGTGTTCTAGGTTATTACATGCAGAGTTTTTAGGTCCTATAATTAACACTTCTGTTTTTTCAGAATTTAGCAGTAAGAAATTACTCGTCATCCAGTTTTTTATATCGACTATGCATTCCATTAGTTTTTCAAATTGGTGTGTTTCACCGGGCCGCGAAGAAATATAGAGCTGAGTATCATCAGCATAACAGTAAAAGCTAACACCATGTTTCCTGATGATATCTCCCAATGGTAACATATAAAGCGT
This sequence comes from Carassius carassius, assembly GCF_963082965.1. Lineage (NCBI taxonomy): Eukaryota > Metazoa > Chordata > Actinopteri > Cypriniformes > Cyprinidae > Carassius > Carassius carassius. The sequence continues at coordinate 24,086,623 of NC_081782.1, read as the reverse complement.
GAAGAGTAGCCTTGAGGTCCTCCATACTGCACTTGTGAACGATATGATACATCTTCATTCACTGCTACGAACTGATGGCGGTCAATCCAATAAAACTAATAGAGAGATACAACCACGATCAGATGATAAGAGCAGGTCATTTGTAACTCGAAGGAGAGCAGTCTCTACTATGATACGGTCTAAATCCTGACTGGAAATCCTCAAATTTATACCATTTTTCTCTAAGGAAGAATATAATTGTGAGGATACCACCTTTTCTAGCATCTTGGACAGAAAAGGGAGATTCGAGATTGGTCTATAATTAACTAGTTCTTTGGGGTCAAGTTGTGGTTTTTTGATGAGAGGCTTAATAACAGCCAGTTTGAAGGTTTTGGGGACATATCCTAATGACAATGAGGAATTAATAATAGTCAGAAGAGGATCTATGACTTCTGGAAGCACCTCTTTTAGGAGCTTAGATGGTATAGGGTCTAACATACATGTTGTTGGTTTAGATGATTTAACAAGTTTATACAATTCTTCCTCTCCTATAGTAGAGAATGAGTGAAACTGTTCCTCAGGGGGTCTATAGTGCACTGTCTGATGCGATGCTGTAGCTGACGGCTGAATGGTTACAATTTTATCTCTAATAGTATCGATTTTAAAAGTAAAGTAGTTCACAGTCATTACTGCTATGATGTTGGGAAATGTCAACAATTGTTGAGGCTTTATTTTTCGTTAATTTAGCCACTGTATTGAATAAATTCCTGAGGTTATGTTTGTTTTCTTCTAAAAGAGAAGAAAAGTAATCGGATCTAGCAGTTTTTTATGCTTTTCTGTAGGAAAGGTTACTTTCCCGCCAAGCAATACGAAATATCTCTAGTAATACCTTTAAAGGGATAGTTCACTCAAAAATGAAAATTATGTCATTAATGACTCACCCTGATTTCGTTCAAAACCCTTAAGACCTCCCCGTTCATCTTCGGAACACAGTTTAACCCTCTGGAGTCTAAGGGTTTTTTGGGGCCTGGAGAAGTTTTGTCATGCCCTGACATTTGTGCTTTTTTCAGTTTCTTATAAATATCTAAATGGCTAAAGTCTAATCTCTGGGCTGGGCTATAATAATATGTGAGCAGCATGTATGTACATGATTGTGTTTTTGAGAAAAAAAATTTTATGCGTGGTTAGTGGAAAAACTAAAAAATTTTAATCACTTGAATAAGGCCATAAAACACATAAAGAACATTGGTTCCCAGGACTTTTTAGAACTGGAGGTTGTAGCCTAGAATTTCTCTTTCTAAATTATGTGAAAATCAACTTGTTTACTCACTCACAGAAAACAATATATTGATTTACATTTTCTAAAACACTTTTTGTTGGTAAAAGTCATAGGCGTCAACTATCATGAATATCATTGTGATTTACACCTGAGAAGACAAAGGCCCACATAATGAGATGCCTAATGAGCCTTTCAGTCAGGTGTGTGACTGAGAGGAAAGAGTTACAAGAAATAATGTGAGGATAAATGTATATAATTTTATGTTTGTAGTTTATTTATAATATATTTAATTATCCCACAACATAATTTAATATCCACTTGCGAGTGCAGTTAAACAGTTTATTAGGAACAATCAAAGCTGACTTTCAAACTGAATTTTATGCATCATTTCTCCAGTCACACAATCCTTCAGAAATCCTTTTAACAATCTGATTTCTAACTGGTTCAATAAGATCCATTTACATCGAGTGATTAGTTCGTGAACCGGATATCACTAAAACTGCAGTGAAGGCGCTCACAACAAACCTGGAAGAGAAGACAATGTAGTTTTTGCTATTTTTGGACCAAAATGTGTATTCGATGTTTCAAAAAATTCTATCTGACCCTCTGATGTCAGATGGACTACTTTGATGATGTTTTTGTTACCAGAAAGCTATCTGACTAAATCTAAAATATCTTATACTGTGTTCTGAAGATGAACTGATGTCTTACGGGTTGGAACGACATGAGGGTGAGTCATTAATGACATAATTTTCATTTTTGGGTGACCTAACCCTTTAATGTCAAGCGGAAATGTTGAAACAAATGAGTACGACCAATAAAAATGTGAACATCGTCATTGGCTAAATGAACAAGAGCTCTAGATGCAGGGGCAATATTTTTTAAGCAGTAGTTGTTCATAAATTCCTCTGAACATGCGCTGCATGTTTGACCACAGTCAGAGAAAACTCATCACCTGAAAACTATGCAAAAACGAAATGTAAACAGACTCCTCGATTATATATACAGTACAGACCAAAGGTTTGGACACACCTTCTCATTCAAAGAGTTTTCTTTATTTTCATGACTATGAAAATTGTAGATTCACACTGAAGGCATCAAAACTATGAAGTAACACATGTGGAATTATATATGGAATTATATACATAACCTATGCCTTGACCTATGCCATACACACTTTTGCATTTCATAATTCAGTGATTTTTTTTTTAAGTTTTGCGGACAGATAATCCCAATGTAAAAGTTGTTTTCTATAACCTTTACAAAAGTGAGAACATCATAGTTCTCAAATGTGTTTGTATTACAAGAGTAGCCCATCTAACAAATCTGGCAGAATCTGAAAAACAAAGATGTTTAGCACATACACACATTGTAGATGCTTACGTACACCAGAAATTGGTGTGGAGATTAGTGTTGTTTTATTAGAATAAAAGAAGATATCAGTAGTTCCTGAAAAAATACTTTGTTTAATGTCAAGTGGGATATGCTGAATAAAGATTCTGTAGATAAACACCTCAGGGGAAAATTGTTTGAAATGGAGTATTGTCCAAATAAAGATTCAAATGTTTAATCATTTTCTTAAATGAATAGATGTTTGCTCATCATGCTCTCTATCCCATGCAAGGATTGGTAGCATTAATTTACAGAGAAGTCTTAAAAACAGCCAAACAAACTAAATGTGAATTGTGTCATCTGCTATCTGAACAAGATGACTTAATTTAGTGGTGTAATGAAAATATCATTTACCAATCCACATTTAAAAGAAAAAACAATTGTATTCTGAATTTTATATGCATTGTAAACATTTGTTTTCTTGCTATACTCTCGTTCTTAGTGATTTGGTCGCTTGAATTCACAAAAGATTATAGATAAAATTTATCTACACAAGAGTGTGGAAACTTTTACATGCTCAAACTTAAACGAGTATGCAGCTTTCAGTGGAACCGTTTAATTTGTTTAAGTTATAGTATTAAAGGTAAAACAGTTAGACTTTTTTGTTTTGTTTTTTGTCGATGCTTCATGTGATCACACTTTGTGGACAGACACAAAGTTCCACTAAAAGAAATATCTCAAAGAGAAAAGCTGTAACTTAATTTCTTAATTTTCATTTATTCCTATTATGATGGCATCTAACAAAGAGATGTCTTCACCTAAAAACCAACAAAGTTCAACAAACAAATTGTGAACGGCCATCCAAAATCTTGATATGGCAAACTCTAGTGGTGTAAGAGAAGAAAAAAACATAGTGTTTAGATCGTTAAAACAGGGCCCATAGTGAAAAAGTGAATCGTGACATTTGCCAAGTATGGTAGCCCATACTCGGAATTGGTGCTCTGCATTTAACCCATCCAAGTGCACACACACAGCAGTGAGAAGTGAACACACCGTGAACACACACCCGGAGCAGTGGGCAGCTATATATACAGTGCCCGGGGAGCAACTGGGGGTTCAGTGGCTTGCTCAAGGGCACTTCAGCCATGGGTATTGAGGGTGGAAGAGAGCGCTGTTCATTAACTCCCTCCACCCCACAACTCCTGCCAGCACTGAGACTCGAACCGGCAACTTTCTGGCGGCTCTCTAACCATTAGTGCACAGCTGCCCCAGTATGAGAACTGTATATTATGTGACTTGCATAGAAAATTCATTATCAGTTTATAAGGTTCAAAAGAAAATTATGATAATAGTTAAAACATCCTTAGCTTGTACATTTCTTTCTTGTTGATTCTAGAGTGTTTAATCTAAAATAACATGATGCCTACAAAATAGTCAAATATTCAAAGTGTATGTTTTCTGTTCTAGGTAAGAACATTTACACAAAGTGTTATAGGCCGGGTAAATAATTTGAAAATAGTAGTTCTGTTGAATGAGAAAAGTTCAGTCATACATTTAAAAAGTTTTCTGATGTAGAAATTATGTGTTCGTCAAACACATCCAAAGAGTTTTCTACTCGTGTGAGAAAAGCACTTGTGTGCATAAATGATCTAAAGAAACAATGCTGGTCATCAGGTTATTTTAAAAAAATAATTAAGTGACACAATGTGTTTAATCTTTTAAACATTTTTACTATTGTAGGTGTAATTATTTTACAGAGTTTAAGCAATTAGATTAAAATGAAAACATTTCTTACATAACAACAAAAAGTAAAAACAACGAATAGGATTTTGCTCATGCTCAAAATTTTAGTTTGCTCAGATTCGTCGTTCCAAACCTGTAAGACCTCTGTTCATCTTCGGAACAAAGTTTAAGATATTTTAGACTTAGTCAGAGAGCTCTCAGTCCCTCCATTGAAACTGTGTGCACGGTATATTGTCCAGAGAGGTAATAAAAACATCTTCAAAGTAGTCCATGTGACATCAGAGGGTCAGTTAGAATTTTTTGAACCATCAAAAATAAATTTTGGTACAAAAATAGCAAAAACTACGACTTTATTCAGCATTGTCTCCTCTTCCGTGTCTGTTGTAAGCGAGTTCAAAACACAACAGTTCAATGATATCCAGTTCGCGAATTAATCACTCGATGTAACCGGATCTTCTTGAACCAGTTCACCAAATTGAACTGAATCGTTTGAAACGGTTCTCACCTCCAATAAGCATTAATCCACAAAAACTGAAAGTGTAATTTAAGTTATTTTCTGGGTTATCAGGAGAAAATGACTCAACGCGTATACGTGTTAATCGACTCCAGAGGGTTAAGCTGTTAACAACAAACCAATATCCTAGAGTAATTCATATACTCAAACAGTACACTGACTGAACTGCTGTGAAGACAGAACTGAAGATGAACACCGAGCCAGATAATGAACAAAAGATTGACTCGTTCTCGAGTCAAGAACCGGTTGCATCGGTTTTCGGATCACCAGTAGTGATGGGATGTTCAGTTCTTTTCCGTGAACCGATTCTTCCGGACATTTCGATTCAATAAAGCGGTTGCAGAAAACAGTTCACCGGTTCTTTTGCGCTCGACATAATGACGTCATTGTTATAATCCTTGTTTTTATTGAAATAAAATTTTCTTGTGTGTCATTTCTGAATGCTTGAGACTATAAAATTAATCAGACAACTGTATTAGTAAAATCATAGCCATAGGCAACTGTCTAGCTACAATTGTAATTTGTAAATAATAATTATTTAAATTGTACTTGTTCTGAAGTGAAAAAGTGGTATTGGGACATCCCTAATATGTAATATTTTAAACCTACAAGTAAGTGTATTTGTATGGTAGCACTAACTGTAGTGTAAGTGTAAAGGGGTAATCAGAATAGCCTTTTTGCTCAATTAGTCTGTGCTTTTTATAATTTATTTATCATTTTTAATTTAGTAACTTTAATTTGTTTTAAAAGGATTATTTTTTTAGATTGCAATGTTGCGATGTAATGTGATTTTAACCCTTTTTTGCACATAATATGCTTACATGCTTACATTCACTTTTTCTATTTAATCCTAATACAAAATACTGAGATACATATTGCCCAGCTCTATAAAGAAGTGTAAATTATACATTTTTTAAATGTATTTTTTTTATTTTAATAGCATAAAAAATTTGCAAAAATTAACTAATCAGTTATGGTAAACTGAAAAAACCCCGCAAATGTCAAATAGATTTAAGTTAAATAAACAAGTAGTCATGTAATTAAGATTTTAGACATAGTATTGACTTTTTGAGTTTTTTTCTGTTTCTCCAACTAAAATAGTTCCAACTTCCAAACAAAGATCACAGCAGAAGTATCTCCAGGCATGCAGCAGTGTTTTGTTACTGAATGATTCAGCGTTTTGAAGGAATCAGTTAATTTAATGAGTTAAAAAAGTTTAAAAGTATGTATTCCCCCCCTCCCCATTAATTTCTTATTTGTATATTCAAAATTGTATTTAAAACCTTAATCTCATGACATCATTTGTTGCAGTTGTAATTGTGCAATGTAATTTTTTTTTATTTGTTTGGTATAGAGCCTTAGTGTAAATTGAATCTATTGATCAACTGTAAGAATTTGACATGAAATATGATGCATATATTTAATAATGTTTAAAAATGGCCTTCATAAGGGTAAATTACATCCTGAGGTTAATATCAAAAATATGCAGATAAATTTAAAAGTTAGGGCTGCATGATAAATCACATGCTATATTTAATGTGCATCTTAAAGTAAAGCCAGTTCTGTAATCAGTGGTAAATATCCATCAGCTGCGTGGTTTCACATGGAGCAGCATTATTCTATTTGTTTTCTTTTTATTTATTATATAGAAAACTTTTGCATACTGCTTTAGGCTAAGTGAGACTTGCCACAGCACTTACATATTATTGCTCTTTTGTTGATTTTGATTGCTTCTAATTACCCTCAGTTGTAAATTGCTTTGGATAAAACCATCTGTTTTATGACTGCATCCAAAAGTAATTAAATACAAAAAGGAACATTCTTGCAAAAAAGGATAGCTATAGCTCTAGCCTTGGAATTAAATGGGGCCTGATAAACTTGACATATCTGTTTAGTTCTACGTCTGCATTTGTTAATTGCTAATGTGAGTCTCCTGAAGAAATATTATATCTGCCCTTAGTGATTTCAGATATGCAAATACTCTACTTCTTTTAATCGTAGTACCAAGCCATTATACATTTTAAAAAGCCAATGTAATTTTTCTCCATTAATATTAGTCATAACTGACTGCAAAAACTGAAACGGCTCAAATAAGGCAAAAAAATCAAATCACATAAAAATCCAACATATAGAATTTCCCAAAGTTCTTAACATTCAAAGTCAATCTGCACCCTCCCAAAATAAAGCACTATTTCCCCCCTTCGCTTACTCACATATAAGTATGAGGATTCATCCCCAGTGTCATTTGCAGCAGTTTCACTCAACTTCACTAACAATTTATCCAGGTGCTTCTCAATAAATTAGAATGTCATGGAAGAGTTCATTTGTGAAACTTGTGTATTAAATAAATTCAATACACACAGACTGAAGTAGTTTATGTTTTCGGTTCTTTTAATTGTGATGACTTTGGATCACATTTAACAAAACCCACCAATTCACTATCTCAACAAATTATAATACTTTATAAGACCAATAAAAATTATTTTAATTGTTGGCCTTCTAAGAAAGTATGTTCATTTACTGTACAACTATTCAGTACTTGGAAGGGGCTCCTTTTGCTTTAATTACTGCCTCAATTCGGCATGGCATGGAGGTTATCAGTTTGTGGCACTGCTGAGGTGGTATGGAAGCCCAGGTTTCTTTGACAGTGGCCTTCATATAAAGGTAAATCAGTAGCTAAACTCGAGAGGTTGAAGATCTGATTGTGAGAACTTGTCATATTAATATTTGTATTTGTAAGTTAAAATTTACACTCACAGCTCTGATGTGAAGAGTTGAATCTTTCAATTTGCACACACAGACAATGATCAAAACACCCGTGTTTTGAATTGGAAGTTGTAGATTAATAGTTACAAATGTGTAGAATTACATTCACACAAAGAAAATGACATACACACATGTTTACGACATATTTACTTTTGCACTTTACTTCAGTTTCGCTGCACAACGTCAAGTCGGCACTTACAACCTCTCAGATCTGGAAGTACAAGTTCAAATCCTAGCGCTCTGACTTTTGCTACTCTTTTTGCGGTATTCTGTTGCAAAACTCACTTGTGCACTTGTATATGCAGATGTGAGAGAGCAGAGCTGGGGGCGGGGCTTTGGTGCGAATGAGAACATTTTATTGGTCGATGCCCGACCGATGAACAACGCCAATTGTTTTCACTGAATATCCTTAGCTTTGACAGGATTTTAAGACACTGCATTCATTTTGCCATTCAGGTATTATCTGGTAGACAAATAATGCAACATATTTTATATGTATATCCCACTGCATATCACTGTACCAGAGTTGCAATATAATGCTGTTTTTATTATTTTTATGTTTTGTAAAAATAATTTAACATCTTCATTGGGTTAAATCCCTAATTTTCTTGTCAGTAATGAATCTTTTTAAATGCAACATTATTATTATTAATTTTTTTTAAATAAAAATCGAGTGTTTAATAATGTCTAAATGTACATTAAACAGCAAAACCTAAAAAATAAGCACTTATGACCAGAAATATTGTTTTGAGCAACTAGTAGAGCTAAATACATGTATTTATTAAACATCAACAAGGCCATCTAGTGTTTAAGCAATGGAATTGCATATGAATATTATCTTTCTGGCCACCAAATGCCTCTAATTTAAAGCGTGCCTCTTTGCACTGAAATTTAAACCTAAATACTACAGTTATTGTAGTATAAATTATAACCATATTACAAAATGTTATATTTCAAATGGTCATTCATGGATCATAATTATTGCGCATATTATTTAGTACCATGATCTCTTCAAATTAACTAAACAGGACTGAGTTAACATGTAGTACAGTTATTTTATTGGTTAAAAGTTACACTTAATTGTTTAGTCACATTTAACTGCCAAGGAGGAGTATGAGAACATAATGCTATTCCATTTTCCAGTATAAAATGCTATTGTAAGGCATAGTCATTAGTCAGTGTAGTAATCCATCCATAAATCAATGCACTTTAAGTGTTACAAATTACTAGAAATCGCTGCAAATATAATGAAATTACTGTCTGTCCCATTTAATACATTTCAAGCGTATTGACAAAACGTTTAGTTTAGTACTATTGATAGCTCCATGAACCACGTGACCGCGTGGCGGTGAGATCAAAGCATGCTTTGGTACAGCGAGTTTACTCTGCAATATGCAGTGGGATATACATATGAAATATGTTGCATTATTTGTCTACTAGATAATACCTGAATGGCAAAATTAATGCAGTGTCTTAAAATCATGTCAAAGCTAAGGATATTCAGTGAAAAGAATTGGCGTTGTTCATTGGTCGGGCATCGACCAATAAAATGTTCTCATTCGCACCAAAGCCCCGCCCCCAGCTCTGCTCTCTCACATCTGCATATACAATGTCAATGTCAATGACACCTTTATTTATATAGCGCTTTAAACAAAATACATTGCGTCAAAGCAACTGAACAACATTCATTAGGAAAACAGTGTCAATAATGCAAAAATGAGAGTTAAAGGCAGTTCATCATTGGATTCAGTTATGTCATCTCTGTTCAGTTAAATAGTGTCTGTGCATTTATTTGCAATCAAGTCAACGATATCGCTGTAGATGAAGTGTCCCCAACTAAGCAAGCCAGAGGCGACAGCGGCAAGGAACCGAAACTCTTATCGGTGACAGAATGGAGAAAAAAAACCTTGGGAGAAACCAGGCTCAGTTGGGGGGCCAGTTCTCCTCTGACCAGACGAAACCAGTAGTTCAATTCCAGGCTGCAGCAAAGTCAGATTGTGCAGAAGAATCATCTGTTTCCTGTGGTCTTGTCCTGGTGCTCCTCTGAGACAAGGTCTTTACAGGGGATCTGTATCTGGGGCTCTAGTTGTCCTGGTCTCCGCTGTCTTTCAGGGATGTAGAGGTCCTTTCTAGGTGCTGATCCACCATCTGGTCTGGATACGTACTGGATCCGGGTGACTGCAGTGACCCTCTGATCTGGACACAGACTGGATCTGGTGGCCACGGTGACCTCGGAACAAGAGAGAAACAGACAAATATTAGCGTAGATGCCATTCTTCTAATGATGTAGCAAGTACATAGGTTGTTATGGGAAGTGTTTCCGGTTCCGGTTTACCTAATTAATGCAGCCTAAAAATCCTTTAACGGATTTGGATAATAAAAGCATATTAGTATGTTATGTGTATGCCAGGTTAAAGAGATGGGTCTTTAATCTAGATTTAAACTGCAAGAGTGTGTCTGCCTCCCGAACAATGTTAGGTAGGTTATTCCAGAGTTTGGGCGCCAAATAGGAAAAGGATCTGCCGCCTGCAGTTGATTTTGATATTCTAGGTATTATCAAATTGCCTGAGTTTTGAGAACGTAGCGGACGTAGAGGATTATAATGTAAAAGGAGCTCATTCAAATACTGAGGTGCTAAACCATTCAGGGCTTTATAAGTAATAAGCAATATTTTAAAATCTATGCGATGCTTGATAGGGAGCCAGTGCAGTGTTGACAGGACCGGGCTAATATGGTCATACTTCCTGGTTCTAGTAAGAACTCTTGCTGCTGCATTTTGGACTAGCTGTAGTTTGTTTACTAAGCATGCAGAACAACCACCCAATAAAGCATTACAATAATCTAACCTTGAGGTCATAAATGCATGGATTAACATTTCTGCATTTGACATTGAGAGCATAGGCCATAATTTAGATATATTTTTGAGATGGAAAAATGCAGTTTTACAAATGCTAGAAACGTGGCTTTCTAAGGAAAGATTGCGATCAAGTAGCACACCTAGGTTCCTAACTGATGATGAAGAATTGACAGAGCAACCATCAAGTCTTAGACAGTGTTCCAGGTTATTACAAGCAGAGTTTTTAGGTCCTATAATTAACACCTCTGTTTTTTCAGAATTTAGCAGTAAGAAATTACTCGTCATCCAGTTTTTTATATCGACTATGCAATCCATTAGTTTTTCAAATTGGTGTGTTTCACCGGGCTGCGAAGAAATATAGAGCTGAGTATCATCAGCATAACAGTGAAAGCTAACACCATGTTTCCTGATGATATCTCCCAAGGGTAACATATAAAGCGTGAAGAGTAGCGGCCCTAGTACTGAGCCTTGAGGTACTCCATACTGCACTTGTGATCGATAGGATACATCTTCATTCACTGCTACGAACTGATGGCGGTCATATAAGTACGATTTAAACCATGCTAATGCACTTCCACTGATGCCAACAAAGTATTCAAGTCTATGCAAAAGAATGTTGTGGTCAATTGTGTCAAACGCAGCACTAAGATCCAATAAAGCTAATAGAGAGATACACCCATGATCAGATGATAAGAGCAGATCATTTGTAACTCTAAGAAGAGCAGTCTCAGTACTATGATATGGTCTAAATCCTGACTGGAAATCCTCACATATACCATTTTTCTCTAAGAAGGAATATAATTGTGTGGATACCACCTTTTCTAGTATATTGGACAGAAAAGGGAGATTCGAGATTGGTCTATAATTAACTAGTTCTTTGGGGTCAAGTTGTGGTTTTTTGATGAGAGGCTTAATAACAGCCAGTTTGAAGGTTTTGGGGACATGTCCTAATGAGGAATTAATAATAGTCAGAAGAGGATCTATGACTTCTGGAAGCACCTCTTTCAGGAGCTTAGATGGTATAGGGTCTAACATACATGTTGTTGGTTTAGATGATTTAACAAGTTTATACAATTCTTCCTCTCCTATAGTAGAGAATGAGTGGAACTGTTCCTCAGGGGATCTATAGTGCACTGTCTGATGTGATACTGTAGCTGACGGCTGAATGGTTGCAATTTTATCTCTAATAGTATTGATTTTAGAAGTAAAGTAGTTCATAAAGTCATTACTGCTGTGGTGTTGGGAAATGTCAACACTTGTTGAGGCTTTATTTTTCGTTAATTTAGCCACTGTATTGAATAAATACCTGGGGTTATGTTTGTTTTCTTCTAAAAGAGAAGAAAAGTAATCGGATCTAGCAGTTTTTAATGCTTTTCTGTAGGATATGTTACTTTCCCGCCAAGCAATACGAAATACCTCTAGTTTTGTTTTCCTCCAGCTGCGCTCCATTTTTCGGGCTGCTCTCTTTAGGGTGCGAGTATGCTCATTATACCATGGTGTCAAACTGTTTTCCTTAACCTTCCTTAAGCGTAAAGGAGCAACTTTATTTAAAGTGCTAGAAAAGAGAGAGTCCATAGTTTCTGTTACATCATCAAGTTGTTCTGAGGTTTTGGATATGCTAAGGAATTTGGATACATCAGGAAGATAACTTAAAAAGCAGTCTTTTGTGTTAGAAGTGATGGTTCTTCCATACTTGTAACAAGAAGTAGAATTTACAATTTTGGCTATATGAATTTTGCAAAGAACTAAATAATGATCTGAGATATCATCACTTGGCTGAATAATTTCAACACCATCAACATCAATTCCATGTGACAGTATTAAATCTAGAGTATGATTTCGACAATGAGTAGGTCCTGAAACGTGTTGTCTAACACCAATAGAGTTCAGAATGTCTATAAATGCTGATCCCAATGCATCGTTTTCATTATCAACATGGATATTAAAATCACCAACTATTAAAACTTTATCTGCAGCCAGAACTAACTCGGATGTAAAATCACCAAACTCTTTAATAAAGTCTGTATGGTGCCCTGGTGGCCTGTATACAGTAGCCAGTACAAACATAACAGGGGATTTATCATTAACATTTGTTTCTTTGGATAATGTTATATGAAGTACCATAACTTCAAATGAGTTATACTTGAAGCCTGCCCTCTGAGAAATCCTGAAAACGTTGTTATAAATTGAAGCAACACCTCCACCTTTGCCTTTTAGACGTGGCTCATGTTTATAACAGTAATCTTGGGGGGTGGACTCATTTAAAATAATGTAATCATCAGGTTTTAGCCAGGTTTCTGTCAAACAGAGTACATCTATATTATGATCAGTGATCATATTATTTACAAAAAGTGTTTTCGTAGAAAGGGATCTGATATTCAATAAGCCAAGCTTTATCATTTGTTTATCCATATTGCTTCTGTTTTTTATTTGTTGAACCTCAATTAAATTGTTAATCTTAACTTGGTTTGGACGTTTTTTGTATTTTCTAGTTCGGGGAACAGACACAGTCTCTATAGTGTGATATCTAGGTGAAAAAGTCTCTATGTGCTGAGAATTAACTGACCTCTGTGACGGGAGGCAGCTAGCAGACGGTCGGTTTAGCCAGTCTGTCTGCTTCCTGACCTGGGCCCCAGTTAGTCAAGTATAAACACTAAGACTATTTGCCATATTTCTAGAGAGAAAAGTGGCGCCACCCCAGGAGGGATGAAGACCATCTCTTTTAAACAGGTCAGGTCTGCCCCAAAAGCTCGTCCAATTGTCTATGAAACCTATGTTATTCTGTGGGCACCACTTAGACATCCAGCCATTGAGTGATGACAATCTGCTATGCATCTCATCACCACGGTAAGCAGGGAGGGGACCAGAGCATATTACAGTGTCTGACATCGTGCTTGCAAGTTCACACACCTCTTTAATGTTATTTTTAGTGATCTCCGACTGGCGAAGTCGAACATCATTAGCGCCGGCATGAATAACAATCTTACTGTATTTACGTTTAGCATTAGCCAGCACTTTTAAATTTGCCAAGATGTCAGGCACTCTGGCTCCCGGTAAACATTTGACTATGGTGGCTAGTGTCTCTATATTCACGTTCCGTACAATAGAATCACCAATAACTAGAGCACTTTCATCAGGTTTCTCAGTGGGTGCATCACTGAGTGGGGAGAACCTGTTTAATGTTTTGATCGGAACAGAAGAGCGGTGTTTTGACCCACGACTACGCTGCCTCACCGTCACCTACTTGCCCTGCTGCTGGGGCTCTGTTTCCGGAACCGAACAATGTACAGGAATCCCTGAGCTAGACGCATCCAAAGCCGTATCTAGAGCCCTAACATTCTTACTGTCCTCAATTAAAGTTTGGATGCGTGTCTCTAATTCTGAAATCTTCTCTGTCAGCCTAACTATTTCCCTGCATTTATCACATGTGAATCCCTCATCAGCGACAGAGATAGATAAACTGTACATGTGGCAAGAGGTGCAAGAAACAATGATAGGAGAAGCCATTACTCACCGTGCTTGATGAAAATTCTTACTGCGGTTGTTTGATGAACTTGTGAAAAACTGGAGCGAGGGAGAGGAGAAAAGAAAACAGCGATAGGTTCGAATGAAAACGCTAATGACAAGCTAACGAGTGCTAACGCTTTGCAGGTGTACTGCACTCACGTAAATAAAATAAAAGTGAACGATCAAAGTTAATCTGATAAGATTGATCGATAATATCAGAAATATGGTGTGAATTAAGTTATATATACAAGTGAGTTTTGCAACAGAATACCGCAAAAAGAGTAGCAAAAGTCAGAGCGCTAGGATTTGAACTTGTACTTCCAGATCTGAGAGGTTGTAAGTGCCGACTTGACGTTGTGCAGCGAAACTGAAGTAAAGTGCAAAAGTAAATATGTCGTAAACATGTGTGTATGTCATTTTCTTTGTGTGAATGTCATTCTACACATTTGTAACTATTAATCTACAACTTCCAATTCAAAACACGGGTGTTTTGATCATTGTCTGTGTGTGCAAATTGAAAGATTCAACTCTTCACATCAGAGCTGTGAGTGTAAATTTTAACTTACAAATACAAATATTAATATGACAAGTTCTCACAATCAGATCTTCAACCTCTCGAGTTTAGCTACTGATTTATCTCCATACCTTCAGCTCATCTGCAATTTTTGGTCTGTTGTTTCTCATTTTCCTCTCAATACTCCATAGATTCTCTATGGGGTTCAGGTCTGGTGAGTCTGCTGGCCAGTCAAGCACACCAACACCAAGGTTATTTAGCCAACTTTTGGTGCTTTTGGCAGTGTGGGCAGTCTGTGATGATATTGGGTGCAATGTCATCAAATCCTTCTGGAAAATGAAATCAGCATCTTCAAAAAGCTTGTCAGCAGAATGAAGCATGAAGTGCTCCACAAATCTTGGTAAACTGATGCAGTGACTTTGGTTTAATTTTTTTTTAAATAAAATGGACCAACACCAGCAGATGACATTGCACCCAATATCATCACAGACTGTGGAAACTTAACACTGGATTTCAAGCAACTTGGGCAATGAGCTTCTCCACCCTTCCTAGGACTCTAGGACCTTGGTTTCCTCTTGATGACTTGACCCCAGCCTCAGTCCATTCCTTGTGTGAAGTTTGCTCAAACTCTTGAATCGATTTTTGCTTGACAATCCGCATAAGGTTTGGTTGTGCATCTTTTTCTTCCACACTTTTCCCTTCCACTCAACTTTCTGTTAACATGCTTGGATACAGCAATCTGTGAACAGCCAGCTTATTTGGCAATGAATGTTTGTGGCTTACCCTCCTTGTGAAGGGTGTCAGTGATTGTCTTCTGGGTCAGATCAGCAGTCTTCCCCATGATTGTATAGCCTAGTAAACCAAACTGAGAGACCATTTACTGTGGCGTGACATTCAGCCAAGTATGGTGACCCATACTCAGAATTTGTGCTCTGCATTTAACCCATCCAAAATGCACACACACAGAGCAGTGAACACACACACACACACACTGTGAGCACACACCCGGAGCAGTGGGCAGCCATTTATGCTGACTTGTGCCTTGCTCAAGGGCACCTAAGTCGTGGTATTGAAGGTGGAGAGAGAACTGTACATGCACTCCCCCCACCCACAATTCCTGCCGGCCCGGGACTCGAACTCACAACCTTTCGATTGGGAGTCCGACTCTCTAACCATTAGGCCACAACTTCCCCACGACTTTTGTAGGCTCAGGAAACCGTTACAGGTGTTTTTAGTTGATTAGTGGATTGGCATATCACCATATTGTAATTTATTGAATTTATTTAATACACAAGTTTCACAATTTGAGTTGAATTACTGAAATAAATGAACTTTTCCATGACATTATAATTTAATGAAAAGCACCTGTACTTTTTAAAATTGCTGAAACTACTAAAAGAATCCTATTATGCCCTTTTACGAAGTCTTAAATTGGTTTTTGGAGTGTATTAGAGTAGCCTTTCATGCTTGATTGTGTAGCCGCACTGGGTTGTACATAATAATTAACTCAAATGATATATAGGGAATTTGAATAATTAATCAGGAATATGATTAATATATATATATATATATCTCATATGACAGTTACATTAAAATTATTGAAGATGAAAAATAGCTCAATTGCATATATCAATAACTCATTACAAGGCACTGTAATTTACTCATTAATATGTCAATATTCCATTCTTCATATCAATTATAGTGATATCTCTTACTGTAAATTACCGCAAATCAAACAGTGGTTTGTCCAGCAAACGGCCGTAAGATTAACTTATCAATTTTCAATAAAGTTATCACTTCTTATAATTCAAGGAAAAATATTCTCTGGCCATGAAACCATTATCCTATCATTATGAAATTTCGTTACTAAAAGTAAAAGCTTGTAGCTAAAGATCAGACATTTCATTGACTCGTAATGTGAGGCTTAGACAGAGGCAATCATGAATATATATTGGTTTTTAATAATTGAACTAATAATACATCAAACTACAAATCACACAGGGTAAATACGCGTACGACAATATAGACAGTAAACTCTGTACAAGACATAACGGAATCCAAATGAGGTAGAGGGAGAGGGAGAGGGAGAGAGAGAGAGAATGAGTGAGAGAGGATGAATGAGAGAATAGGCATGATCACAGAATCACGCGCTGAGTTATGCAAACTCACAGACAGTAACCCTTGAAAGACAACAACGAATCAAATCACCTTGAAAAGGTAATAGACAAACTTTAAGCAGCATTTAAATCTCCATAGAGAATGATACTTGCATGTGGTCTCTTTGTGATTGGGCGTGGTCTCTTTGTGATTGGGCATGTTCTCTCGTGTCTTCCGGGCTGATGTGTCTCTTTGTTACTCCAGACCAGCGTGCGTGTGAGCAGCGTGAGCGTGGTCCTGTAGCTAGGCGTGTTCTTTCGTGTCTTCCGGGGCTGCTGCGGAATCGCGCGGTATATTTGAAAGGTTCAACAAAGCAATGTTTCAGAATTCGTCTTCCTCGTGTGGAGAGGCGAATAGGTGAATAAACTTAGTAATGAAAAGAAACGAAAACACGGAGATGAAAGCTCCCGAGGGAGCCATGAGTAAGAGCTTTAAGAGCCAAGAGGGAGTAAGAGAGGGGGAGGAACTTCCTGGGTCAGTCCTTATAGCTCGACTGGTTCACACCTCTGTTCGCGTGAACAACCAATGAACGTCCGCAATCTGAAACAGTTCCTTTGTCTCTGGGGAAACACCCACTCTAATAAGTTCTGGCTTATAAGATTTCAGCAGTGATATTCTAGCAAGTTTGTAATTCCAGATTAATACATTTTACACACCTTTCATATAGGTGGATAGTTGGGTCACAACATGACAATACCAAAGATACCAAAAATTACATATATAACTGATAGAAACACGACGTTATATTCATATGCAGAATTACACACATTTAAAGATTAACACACGATAAAATTGTAGATACTCCAATTTTTGATTATGGAAAACATCTTATGCACCAAAAAGCAATAATTAATACATTTAGAATACATTGAGAAAAGGTGCCAGTGAGCTGGCTTTTTCCTGTCCTGTTTGTTAGGTCCTAAAGTTTTACGAGCTGCTAAGGGGGTAGGGTTACAACTCATGATTCTATTTGAGAACATTAAAATTAGGAGAAACATTTCCAATTTATAAGTTAGCAACTTATACTCCTCACATAACAAGGATTAACCATTTTATGCAAAGCACATACCTAATGAAAATACATATTATTAAGGGCTTACATAAAGAGCGTAAAGAAAAGTTTGTGTGTGTGTGTGTGTTTAGGAATGTGGTCATTTCTCCTTTGAGGCTGCTCACATGACTTTGGAATGTCTCGTCCAGTGTCGTAAATAATTTAAATCCAGCCAGGCTGGCGCCAGGCCAGGCATTTAGCTTATAAAGAGTTGGGTTTATATGCCTGGATTCAAAATCTACAAACTTTGGGTTTGCATTGTTTTAGATTCAACGAACCGTGATTCATTAGTTCAGAACCCATGAATCGATGACCTGCATATCCGTTACAATTGTTTCAAAAATGCATGATTTTATTTATTTATTTATTTATACATTTTTACATTTTTGCATCTCCTCTCTTCCCATTTTGTCTTAAATGCTCTGTTTAGTATTTGTTTCGATGAAGCCCCCTTTCGAAACAATTTTTTTTCTCTGATTCTTTAGCTGGCCCAGTGTGTTTCGATTGGCAGATTGCTTATAGCATATTCCAGAAATGTCACAGATGTGAGTTTCCATTTGCTCAATTGTAAATTTTGACGAAAGCATGAGTTTTACCAGTTTGAATCTCATTCAGACCCTGAAAATGTTTACAAACAAGAAGATCATGCAGAAAAAACAAAAAATAAAAGGGTTTTGGAACCAGGGTGGAAGAAACAGAACAGAATCTCTTCAACATGGCACCAACGTGCCACAACAACATGCTACTAAAGCAGCTCAACAAAGCCTTGCCCATTAGTGGAGATTATTTAAATGAGTGACATTGTGACTTCACAAGCTCCAGAAGCAGCAAGTTGTAGTCCCAATGAGAAATTTGTTCTTGAAAAGTATTTTCTGTTAAACTGAAACTCTCCTGGCGTAAACTTAGGAGTTAAGCATCATAAACTTGCAAATCCTTTAAATTAAATGTAAATTAAATTTATGCATTTAGCAGACGCTTTTATCCAAAGCAACTTACAGTGCATTCAGGCTATAAATTTTTACCTATCATGTGTTCCCAGGGGGAATCAAACCCCCAACCTAGCGCTTAATAAGGCAATGCTCTACCAATTGAGCTACAGGAACATTTATTAACAGTTATTTGCAATTATAACTATATTTGGATAGAGTATATAAGCTACAGATACCATTTTAGAGATTATTTTCAAGTGGAGAGAACAACTGCATGCGACTTTACAGGATTTAAGATTGCTGATGTCATCTTGCTGTGATAAGTAATTAGATTGCATTCCCATTTTGTGTTCTATTTATTCTTCTCTTCTTTCTCAGATTACAATAGAGGACAGTGACTCTGATGAGAATGTTGCATTTTTAAAATGTTCCAAGCCAAAGCAAAAGTAAGTTGAAAAGCATAAACATTGAAAACACATTTAAGCAATTTGTTCAGAATATTTTTGCATTCCTGGAGTAATTTAACTACAGAGTGCTTAAAGGGATACACCACCCCAAATTTACAAAATTACAATTTTGTCATTAATTACCCCCATGTCGTTCCAAACTCATAAAAGCTTTGTTTGATCTCGAAACACAAGTTAAGACATTTTGGGTGAAAACAAGGATGCTTGTGACCAGGGCTCTGAACCGGTTCAAGGAACGAAAACAAAAAAACGTAAACGAACGAAATTTTGACAGGAACAGAACCAGAAACAGAAACGAAATCAAATTTTATAGTACCGAACAGAATCGAACATTTGAAATGGCCATTAACCAGTTAATATCGTTATTTTATCGTCCATTTAATATTAGAAATTTGCTGTCAATGAATCATGAATTCCAGAAGTACGGTATATGCAAATGTGAATGCAGCGAGTGAAATGTCCGCTCAGCTGTGAACTCCTCATAGGCAAGTCGCAATGGCAATGCACTGCCCTTGAGTTTATCTGAGGATAGTATGAGATGAATTCAACAGATCGCACACCTGCAGCACTTCTGTGAATGGAGAAAACTGAAAAACCCCTATAGGCTTACATAAAAAGGAATATAGGCATATACACTAAATATATTTCACTTAAATCATATTGCCAGATTAACGAAACGAAAGAAAAAGTGTGCTAAATTACAGTTCATTGTGACACGTTCCAAAGTTTTCGAAAAGGAAACCAAAACTACAGAGAGAAGTTTTCTTTTTTTTGCAAAAGCTTTACAGTTTTAATTATTTAGCAAAAGCTGACAGCTTTGAATAATGTCTTGCTTCTATATAACCAATCAGCTTTGGTCTGACCATCGTGCTGACACAACATCATTTTGCTTTATTAAAGCCTGTACATTAACAAAATAAAAAATAGTTAAAGAAACAAATAAAAAGTTAGACTGCTCTGTTGTACATGTTTTTTGCATTCAGAGTGACCGCGCCTCACTGTGCTGATAAAGCCGATATGAAGGATGATTTTTTATGTAGATGTAATTCATTTGTTTTTGGATTGACGTTTTTATAGCCTAAACTTGTTTTGTTTCCGAGTGAAACTCATAGCTGTTTTTATAATGTCTGTAAACATTTTGCTTTAGACTACAGGCATTTTAGCCTTCATTATTTCATAAAGTAATAGGGCTAATAAAATGCAATGTGACGCTGTAACTTTAGGTTTCACAATGCAGCAAATATTTTTAAATATCTTTAAAAAAAACTTTGATGTCTTTAAAGTGTTGATAGATTTTCTTTTTTAGTAGCCTACATTTATGGGATTAGAATCCCATACACATTTGGCCAAAATCTAGAAAAGATGACTAACCACAACGAGTTATTGACTAACGTTAGATCTCTATTTTTTCTTTTTCTTTTTGAGTAAATAAAACTGTGTACTTTATTATTATTACATTATTATTACATTGCTATTATTGTAGGGAGTGAAATTTAAGGTTAAAATTAATGTAATGCAGTTAGAGAGGTAGAGAGAGAGAGAGAGATGACGCACACTGTGTAATCAGATGTGGCTAATTCCTAATGTTCACCTCTTCATGTTTAATAAATCAATAAGCCTTTCGCCGGCCCCTCCCCCAAGACGGCCATTGTCCAATCACACATCATAGCAACCGTTACTATGTGAGGCAGTTCCGACAAACTTTGACTCCAAGCAAGATGGTGAAGCGGTGCGCCCACGGCGTTTGTAAATCAGACACTAGAATAGAGCTGTAATCGGGCCTTAAAAGTTAGGCACGACAGGACCTGAGCCCGACAGATTTCGGCCCGAGCCAGACAAGTACATTTTGATTGACAGCTTTTTAAAAGCCCGAACCCGTTTACAGCCCGACATTATTCAAATGTTCGCACGCGCACAGCTCTTTTGCCTTTTGTCAAGAATGAGTCATTTATACATGTTTTAACATGATTTATACATGACTAACATAATAGGCCACTTGGAAGTTTGAACGAAGAAATAAAATAAGTCCTCTGTGACATCGTAACATCTCAGAACTCTAAATAGCCTTAGGTATAGACTCATTTAGCCTATAAATAGGCCAACGCACCAATAAAAACTAGTCTTTCTTAAAAAAATTTAATTAAGATAAATTCTAAATTAAGATGGGTATTTGGCAATAACGAAATTAATTAAGATAAAGACTTATTTGCTTCGCCATAGCAGCTGAAATTTAATAAAAGAATAATGCCAACATTAGCCTATATAGGCTAGCCTATATGTCTACATTATGCATTTAAGACTCAATTAGTATTTAGTTATCATTTTTAAAACCTTTACTCACCAAGATAATAATAAAAATAGCTACTCGCAATAGACAATAATAGACCATAATATATGAAAGAGAACTTTCCCGGCAGTGCAAGAGCATGACTGGTACACAAGGCTGTGCTGGTTGCATTTGAGGTACAGGTCATGGTGTTTCTCAGATTTCGCTTTTTTTCCTTCCACGGCATACTGTAACCCCTTTTGCCTCGATCTGGAGGATATCGCGGAGGTATTACTCCAAAAAAGGTCACTGACACGCACGGGTATACCTCTTCCCGTCATGGCAATCTGTCGCGCTGGTCATGTTTGACCATTTGTTTGTCGGAAGTAGCAACAGTAACTAAGAGGGGCGGGGCTCGGCGAAAGGCTAATTGTTATGATGTGTTATTTTTTTCAACCCGATCCGGTTTCGGAACGGTAATAATTCAGAGGAACGCAGGAACAGAAACATTAAAATATCGATTCTGCTCGAAGTGAACCGATTGAATTTTCTTTTCATTTTCAAGCCCTGCTTGTGACTGTCCCATAGACTGCCAAGAAAAATACACTTTCAAGGTCCAGAAAAGTATGAAATGCATCTTCAGAATAGTCCATTTGTCATCAGTGGTTGAACCATAACATTCTGAAGCAACGAGAATACTTTTTGTATTAAAAGAAAACAAAAATAACAACTTTATTCATCAATTCCTCTCTTCTGTCTCTCTCCACATCACCGAATCCCCTTTTTTGGAAAACACCCGCTCCTCAAGGATACACTGTTTTCTTTCAAATCACACATAACACACGTAAGCTTGTGCCGCAGCTGATACAGAACAGCATAGACATTTTGCGTTCAGCAGGTGTTTTCCAAAATGTCGCTACGGTGATGGGGGTAAGTGATTGATGACAAAATTTTCATTTTGGGGTGGAGTATCCCTTTAAGACTGAAAATCTGTTAAATGAATTTAGTTAACTATTAAAAAATAATAATAATAACTAAACCTGTTGCTCATGCCTTTTTTGTTTAACCAACAGGCCAACTTCATTAAGTGCCAATAAGAGGGTCTCCCAGAGCCAGTCTTTTAAAGGAGTATGTTTTGATGATGAAGATGAGGTAGGAATAATATCCACTCCTTTTTGTTTTGAATTTGATAACAAATTGATATTTACCTTCACTTCTCCCTACAGGATGAGTTTGATCCATTCAAGGGGTCAAGACCGCAGCGCAGATAAGGAAAGAAACCCAATTGCTTGTCTACTTCTAGTAAAGTAGACAAGCTTTTCTCAGTCCTTCCAGAGTTTTTGCAGAGATTTGAGTAAAATAGTTTGTTGAAGATTAACTTGCCTACAGTTGTTTTAAAAACTGTTAGATGTTAGATGATGAACATTGTTGTCTTATAATGTCCCAGATATTTATTTGAGGACAATGCATCCATGTGTGTTTATGAAAGCAAAAGTGTGTTTATGTCTGTTCCAAGCCAATAAAAACAATAAACTGTCACTTTCTTCTTAGGTATACATTCATAGGAAAATATGTTATTGCTACAAGGCAAAATATTATATTTGACGATTCAGGCAGGGAGAATCTTATTAGTTTGTTGTTTTACCAAGTTCACTCAACAAATGTATTTTACAGCAAAATACTGCTACAACAATCACCCCAGACACACAATATAATTTAATCTGGTTACTGGTTACTAAGTTTTCCACATCTCCAAATGCCATAGAAATTAGTAAGAGGATCCAGCCTTCAACTAACATAGGACAAAGAACAACTAGGACTTATACAATATGGATAATCAGTTGACATCATTTTTACAGGTTCTGGTAGGTCAACAATATAGATAATTGTAGCATCTTCTGAACAAGGTGTAGCATAGCTATTGGTACTCACGTCACTGATGACGTTGATTTTTGGTTCACGTCACTTAAGGTTCAGTTATGAGTACATAAGATCACCACTACCCCCTCTCGTAGTATGGTCTTGGCGGCATGAGAACACTTCCAATAGGGGGCTCTTTGGAATTAACAAAAACAGGCAAAGTTGGTCAAGTGATTTATCTGAAAAATTTGTGAGATATCATTAAATTGTAGAGCCACTAATGTACGATAAGACACACAACTATTTGTTACATTTAACAAATAATATCTAACGCCTCCATCTAACCAAAGGGTCTTTGGACCCTTCCCCTGAAAGAAAGCTATCACCTCAAAATGGACAGAACAGGCATCTGGTTCCCTAGCAACCAAAAGCAAACTATCTGATAACACTAGGTTTAGGATGCCCAAAAATATGTGGCTAAACAACTCTTAACTCAAGTGTCTTGGAAAAAGACACATAATGCACATAAAAAGTGACTCTTCTCTAATTAATTAATTTAAAAAAAACTTTCTTTGAAATAATTCACTATATACTTATATAGTGAATATACTTTAGGGCATTGTGTATACTGTTACTGTTTTTGTATATTGTGTTTTGTGTATTGTATATGTTTTATACATGTTTTATACAATACACATTATGATGGATCACTAGTTAATATAACCTCATCTATGTGATGTTTGGTATCCATGAGTTTGTATTTTTATGATCTAAATGAGAGTGTATATTATATGTTGATGCCAGAGGCGTCATGCCCATTCAAAGTGAGGGGCACCGTGCCCCCTCAGATTTCTGAGCCAAGTGGATTTTAAATACAGCTTCCAAACGACAAAAAAATAGCTGAATAATATTTTTTATATATTTGATACAACCACACCTGTGTGATTAGATCGCTCAGTGCACAACCTCAGCTGCTAAATTCAAATCTGCATTCGCTGGTTGGCGCTGAGCCAGAGACAGGCGCATTCGTACAACGCTTCATGATAACCAATCAGAAACAATACTGTTGCGATTATGGATGCAATGGCCAATCAGAGACGTGCAGAAGAGTCATCACTGAAACAATGTTTTGTTCACTTGCTCACTGACTGAATTATTTAGCAAATTCTCTTATCAGAAACAACAAAAAGTGCAGATGTGCATACGAATGTAAGTAAAATATTTGTTTCATAATGTAAAGTGCATCAGTGATTTTAATGGGAGTTTTTGAGAGTGCCTGAACTCTGGCTAGACTGTATGAAAATGTTCTTTGATAATGTAAATGTTCTTTATTCTCTGTAAAATGAAAGAGTTAAAATAAGTAACTTGTATTGTTATTAAAATTTACATTAAATGCAAATTCAGTCGTATTAAAAATATTTTATGGGATGACACCCATATACAGTAGGTTGACAGCCTATTTGGGCATTACCGTGCCGCTGCATTAACTGAATTCAGTCGCGTGCTAAAATAATTCGCTTAACTACCGCCAGGTGGCGCAAAGGGACGAATTTTTAACTGACTAATAATAAAATGAGGGTTTGTAAACGAAGATGAAAGGACAAGTAAAGCATCAATAGCATTATATTATAACATTTTAACATCCTTAAAAACCATTATAAAATTTAAAGCTAGGGTTAATTTAAAAAAGTGGGATAGTTTTAGGCTGCAGTAAAAATGTAAAAGAAAGACCTTTACAAAAAGCCTTACTGCATGCTATTGTCATTAAACAGTCATTACTATATATATATATATATATAAACAAACCAGAATAAAAATATAAAATGTTCTAATCCGTGTGTGTGTTCCTATATATATATATATATATATATATATATATATAGGAACACACACACAAGGATTAAAAAAACATATATATTTTCATTCTGGTTTGCTCTTAGCAAAAATAAATAAATAAAATCCTTCATGTTCCATATGAGGAACGAAATGAGAACGCTCCAGCATTAAGACCGCACTAACAGCAATAATTCTTATTAACTGCTATTCAGGCGCGTCGTTAGACATGGGCCCCGGATGTTTTTTTTTATAGCCCCGGATCTCAAAAAATTTAATTTATTGATAATTATTTTTATTTATTTTTTTATAATTTGTATTTATTTAAAAAAAAATGACCGGGTCTTTTAATCTATCCTTCGGAATCAATCATGTATTAAAGACGATTAAAATGTGTTCAAGCAGATCAAAGTTACTATGGTTACAGCTTAGAGTGCGCGCCTGAGGAGAAAGAGCTTTGGGCTTTACTGTCATTGTTGTTTGTGGCTTCTGGTGGTAGCTATGGACATTAGACACTTTTTAAAAAGTAAAATAAGGAGGCAAGAAGAGTTATCTACTGGCGCCGTTCCCTCATCATTAAGCTCAGGTCGGTGAAGGCTCTTTAGCAAACCCTGGTCTAACGTACCTAGCCCTGTACATACTGTGGTATTAATGCAGAACAACATGTACTGTATATATAAAGTACGTGGGACCTTACTATTTCGCCTATAACTAATCCATTTTGTGAGCCATAATCCGTTTCTCGTGAAGAATGTAGATGAAGTAGCCTATACATCTGATTTGGCGATTGAAACACGATGTGTAAATTAACGTTATTCCCCTCAGATGGATAGCTAGCTAGAATACCAGGGGCCGTATTACAGAAAGAGTCTAAGATAGGATTTTCCCCAATTGGTATTACCGAAGCAAATACTAAATAACTTTAGGAATCATATCTTGCTTCATTCTTTTTATTTCAGGTTAGGAAATCCTAACATCGCTAGCATCAACTTTTCTGTCTGATAGGCTACCTATAGCAACCGATGTCACTTTTCTCATCTCGCGAGACGCGAGCTAAACGGCTTTTAATCGCTGTTTTGCTGCCGTTTTTTTAATGAAACATACAGTGAAAATGGAGAATTAACAACAACTCATTCATTGTTTCATTCCTATCATTGAACTTTAAGTCAGGTGACTATGGTGCGTTCACACCGGACGCGAATAGCGCGTCAGGCGCGAGTGATTTTTATGTTTAATGTCAATGAATGCACAGGAGCCTGCTTGCTGCTGTCACGTGGTGAAGTGACACAGTTTCTAATGTTATATTAAGTTTGGCCTCAATAAATTATTTTGTAATATG
Organism: Carassius carassius; assembly: GCF_963082965.1. Classification (NCBI taxonomy): domain Eukaryota; kingdom Metazoa; phylum Chordata; class Actinopteri; order Cypriniformes; family Cyprinidae; genus Carassius; species Carassius carassius. The sequence continues at coordinate 24,060,230 of NC_081782.1, read as the reverse complement.
ACTAAAATGCCTCGTGTGGTTCTAATGCACAACAAAGCAAATCTTTCACATAAAAACTCTTTATGATTTTAATATATGAGAGATACTCATTTTGTATTGAATGCTATTTATTCCATATATATTCTAGATTATTTGAAACATTATTATTTGAATGTAAAGACAACAAACACTTAATGTATAAGAACAAAAAAAAATCACAGGACAGGTTTCACTTTTGGAGGCTGGCTCCATTTATTATCAAAACAAAAATAAATGACAGATTAGGTGGTGTCAAGTAAGGAGGCAGAGACGATGACTCTTTCTCTTATTTAATAAGAAAAGGTATAACGAACAGAGGTTCAAGTACACAAGTGCTGCTACTCAGCGAGCTCACGTTATACATGGCTTTTACCTTAAAAGGGCTTCCTTTAAAGTTACATACACAGTACTCTTAAAGTCACATACACAGTATTCTTAAAGTCACATACACAGTACTCTTAAAGTCGCATACACAATACTCTGACAGGTGGGTGCGGGCGAGGGTGAAAGAGCAGCCATGTAAACGAGTTATTAAACAGATAAACACTATCTGGTGGTAAAGTAAAAATTAGGACCGGCAGTTATAATATAATTTAAGGGTAAAATTCAAATACAGAACAAAAAGTACACAGACAATATGTAAACAGTAAACATGGCCGTGTAAGAAAGGACATTCAGTTGCATTAATATTTACAGGATCTAGGTTATAATGGTGATATTGCCTTTTGAAATTTATATATATACTTTTATATTCATTTTTTTAATATTCGTGTATTATTTATTTGTGTTTCAGTGAATAGCTGTTACAGTTCTACAAATAAAGCATTCTATCTTTTTACCTATCATTTAAAATGCTACAAAAAATGCACCAGAATACTGTAAAAGAAGTGTTTAATGCTCAACGCTTCCAAGTTTCCAAAAGCGCGAGGGGGGGGGGGGGGGGGGTCTGGGCTAAGCCCCCAATGTATCAAGACCCTAGCAACGCCCCTGCTGCTATTGTTCTTGATTTTTCAAACTGTGTCCAATTATGCCTTAACTGTGTGAGCAAAAATTGAGTATGGTATATTTCAGCTGTTTTATGCGCTGGTGCCTCACGCGCACATGTTTATTGTAAACAGCGAAGTTCAGCATGAGCAGCGGTCTACTGTGGCATATTTTTGCTCATTATAATATTTTTCCGTCGATACTGAAACACACGTGAACCACAAAGCCTATTTTACCTAATAAATAATAGTTTGCAAATACGCAACATCACGAATATGGAAACATTTGGATGTGTCCAGAATGAGAGAGGTAAATCCAACAGGTAAGCTAAGTGGATATACTGTATATCAATTTATTTTATTTACTTATTTATTTCGTGTTTATCCCATTTTTTTTCATTGCATATGAAAATTTAAGAATAAAAAAAAATCCTCCTACCCCCTAAAAATTCTCTTCACATTCACTTGTGCGCTCTTGCACAATACCTTCCTCTCGCGTTGCTCAGTTGTGGACGACGTAAAAATGTTTGATATAAAGGTTGCTGTCCCATTTTATACATGAATTTGTTAATTTAAAAAAAAATCGAATTATTCTGTTAGTTTCATTGTAACATGCAATCAAGGTCTTCTGTTATATAGGCTATATTTAATATTCACTGTGGCATTTTCACCCGTTTAAACTTAAAATTCCATGAGATTTTAAATTCAGTTTAATAGTATTAAAAATTCTGATTTAAACTAGTATAAAAACGCATTAAATTGCTTAAATTATTTCTATAAGTTAAAGTAGCCAACCTTAAAAATGTGTTGTCATGACTTTTTCATCGTATTTTTTTTTTACAGTTTGATAACAAGCTGTATTCGTTTTCCTTTTTTTATTATTTTTGTTTTAGTTTATTGAAAATAAATTGGCTAAAATAGAAGCAGACACGTTTAAATTAAAACAACCACAAAAACATGACTAGTCTTGAGGGAAATATAGGTTTTATTATTTTTATCAATCGCAGATCTCACAGACAAACGTCTTAATATGATCGCACATTAGAAATGTTTGGTGAGATAAAATGCATGATAACATTAAGCAAATCTCTTCGCCATCCTCACTCTTTATTAATAAGCAGGAGTTTACGTACAGTTAATGCGTGTGCGTGCCCCGCGCTCGTTGTGGTGTGTGTGTGTGTGTGTGTGTGTGTGTGTGTGTGACTGACAGACAGCCTCCGCGGCGCGCATTAGAGATCTCGCAGATCTCACAGACAAACGTCTTAATATAATCGCACATTAGATATGTTTGGTGAGATAAGATGTGCATGATAACATTATTAAGCAAAAATACATAGTACATTATTTCTTTCCCTTGTTCCAGTACCGACCGAAAGCAGAACCGATAGTGTCAGATCTTAGCCGACTGATACGGTCTTTCATAATTTAGCCCCGGGGCCAGTTTAATACCGGTTTTCGGTACTTATATTTTTCCTCTAACAAACTCTGATTTATTTTTTAGCGTGTTAAAAAAAAAAACATGCAGCAAACAGAGAATAGGTGATGAATCCGTTAAAATGCAACTATAGACGACTTATATATTTTTTCCTCTGACAAACTTAATTTATTTTTTAGCGTGTTTAAAAAATCAAAAATAAAATAGACATGCAGCCAATGAAAATAGTATAAAATTTTATACTTCAGAGCAGAGCCTGGGCCTAATAGGCTATCCAGGGGTTTATTTTTTTTTTTCATTGCATCTGAAAATTACTTGATCAGCCTCCCGCGATGCTCAGCTGTGGACGATTTAAAAATGTTTGATATAAAGGTTGCTGACCCATTTTATACAGGAATTGTTCATTTAAAAAAATCGAATTATATTGTTAGTTCTAATTATATTGTTAACACAAGTTCATTTAGACTATTTAACATGCCCTGTGACATTTTATCCTTTTTTACTTATAAACTCCTTGAGAATTTAAAGTTAGTTTAATAGTATTTAAATTCAAGTTTAAAAATAGGTTTTAACTGCTAAATACCAACAACCATACTGCATGTGAATAAATAAAATGCATACTTTTCATAACATTTCATTATTCATAAAATGCATAACGTTTCTGTCTCTCTCTCTATTTAACAGCATTAGCTCAATGAAATACGTCTTCCTTCAGGTAGAATGAATGTTTTCCTGCTTGCTAAATGTTGGTCTCATGATCAATAAGTTGTAGGCTATTCGCCTCAATCTTATTTAGTAAAGTCAAACCGCAGACAGTGAAGCTGCATCACTGAGCGCGAGTCCCGCGCGCTGTGAGGCGGGAACAGAGGATTCCGCTTGGTCTGAAAGCCTTCCTCAAACATCCACGATCACAAATAACAATGATTTTCGTAAAATAATTATTAATTGATGATTTGTTATTATCATTATGGTCTTGTGAAAATATATATATATACGGATAAAAAGCTAAATGTTTTCTTTTCATTTTCATTTCAGTTCATTCTTGGTTTAAAAAAAAATCTTCAGGTTCCATACACGGGTTTCTTGTATACAAACAATACCGGATGCGCGCGCATCCAGGAGGCAGAAAACCGCTATCTGTTATGCCGAGTTCAGTAAAAGAACATTGTAATTAACGTAGATTTCGCATTGTTTGTAATTTCTTGTGGACTCAATAATAAATTGCAATTTCAGAGTTGGATCTGTTTGTTTGTGTTTCATATTAATATATTATTAATATAACATTATGTAAAACGACCAACTGTAAAAAAAAAAAAAAAAAAAAAACATGCTTCCCCCTAGGCACGTTGAACATCTGACACCCAGCACTGTCTCGGTTGGTACAATTGACAACGCAACAACTCCTTGGCATTTTGACTAGTGACAACACCACCACCTAAACCATTTACTCCGGTACGAAGAGTGCGGGTCTTTTGCCTCTTGGTTGCGTGAGCAACCAGTGATGATGTCGCCGAGAAATCCATGTATATGCAGAAGCGAAATGGGAACGGTCCAGCATTTAGCAATTATTATTATTAACTCTGTTTTTATTCTTGATTTTTTCAAACTAATAACACTTTACATTTTTGAATTATGCCTTATGTGTGTCCAAAAATTGAGTATTTTCTGTTTCAGCTGTTTGTTCGCGCTGGTGTCTCGTGCACACAGGGCCAGGGCGGCAGCTCAGCCAGGGCGGCAAAAAAGAGAGAATGCTAGAGAGAGAGAGAGAGAGAGAGAGAGAAAGAGAAAGAGAAAATTATTAATTTATTTGTTTGTTTTACATTAGGTTACAGTTATCGGACTTATATCAAAAGCATTTTTTTTTACCCACTCCATTAGTATAAATTTAAATTCACTTTAAATTTAGAATAAAAATTCCCCAGCCGCGCTCTATTAGTAGCCTATATGCGTGCAAAATACTTTAATGTATATTCAAAAATGTCAAAATGAATAAAATTAGGCTATCTGGTCATGAGTAAAAAAGACGACCGCTTTTAAATGAGAAACAATGAGGCTCCTTTTTGAAATTCATTGCCTCCATTCTGTGAAAGAGCGCTTTTAGCTGCTTCGAGACCATGGGCGGGTATTTGGATTTTAAAATGACATCGCATCTCTCAAAGAAAAGGAGAATACAATAGTTCTTCAGGATTGCTTAAGACTCTTCAGGATTGCTTAAGACTGGAAAAGGCCCTGACTCATGGAGACTCGCGATACGTTGATGGGCATGAATTGTTCGAAGAGCTGACTTTGGGCAGACGCCTGGTTGCTGGAGCCTGGTTGCTAAACCAATGGATGCGCTTAAATTCATCTGTGAAAAAGGGATGGAATAAATTTTTCCAAATGTTTTTGTAGCATTGAGAGTGTTTCTCACTGTCACTGTGATCTCTGGAGAACGTGATTTCTCAAAGCTTAAACTGATAAAAAATTATCTCCGACGTACAAGTTAAACTCGAGGACGCAATCAAAGCGTTTGTCGCTGCGAAAGCAAAAAGTTGTGTGCATATGTTTAGTTTTATTCTATAATAATATGAGCTGCGAGAATATAATGAATACAAAGAGTAGTGCTGCTGAGTGCAGGCATGTTTCAGCCCAGTAACACACCGTTCCTCAGAGCCAAAACACTGACCAAATTCTGTTCAGCTGGAGGGGGTTGGGTTTTTGGGGTTAGTTGTGTGGCTTGTGGGGGTCGAGATAAAGGTGTGAATTGCTCTTTCATATGGACAGTGTCTTATGAGGCTTTCAAAGTTGCTGAACCGGTTTATATAGGACTGTTGTTTTGGTTAGACAAAAAAATGGTCTGTCCCCAAGTAAGATTTTTCTAGTTCTAGTCGTTCATTTGTTATATTCAACTAATCAGAGGTTTATATACAATTTACATAATCAAATCTTAATATATTCCGCGCTCAAGCACATCCATTAAGTTTGCCACAAAGTACATGAAGTAGCCTAATAATTGTGAAAAATGAAAAAATGTAATTATTAATAAACAAATGTTTTCTTGTCTGCTGCAAGATGAAATTCACAGTGCTGGCTCTCTCCGACAGAGAAATGCAACATTCACAGATTGTTGAATGTTGAATATTAATGCGCCCTGTCATTAATGCGAATTAATAATTTTTGCACAAATACTTGCATATGAATATTAATATGAATATGAATAATAATAAATTATTTTTACATGCAATTATCCAAAATGAAACCAAACAAGATTTGTAATGAAGATAAAATAAATAAGAATAAAAGCTGCACATCTACCATCACACCTGCAGTGCAAATCTTGCACATATTTTACACACCTGCATTTAAATGCAGCTGCATTTTTTTTTTTTTCATTAAATATGAAAGCAAGTAGGGCTGGGTGATAAATCGATTTTATCAATTAACTCGAATTTGTAATTTACATCGGTTTGTTTGAATGAAAATCGGTTTTCTTTTTAACATCCACCAACGCACCACTCAGGTTCCCGTAGTTCAGAGTGGCTCAACCCTCCCCCGCGAGTCTGAGACAGAGACACGCCTCCGAGCAAAGGATGAGCTGAGCGGTGTCATTCTGACTGGAGCCCGTGATATAACTTCATATTCAGCAAGAATTCATGTTAAACATATTTAGCTATGGCTTGATCAGGTTATAATGACTGCAATAGTCGAGCGGGATGTTAAAGGCTATATGAGTTTGTCTGTTTCTTTTACTGATTATTTTCGGGTTAAAGCATGATTTAAACAGATAAAGCACATTCACACGCAATCGCTTTAGCAATAATGCATTCAAAAAAATGTAATCTTACAGTGCTACTACATTATCAGTAGGCTATTTGATTTTGAAATCTTGAAGAAATTAATCGATCCGTTTAGATAAAATAACTGACAAAAATGTACTGTTATTTTCCTCACAAACAAAAATTTGCACAGCTGATGGGCTAGTATTAACAAAAAGTAAATAATAATAAAAAATAATATATAATAAATAATAATAATAAAATAAAATAAAGGTCTTTCCAGCATTAAGGTAATAACATCACAGTTGTTTTATCATCTTGTCTCAGTTATAAGTTTATATCTATATTAAAACTTGTTTTGAAAAATTTCTTTGTCATTTGAATATTGATGTTAAAATCGATTTAAATCATGAATCGGATTTTTTTTTAGGCCATAAGCTATCGCCCAGCACTAAAAGCAAGTAAAGAAGGCTCCCTTAACTTGTCAGTTAATGAAGCTCTTTTTTACATCGTGCGTATTTTGTTGATTATAATGAGAGAAACTTGAGTTTAATCGTGAGGACAGTTTATTAATCCGTCCATTTATTAGAGTTTCAAAGATTTAATGTGCAGGTTTAATTTTATTCGTTTCTTGTTATAGGCTAATTAGGCCTAAATAATGGGAACGAAATTATACAGTGCTTAATGTTTAAACATGCAACAATTTATTAATCAGTTTACAGACAAATGTTTTTTCCCCAATAAGTTAAAGGACAGGTAACGAATAACAAAAATGCATGTTGTTTTATTAAAGGAAAAAATATATTTATATTGAAAATATAAATTAAAATATAGGCATAATATATGAAAATATTGACATTTTGCATATTAATCCATGTAGCCAACCCCCCTAAAATAGGCTACCACTTTTAATTCTCCGATGCAAAGTAAACCACAATTTCTTTTGAATAATATAACGCATATATAATATAATATATAATATAAATAATACTGCACACCTTTTAAATGTGTCAAATCTAAAATATGGTTTAATACCATGTAGATTAGAGAAAATATAATCACAGGTTCAGGCACAGGCTTGACATTTATCCTGCTTGAATTCGTTCTAAGAAATGCACATAACTTCATAAGTACCAAACTTTCGTCTGTGGATATTAAATATTAAATATTTTAACTACAGTGTTTTTCTTTCATTTTCCCTGACTGAAGCCATCAAATCTAACACATCAGTGAGGCAAAACTGACGTCTATTAGCGAAAATGTGCTTTGATGCGCTTGTTTGATAACTTGTGGTTAAAGCGCCACTCAGCAGTCAAAGGTTGCAAATGCACTTTATACCGCGGCGGCGGTAAAAAGGGCCTTTTGGATGTCTACTTAGTGTATGGCACTTAAGTAAAAGGTCGGGTTTTTATGTGTAGTTAATAGATTACACTATACATGTAAAAACTGGGGGCTTTATCATAACTAGTTATTATTGATTATTCATATTTCCCCCTTGAGGTGATTCGTAACAACTGATTAAGAAATTGTTGCATGTTTTATAAATTATTTTCTTTTCATTTCATTTTAGTAACACAACACGGTGCATGATGCTGAATGCACCTACAGCATTTTTACTTATTTGTCTACATATTTTAGCTTCATTACAAATCTTGTTTGGTTTTATTTTGGATAATTGCATGTAAAAAAAATTATTTACTTTGTAATGCATATGCAAAATGTGAATTATTATCCATATTCAAGTGTGCGAAAATTATTAATGCGCATGCATGACAGGGAGGAGCCATCTGGATCACTTGAATTTTTCCTGATAATGAAATAACTTAAAATTGGGGTGTCTCACATACATGTCAATGTCAATGTCAATGTCACCTTTATTTATATAGCGCTTTAAACAAAATACATTGCGTCAAAGCAACTGAACAACATTCATTAGGAAAACAGTGTCAATAATGCAAAAATGATAGTTAAAGGCAGTTCATCATTGGATTCAGTTATGTCATCTCTGTTCAGTTAAATAGTGTCTGTGCATTTATTTGCAATCAAGTCAACGGACTAGCTGTAGTTTGTTTACTAAGCGTGCAGAACAACCACCCAATAAAGCATTACAATAATCTAACCTTGAGGTCATAAATGCATGGATTAACATTTCTGCATTTGACATTGAGAGCATAGGCCGTAATTTAGATATATTTTTGAGATGGAAAAATGCAGTTTTACAAATGCTAGAAACGTGGCTTTCTAAGGAAAGATTGCGATCAAATAGCACACCTAGGTTCCTAACTGATGATGAAGAATTGACAGAGCAACCATCAAGTCTTAGACAGTGTTCTAGGTTATTACAAGCAAAGTTTTTAGGTCCTATAATTAACACCTCTGTTTTTTTCAGAATTTAGCAGTAAGAAATTACTCGTCATCCAGTTTTTTATATCGACTATGCAATCCATTAGTTTTTCAAATTGGTGTGTTTCACCGGGCTGCGAAGAAATATAGAGCTGAGTATCATCAGCATAACAGTGAAAGCTAACACCATGTTTCCTGATGATATATCCCAAGGGTAACATATAAAGCGTGAAGAGTAGCGGCCCTAGAACTGAGCCTTGAGGTACTCCATACTGCAATAGTGATCGATAGGATACATCTTCATTCACTGCTACGAACTGATGGCGGTCATATAAGTATGATTTAAACCATGCTAATGCACTTCCACTGATGCCAACAAAGTGTTCAAGTCTATGCAAAAGAATGTTGTGGTCAATTGTGTCAAACGCAGCACTAAGATCCAATAAAACTAATAGAGAGATACACCCACGATCAGATGATAAGAGCAGATCATTTGTAACTCTAAGGAGAGCAGTCTCAGTACTATGATACGGTCTAAATCCTGACTGGAAATCCTCACATATACCATTTTTCTCTAAGAAGGAATATAATTGTGTGGATACCACCTTTTCTAGTATCTTGGACAGAAAAGGGAGATTCGAGATTGGTCTATAATTAACTAGTTCTTTGGGGTCAAGTTGTGGTTTTTTGATGAGAGGCTTAATAACAGCCAGTTTGAAGGTTTTGGGGACATGTCCTAATGACAATGAGGAATTAATAATAGTCAGAAGAGGATCTATGACTTCTGGAAGCACCTCTTTCAGGAGCTTAGATGGTATAGGGTCTAACATACATGTTGTTGGTTTAGATGATTTAACAAGTTTATACAATTCTTCCTCTCCTATGGTAGAGAATGAGTGGAACTGTTCCTCAGGGGGTCTATAGTGCACTGTCTGATGTGATACTGTAGCTGACGGCTGAATGGTTGCAATTTTATCTCTAATAGTATCGATTTTAGAAGTAAAGAAGTTCATAAAGTCATTACTGCTGTGGTGTTGGGAAATGTCAACACTTGTTGAGGCTTTATTTTTCGTTAATTTAGCCACTGTATTGAATAAATACCTGGGGTTATGTTTGTTTTCTTCTAAAAGAGAAGAAAAGTAATCGGATCTAGCAGTTTTTAATGCTTTTCTGTAGGATATGTTACTTTCCCACCAAGCAATACGAAATACCTCTAGTTTTGTTTTCCTCCAGCTGCGCTCCATTTTTCGGGCTGCTCTCTTTAGGGTGCGAGTATGCTCATTATACCATGGTGTCAAACTGTTTTCCTTAACCTTCCTTAAGCGTAAAGGAGCAACTTTATTTAAAGTGCTAGAAAAGAGAGAGTCCATAGTTTCTGTTACATCATCAAGTTGTTTTGGAGGTTTTGGATATGCTAAGGAATTTGGATACATCAGGAAGATAACTTAAAAAGCAGTCTTTTGTGTTAGAAGTGATGGTTCTTCCATACTTGTAACAAGAAGTAGAATTTACAATTTTGGCTATATGAATTTTGCAATGAACTAAATAATGATCTGAGATATCATACATACATGAGAAATATACAAACTTCAATGCATGTGCTTGAGCGCAGAATATATTAAGCCTGGATTATAGATGTAAATTTAATATAAACCTGCGATTAGTTGAGTAATAACAAATGAAGACTAGTAAATAAAAAATCTAACGTGGGAGGCAGACCTTTTAAAGGTAAAGTTTGTAGGACCTGCCTCTAGAGGGTGCACTATCAAAACAATAACAATCGCGTGGTTTGATGACGCTAAGAAGGAGCGTGGAATGATGGGATTTGTCGTCTTCTACCCAACTGCTGACGGCCATCAAATCAGACGGAAACATAAATTATGGATTTAACGCGAGTTCAACGATTTGCGTCAGTAGATTACATACAAAGTCAATGCAAAGACGTGATCAGACGCGTCCTCGCGTGGGTCTAGAGACGCGATCCCCCCCATTTGGCGTGTATGCCCCCATTATACTAATCTTGTTGATCGTTATAATAGCATACATTTTCTGTAAAGATACGAATATCAATGTCAATGTCAATGTCACCTTTATTTATATAGCGCTTTAAACAAAATACATTGCGTCAAAGCAACTGAACAACATTCATTAGGAAAACAGTGTCAATAATGCAAAAATGATAGTTAAAGGCAGTTCATCATTGGATTCAGTTATGTCATCTCTGTTCAGTTAAATAGTGTCTGTGCATTTATTTGCAATCAAGTCAACGATATCGCTGTAGATGAAGTGACCCCAACTAAGCAAGCAAGAGGCGACAGCGGCAAGGATCCAAAACTCCGTCGGTGACAGAATGGAGAAAAAAACCTTGGGAGAAACCAGGCTCAGTTGGGGGGCCAGTTCTCCTCTGACCAGACGAAACCAGTAGTTCAATTCCAGGCTGCAGCAAAGTCAGATTGTGCAGAAGAATCATCTGTTTCCTGTGGTCTTGTCCTGGTGCTCCTCTGAGACAAGGTCTTTACAGGGGATCTGTATCTGGGGCTCTAGTTGTCCTGGTCTCCACTGTCTTTCAGGGATGTAGAGGTCCTTTCTAGGTGCTGATCCAGCATCTGGTCTGGATACGTACTGGATCCGGGTGACTGCAGTGACCCTCTGATCTGGACACAGACTGGATCTGGTGGCCACGGTGACCTCGGAACAAGAGAGAAACAGACAAATATTAGCGTAGATGCCATTCTTCTAATGATGTAGCAAGTACATAGGGTGTTATGGGAAGTGTTTCCGGTTCTGGTTTACCTAATTAATGCAGCCTAAAAATCCTTTAACGGATTTGGATAATAAAAGCATATTAGTATGTTATGTGTATGCCAGGTTAAAGAGATGGGTCTTTAATCTAGATTTAAACTGCAAGAGTGTGTCTGCCTCCCGAACAATGTTAGGTAGGTTATTCCAGAGTTTGGGTGCCAAATTGGAAAAGGATCTGCCGCCTGCAGTTGATTTTGATATTCTAGGTATTATCAAATTGCCTGAGTTTTGAGAACGTAGCGGACGTAGAGGATTATAATGTAAAAGGAGCTCATTCAAATACTGAGGTGCTAAACCATTCAGGGCTTTATAAGTAATAAGCAATATTTTAAAATCTATGCGATGCTTGATAGGGAGCCAGTGCAGTGTTGACAGGACCGGGCTAATATGGTCATACTTCCTGGTTCTAGTAAGAACTCTTGCTGCTGCATTTTGGACTAGCTGTAGTTTGTTTACTAAGCGTGCAGAACAACCACCCAATAAAGCATTACAATAATCTAACCTTGAGTCATGGATTAACATTTCTGCATTTGACATTGAGAGCATAGGCCGTAATTTAGATATATTTTTGAGATGGAAAAATGCAGTTTTACAAATGCTAGAAACGTGGCTTTCTAAGGAAAGATTGCGATCAAATAGCACACCTAGGTTCCTAACTGATGACGAAGAATTGACAGAGCAACCATCAAGTCTTAGACAGTGTTCTAGGATATTACAAGCAGAGTTTTTAGGTCCTATAATTAACACCTCTGTTTTCTCAGAATTTAGCAGTAAGAAATTACTCGTCATCCAGTTTTTTATATCGACTATGCAATCCATTAGTTTTTCAAATTGGTGTGTTTCACCGGGCTGCGAAGAAATATAGAGCTGAGTATCATCAGCATAACAGTGAAAGCTAACACCATGTTTCCTGATGATATCTCCCAAGGGTAACATATAAAGCGTGAAGAGTAGCGGCCCTAGTACTGAGCCTTGAGGTACTCCATACTGCACTTGTGATCGATAGGATACATCTTCATTCACTGCTACGAACTGATGGCGGTCATATAAGTACAATTTAAACCATGCTAATGCACTTCCACTGATGCCAACAAAGTGTTCAAGTCTATGCAAAAGAATGTTGAATCGAATCAAAACAACTCACATGTTGAGTAATACACAAGCGAGATTGACATCTCTTTCTAGTTCAAGTTTGTCGCAAAGCTACTTCCGCATTTGTCCACAACACTGTTGTCATGTGGTTTCTATGTCCGATACAGTAGGTGGCTGTATGCACCTGATAAGCCATGGTTGCAATCTGCCATAAAACTAAGAAGAAAAAGAAGAATAACTAACGTCATTGACAGGTGACTGCACTGCCCCGTGTCACTGTTTAGAATGGGAATTTTCTCATGATTAACAAGTATATTGTACATTAGAGATATTGTTAGTAATCAGCCGGATAAAATATAACACTAGCCTAGTGGTTTTTGGATATTTTACTGCAAATATCTTACAAATTTTATCTTTAAATACCCTTTAGAATCTCTGTTAAAGTTTTTAAAGCATTTTATACGCGTTTGCATAAATTCTTCTTTCAGAACGGTCCGTAATGGAGAGATGCCTTAACACAGATTTTTTTCCTCTTAAACACAAAAACAAAAAAATTTAAACAAAATTGATATTTTATGTTTTGAGAATGGCCAACCCTTTCTGCAGATATTGTTGCTTTTGGTTTGTTCACTTTAAATCACATAAAGTCTCCAAAATATAATGTCTCAAAAAAAAAACTTTTTTTTTGTCACGTCTGTAATAGAGCTGTAATCTGGCCATTTAAGACTCAATGAATATTTAGTTATCATTTAAAAAACCTTTAATCGAGAAATTGCCCAAAGGAGGCCGTTCTTTGTAGAATTTAGTCAAATGCCAATTCAGTTTATAAATATATTCAAGATGTGACATAAGATTTTGCCAATCAGCGTCCTCAATTGGTCGTCTGCAATGGGCGATTATTTTTGTCCCCCCAAACTGCTCAAACGAGGGCTTGGCCAGTAGTGGCGCAATTTTCAATTATTTGACAATGGTGGACTCAGGTGTAATTAATTCCAGACACGAACCTAACTCTGTAAAATCTCTACTCCAATGAGAAGAGAACTTTGGCAGAAAAACTGAAGGTAAAAGAACTGGGTCCAGATCAGCCTGACCTCTTAATCAGACAGCAGACAAACGAAAAAGGGAAGACGCACACACAAAGCTACTCTTCACGTTGGTACACCAAAAAGGCCTGGCTATGTGGGTGCGTTTCTTCTAATGCCTTATTTTGCTTTCCGTGCTTGCTGTTTAAAACAACTGGGGCAGATCCAGCATGGACAGTTACAGAAGTGAGATATGAAGCACCTGTCTGAAAAAATTAAGAAAACATGAGAACACCAGAGCACACATGAATAATTCTGTCAAACTAGCCATTTTGGGAAGAGTGAACATCGCTACTCAGTTAAACGACGGCCACAGGATTGCGATAAGAAAACACAATGCGGAGGTGGTATATTTTATCCAAGATAATTGATTGTGTTAAGTTTTTTTGGGGCTTTTGAGTTGGCCTTGCGTGGGCACGACGAGACTGACTCGGCAGTCAACCCTGGTATTTTTAGGGGTTTAGTGGATTTTGTTGCCTCACTAGACAATGTACTAGAGGAGCACTTTAAGACAGCAAACGTTTTTAAGGGCACATCGAAGACGGTACAAAATGAACTGTTGGATTCCAGTTTTAAATTATTACATTCTAGAGGAAGTAACTGCGGCTGACTTTATCGCCATTTAAGCTGACGAGACGACTGACGTCTCCACCCGCTGTCAGCTGGTGCTTGTGCTACGTTACATAGATTCTAAAAATATTATCCAAGAGCTTTTTCATCTTAGTTCTTGACCATCCAGAACGCAAATGCCGAGACCATCGCCACAGCACTTCTGGACAGGCTAAGTACCGTACTACCAAATGGACAAAAAAAATAAAGTAATTGTCCAAACTTATGATGGGGCTACTGTAATGAGAGGAAGCACCGGTGGAGTGCAGTGAAAGATAATAGATGTGTACAAAAATGCTCACTACGTTCACTGTTATGACACGATGTCAGACACTGTAATATCCTCTGGTCCCCTCCCTGCTTACCGTGGTGATGAGATGCATAGCAGATTGTCATCACTCAATGGCTGGATGTCTAAGTGGTGCCCACAGAATAACATAGGTTTCACAGACAATTGGACGAGCTTTTGGGGCAGACCTGACCTGTTTGAAAGAGATGGTTTTCATCCCTCCTGGGCTGGCGCCACTCTTCTCTCTAGAAATATGGCAAATAGTCTTAGTGTTTATACTTGACTAACTGGGGCCCAGGTCAGGAAGCAGACAGACTGGCTAAACCGACCGTCTGCTAGCTGCCTCCCGTCACAGAGGTCAGTTGATTCTCAGCACATAGAGACTTTTTCACCTAGATATCACACTATAGAGACTGTGTCTGTTCCCCGAACTAGAAAATACAAAAAACGTCCAAACCAAGTTAAGATTAACAATTTAATTGAGGTTCAACAAATAAAAAACAGAAGCAATATGGATAAACAAATGATAAAGCTTGGCTTATTGAATATCAGATCCCTTTCTACGAAAACACTTTTTGTAAATAATATGATCACTGATCATAATATAGATGTACTCTGTTTGACAGAAACCTGGCTAAAACCTGATGATTACATTATTTTAAATGAGTCCACCCCCCAAGATCACTGTTATAAACATGAGCCGCGTCTAAAAGGCAAAGGTGGAGGTGTTGCTTCAATTTATAACAAAGTTTTCAGGATTTCTCAGAGGGCAGGCTTCAAGTATAACTCGTTTGAAGTAATGGTGCTTCATATAACATTATCCAGAGAAACAAATGTTAATGATAAATCCCCTGTTATGTTTGTACTGGCTACTGTATACAGGCCACCAGGGCACAATACAGACTTTATTAAAGAGTTTGGTGATTTTACATCCGAGTTAGTTCTGGCTGCAGATAAAGTTTTAATAGTTGGTGATTTTAATATCCATGTTGATAATGAAAAAGATGCATTGGGATCAGCATTTATAGACATTCTGAACTCTATTGGTGTTAGACAACACGTTTCAGGACTCATTGTCGAAATCATACTCTAGATTTAATACTGTCACGTGGAATTGATGTTGATGGTGTTGAAATTATTCAGCCAAGTGATGATATCTCCGATCATTATTTAGTTTTGTGCAAACTTCATATAGCCAAAATTGTAAATTCTACTTCTTGTTACAAGTATGGAAGAACCATCACTTCTACCACAAAAGACTGCTTTTTAAGTTATCTTCTTGATGTAACCAAATTCCTGAGCATATCCAAAACCTCAGAACAACTTGATGATGTAACAGAAACTATGGACTCTCTCTTTTCTAGCACTTTAAATAAAGTTGCTCCTTTACGCTTAAGGAAGTTTAAGGAAAACAGTTTGACACCATGGTAAAATGAGCATACTCGCACCCTAAAGAGAGCAGCCCGAAAAATGGAGCGCAGCTGGAGGAAAACAAAACTAGAGGTATTTCGTATTGCTTGGCGGGAAATTAACCTATCTTACAGAAAAGCATTAAAAACTGCTAGATCCGATTACTTTTCTTCTCTTTTAGAAGAAAACAAACATAACCCCGGGTATTTATTCAATACAGTGGCTAAATTAACGAAAAATAAAGCCTCAACAAGTGTTGACATTTCCCAACACCACAGCAGTAATGACTTTATGAACTACTTTACTTCTAAAATCGATACTATTAGAGATAAAATTGCAACCATTCAGCCGTCAGCTACAGTATCACATCAGACAGTGCACTATAGACCCCCTGAGGAACAGTTCGACTCATTCTCTACCATAGGAGAGGAAGAATTGTATAAACTTGTTAAATCATCTAAACCAACAACATGTATGTTACACCCTATACCATCTAAGCTCCTAAAAGAGGTGCTTCCAGAAGTCATAGATCCTCTTCTGACTATTATTAATTCCTCATTGTCATTAGGATATGTCCCCAAAACCTTCAAACTGGCTGTTATTAAGCCTCTCATCAAAAAACCACAACTTGACCCCAAAGAACTAGTTAATTATAGACCAATCTCAAATCTCCCTTTTCTGTCCAAGATACTAGAAAAGGTGGTATCCTCACAATTATATTCCTTCTTAGAGAAAAATGGTATATGTGAGGATTTCCAGTCAGGATTTAGACCGTATCATAGTACTGAGACTGCTCTCCTTAGAGTTACAAATGATCTGCTCTTATCATCTGATCGTGGGTGTATCTCTCTATTAGTTTTATTGGATCTTAGTGCTGCGTTTGACACAATTGACCACAACATTCTTTTGCATAGACTTGAACACTTTGTTGGCATCAGTGGAAGTGCATTAGCATGGTTTAAATCGTACTTATATGACCGCCATCAGTTCGTAGCAGTGAATGAAGATGTATCCTATCGATCACAAGTGCAGTATGGAGTACCTCAAGGCTCAGTACTAGGGCCGCTACTCTTCACGCTTTATATGTTACCCTTGGGAGATATCATCAGGAAACATGGTGTTAGCTTTCACTGTTATGCTGATGATACTCAGCTCTATATTTCTTCGCGGCCCGGTGAAACAATTTGAAAAACTAATGGATTGCATAGTCGATATAAAAAACTGGATGACGAGTAATTTCTTACTGCTAAATTTTGAAAAAACAGAGGTGTTAATTATAGGACCTAAAAACTCCGCTTGTAATAACCTAGAACACTGTCTAAGACTTGATGGTTGCTCTGTCAATTCTTCGTCATCAGTTAGGAACCTAGGTGTGCTATTTGATCGCAATCTTTCCTTAGAAAGCCACGTTTCTAGCATTTGTAAAACTGCATTTTTCCATCTCAAAAATATATCTAAATTACGGCCTATGCTCTCAATGTCAAATGCAGAAATGTTAATCCATGCATTTATGACCTCAAGGTTAGATTATTGTAATGCTTTATTGGGTGGTTGTTCTGCACGCTTAGTTAACAAACTACAGCTAGTCCAAAATGCAGCAGCAAGAGTTCTTACTAGAACCAGGAAGTATGACCATATTAGCCCAGTCCTGTCAACACTGCACTGGCTCCCTATCAAACATCGTATAGATTTTAAATTATTGCTTATTACTTATAAAGCCCTGAATGGTTTAGCACCTCAGTATTTGAATGAGCTCCTTTTACATTATAATCCTCTACGTCCGCTACGTTCTCAAAACTCAGGCAATTTGATAATACCTAGAATATCAAAATCAACTGCGGGCGGCAGATCCTTTTCCTATTTGGCGCCTAAACTCTGGAATAACCTACCTAACATTGTTCGGGAGGCAGACACACTCTTGCAGTTTAAATCTAGATTAAAGACCCATCTCTTTAACCTGGCATACCCATAACATACTAATATGCTTTTAATATCCAAATCCGTTAAAGGAATTTTAGGCTGCATTAATTAGATAAAACCGGAACCTGAAACACTTCCCATAACACCCTATGTACTTGCTACATCATTAGAAGAATGGCATCTAAGCTAATATTTGTCTGTTTCTCTCTTGTTCCGAGGTCACCGTGGCCACCAGATCCAGTCTGTGTCCAGATCAGAGGGACACTGCAGTCACCCGGATCCAGTACGTATCCAGACCAGATGGTGGATCAGCACCTAGAAAGGACCTCTACATCCCTGAAAGACAGTGAAGACCAGGACAACTAGAGCCCCAGATACAGATCCCCTGTAAAGACCTTGTCTCAGAGGAGCACCAGGACAAGACCACAGGAAACAGATGATTCTTCTGCACAATCTGACTTTGCTGCAGCCTGGAATTGAACTACTGGTTTCGTCTGGTCAGAGGAGAACTGGCCCCCCAACTGAGCCTGGTTTCTCCCAAGTTTTTTTTTTTCTCCATTCTGTCACCGATGGAGTTTCGGTTCCTTGCCGCTGTCGCCTCTGGCTTGCTTAGTTGGGGACACTTCGTCTACAGCGATATCGTTGACTTGATTGCAAATAAATGCACAGACACTATTTAACTGAACAAAGATGACATATCTGAATCCAATGATGAACTGCCTTTAACTATCATTTTGCATTATCGACACTGTTTTCCTAATGAATGTTGTTCAGTTGCTTTGACGCAATGTATTTTGTTTAAAGCGCTATATAAATAAAGGTGACTGTTACACGCATTAGTTGAACCTCATCATACGGCAACTGGAACTTTTTTTTCTGACCTTGGTGGATTTTCTGCCTTCTTCTCCAGGTCACATAAGCGAATTGTCGTGCTTGACCAAGTGGTTGCGCACAGACTTCCCAGAGCCTCTACAACATGTTGGAACTTTCAAAGTCGCGCTGTAAACACGGTGTACGAACACAAGGATGACTTTTTAAAATGTTTTCAGATCATCAGAGACTCAGGGAACTTTGATAAATCAACTGTCAGAGAGACAGGGGGTTTTGTGAGGATGCTTGAAGACGAGGCTTTCTGTGTTTTCCTTGCATTGTTTCACAAGATCATGCCAAATGTAGACATGCTATTCAACCAGCTGCAGAAGAGGAACATCGACCCTATCTACATTAAAGCAGCCGTCCAGGGATTCACAAACAACATGCTAGCAATCAGGTAAATGCCCTTATTTACTATTGTCTGATAAAGCTGCTGTTGTTAGAAAGATTCGTTGTTAATTTTAATTTTATAAAAATGTATTTCTTTATTATTATTTATTTGGACCAGGGTCTCAATTAGGGTTGGGTATCGTTTGAATTTTGTCGATTCCGATTCTGCTTATCGATTACGATTCTTATCGATTCCAATAAGATAAAAAATCCAATATAAAAAAAAAAAAGTCAAACATGTAGATGTCAAACAAGTATTTGTCTTTTTACAAAGCATTCTGTTGCAGCTGAATAACATGAGCAAAAATCAGCAGCCTACAAAACACTGCAAGATGAATTTTGCCTGTGCTTTTAAAAAAAAACCATAGCAAAAACAACTAGATTAATATAAATTTCAAATATTAAAGTGTTAAGTCAAGTCGTCACCTTTATTTATATAGCGCTTTAAACAAAATACATCAAAGCAACTGAACAACATTCATTAGCAAAATAGTGTGTCAATAATGCAAAATGACAGTTAAAGGCAGTTCATCATTGAATTCAGTAATGTCATCTCTGTTCAGTTTAAATAGTGTCTGTGCATTTATTTGCAATCAAGTCAACAATATCGCTGTAGATGAAGTGACCCCAACTAAGCAAGCCAGAGGCGACAGCGGCAAGGAACCGAAACTTCATCGGTGACAGAATGGAGAAAAAAACCTTGGGAGAAACCAGGCTCAATTGGGGGGCCAGTTCTCCTCTGACCAGACGAAACCAGTAGTTAAATTCCAGGCTGCAGCAAAGTCAGATTGTGCAGAAGAATCATCTGTTTCCTGTGGTCTTGTCCTGGTGGTCATCTGAGACAAGGTCTTTACAGGGGATCTGTATCTGGGGCTCTAGTTGTCCTGGTCTCTGCTGTCTTTCAGGGATGTAGAGGTCCTTTCTAGGTGCTGATCCACCATCTGGTCTGGATACATACTGGATCTGGGTGACTGCAGTGACCCTCTGATCTGGATACAGACTGGATCTGGTGGCTACGGTGACCTCGGAATAAGAGAGAAACAGACTAATATTAGCGTAGATGCCATTCTTCTAATGATGTAGCAAGTACATCGGGTGATATGGAAGTGTTCCCGGTTCCGGTTTACCTAATTAATGCAGCCTAAAAATCCTTTAACGGATTTGGATATTAAAAGCATATTAGTATGTTATGTGTAAGCCAGGTTAGAGAGATGGGTCTGTAATCTAGATTTAAACCGCAATAGTGTGTCTGCCTCCCGAACAATGTTAGGTAGGTTATTCCAGAGTTTAGGTGCCAAATAGGAAAAGGATCTGCCGCCCGCCGTTAATTTTGATATTCTAGGTTTTATCAAATTGCCTGAGTTTTGAGAATGTAGCGGACGTAGAGGATTATAATGTAAAAGGAGCTCACTCAAATACTGAGGTGCTAAACCATTCAGGGCTTTATAAGTAATAAGCAATATTTTAAAATCTATACGATGTTTGATAGGGAGCCAGTGCACTGTTGCTCTAATATAGTCATACTTCCTGGTTCTAGTAAGAACTCTTGCTGCTGCATTTTGGACTAGCTGTAGTTTGTTTACTAAGCGTGCAGAACAACCACCCAATAAAGCATTACAATAATCTAACCTTGAGGTCATAAATGCATGGATTAACATTTCTGCATTTGACATTGAGAGCATAGGCCATAATTTAGATGTATTTTTGAGATGGAAAAATGCAGTTTTACAAATGCTAGAAATGTGGCTTTCTAAGGAAAGATTGCGATCAAATAGCACACCTAGGTTCCTAACTCATGACGAAGAATTGACAGAGCAGCCATCAAGTCTTAGACAGTGTTCTAGGTTAATACATGCAGAGTTTTTAGGTCCTATAATTAACACCTCTGTTTTTTTTTCAGAATTTAGCAGTAAGAAATTACTCGTCATCCAGTTTTTTTATATCGACTATGCATTCCATTAGTTTTTCAAATTGGTGTGTTTCAGCGGGCCGTGAAGAAATATAGAGCTGAGTATCATCAGCATAACAGTGAAAGCTAACACCATGTTTCCTGATGATATCTCCCATGGGTAACATATAGAGTTTGAAGAGTAGCGGCCCTAGTACTGAGCCTTGAGGTACTCCATACTGCACTTGTGATCGATATGATACCTCTTCATTCACTGCTACGAATTGATGGCGGTCATATAAGTACGATTTAAACCATGCTGATGCACTTCCATTAATGCCAACAAAGTATTCAAGTCTATGCAAAAGAATGTTGTGGTTAATTGTGTCAAACGCAGCACTAAGATCCAATAGAACTAATAGAGAGATACAACCACGATCAGATGATAAGAGCAGGTCATTTGTAACTCTAAGGAGAGCAGTCTCAGTACTATGATACGGTCTAAATCTTGACTGGAAATCGTCACATATACCATTTTTTCTCTAAGAAGGAATATAATTGTGAGGATACCACTTTTTCTAGTATCTTGGACTTAAAAGGGAGATTCGAGATTGGTCTATAATTAACTAGTTCTTTGGGGTCAAGTTATGGTTTTTTGATGAGAGGCTTAATAACAGCCAGTTTGAAGGTTTTGGGGACATATCCTAATCACAATGAGGAATTAATAATAGTCAGAAGAGGATCTATGATTTCTGGAAGTACCTCTTTTAGGACCTTACATGGTATAGGGTCTAACATACGTTGTTGGTTTAGATGATTTAACAAGTTTATACAAATTCTTCCTCTCCTATAGTAGAGAATGAGTGGAACTGTTCCTCAGGGGGTCTATAGTGCACTGTTTGATGCGATACTGTAGCTGACAGCTGAAGTTAAGTCATATGTATTTAGAGTGGCATTTTACTGTATAGTTTTGGAAAAAACTAAAAGCAAAATCACCCAAAACATCAAATTCAATTGTTGCACTTGCACTTTTTTCCATTTTCCAACATTTATAAAAAGGGTTCCTTTATAGGTTAGATCATTCTTTCAATTCATATTTATTCAGAGTGACCCAGATTATCACTTTAAAAAATATCAAATATTTTTACTGTATAATTTGGGAGAAAATTAGAGGCAAATTCACAATTCCCAAATGTCTAAGTGAATAAACACTTTTACACTATGTCCTTATTACAATGAGAGTTAGAGGCGTTCCAATCCATATACAGAACTTTATTATAAGAATGGTCGGACAGGCAGTAATCAGGAATAGCGTCAGGTATGTCAGGGATATCCAGAATTACTAACAGTCACAAGCAGAGGTCGGGGCAGGCAGCATAGTATCAGAGTCAGTATAAACAATCCAAGATCAGACACGGAAGGAACAAACAGTGAAATTGCTTGGAAATGCTAGACAGAACTAAACACGACTTCCCTAGACTGAGAGTGATTGTGCTGCTTATATGTGTGTCTGTGTATTAGCTGCAGGTGTGTATGTGTGCAATCAGTCCCAGGAATGAGGCAGGATAGGAAATGGAGTTGTCAGATAAAGGCAGGGAATGCCAGAGTCCTGAGTGGAGTGCCCTCTATTGGAGTTTATGGACACTCCAGTTAATGATCGTGACAGTCCTATTTCAAGCACTCCTAATAGGGCTGTGCAAAAAATCGAATGCGATTATCATGCGCATCTCATCAGTAAAGATGCTCCTATGATTAGAAGTATATCTCCAGCACGTGCGTTCAGATCAGGGTTGCCAGGTTTTCACAACAAATCCTGCCCAGTTACTTCTTAAACCTAGTCCAAAACTAGCCCAATCGTGTTTCCAGGAGGTTCCCCGATAGAAATTGCTTCCCGGGGTTAAAATATACATTTTTTGGAAGGGTTGCCTTGGTAAAATTAGCATTTTAGGGGCTAAATATCACGTTATTTGTATTGGGGTTGTTTCAAACCGCGGACATGAAAAACAATCGCAGACTTGGCAACACTGGTTTAGGTGGAGCGGCAGTTACTACACAACTGACAACTAACACAAAATCGTTTTCAAAATCGACAAAGAATCGCCTGTGATTTTAACATCGATTTTGTGTAGATTGTCAGTGAATTACGGCTCGGTGTAGTAAATGCCAACCAGTGTTGCCAAGTCTGTGGTTGTTTTTCATGTCCGCAGAGCCCTAAATCCTAAAAATCTTTCCTTTATAGGTTTGCTCGTTCTATCCAATTAATTCCTGTTCACAGTCACCCTAACTATTATTACTGTATTAACCCCTTACCAGTCACCCCCCATTTTTTGGCATGGAGACAGAAATGACATATCCAAAATAAAAAGGTTTCTGCTCATGATTCTTTCTGACTAGATACATAATCAACATTTGTTCACAAAGCTGACTTCAAAGTTTACTGTTCAGGAATCAGAATCACTCAGACTGTTATGATAATAGAGATATAGAAGCTCAAACATAAAAACAAAAATAACAATAATAAAAACATAATTTAAAATGTATTTTAAAAAAGTTGTTGATGTAAGATATGAGTTTAGAAATACAGTGTAGCTAAAGCCACAAGTCTTTCAAAATTTCATTAGAAATTTCATAATCTAATCTGTAAAACTGTGGATTTTATGAAATATTTTCTAAGGCCATGTCATGTGTGTTTTTAGAGAAGGCTAATCAGATTGATTTATGGCACTTGTCATCTCTGTAAGATCTTACATGTAAACACTCCTGTGTGCTTTGTCTGTGTTTTTGGCTGTGAAAACTCCCCGATTCATGGTTCTATTGTTCTCACTGTAAAGACCTTGTCTCAGAGGAGCACCAGGACAAGCCCACAGGAAACAGATGATTCTTCTGCACAATCTGACTTTGCTGCAGCCTGGAATTGAACTACTGGTTTTGTCTGGTCAGAGGAGAACTGGCCCCCCAACTGAGCCTGGTTTCTCCCAAGGTATTTTTCTCCGTTCTGTCACCGATGGAGTTTCGGTTCCTTGCCGCTGTCGCCTCTGGCTTGCTTAGTTGGGGTCACTTCATCTACAGCGATATCGTTGACTTGATTGCAAATAAATGCACAGACACTATTTAACTGAACAGAGATGACATCGCTGAATTCAATGATGAACTGCCTTTAACTATCATTTTGCATTATTGACACACTGTTTTCCTAATGAATGTTGTTCAGTTGCTTTGACGCAATGTATTTTGTTTAAAGCGCTATATAAATAAAGGTGACCTGACTCACCAAACGAGTCTTCCACACCTCTGCCAGGTATGACACATTATCCACATTATTCTTTTATCATTATTCTTTTGTTTTTATTCCACCTTTATCAGCCTTTTTTTGTGGTTTTTCAATGTTTACAAAGCAACAAACTTCAGTCTCAGTATGCATTTAGCCCTGATTTATCAAAAGTCTTACTATAAAAATACGACAAAACATTTACTTACGACCTTACGTGAATTATTGTGACAGAAATGCATTATGAAGAAGAAATGCACCTGCTATTAGTAGCATTAGAGCTAACGTTCGCATCAAGCTACATCAGACAATTTATTAAATTATTAGTACACTTTTACTCAAAACTCACTTTGAACCCCGATCGAGTGTTTGTAATAACTTCCTTTTGCGATCACGGGTGGAATTTGGTCGTTTACTATTGTAAAAATATGCTATTTGTAGCCTTTTTCATCGCTGTACAAGTTAGCATTTCCGATGTACATCGGATGTAAATTTTTTATAAAAATGCCCCAGATCTCAATAAAATCTCATACCAAGCTTTTCTATCGTAATCGCGGGTTTATTATTCGGATATTTCCTATGTACAGAGGTGTTTCAGTGTTGTTGTGAGCAGATATGAACCAGGAAGTGGTCACGTACCATGTGACACGATCTGACGCTGTCCGTGTTTTTTTTTTTTTTTTTTTTAATTCAGTTCCATCACACAAAGACTTAATGTGAACAGAAAAAAATTGCACATCTCAAAGCATGCAAAACATAACTGCAGCAACAACAAAAATTACAATTGAATACAAGTGTACATATAAACAAAAACAAATAAAAATAAGAAGACAAAAAAAGCTACAAATTAAATAAATAAAAAAATAAAAACTGCATTAGGGCAATTACATAAATTTGAAAAGCTTTAGAATTTGTATTGTTTTTAAAAGCTTCTTATTTTGTGATCTTATATTAGAAAGGGTTTCAAAATATATTTTAAGATCAGTGTTACAAAATGTAATATATGATGGTTTCTTTTGAAATACTTTTGACTTATGAATATAAAACTTTGCTAAGATAATTAACAGATTAATAATATACATATGTTTATCAGAAAAAGTTGGGTTTTGATAACAAAGTAAAATATCGTGCGGTTCTAAATTAAGGACTTTGTTTATTTTTTTTGTTATATCTATTTTAAAGTCAACCCAAAAAGAAATAGACAAAGGGCAATAGAAGAATAAATGTTCAATATCCTCAACAGATGCATTACAAAAGGTACACTTATCACAAACACTATGAATATATCTGCTAACAACTGCATTTACAGGATAACATCTGTGAATAATTTTGTAAAGTACTTTTTTTACTTTATTAGAAATTACATATTTATATGGCAGCAACCAAATGTTGCGCCAAGATATACATTGAGGTTTAAGCCATTTTGATTTACATGGAGGACTGGATCCAACATTAAGGGAGTTCCTTATAAAACTATTATTAAAACGCTTGTCAAAAATAGAGAGACCATTTACAAAAAGTTGGAGATTTTGTCGGCTTGTATTATTGATATTTACATCAGAGGATTTGGTTAAAATTAGTATGCCACTAGGAATAGCCTTGATTACTTTGTTAAATTCTTTTTTCACTTACAAAAAAGCCATATTTTGTAATAAAATTAGGATAAGTGTATAATTACCCATTATTGTCAATAAGCTGGTTTACAATTAATATGTTATGCCGAACCCAATTCTTCATATATAATGACTTGTTACTATGAGTGATATTACCATTGTTCCACATAAAACACCTACTAGGAGAAAAATTATGTTTGTACAAAAGTGACCAGTAAAGCAATGCTTGTTTGTGATAATTGGCCAAGGCAATGGGGAGTTTACCAGTTATATAAGGACACTGCAGCAAAAAATGTAATCCCCCAAGTTTTTCAAATAAATAATATGGGACAATGTTGAAAATATTTGTCAGATTTTTAAAAAAGTTTTTAAGCCAGTTAATTTTTAAAATTTAAAAATAAAGGAAATGTGACGACCTTTCATGAATCCACATTGAGTTTCATCAATAATCTCATTTAATACATTTTTTATACGTTTTGCAAAAATGGATTGCCATTATCTTATAATCATTATTTAATAATGTGATAGGACGCCAATTTTCTAATAAAAGGATATCTTTTTGATGCTTAGGGATCAAGGTACGCTGTCCGGTTTTGGGACTGTTAGATTGACAAGCCGAAGGTCCAATCAGAGACTGTCTGGGTCACAGCTCGAGTACACGGAAGCAAAACACACAGAGACAGCGCTGGGAGAGGCTATTTATCATCATATCGCGTAAATCAGTGGAAAATGAATAGAAATGATGATTCTGTCTGAAGAAATATGAAGTAAACATCAGTAAATATATCCATATATCTCCGCAGATATGCATCTTTGGTCTATAAATCCTTATTGACGCTGTTCAGTGAATCTATTTGAACACAAACCGCTGCTGACGTGACTGAATATGTATGAGTGGTGAATTTCTGTTCAAAATGTGGCATAATACGGATTTATTATTTTGCACTCCTGACATTAATTACTACATAACTGTCACTGCAACAATGTTTTATCAAAACATTGGTCAAATATCGGAGCTAGAGTCTTTAAACTTTCAATTGATGCACAGTTTGTCCAGATCAAGTAAGAGAGTGATGTTTAACGTGCTGTGAAAGTGAAACAATAATAAACTGGGGCCGTCGGCAATGCTTGCACGTAAAGGGGTTAATTCAAATAATAAGTATTTAAGAGCACAAAATGAAGTCAGGAAATTTCTATTTGATGACATTTAAAATAAGACCTGGCTAAACTAATTTTGTTCTTGCATCCTGTTAAATGCCCTTCTTTGAAACATATACCTTATCTTTTGAGATTAGAAACACAAAAGCCTGGAAAAAAAAAAAATTCTCTCAGAAGAAAAGACTTTATTTCAAGGAGAATAAAGTCGAGAGTTCCTTGCAAGGAGATCTCCCGAATGTTATGTGGTATCTCCTTATATACCCTATACGGGGCATTTCCAAATAGTCAAACTTTTCCTTATGTTTACAATTTTAATACCTCCCTAGAGAGAAGAGGCCCCCTGCTTGATTTGGTATAGAGAAAGGCCCTGTCTGTATGTCTGACCATATGTTTCTCATCTGTTCTGTACAATTGGGCCACGTAGGCATATTCCTTTCTATACTTAACCTATAGACCCCTTAAAAGTTTGTAAACATTCCAACGTCTCCGGGTGGGCGGGGCTTGGCTGGAGGCAAAAAGAGGCGCGGACGCAATGTTGACAAGCATAAGCTTGCAGGTTTTAGGAGGGATTTATTAAACATGGATGCAGAAGAAGGTTCGGAACTGTCTGAATATGTACAGTCCCTGACTTTGCGGGACCGTGACAGCTTTTTTTTTTTTTTTTATGAACTCTCGCGGATGGAAGCAGGCTACCTGACCCGTATGCCATACGGCCATATGAATTACTTTTGGGTGGTATGGGGAATTTTGTCAAGGCTTATTTTCTAATGTAACCTATCGCTGGGCTAATTAGCAATGTGTATTATTTTAAGAGACCATTCAAAGGATGGCGCACACATCTATCGCTGTATGTTTGTTTTACATTTAAACTTGCTAACGTTAGTGCACTGAAGGTTGGCGACTTTCACCTATAAAACAGAAACTTGTTGATTTACTAGATAAAACCAACACACCATTTCATATGCATAGATTATTTTACCTGATATGAAGTGTGCACTGCAAACACGAGCGATTATTTATGATCATCTCTGTCCAGTCTGTACGCCGTATTGCATTCAACCACAATTGTCTTCTTGATTTCTGTGAAGGAATGTCTGCCGGGATCCGGTAAAACTTTAGTTTTGAAACAAAAGTGCTGTTCCTTCTATTCTGGCAGCCAAAAACCCAACAAGAAGACATTTTAAAGTCAAAACCTCTAACTTTTAGCGCACCTGCTATGAGTTCTGCCTTATGTTTTGCCTCCAGCTAGAGCGGTGACGTCACAGTGACGTAGGCGATTAAGGGGTCTGTAGGATTATAATGGAATAATAACTAGCAACAAAAATGGCTAGATTCACATTGATTATACTTGATTGATTAAAATCTTATTAATACAAATCTTCCACATATTCTCCCCTTTGAGACTTAGTAAGTCTCACATTTGATTATTTTTATCCAGAGTGCTACTCCATAATCCAGTCATATTAGTTACACTACCTAGTGACTAAATTTATCACATTGTATTATCACCAGTGACTAGATTATGAAATTCCAATCTGAGGGATTACTGGACCAAACATCTCTCTCCTAATTTGACGAGGAGAGAGTAAAAGATCCAGTCTCCCTAATTCCTTCTTTAGTAGTACACAATGTTATAAGCATGAGCGTGCAATTGGTTCAGCATTTGCCTGTGGTTATCACAGTTATGTATAAAAGGCATAAAAATACATACATCACATCACACATTGAATATCACAAGATTATAAAAGTTGATCTTTAGCCAAGATACCTTGTGTATCGTAGAGAGCCTCCCTGGACCAAAATTAGACTAGCACTTACATCCAGGGTATGGTTCATCTTTAGACATCCTCATCGTCCTCGTTAGAGTCAATAGAACTATCATCAAAAGTTTGCTCATTTAAGTTAAGTTTGTTTAGCCATCCTTCATAATATTCCTCCAGACTCCTTTCAGTGATCCTTTTTTGATTATTTGGGACTTTTATCACTTCAATTTGCTTAACAGTAGCATTGACGATTAATGTTCGTAATAAAGGTAATACACAGCAAAATAATAATCCTCCTATTAGTATGGCAACTCCTAAAAACATTCCCAGTTTAACAAACCATGCTCCCAATGCTCCAAATTTCACATGAATCCAATCCCAAATTTGTTGGTCTCTTCCGGCATTTGCTGTAACTTCATTTCTTAATTTTTAAATTTTAGTCATAACTTCACTGAAAGCTCCTCCAGGGGCAGTGTTATTTGGGATAAATGTACAACATTGATCTCCAAACATAACACAAACTTCTCCCTTGTCTGCCAAGAGCCAATTAAGAGCCTGTCTGTTTTGCCATGTCATTCTACTTGTTACATGCACTTGGTCGCCTAATAAGGTTAACGCATCATCAGTATAATTAATGAATCTTTGTTGATTATAATAAAAATAATTAATCCACTCTGTATTTTTGTTTGGTGTGATCCAAACCAAGATTGACTCGAAACCTGCTTTTATTTCATCTCTTGCCTTGAATTTATTAGGAATTCCTCTTGGCTGTCCAATTGAGTCTAAATATACATTGGGGTCTGGCTTGTATCCTCTTTTAATTCTATTGTCTTCCTTGTTTGTGCTCTGTTCTGTTCCCCATTGTGCCATGTTAAACTTCTTGAAGTAATCGTACTCTAACACATATGCCTTCCATCAAACTGGTAAAGAATACAACAATATTTCACTTCCACAGATCCAAAAGAAATCTGCTATTATTAATGATTGGTCTTCATAAATTTCTATTGAAGGTAAGGCTATAGTTTAATTTTCACATCTTTCAGGTGCTTTCTTACTTCCTTTAGTAGTTCCGAATGCTAAAAGTTCTGGAGCTCTAGAAGGAACTCCTGATTTCCAAGAATTTTTCTTATATACCAAATAATAGCACATTTTCCTTTGAATTTACCCACATCTTGGGTTCCTTTTGGTTTATGGAAACACTCATATTCTTGTTTATAATCTATGCTATACCATTTTGGAATCTCTACTTTTTGTTTTTCAATTTTTATATTTTGACCGATATCTGAAAACTGACACCAAGATCCCCAGAGTGGTCTAAAGAAATAATCTGTTAATTTAGGATTTCCTAAAAATCCTAGGCATTCAAGCAATACAATATGGTCTGGTAAAATCAGTTTCTTCCAAATTTGGCACATTTTCGGTAGTCATATGGATTTGGTATGGCTATTAGTTCAAGTTCAAGTCTACTTTATTGTCAATTCTTCCACATGTACAGTACATACATACAGAGAATCGAAATTGCGTTACTCTCAGACCCCCGGTGCACACAGATAACATTAACATTAAACCCTAAAAATCTAGATCAAAATATAAAATGTAGATACAACTATACAATAAGGGAATGTTAAAAAAGTTCAAAATAAAGTTAAATAAAGCAGCGCAAGGCAAAAGGCAGATAGAGTGCCAATCAATGAAGTGAACAACAGTGCAGATAAAAGATTATTAAGTGCAAAAATAAAAGCTTATTAAGTCTGATGTAAAGGAAACAGGTCAATTTAGCTCAAAGGGAATCATTTAAGATTTTAAAGGGAATTTGAACAGAATCACTGTTTCACGGCTGATCACTGAGACGCCTTGCGATTCACTGAACGAGCCGTTTAACATCAAATCTGCACTGGATATTAATATCCAAACTATAGTGAAAACACTATCAATTAGCACAGTAACAAGATCGGCAGTTTAAGACATTAACTTGTAAGCACAAAACACAAGATACTTCTCTTTTCAATTTGAATAAGGCTTTATTAGATAAATCTAAGACATATAAACTAATCTAACACATAAACGCACGCACTCACACATTCACACAAGTTGCAGGAAGATCGAAAGTTAGGGAAAGATGAGTTTAAGAGAATGGAAATGTGGAATCCCAAGTTTACAGCAATATGTTAAATTGCATAGACATGAACAGCCATCAATCACTTAAATCAACCCTCGCATTGAGTTCCTCAATGAGGTTAAAATTATATTAGATACACCAGCACAAATGTCTGAAGGTACATTGCCTGTGTAAAGTTGTAGCTGATTGGCTGGAAGTTCAGTAGTCGTTGAAGTGACGTCTTGAGAAGGCCGTGGTTGTTGGGCGTTGGCTGAAGATGCAGAGAGTTGTGTGTAGCTTGCTGAAGTTGAACTCGACGTTACAAAACTTAACTCAGAACACGAAACTCTTAAACGGAAAAGAAAAGAAATAATGTTTGACGAGACTATGTGGTGTTTCTTCTCATCGTGGCTAAGTAGCAGCAGGCGTGCAGGCTGAAGCACGCTGGAACCGCGCTCAAAGAACAGTGATGACAAACAGCATGGCTAAAAGCTAAAGCTAAGAAGCAAAGCTAAAAGCTGGCATGACTGATAGCCAAAGCAAGGCTAGAACTAAAAAGCAGACATGACTAATAGCAGAAGCATAGCTAGAGACTAAAAGCCTAGCTAGCTAGAGACTAAAAAAGCATTATTTTATGGTGTACTTTGTATTTAAACTGGCCTGTTGGCCACACCTCAAAAGTTGTCTTGACCAATCAGATATAGTCTTGGCTCGGGGGTATCACAAATCATCTGTTATCTTACCAAGCATGTGGTCCGAATTTTCCCACTCTTGCAAGGTATAATTTTGGACATGATTCCTATAACACGAATATGATACATTTGATAAATATTTGATTGTCAGGCCTATTTAAAGCAAGCAGTTTCCATCACAAACATACCAAACATGATTATGAATCCTTAATTTATCCCATAGTTATTAAAAGACATACACAATAAGTGATTATAACATGATAGTCAAAGGTGTGGGTTACATATAAATGAATATGGAGTTAAGCGATGGACTGATTCATTTATAAGTCTTTTTGAGTTAATTCTGGTCCATATATATGTACAAAAGACAGTTTATTTGCCATTCTCTTAACACAAAGACTTCTGTGGAGACCAGAGGTTCAAAGCCCCTTCCCCCTTAGGAATTTCAGTCTGGTTCTTTTAGGTGGGGGAAGTCCATGGAAGTGTTTACCTCTCATGGGTTTACATGTGATGTCCAGCGTTGCATTTCAATTACGAACAACAAATTTGACAAATCTCTTCACCGAATTGAAATTGTCAATAATTGTTCTAGTGGTGTTAATGTTGAAAGCTGTTCTGTGAAAGCTTTGGTTGGTTGGTTATCTTGCTTGGGACTTGTGGCACAGAATGTTTTATGACTCATGAGGAATTCGGCTCGTGTTTCAAACACAGCCCTGATCGACTCTTTAATTTGTCTGGTTCGAGTCATTTCGGCTACACTGATTAAAGTGACAAAGGGCTCAAGAGCAGTTTATTTATTTAACTGACTGATGAGGTAGTGGAATGATGTCAGTTCCATGGAGAATGAGGTAGTGAGCAGACTAGTGCTGCACAAAGTGATTGGTGCATGTCCTCGTATATTAGTGTGGGGGGGGGGGGTTCATAATTCAGTGGTGTCTGGGGCAGAAGAGGGGAGGGGGGGCAAGTTCGGGAGTGAGTTCAGCTTCCTGACAGCCTGGTGGATGAAGCTGTCCTTCAGTCTGCTGGTCCTGGCCTGGAAACTCTGCAGTCTCCTCCCTGATGGTAGCAAGCTGAAGAAGCTGTGTGATGGGTGGGAGGGATCACCTGCGATGCAGAGGGCTTTGCGGGTGAGACGGGTTCCATAAATGTCCTGGAGGGAGGGGAGAGAGACACCAATGATCTTCTCAGCTACTCTCACTATGCGTTGCAGAGTCTTTCGGCAGGACGCGTTGCAGGCGCCATACAACAAAGTGATGCAGCTTGACAGGATGCTCTCGATGGTGCCTCTGTAGAAGGTATACATGATGGGGGCTGGGGCTCTGGCTCTCCTCAGTTTGCGGAGGAAGTAGAGACGCTGATTTGATTTCTTGGCCAGTGCTGCTGTGTTTTCAGCCAGGATTCAATTCAATTCAATTCAAGTTTATTTGTATAGCGCTTTTTACAATACAAATCGTTACAAAGCAACTTTACAGAAAATTATGTTTCTACAATATTTAGTAGTAGCTAGTAGTTTGTGCACGTTTGATAGGATTTTAGAAAAATAAAAATAATAATAATAATAATACAAGACGTAGTCAGCTAGATGATGAACTATCAATATTATTAATTAATAGTAATTATAGGATGCAGTCACACATGTAGCAATAATTGCTAGTTCTGTTTGTTGATTCAAGGTTAGCATCATCTGGGGTCCTCTGAGGGTCAGCATCATCTCTTCTCAGGTGTTCTGGATCCAGACTGGAGCTTGTGTAAATCCTAGTTACCACGGGATGTAAATCCCGTGGCAAAACATAGAAACAAAATAGAGACATCATTAGCATAGCTGCTGATCCAACAAAGTAAAATTAGTTTAACCCAAGCTAAAGAATAAAAATGCAGATGCAACTACACTCACAATTTAAGAGAGACATTATTCGAATGCTTGGCGAAAGAGATGCGTTTTTAATCTAGATTTAAACAGAGAGAGTGTGTCTGAACCCCGAACATTATCAGGAAGGCTATTCCAGAGTTTGGGAGCCAAATGTGAAAAAGCTCTACCTCCTTTAGTGGACTTTGCTATCCTAGGAACTACCAAAAGTCCAGCGTTTTGTGACCTTAGGGTGCGTGATGGGTTGTAGCATGGTAGAAGGCTAGTTAGGTACGCAGGAGCTAAACCATTTAGGGCCTTATAGGTAAGTAATGATAATTTGTAACTGATACGGAACTTAATAGGTAGCCAGTGCAGAGACTGTAAAATAGGGGTAATATGATCATATTTTCTTGACCTGGTAAGGACTCTAGCTGCTGCATTTTGGACGACCTGTAGCTTGTTTATTGACGAAGCAGGACAACCACCTAGAAGTGCATTACAATAGTCCAGTCTAGAGGTCATAAATGCATGAACTAGCTTTTCTGCATCAGAAACAGATAACATGTTTCGTAGCTTGGCAATGTTTCTAAGATGGAAGAATGCGGTTTTTGTAACATTGGAAATATGATTTTCAAAAGACAAATTGCTGTCCAATATAACACCCAGATTTCTGACTGTAGAGGAAGTAACAGTACATCCGTCTAGTTGCAGATTGTAATCTACAAGATTCTGTGTGGTGTTTTTTGGTCCAATAATTAATATCTCTGTCTTATCCGAATTTAATTGGAGAAAATTATTTGTCATCCAATCTTTTACATTTTTAACACACTCTGTTAGCTTAGATAATTGGGAAGTTTCATCTGGTCTCGTTGAAATATATAGCTGAGTATCATCAGCATAACAGTGGAAGCTAATTCCGTATTTTCTAATAATATTACCAAGGGGCAACATGTATATTGAAAATAGAAGGGGACCTAGGACGGATCCTTGTGGCACTCCATATTTTACTGATGATAAATGAGATGACACCCCATTTAAGTAAACAAAATGGTAGCGATCGGACAGGTAGGATCTAAACCATCTTAGAGCCTGCCCTTGAATACCTGTATAGTTTTGTAATCGATCTATGAGTATGTCATGATCTATGGTGTCGAACGCAGCACTAAGATCAAGTAAGACTAGAAATGAGATGCAGCCTTGATCTGACGCAAGAAGCAGGTCATTTGTAATTTTAACAAGTGCAGTTTCTGTGCTATGGTGGGGCCTAAAACCTGACTGAAATTCTTCATACAGATCATTTTTATGCAGGAAGGTGCTCAATTGAGCAGACACAACTTTTTCTAAAATTTTAGACATAAATGGAAGATTTGAAATAGGCCTATAATTTGCCAGTACACTAGGATCTAGTTTTGGTTTCTTAATAAGAGGCTTGATAACCGCCAGCTTGAATGGTTTTGGGACGTGACCTAAAGATAACGACGAGTTAATGATATTGAGAAGCGGTTCTTCGGCTACAGGTAACAGCTCTTTTAGTAATTTAGTGGGTACAGGATCTAATAAACATGTTGTTGGTTTAGATACAGTGATAAGTTTATTTAGCTCTTCCTGTCCTATATTTGTAAAGCACTGCAGTTTATCTTTGGGTGCGATGGATGAAACTGAAGTGTTAGACGCTGTAGAATCTACATTCGCTATTGTATTTCTAATGTTATCTATTTTATCAGTGAAGAAATTCATAAAGTCATTACTATTTAACGTTGGTGGAATATTTGAATCAGGTGGCGTCTGGTAATTTGTTAATTTAGCCACTGTGCTAAATAAAAACCTTGGATTGTTTTGGTTATTTTCAATGAGTTTGTGGATATGCTCTGCCCTAGCAGTTTTTAGAGCCTGTCTATAGCTGGACATACTGTTTTTCCATGCAATTTTAAAAACTTCCAAGTTAGTTTTTCTCCATTTGCGTTCAAGACTACGAGTTACTTTCTTGAAAGAGTGAGTATTACTGTTATACCATGGCACAGTACGTTTTTCTCTAACCTTTTTCAATTTGATGGGGGCAACAGCTTCTAATGTATTAGAGAAAATAGTGCCCATGTTGTCAGTAATTTCGTCTAATTCATGTGTATTTTTGGGTACAAATAGCAGTTGAGATAGATCAGGCAGGTTATTTGCGAATCTGTCTTTGGTGGCTGGAACAATAGTTCTGCCCAGACGGTAACGCTGAGACATATAGTTAATATCAGTTATACGCAGCATGCACGATACAAGGAAATGGTCTGTAATATCATCACATTGGGGTACAATATCTATAGCAGTAAGATCGATTCCATGCGATATAATTAGATCTAGTGTATGATTAAAACGATGAGTGGGCCCGGTGACATTTTGCTTGACTCCAAAGGAGTTTATTAGGTCAGTAAACGCAAGTCCTAATGTATCATTTGCATTATCAACGTGAATATTAAAATCTCCCATGATTAGTGCCTTATCAACTGTAACTAGAAGGTCTGAGAGGAAATCTGCAAATTCTTTTAGGAATTCTGTATACGGCCCTGGTGGTCTATACACAGTAGCCAGAGCAAGAGATACATTAGACTTCTTTTGCATGTCTGACAGTGTAACATTTAGCAGAAGTATTTCAAAAGAGTTAAACCTGTATCCTGTTTTCTGGGTAACATTGAGAATATCACTATATATTGTTGCAACACCTCCTCCACGACCAGTCTGACGGGGCTCATGCTTATAACAGTAGTTTGGTGGAGTAGACTCATTTAGACCAAAATAATCATTTGGTTTTAGCCAGGTTTCAGTCAAGCAGAGTACATCAAAACTATTTTCTGTGATCATTTCATTTACAATAACTGCTTTGGGTGTGAGTGATCTAATATTTATGAGCCCAAACTTTAAAAATTGTTTTTGTTCATTTACTTTACATTTTTCTGGTTTAATTACGATAAGATTTTTTCTAGATCCTACATTATATTTTGACCTCACTATTCGGGGAACAGACACAGTCTTAATAGTTTTTACAGCACAAGTACTTTTATCATTTAAGCGGGTGGAACAAAACTCATCATAATAGTTATTAGAGAATTTTCTTACTAGTCACATGGAGCGAAGTGTCCTGGAGATGTTGTCAGAGAGCAGCTCCGCTCCGATTCTGCTGGGGTGTAATCCATCAGCGCGAAACAGCCTAGGACGCTCCCAGAAAAGATTCCAGTTATTAACAAATAGCAGTTTCTGTTCTTTACACCATGACAACAGCCATTCATTTAAAGCAAAAAGTCTACTGAACCTTTCGTGTCCTCGTCGATACGTGGGCAGTGGTCCTGACACGACGATCGTCGCCGCGGGCGTCGTGCTGCGAACCATCTCGATCAGGCTGCTGAAGTCCCTCTTCAGCTGAAGTCCCTCTTCACCTTCAGGAGAGGTCCTCTGTGATGTGCACACCCAGGAACTTGGTGCAGCTCGATCTCACCACAGTCGCACCGTTGATGGTAAGAGGAACGTGCTGAGGGTGTGCTCTCCTGAAGTCTACAACAATCTCCTTCGTCTTCTCCACGTTCAGAGAGAGATTGTTGTCACTGCACCACCCGGCCAGGCGGCTAACCTCGCTCCTGTAGTTTGTCTCATCTTTGTTGCTAATAAGACCCACCACAGTCGTGTCATCCGCAAACTTGATAAAGAGGTTGGAGTTGTGTGAAGGTGTGCAGTCATGGGTCAGCAGAGTGAAGAGGAGGGGGCTCAGCACACTTCCTTGGGGGGCCCCAGTGTCCAGTGTGATGGTGCTGGATGTGTTGCTGCCGACCCGTACTGCCTGAGGTGTTCCAGTCAGAAAGTCCAACAGCCAGTTGCACAGCGAAGTGTTGAGCCCCAGTTGGATCAGTTTGTAAATAAGCTGTTGAGGGATGATTGTGTTGAATGCTGAACTGAAGTCAATGAACAGCATTCTGACATATGAGTCCTTTTTAAATCGTACTTATATGATGCCATCGATTTGTAGCAGTGAATGAACAAGCCTGTCACCCCTAAACCTAACACCCCTAAACCTAACCCTCACAGAAATCATGCTAAATTATGATTTATTGAGCATATACATTATATGTGCACGTCCGTTCTGTGGGTTCGAACCCATGATAGCATGATTGCATATCAAGGTATAACGCAATAATCTACCAACTGAGCTACACGAAACGCAGATCACAATGCAAATAAAAGAGCTCAAAACATTAATATGAAAACAACCTTTTGCCGATAGGGGCGCAATTGTAGTATATGCTCTGATGGGTCGTATTTCAGGGATTTGGACAAACCACCTATACGAGCTTATTGATTGGAGGACAGGTTGGAATGAAGAGGTATCATATCGATCACAAGTGCAGTATGGAGTACCTTAAGGCTCAGTACTAGGACCATGTTACCCTTGGGAGATATCATCAGGAAACATGGTGTTAGCTTTCACTGTTATGCTGATGATACTCAGCTATACATTTCTTCGCGGCCCGACGAAACATACCAATTTGAAAAACTAATGGAATGCGTAGTCGATATGAAAACCTGGATGACGAGTAATTTCTTACTGCTAAATTATGAAAAATCAGAGGTGTTAATTATAGGACCTAAAAACTCTGCATGTAATAACCTAGAATGCTGTCTAAGACTTGATGGCTGCTCTGTCAATTCTTCGTCATCAGTTTAGAAACCTACTGTAGGTGTGCTATTTGATAGCAATCTTTCCTTAGAAAAAGTCACGTTTCTAGCATTTGTAAAACTGCATTTTTCCATCACAAAAATATACCTAAATTACGGCCTTTGCTCTCAATGTCAAATGCAGAAATGTTAATCCATGCATTTATGACATTATGATTGTAATGCTTTATTGGGTGATTGTTCTGCACACTTGGTAAACAAACTCCAGATAGTCCAAAATGCAGCAGCTAGAGTTCTTACTAGAACCAGGAAGTATGACCATATTAGCCTTGTTCTGTCCACACTGCACTGGCTCCCTATTAAACATTGTATAGATTTTAAAATCTTGCTTATTACTTATAAAGCCCTGGTGGTTTAGCTCCTCAGTATTTGAATGAGCTCTTGTTAACATTATAATCGCCCACATCCGCTGCGTTCTCAAAACTCAAGCAATTTGATAATACCTAGAATATCAAAATACATGGAGTTATGAAAAATGTTATTGTTAATACCTTGGAGAATGTAAAAGGAATTGAAAGTTAAATCAAGTCATTTTCATTTTTACCATGTTGCTTTATTTAACATTTCTCACTTGCCCACAATGCAATAGCACAATGGCAACGCTCTAACAAACCTCTGCTAGAGTTTTAATGGATTTTTTGCACCCACATTTGAACCTGACTGTGTTAAACATACTGCATACTCAAGAACATCAAAGCAAATGCTCAGTTTACATTAATGTGTAATATCAGAAAAGAAAATTCAGCTAACAATTGTGTAAACATATGAGTTTCTCTTCTCTGTTTTTTCATCAATCAAATCAATAAACCTAAATCAGCAAAGAAGGCAATATAGCAATGTTCTGACACACCTCTGCACCTGACCGTGTTATACACGCAGCATAGAAGAGAAAATAATAATGATTTTAAAAAATCAGGTAATCAGCTGTGTTTAGGTGAGCGTACAAAGAAGGAAAAATAAAATTCAGCTCATTTGAGTGACAGTATTAAGCCACTTTCTTTCACACTGACCTACAGGCAAAAGCAGGAGAAAATACTTTCAGATGAATTAACACCATTCTAACACACAATCTATTGCCGCGTTTTCACAAAAATTACCCGGAACATTTGTACCAGGAACTTTTTTTCCCAGGAACAGCACCCCCCCCCCCCCCCAGACCTGTTGCTTTCTGCGTTTCCACCACGGTGTAAAGTACTGGGGAAATTAGGCAAATAGACTGGTGACATAGGTCTGCGCGCGTTTCTCAATACAAAGTACGCTGATTTTGGACGTGCCTCGGTAGTGCAGACTTTGTGCATTCGTCTCGGGAGTGTGATGTCCATGACGACGCAAATCCGGTAAATCTGCAAACAGCAGCGTACTTGATAACTTCAGTCAGCTGACCTTGGCTACTGCAATTTTCCTCTCTGTATATTTACAATAAAACAAAATGGGATATCAAATACCACTGCCTCCTTTCATTTTCATTTAAACATAATAACAGCTGCAGAAATGTACTTAGTTCAGGGAAATGTGTATATACAGTCATCACAATAAAACTAAATATTATATAAATTTGCCTTTTTTATTTTCATTTTAACATATAGATAAATTGAATACAGACCAAAGATAACCTGTTAGATTTACCCAAAATTAATTATATGTTAAGATTAACCACTAAAGAGACATCAGAGCCAGCGGCACACATCAGAAGGTCTAGCCGAGGTGAGGCTGCTCTCGGCAGATACATGAGGACTGAGTTCCCACTGATCACGTGGAGCTCAAGTCTCCGAGATCGGTGAAACATATTTTTAAATAGGCGCTGTCTTTATAAATAAACCACAGATTTGAGTTTTAAACTACTACATTCTCGCCTGAAATACTTTTAAAATTACATTTCATGACACAATAACAGTAATGTTTTTAAAATGATCCGAATAAATGGTGGTTGAAACCAACCAATGCTGTGTGAACTCAACCAATCAGAATGTTTAGCGCCCAAGTCACGCCCCCAAAAGTTCCGGAACTTTGAAAAAGTACTACCTCGCCAGCAGGGACTTTCTGAGGGGCATTTTTTTTTACCCGGAACTTTATTTAGTTCCTGGTTCCTGCGGTGGAAACACACCGAGTACCAGGCCAAAGTTCCTATAGTTCCTGGGTAAAGTTCCTGCGGTGGAAACGCGGCAAATGTGTGACAACTCTCTGTGTGTGTGTGTGTGTGTACTGTACTTCAAATGTCATGAAGTCTTTGGCGGAAAGCTGAAGGTGATTGCTGATAGGCTGTCCCAATCAGTGGCGCCTGCACAATCCAATCACGTTTGAGAGGGAAACAACAAATGGAGGGTTTCTGAGATTTTTCCTTCTTTTCCATCCACACAGAGCGTACTCGGTTACGAACATAACCTCGGTTCCCTGACATACGGAACGAGTACTGCGTATGGGGAAAAGCTCCATTTTTCCTCGATACTGAAGCCTATTTTCAATAACGCAGTGCAACTGCATTGCCATTGGTTTAATCTGTAAACTTTTTTAAACCAATGACAGCGCTGCGTAGCTGCGCAAGCCTGTGGCGATGCAGCGCGCCAAAGCCCACCAAAATGGGCAGGGCAAAATGGCTATATAAGCAGGCAATCGCCAGAGGAAATCAGGTCATACGACTGAAGCGATGACACTGAACCCGCAGCCTCGTGGCACGGCATATAACGCAGTACTCGTTCCGTATCTCAGGGAACCGAGGTTACGTTCGTAACCGAGTACGTTCCCTTTCGATACTTCACTCATACTGCGTATGGGGAACGAATTCAACCGCGCCGTGCCACGTTAGGGAACGACAAGACTTATCTTGAACACCCTGGGTTCCAGAGGATAAGTGAGAGGGCCGGAGCCATCGAACCCTTGACGCTACACTGCTAAGAGGGAGCTAGCTCCCTGGAGGTGGTATGATGACGGAGTCTGCTAGAGGCCGTCGCATCAAACCGAAAGAACCCGAGCATGCAAGGTCGGGATATCCAAGTTATAGAATCTGACAAAAGTGGACGGCGAGGACCAGCCGGCCGCCTCACAGATGTCCTTGATAGAGACACCACTAGACCAGGCCCATGAAGAGGCCATCCCTCTAGTAGAGTGGGCTCTTACTCCTATGGGGCACTCAAGGCTCATAGAGGAGTAACATAGAGCGATAGCTTCAACTATCCAACGCGAGAGGCGTTGCTTTGAGACCGAGGACCCCTTGGTGCGGCCACCAAAGCAGACAAAAAGCTGGTCAGATTGCCTGAACGGCTGTGACTGCTCAATGTATATCCTCAAAGCCCTCACTGGGCAGAGTAAATCCAGCTCTCGCTCACCCGACAACGGAGGCAGAGCTGAGAGGGAAATTACCTGTGCTCTGAATGAATGTCGAGAGTACTTTAGGGACGTAGCCATGCCTGGGTTTTAAAATGACCTTCGAGTCATTGGGCCCAAACTCAAGGCAAGCAGGGCTCACTGAGAGGGCCTGCAAATCGCCAACACGCTTGACCGATGCTAGAGCAAGTAGCAGAGCGGTTTTGAGCGTTAGGGTCCGAAGGTCAGCTGACCGCAGCGGTTCAAAGGGAGGTCCTTTGAGTGCTCCAAGGACCGTGTGAAGGTCCCAAGTGGGAATGGTGAGAGGACGTGGGGGCTTCAACTGCCTAGAACCTCTCAGGAAACGCACAATGAAGCTGTTTTGACCCACTGATTGGCCAGCAATAGGAGCATGAAATGCTGCGATGGCTGCTACGTAAACCTTGAGCGTGGAAGGGGTGAGACCCTTGTCTAGACGCTCTTGGAGAAATGACAGTATCGGAGATACGTCACACTCAACAGGGTCTTTGTTTTGTGCTAAGCACCAGTCAACGAAGACTGACCATTTCTGGGCGTAGAGGCGTCTTGTAGACGGGGCTCTTGCCTGAGCAATGGTGTGTAGCACGTCCCCAGGGAGGCTCAGAGGCTCCCATCAAGGGACCATACATGCAGAGCCCAGAGTTCTGGCTGTGGATGCCAGATTGTCCTGTTCACCTGAGAGAGGAGGTCCCGCCTCAGGGGGATCGGCCATGGGGCTTTCATGGAAAGCCTGAATAGCTCCGAGCACCAAACTTGGCTCCTCCAGAGTGGGGCCACTAGGAGGACTCTGTGCCCATCTTCCCTGACTCGTCTGATGACCTGAGGGATCAGAGCGATCGGGGGAAAAGCATAAAGAAGGAGGCTGGGCCAGTCGTGGGCCAGCTCATCTGTTTCCTTTGAAAAATAAGTTGGGCAATGAGAGTTGCTTTCTGAGGCGAAGAGGTCGACCTCTGCCTTCTCAAAAATCTCCCAGATTTTGAGAACTGTCTGGGGATGGAGCATCCACTCGTCCGATGGGACATTGCTCCAGGAAAGCATGTCTGCTCCCAGATTCGTCTTGCCAGGTATGTGTGTCGCCTTGAGCGATCGCAACCTGGGTAATGCCCATTCTAAGAGGCGCTTTGCCAATGCGCAGAGGTGGCTGGACGAAAGGCCGCCTTGGTGATTTATGTAGGACACCACTGTCATGCTGTCTGACTGGACTAGGATGTGGCGCCCTTCCAGGATCGCCTGAAAGGATTGAAGGGCTCGTTCTACTGCCAGCATCTCGAGGCAGTTGATATGGAGATGGCTTTCCTCGTGCGACCACGAGCCGAAGGCTGGTCTGCCCTCGCACAGAGCACCCCAACCCAGGTTGGACGCATCTGTTGAGAGCACCGTCCTTCTGGAAACCGCCTGTAAGGGTACTCCACGACTGAACCAATCTGGGTTCATCCAAGGCTCCAGGGCTACTAGACAGGCCTGGTTGACCCTGATGCGAAAGCGGCCGTGCCGCCAAGCATGAGGTGGGACCCGGAGTTTCAGCCAGTATTGCAGGGGCTGCATTCGTAGGAGGCCGAGCTGTAAAGCTGGGGAGGCGGAAGCCATCAGCCCTAGCATCCTCTGAAAGAACTTCAGAGGGAAACAGGCTTTGTTCCTGACAGAGGCCGTGAGCTGCTGAAGTACCAGAGCATGCTCTGGTGATATGACCGCCCTCATATTGACTGAGTCGAAAACTGCTCCCAGGAACGTAATACGTTGACTGGGGAGCAGTGAGCTCTTGGCGAAATTGACCCCGAGTCCTAGGCACTCTAAGTGGCTCAGGAGCATGGATCTGTTGTGGTCTAGCTCGGTTCGTGACTGGGCTAGAATGAGCCAGTCGTCAAGATAGTTCAGAATGCGGATTCCCATCTGTCTCAGAGGGGAAAGCGCCTCGTTCATGCACTTCGTGAAAGTGCGGGGACCTAGAGAGAGCCCAAAGGGAAGGACTGTATATTGGTAAGCCACACCCTAGAACGCGAATCTCAAGAATCGTCTGTGATGGGGGGCTATCTGGATGTGAAAGTAAGCATCTTTCAGGTCCAGCGAGAAGAACCTGTCCTCGGGGCAAATCTGCGTGAGGATCTGCTTCAATGTCAACATCCTGAACTTCCATTTCATGAGGGAGAGGTTCAGGTGTCTGAGGTCTAAGATGGGTCTGAGACCGCCATCTTTCTTGGGGACAAGGAAATAACGGCTGTAGAACCCCGATCCGCTTTCTGAAGGAGGAACTATCTCTATGGCTCCCTTCCTTAACAGCGTCATCACTTCGGTGCGGAGGACCTGAGCGTCGTCCGGCTCTACCAAGGTGGGAATCACCCCGCGAAAACGCGGGGGTCTTCGGGCGAACTGCAGTGAGTAACCGCGTTTTATTATCCCCAACACCCACTTGGACACTCCGGGGATGGCCTGCCAGGCCTCGGCCTGCGTGACAAGAGGCTGGATGGTGTCTGATGGCAGGCCGCTGATTAGGGGCCTGAACACTGACGAGTGTGGAAGAGGAAAACTGCTCTCTTTTTGAAAATGTAAAATATTTATTGTGTTCGCCATAACAATGGCGCTTTGCGTGGATGCAACAACGGTGGGCCCAGGTCGCATAGCAGGCAGGCGAGAGAGCTTCTGGGGTGGTCCGGCCGTGGCGGGACTTTGCCCCTTCCTCTTTCTTCCCCAACGATCAGGGGGATTTAGAGGGCATCGGGTCCAGCACAATCCTTTGCCGGGGCCCTGACGTCTAGGCGGTTTAGCGCACCTAGTGGGGCAAGCTGGGTGCTGCTCCTTAGGGGGCGCCGCCTGGGGGGTAGAAGGGACAGGCTTGCTCTGGTGCTGAGTCGGCGCAGTCCTGGGGCGACTCGGGGCAGAGGTGGAGCGCTTGGGCAGGAAGTGTCGCATGGCTTGGGACGACTTCTGTGCTGCAGTGAAGCGCTCTGTAAACCCTTCTACGGCTGGCCCGAAGAGACTGGATGGAGAGACTGGGGCATCGAGAAAGGCCACTTTGTCGCTCTCCTTAATCTCTGTTAGGTTGAGCCAGAGGTGGAGCTCCAGCACAATCAGGTTGGCCATGGATCGTCCGATGGCCTGGGCCGTGGCTTTCGTGGCGTGCAGGGCCAAATCTGTGGCGCTGCGGAGGTCGCGAAAAGCAGGTTCACTAGGACTAGACTCATCCAGGGAACGGAGAAGCT
Organism: Carassius carassius; assembly: GCF_963082965.1. Taxonomy (NCBI): domain Eukaryota; kingdom Metazoa; phylum Chordata; class Actinopteri; order Cypriniformes; family Cyprinidae; genus Carassius; species Carassius carassius. The sequence continues at coordinate 24,015,654 of NC_081782.1, read as the reverse complement.
TTGCCTGGAACACTTGTAATATGGCCATGGTGTGTAGTGCTGAAGTGGCTTGGCTCGCAGAAGTGTAGGCTCTGCCAGCCATGGCAGAGGTCGTCCTGCAGGGCTTGGAAGGAAGGGATCTCTTGTTTTTCTACCCCACAGCCACGGGGGGACAGAGGTGAGCAGCCACGGCCTCGTCCAAGGGCGGCAATTGCTCATAGCCCTTCTCCTGAGAGCCATCTACTGAGCTGAGAGCTGCAGAGGAAGTGCGTAGGCGGGCCTAGTAGGGGGCACGGCACGAATTTGTCAGCTCATCATGAACCTCAGGGAAGAAGGGGGCAGAGCGCTGGCGGGGGACCTGGCGGCGTCCTGGCAGGTACCACTCGTCCAGCCTGCTGCGTGTCGGCTTTTCAGGGGGGGCCCACTCCAGTTGGAGTTCCTCAACGGCCTTTGAGAGGATGTGGAGAAGCTCGGCATCCATCCCAGCTCTGGCGTCGATGGGCTCTAGTGACGGCAAGTGGGCAGGGTCAGAATCACCGGCCCAGTCCTCCGTTTCAGAAGCCGCAATAACATGGAGTCGTCAAGCGGCTCGTCCTCCGATCCACCAAAAGAGACAAGGTCGCTCGCTTCAGCCGAGGGACGCTGCTCTGGGCGTGAGAAGAGGACAGGGGACGGCTCTCTCATTGGAGAGGGTGAGGCACGCGGGTGCTGAGCCGGCGTGAGCTCACCCAAATCCGGGCGCTGAGCCCCTCTTCCCCGCTGTCTTTTGCGCGAGGGGCGGGATCGCTTTCATTAAAGAAAGCAATCCGCGTGCGCAGAGAGGCGAGACTCATGCTCTCACAAAAGCAGCATGAAGTCTCAGTGAGTGCAGCCTCGGCGTGGGGTTTTCCCAGGCAGAAAACACACTCACCATGGCCGTCGTCATCATGCAGAGGGGCTCTGCATGTGCCACAGCTGTCAGAAAAATACTTTTCCAGTAGGGTGATAATTTTGGGCAGCTCCAAAACATATGAGCAAGGGATGCCGGTGCGAGTCCACGGTCACATGAAGGGTCTACATTTGGGAATATCTTACTAAGCTTTTGCTTAGACCAGTGTAAACGATGTATTATTTTAAACTGTATGAGTCTGTGTCTTGCACACACTGATGTGCCATGAATCTGTTTAAGGGCTGCTTCCCATTGCTCCTCTGTAATTTCAACTTCCAAGTCTTCCGCCCAAGAGGACTTTGTGTTCTAGAGTTGACGTGCTTGTCAACTGGAATAGTGCTTCATATATATATATATATATATATATATATATATATATATATATATGAAATACTTCTTTTATTAAGAGGATCACGCAACAGTATTATTTCCATTATGGTTTGATTTGGAGAGTTGGGGTATAACAAGTTATTTTGTTTAACAAAGTTTCGTAACTGCAAATATTTAAAAAAATGTGATCGAGGTATGTTATATTTTTTTTGTAGCTGATCAAAGGATGGAAACATTTCATCAATAAATATATCTATAAAGCTATACATTCCTTTTCCAACCCAATCATCAAATGTTGTATTTTTAAAAGATGAAAGCAAACAAATGATTTTTTATGATGGGGCTCTGGAGGGAACCAGCTTGCCAGCCAGAATATTTTTGGACCTGGGACCAGATCTTGAGAGTATGCGATACTACTGGATTGTCTACTGGATAAGGGCATTAAGTGGGTAAAGGTGAAAACAATAGAGCAGAAAGTGAAGATGGACAACAGCATGCACTTTCTATGCTTACCCCTAGTTGAGCTTCTTTTTGTAACCAGTAGGCCATCATTCTTATATTACTCGCCCAGTAATAAATCTGAAAGTTTGGAAGTTACATTCCTCCTTTTGATTTAGGTCTCTGTAAAAATGCCTTCCTTATTCTAGGTATCTTTCTATCCCAAATAAATTCTGAAATAATTTTATCAAGACTGTGGAAAAAACTCTTCTTAATATGTATTGGTATACACTGAAATAAAAAAAAAATTTTGGAAGAATGTTCATTTTGATAATATTAATTTTCCCTGCTAGTGAGATATATATATGAGACCATCTCTGTAGATCCTGCGTTACTTGATCAAATAATTTTGAAAAATTCTTGATTCCTAAGTATTTAAACTGGGTTAAAGTTTTAAACGGTAGTGTTTCAAAAGATTGTTGATCAGCTAAATTGTTAACTGGAAATAATATACTTTTCCCCATATTAAGTTTATACCCTGAGATTCGCCCAGATTTCTTTCAAGTGGAAATAATTGCAGAAATACATTTAGATGGGTTGGAAATATATAATAATAGATCATCCGCATACAATGATACCTTATGCTCCCCCACGCCTCGAAAGATCCCACTGTAGACTCTTACTCCAGAGGTTCAATTGCTAATGCAAATAGTATTGGAGATAATGGGCAGCCTTGTCTAGTAGAATGCTCTAACATAAAGTAATCAGACCTTAATTTATTTGTCTGTACTGATGACATTGGGGATGCATAAAGAAGCCCTATCCACAAAATAAATGTAGATCCAAAACCAAACCTTGACAGGGCCGAGAAGAGATAATCCCACTCAACCCTGTCAAAAGCCTTTTCAGCATCCAATGAAATAAGGATTTCCGGATAAGATTTTGAGTGAGAAGAGTATATTATATCAAATAATCTGCGAATGTTGTGAACCATTTCTCTTTTTTTGATGAAACCTGTCTGATCTTCATGTATTATTTTTGGAAGTATGTTTTCTAATCTAATTGCCATTATTTTAGCTAAAATTTTGTTGTCAACATTTAGTAAACTCACTGGTCTATATGATGCTGGATCAAGTGGGTCCTTATCTTTTTTATGTAGTAAACAAATTAACGCTTGGTAAAACGTGGCTGGAAGAAGACCCCTTTCAAATGATTCATTAAAAACATCTAGAAGAAGAGGGGCGATGTCAGCAAGGAACTTCTTGTAAAGGTCTGACGTGTACCCATCTGGACCAGGTGCCTTTGAAGATTTTAAACTCTGTATTGCAATCCCAACCTCTTGCAAAGTAATAGGTTCCTCTAATAGTATTTTATCTCTTTCATTAATAGAAGGGATATCCAAATTATCAAAGAAGTCATCTTTGAGTTTGGTTTCTTTTGCTGATTCAGTTGAGTATAATTTAACATAAAAAGTTTTAAATTCTTGATTAATTTCTAATATATCTCTTGTTATACAACCAGAGCCTGTGCAAATCTCCGTTATTAATTTTGATGTCTCAGACACTCTTATCTGATGAGCCAAATACTTTTCTATTTTATCACCATATTCATAATATTTATGTCTAGAACGATTTATTGATTGAACAGTCTCTTCTGATGCTAGAAGATTAAATTCTGTTTGCAGTGTTATCCTTTTTGTTAGAAGTTCGGCAGTAGGAGATTCTACATATTGGGTGATCTATTTCTGAAATTTGTTCTATAATTTTTTGTCTTATCTTTTTTAATCTTTGTCTTATGTGCACAAAAAGAGATAATTTGATCACGTAAATAAGCTTTCAGAGCTTCCGATAATATACTTTTAGATACCTCTGGGGTTTTGTTGGTTTGCATATAAAATTCTATTTTGGATCTTATAAACTCTGCATGCGTTTCATTAGATAATAAACTATTATCCATTCGCCAAGTTCTGGAAGTGTATCTGTTTGGGAAGGTTAGTTGTAATTTTAATGGGGCATGATCTGATTAAACAATGGCTTCATAGTCAATATACTTTACTGACGAAAGTAATTTAGTGTCTAGGAAAAAATAGCCAATCCTAGAATAGGAATTGTGCGGCTGCGAAAAGAAAGAATATTTTTTAGTTGTTGGGTTTAAATATCTCCAAACCTAAATTATTTTAGCTGATTTTTAAAAATTCTGGATTAGTTTGGCTGATTTAGATATAGACTGTTGTCTGCTTGATGATCTGTCCAATACTGTGTCCATTACCAGATTAAAATCTCCTGCTAAAATTAGGTTGTGACTGTGAAGATTGGGTAGGATTGCTAAAATTGAGCTGACAAATTTCTCATCATTGTAGTTGGGAGCATAGATGTTTGCCAGTGTTACAGGGGTATTATAAAGTTTCCCAGTTACAATAATATATCTACCATTAGGGTCTGATATTACATCACACGTGATAAAGGGAATACTTTTATTGATTATGATGGCCGTTCCCTGTGACTTGCAATTAAAGGTTGAGTGAAACACATGGCCAACCCAATTTTTATATAACTGTTTGTGTGCATGATTTTTAAGATGTGTCTCTTGTGGAGACATTCTATACTGATTGATGATAGAATAAATATGTAAACATCTCCGCATCCAGTCTCTGCTCCTCTTTGATTTTTATACATTTAAGACATCTGAGCCCTAATCAATGATTAAATTATAAAGCAACAGTAAGTAACAACAAAGGAAATATAGTAAAAATAACGTCCCTTTTTACATATCGTCCATCAGTTTAACATAAACCCTAGCTCCTGCTAGATAATTGTATATTCCCTTTTCGTTATGTAAATAGATATTAACTATATAAAAAAAAGAAGAAAAGAAAAAACATCGTATTAAAATATTACGTGGTGTGTGTCAGTTATGGACAAAAGTGTCCATTCAAGCTACTTGCACACAAGTCAGGTCGTTGTAGTAGTCTTCTGATTGAAGAATTCTTCAGCAGCTCGCGGAGAGTCGAATGAGTGTCTAACACCGTCCACTGTGATGGCGAGTCTGGCTGGGTAAAACAGGCCGTACATGATGTTGGCTTCACGGAGTTTTCTCTTCACCGGGTTGAAAGCTGCACGCAATTTGGAGACTTCTGGACTCATGTCTGGAAAGATATGTACCTGGGCTCCCTTGTACATGAGTCTGCCTTTCATCTTGCCGAGATCCAGAATCTTAAGTTTGTCCGTGTAGTAGTGCAGGCGAATGAGTATGGCGCGGGGTCTCTCTCCAGTCGCCGGTCACAGAGCTAGAGTGCGATGAGCTCTGTCTATCATTACCGGTGAATCAAAGTTCTCTGCACCAAGCACCTCAGGAAAGAATTCTGTTAGGAATCTGATAATGTTCCAACCTTCGGCCCCTTCTTTTATGCCCACCAGATGGAGGTTTTGCCTTTTACTTCGGTTTTCTAGATCCAGGCATTTATCTTGTAATTTCTTGCAATCTTTCGCAATCGCTTGATGTGATTGTTCTACAGCTGTCCATTGTTTCGCTAAGTGTGTTTCCCATTTCCTCGACGTTACTGACTGTCTCTGCTTGTGTCGACTGGAGACGTGCTAGCTCACCGGCTAGCTCTTCATGTAAAGCGCGAATGTCAGCTTTCGTTTCTTCGCGCAGGGAGGAAATGTTTGCTTTGATATCATTGAACGATGTAACAATCTCAGCTTTTAGTTGCACCAGCACCTCTTCCCTGGATACTTGCAATTCCTCTCTTAATGTCTGTAATGAGATTGAATTCTCTGATGTGGTTTCCGTTATTTTATCCGCCATTTTTGGACTGCTGATAGTGAAGGGACTTAACGTTTTTTGAATATGTTTCGCTTTTCCCTTCCGTAAACCTTTCTTCATAGCAGGAGTCTTGTTGTTAAGATACTTATATTATATTTAACCCTTGTTTTATCAACATTTGAGTGCTCAGATTACTATATTAGTATTTTATCTTGGCAGAGCTCTAGAACTTCCAGCCTACTCCATCGCGCGGAAAACCGGAACCTAGTAAAAGTATCTTGATTTAATAATTGTAAAATATTTTGACTAGAAACCAGACATATATACGATGTAAGATAAGCCATTTTTTGCAGTGCAGTGCCTACAGCTGTCCTCCTGTCCTCTAATACCTCCATTACTCACGAGGTGTGTGCTCCAGAGACACATTATCCAGAGAAACTGTTATGTTTGTACTGGCTACTGTATACAGGCCACCAGGGCACCATACAGACTTTATTAAAGAGTTTGGTGATTTTACATCCGAGTTAGTTCTGGCTGCAGATAAAGTTTTAATAGTTGATAATGTCCATGTTGATAATGAAAAAGATGCATTGGGATCAGCATTTATAGACATTCTGAACTCTATTGGGGTTAGACAACACGTTTCAGGACCTACCCATTGTCGAAATCATACTCTAGATTTAATACTGACACATGGAATTGATGTTGATAGTGTTGAAATTATGCACCCAAGTGATGATATCGCAGATCATTATTTAGTTTTGTGCAAACTTCATATAGCCAAAATTGTAAATTCTACTTCTTGTTACAAGTATGGTAGAACCATCACTTCTACCACAAAAGACTGCTTTTTAAGTTATCTTCCTGATGTATCCAAATTCCTTAGCATATCCAAAACCTCAGAACAACTTGATGATGTAACAAAAACTATGGACTCTCTCTTTTCAAGCACTTTAAATACAGTTGCTCCTTTACGCTTAAGGAAGGTTAAGGAAAACAGTTTGACACCATGGTATAATGAGCATACTCGCACCCTAAAGAGAGCAGCCTGAAAAATGGAGCGCAGCTGGAGGAAAACAAAACTAGAGGTATTTCGTATTGCTTGGCGGGAAAGTAACCTATCCTACAGAAAAGCATTAAAAACTGCTAGATCCGATTACTTTTCTTCTCTTTTAGAAGAAAACAAACATAACCCCAGGTATTTATTCAATACAGTGGCTAAATTAACGAAAAAAAAAGCCTCAACAAGTGTTGATATTTCCCAACACCACAGCAGTAATGACTTTATGAACTACTTCTAAAATCGATACTATTAGAGATAAAATTGCAACCATTCAGCCGTCAGCTACAGTATCGCATCAGACACAGACAGTGCACTATAGACCCCCTGAGGAACAGTTCCACTCATTCTCTACTATAGGAGAGGAAGAATTGTATAAACTTGTTAAATCATCTAAACCAACAACATGTATGTTAGACCCTATACCATCTAAGCTCCTAAAAGAGGTGCTTCCAGAAGTCATAGATCCTCTTCTATTACAAATTCCTCATTGTCATTAGGATATGTGCCCAAAACCTTCAACCTGGCTGCTTTTAAGCCTCTCATAAAAAAAACCACAACTTGACCCCAAAGAACTAGTTAATTATAGAAAAGGTGGTATCCTCACAATTATATTTCATCTTAGAGAAAAATGGTATATGTGAGGATTTCCAGTCAGAATTTAGACCGTATCATAGTACTAAGACTGCTCTCCTTAGAGTTACAAATGATCTGCTCTAATCATCTGATCGTGGGTGTATCTCTCTATTAGTTTCATTGGATCTTAGTGCTGGGTTTGACACAATTGACCACAACATTCTTTTGCATAGACTTGAACACTTTGTTGGCATTAATGGAAGTGCATTAGCATGGTTTAAATCGTACTTATATGACCGCCATCAGTTCTTAGCAGTGAATGAAGATGTATCATATCGATCACAAGTGCAGTATGGAGTACCTCAAGACTCAGTACTAGGGCCGCTACTCTTCACGCTTTATATGTTATCCTTGGGAGATCTCATCAGGGAACATGGTGTTAGCTTTCACTGTTATGCTGATGATACTCAGCTCTATATTTCTTCGCGGCCCGGTGAAACACACCAATTTGAAAAACTAATGGAATGCATAGTCGATATAAAAAACTGGATGACGAGTAATTTCTTACTGCTAAATTCTTAAAAAACAGAGGTGTTAATTATAGGATCTAAAAACTCTGCTTGTAAGAACCTAGAACACTGTCTAAGACTTGATGGTTGCTCTGTCAATTCTTCGTCATCAGTTAGGAACCTAGGTGTGCTATTTGATCGCAATCTTTCCTTAGAAAGCCACGTTCCTAGCTTTTGTAAAACTGCATTTTTCCATATCAAAAATATATCTAAATTACGGCCTATGCTCTCAATGTCAAATGCAGAAATGTTAATCCATGCATTTATGACCTCAAGGTTAGATTATTGTAATGCTTTATTGGGTGGTTGTTCTGCACGCTTAGTAAACAAACTACAGCTAGTCCAAAATGCAGCAGCAAGAGTTCTTACGAGAACCAGGAAGTATGACCATATTAGCCCGGTCCTGTCAACACTGCAATGCCTACCTATCAAACATCGTATAGATTTTAAAATATTGCTTATTACTTATAAAGCCCTGAATGGTTTAGCACCTCAGTATTTGAATGAGCTCCTTTTACATTATAATCCTCTACGTCCTCTACGTTCTCAAAACTCAGGCAATTTGATAACACCTAGAATATCAAAATCAACTGCGGGCGGCAGATCCTTTTCCTATTTGGCGCCTAAACTCTGGAATAACCTACCTAACATAAGATTTTGTGCATATAACATCTAACACATTATAAACTGCATTGCAAAAAAACATTTTATTTCATTAGACATAAGCATCTTTCAGTTTGGCAAGTTTTGCACTAAACATTGAATGTAGCAGCTTTCTCTCATTGAGAGAGAAGGTTTTAAGCAGATTTGGGCTAGTTTGCAGTTCATTTGAACAGAAGCACTATTTGAACATTAGTGGTCTCAGAAACCTGTAAACTGACAATCTTGAGCATTGAAGCTCTAACATATGTTTTTGTGCATATAACTTCTAACACATTAAAAACTGTCTCAGTGCATTGCAAAAAACATTTTATTTCATTAGACATAAGCATCCCTTTCAAAAGGGATAAGCGTTCCCTTTCAAAAGCTACTCTCGATGCTGCGCTCAATAGCGCTAATGGGAACGAGAATACCAACGCCGCCGCACTGTAAGTGTCTGGACCCCCAAGGTTGTGTAGTATGTGTGCACAAACATCGAAGAGGTCTCAGACATGACTCTGGGATGTGGACTCAAGGGCATGCGAGCCCGGAGTAGCATCGACATCCAAACTATAGAATCTGACAAATGTCTGCGGAAAGGACCAACCTGCCGCATCACACACTTGCTGCAAGGGCGCACCTCTTGCTCAAGCCATTGAAGATGCAACCCAACTGGTTGAATGGGCACTAACTCCTAGAGGCGAAGTTTGACCACGCGCCTCGTAGGCTAGGGCAATAGCAACCCTCACCCAATTTGAAACTGTTTGCCTGGTGGCAGCCGGACCCCTGACTGCGGCCCCCACGGCATATGAAAAGCTGCTCTGACTTACGCCACTGGCTAGTGCGGTGGAAGTAAATCTGAAGAGCACATACTGGACACAGTAAGTGAAGTCTCTTCTGCTCCGGTGTTGTAAATGGCGGAGGACAGAAGACTTTGGAAATTAGTAGGATGGACATCCAAACTATAGAACCTGACAAATGTGTGCGGAGAGGACCAACCTGCCGCATCACACACTTGAGCAGGAACATCCCTCACCCAATGTGAAACTGTTTGCCTGGAGGCAGCCGCCCCCCCCCCGGTTGCGGCCCCCATGGCATATGAAACGTTGCTCTGACTTATGCCACTGGCCAGTGCGGTGGACGTAAGTCTGAAGAGCACGTACTGGACACAGTAAGTGAAGTCTTTGCTGCTCCGGTGTCGTGAATGGCGGAGGAGAGAAAGCTTCGAGAATGACCGGATGTATGGTCGAGAAACTTTTGGAAGATAGTTAGGGTGAGGATGCAAAATAGCTTTGACTCGCCTAGGGGCAAAATCGGAACAGGATGGCAGGACTGACAAAGCCTGTAAATCCCGAATTCTCCTTAGAGAGGTAACGCCCATAAGAAAAACCATCTTTAGAGTCAGAAGCCTGGCAGGCGCTGATTCTAATGGTTCGAATGGGGGGCCAGCCAACCCTTCGAGCACTATGGCTAAATCCCATGAAGGGACCGTAGCTCTAGTGGGTGGCCTCAACCGCTTAGCCCCACGAATGAAGCGGGCGACTAGAGGGTGCTTTCCAACAGAAACCCCATCAATCAGAACGTGGCAAGCCGAAATAGCGGCCACATAGGTTCTGAGAGTACTAGGGCCTGTGCCTGAGGACAATTTCTCTTGCAGAAACTCCAGTACTGAAACAATTTGTCAGTGAGCTGGGTCTGCATGGTGTGTCATGCACCAGCCCTCAAAAACACTCCATATGAGGGCATAAGTTCTTTTAGTGGAGGGAGTCCTAGCACTTAGAATAGTCTCTATTACTGTGGCTGGAAGGCCAGCATCTGTGGTTGGTCCCCTCAGGGGCCAGACGTGAAGGTTCAAGAGCTCAGGCCGGGGATGAAATACTGTCCCCTGTGCCTGAGAGAGAAGATCTCTCCTGACTGGAATCGCCCAAGGCGAGCCATCGAGGAGGGATATTAGATCTGGGAACCAAACTCCGGTCGGCCAACGGGACGCTATCAGTAAGAGGCGAGACCCCTGTCGACGGACCTTGGCCAGGACTCCCGGGAGCAGAGCAATCGGAGAAAAGGCGTAAAGACGCAGTCTTGGCCACGCATGGGCCATAGCGTCCAGACCCAGGGGAGCTGGATGAGTCAAAGAGATGTAGAGGGGACATTGTGCCATCTCCTGTGAAGCACAGAGGTCCACTTCTGCTACTTGAATCTTTCCCAGATTTGACTACTTAGGGGTGGAGTTTCCATTTCCCGTGTTTCACAGCTTGTCTGGACAGCAAGTCTACTCCCACATTCATATGCCCAGGAATGTAAATCGCCCTGAGGGACAGGAACTTGTCCTGTGCCCAAAGCAGAACCTGGTGCGCTAACTCATTCGAGCGGCGCGACTGCAGTCTGCTCTGGCGATTTATTTAAGAGACTACAGATGTGTTGTCCACCCGCACTAGGACATGGTAGCCTCTCATCTGCTGGAGGAAGTATTTCAGGGCCAGAAATACAGTCTTCATTTCGAGGCAATTGATGTGCCAATTGGAGAAGATGACCTCTCCAGATCCCTTGGGCTGGACAGCCAACTAAGGCCGCTCCCCAGCCCATGAGGGAAGCGTCTGTCATTAGCATCTTGCGATGACAACACGGACCTAGAGTGGGACCCAAAGTCAGAGACCGGGGTCTGAACCACATAGATAGGGTACGAAGCCCCTGGCGCGTAACCCTTAATTGCCACTGGGGATTGGCCCTTGGATGAAATCCCCTGGCTCTGAGCCACAACTGAAACGGTCTCATGTGCAGGAGGCCCAAAGGTATTACCGTGGATGCAGCTGCCATGAGACCTAAAACCTTCTGAAAGTGATGAACAGTGACTTTCTGGCCTAGCTTGATGTTCTTTAGGGTGTTTAGAATGGATTTGATGCATGCAGGAGACAGCTGTGCCTGCATTATGATCAAGTCCCATACCACACCCAAATACGTTGTCCTCTGAGCCGGAGAGAGAACGCTTTTCTTGCCGTTGAGTCTCAACCCCAGAGATTCGAGATGAGCTAGGACGACATGCTGATGTCGAAGCGCAAGCCCTTGAGACTGGGTCAGATTCAGCCAGTCGTTTATATACATTTTAAATGTGGATGCCCTGGAGTCGTTCCTGTTCATTTGAACAGAAGCACTATTTGAACATTAGTGGTCTCAGAAACATGTAATCTTGAGCATTGAAGCTCTAACATAAGATTTTGTGCATATAACTTCTAACACATTAAAAACTGTCTCACTGCATTGCAAAAAACATTTTATTTCATTAGACATAAGCATCTTTCTGTTTGGCAAGTTTTGCACTAAACAATGAATGAAGCAGCTTTCTCTCATTGAGAGAGAATGTTTTAAGCAGATTTGGGCTAATTTGCAGCTCATTTGAACAGAAGCACTATTTCAACATTAGTGGTCTCAGAAACCTGTAAACTGACAATCTTGAGCATTGAAGCTCTAACATAAGTTTTTGTGCATTTAACTTCTAACACATTAAAAACTGTCTCACTGCATTGCAAAAAACATTTTATTTCATTAGACATAAGCATCTTTCAGTTTGGCAAGTTTTGCACTATACATTGAATGTAGCAGCTTTCTCTCATTGAGAGAGAAGGTTTTAAGCAGATTTGGGCTAGTTTGCAGTTCATTTGAACAGAAGCACTATTTGAACATTAGTGGTCTCAGAAACCTGTAAACTGACAATCTTGAGCATTGAAGCTCTAACATAAGTTCTTGTGCATTTAACTTCTAACACATTAAAAACTGTTTTACTGCATTGTAAAAAACATTATATTTGATAAGACATAAGCATCTTTCAGTTTGGCAAATTTTGCACTAAACATTGAATGTAGCAGCTTTCTCTCATTGAGAGAGAAGGTTTTAAGCAGATTTGGGCTAGTTTGCAGTTCATTTGAACAGAAGCACTATTTGAACATTAGTGGTCATTAGTGGAAGCTGTTCTGTTTGGCGGGTGTCGCTGTTGGACAGTGTTTTCTCTACTTCCTGTTGGCCTTCTGTAGCAAATTGTAGCTCCGTGTAGCTGTTTTTATTTTATTTTTTCTCTAGAATCTTTATCTTACTATCACTCTCTGTTTTTTAAAGTGGTAAAATATAACTTAATTCACACCATATTTCTGATATTATCGATCAATCTTATCAGATTAACTTTGATCGTTCACTTTTATTTTATATCCGTGAGTGCAGTACACCTGCAAAGCGTTAGCACTCGTTAGCTTGTCATTAGCGTTTTCATTCGAACCTATCGCTGTTTTCTTTTCTCCTCTCCCTCGCTCCAGTTTTTCACAAGTTGATCAAACAACCGCAGTAAGAATATTTCATCAAGCACGGTGAGTAATGGCTTCTCCCGTCATTGTTACTTGCACCTCTTGCCACATGTACAGTTTATCTATCTCTGTCGCTGATGAGGGATTCACATGTGATAAATGCAGGGAAATAGTTAGGCTGACAGAGAAGATTTCAGAATTAGAGACACGCATCCAAACTTTAATTGAGGACAGTAAGAATGTTAGGGCTCTAGATACGGCTTTGGATGCGTCTAGCTCAGGGATTCCTGTACATTGTTCGGTTCCGGAAACAGAGCCCCAGCAGCAGGGCAACTGGGTGACGGTGAGGCAGCGTAGTCGTGGGTCAAAACACCGCTCTTCTGTTCCGATCAAAACATTAAACAGGTTCTCCCCACTCAGTGATGCACCCACTGAGAAACATGATGAAAGTGCTCTAGTTATTGGTGATTCTATTGTACGGAACGTGAATATAGAGACACCAGCCACCATAGTCAAATGTTTACCGGGAGCCAGAGCGCCTGACATCTTGGCAAATTTAAAAGTGCTGGCTAATGCTAAACGTAAATACAGTAAGATTGTTATTCATGCCAGCGCTAATGATGTTCGACTACGCCAGTCGGAGATCACTAAAAATAACATTAAAGAGGTATGTGAACTTGCAAGCACGATGTCAGACACTGTAATATGCTCTGGTCCCCTCCCTGCTTACCGTGGTGATGAGATGCATAGCAGATTGTCATCACTCAATGGCTGGATGTCTAAGTGGTGCCCACAGAATAACATAGGTTTCATAGACAATTGGACGAGCTTTTGGGGCAGACCTGACCTGTTTAAAAGAGATGGTCTTCATCCCTCCTGGGGTGGCGCCACTCTTCTCTCTAGAAATATGGCAAATAGTCTTAGTGTTTATACTTGACTAACTGGGGCCCAGGTCAGGAAGCAGACAGACTGGCTAAACCGACCGTCTGCTAGCTGCCTCCCGTCACAGAGGTCAGTTAATTCTCAGCACATAGAGACTCTTTCACCTAGATATCACACTATAGAGACTGTGTCTGTTCCCCGAACTAGAAAATACAAAAAACGTCCAAACCAAGTTAAGATTAACAATTTAATTGAGGTTCAACAAATAAAAAACAGAAGCAATATGGATAAACAAATGATAAAGCTTGGCTTATTGAATATCAGATCCCTTTCTACGAAAACACTTTTTGTAAATAATATGATCACTGATCATAATATAGATGTACTCTGTTTGACAGAAACCTGGCTAAAACCTGATGATTACATTATTTTAAATGAGTCCACCCCCCAAGATTACTGTTATAAACATGAGCCACGTCTAAAAGGCAAAGGTGGAGGTGTTGCTTCAATTTATAACAACGTTTTCAGGATTTCTCAGAGGGCAGGCTACAAGTATAACTCGTTTGAAGTAATGGTACTTCATATAACATTATTCAAAGAAACAAATGTTAATGATAAATCCCCTGTTATGTTTGTACTGGCTACTGTATACAGGCCACCAGGGCACCATACAGACTTTATTAAAGAGTTTGGTGATTTTACATCCGAGTTAGTTCTGGCTGCAGATAAAGTTTTAATAGTTGGTGATTTTAATATCCATGTTGATAATGAAAACGATGCATTGGGATCAGCATTTATAGACATTCTGAACTCTATTGGTGTTAGACAACACGTTTCAGGACCTACTCATTGTCGAAATCATACTCTAGATTTAATACTGTCACATGGAATTGATGTTGATGTTGTTGAAAATATTCAGCCAAGTGATGATATCTCAGATCATTATTTAGTTCTTTGCAAAATTCATATAGCCAAAATTGTAAATTCTACTTCTTGTTACAAGTATGGAAGAACCATCACTTCTAACACAAAAGACTGCTTTTTAAGTTATCTTCCTTATGTATCCAAATTCTTTAGCATATCCAAAACCTCAGAACAACTTGATGATGTAACAGAAACTATGGACTCTTTCTTTTCTAGCACTTTAAATAAAGTTGCTCCTTTACGCTTAAGGAAGGTTAAGGAAAACAGTTTGACACCATGGTATAATGAGCATACTCTCACCCTAAAGAGAGCAGCCCGAAAAATGGAGCGCAGCTGGAGGAAAACAAAACTAGAGGTATTTCGTATTGCTTGGCGGGAAAGTAACATACCCTACAGAAAAGCATTAAAAACTGCTAGATCCGATTACTTTTCTTCTCTTTTAGAAGAAAACAAACATAACCCCAGGTATTTATTCAATACAGTGGCTAAATTAACGAAAAATAAAGCCTCAACAAGTGTTGACATTTCCCAACACCACAGCAGTAATGACTTTATGAACTACTTTACTTCTAAAATCGATACTATTAGAGATAAAATTGCAACCATTCAGCCGTCAGCTACAGTATCACATCAGACAGTGCACTATAGAACCCCTGAGGAACAGTTCCACTCATTCTCTACCATAGGAGAGGAAGAATTGTATAAACTTGTTAAATCATCTAAACCAACAACATGTCTGTTAGACCCTATACCATCTAAGCTCCTAAAAGAGGTGCTTCCAGAAGTCATAGATCCTCTTCTGACTATTATTAATTCCTCATTGTCATTAGGATATGTCCCCAAAACCTTCAAACTGGCTGTTATTAAGCCTCTCATCAAAAAACCACAACTTGACCCCAAAGAACTAGTTAATTATAGACCAATCTCGAATCTCCCTTTTCTGTCCAAGATACTAGAAAAGGTGGTATGCACACAATTATATTCCTTCTTAGAGAAAAATGGTATATGTGAGGATTTCCAGTCAGGATTTAGACCGTATCATAGTACTGAGACTGCTCTCCTTAGAGTTACAAATGATCTGCTCTTATCATCTGATCGTGGGTGTATCTCTCTATTAGTTTTATTGGATCTTAGTGCTGCGTTTGACACAATTGACCACAACATTCTTTTGCATAGACTTGAACACTTTGTTGGCATCAGTGGAAGTGCATTAGCATGGTTTAAATCGTACTTATATGACCGCCATCAGTTCGTAGCAGTGAATGAAGATGTATCCTATCGATCACAAGTGCAGTATGGAGTACCTCAAGGCTCAGTACTAGGGCCGCTACTCTTCACGCTTTATATGTTACCCTTGGGAGATATCATCAGGAAACATGGTGTTAGCTTTCACTGTTATGCTGATGATACTCAGCTCTATATTTCTTCGCAGCCCGGTGAAACACACCAATTTGAAAAACTAATGGATTGCATAGTCGATATAAAAAACTGGATGACGAGTAATTTCTTACTGCTAAAATCTGAAAAAACAGAGGTGTTAATTATAGGACCTAAAAACTCTGCTTGTAATAACCTAGAACACTGTCTAAGACTTGATGGTTGCTCTGTCAATTCTTCGTCATCAGTTAGGAACCTAGGTGTGCTATTTGATCGCAATCTTTCCTTAGAAAGCCACGTTTCTAGCATTTGTAAAACTGCATTTTTCCATCTCAAAAATATATCTAAATTACGGCCTATGCTCTCAATGTCAAATGCAGAAATGTTAATCCATGCATTTATGACCTCAAGGTTAGATTATTGTAATGCTTTATTGGGTGGTTGTTCTGCACGCTTAGTAAACAAACTACAGCTAGTCCAAAATGCAGCAGCAAGAGTTCTTACTAGAACCAGGAAGTATGACCATATTAGCCCGGTCCTGTCAACACTGCACTGGCTCCTTATCAAGCATCGCATAGATTTTAAAATATTGCTTATTACTTATAAAGCCCTGAATGGTTTAGCACCTCAGTATTTGAATGAGCTCCTTTTACATTATAATCCTCTACGTCCGCTACGTTCTCAAAACTCAGGCAATTTGATAATACCTAGAATATCAAAATCAACTGCAGGCGGCAGATCCTTTTCCTATTTGGCGCCCAAACTCTGGAATAACCTACCTAACATTGTTCGGGAGGCAGACACACTCTTGCAGTTTAAATCTAGATTAAAGACCCATCTCTTTAACCTGGCATACACATAACATACTAATATGCTTTTATTATCCAAATCCGTTAAAGGATTTTTAGGCTGCATTAATTAGGTAAACCGGAACCGGAAACACTTCCCATAACACCCTATGTACTTGCTACATCATTAGAAGAATGGCATCTACGCTAATATTTGTCTGTTTCTCTCTTGTTCCGAGGTCAACGTGGCCACCAGATCCAGTCTGTGTCCAGATCAGAGGGTCACTGCAGTCACCCGGATCCAGTACGTATCCAGACCAGATGCTGGATCAGCACCTAGAAAGGACCTCTATATCCCTGAAAGACAGTGGAGACCAGGACAACTAGAGCCCCAGATACAGATCCCCTGTAAAGACCTTGTCTCAGAGGAGCACCAGGACAAGACCACAGGAAACAGATGATTCTTCTGCACAATCTGACTTTGCTGCAGCCTGGAATTGAACTACTGGTTTCGTCTGGTCAGAGGAGAACTGGCCCCCCAACTGAGCCTGGTTTCTCCCAAGGTTTTTTTCTCCATTCTGTCACCGATGGAGTTTCGGTTCCTTGCCGCTGTCGCCTCTGGCTTGCTTAGTTGGGGACACTTCATCTACAGCGATATCGTTGACTTGATTGCAAATAAATGCACAGACACTATTTAACTGAACAGAGATGACATAACTGAATCCAATGATGAACTGCCTTTAACTATCATTTTTGCATTATTGACACTGTTTTCCTAATGAATGTTGTTCAGTTGCTTTGACGCAATGTATTTTGTTTAAAGCGCAATATAAATAAAGGTGACATTGACATTGACATTGGTCTCAGAAACCTGTAAACTGACAATCTTGAACATTGAAGCTCTAACATAAGATTTTGTGCATACAACTTCTAACACATTAAAAACTGTTTTACTGCATTGTAAAAAAAAACATTATATTTGATAAGACATAAGCATCTTTCAGTTTGGCAAGTTTTGCACTAAACATTGAATGAAGCAGCTTTCTCTCATTGAGAGAGAAGGTTTTAAGCAGATTTGGGCTAGTTTGCAGTTCATTTGAACAGAAGCACTATTTGAACATTAGTGGTCTCAGAACCTGTAAACTGACAATCTTGAGCATTGAAGCTCTAACATAAGTATTTGTGCAAATAACTTCAAACACATTTAAATCTGTCTCACTGCATTGCAAAAAAATATTTTATTTCATTAGACATAAGCATCTTTCAGTTTGGCAAGTTTTGCACTAAACATAAAATGAAGCAGCTTTCTCTCATTGAGAGAGAATGTTTTAAGCAGATTTGGGCTAGTTTGCAGTTCATTTGAACAGAAGCACTATTTGAACATTAGTGGTCTCAGAAACCTGTAAACTGACAATCTTGAGCATTTAAGCTATAACATAAGTTTTTGTGCATTTAACTTCTAACACATTAAAAACTGTTTTACTGCATTGAAAAAAACATTATATTTGATAAGACAAGCATCTTTCAGTTTGGCAATTTTTGTACTAAACATTGAATGTAGCAGCTTTCTCTCATTGAGAGAGAAGGTTTTAAGCAGATTTTGGGCTAGTTTGCAGTTCATTTGAACAGAAGCACTATTTGAACATTAGTGGTCTCAGAAACATGTAAACTGACAATCTTGAGCATTGAAGCTCTAACATAAGATTTTGTGCATATAACTTCTAACACATTAAAAACTGTCTCACTGCATTGCAAAAAACATTTTATTTCATTAGACATAAGCATCTTTCAGTTTGGCAAGTTTTGCACTATACAATGAATGTAGCAGCTTTCTCTCATTGAGAGAGAAAGTTTTAAGCAGATTTGGGCTAGTTTGCAGTTCATTTGAACAGAAGCACTATTTGAACATTAGTGGTCTCAGAAACCTGTAAACTGACAATCTTGAGCATTGAAGCTCTAACATAAGATTTTGTGCATATAACTTCTAACACATTAAAAACTGTTTTACTGCATTGTAAAAAACAATATATTTGATAAGACATAAGCATCTTTCAGTTTGGCAAGTTTTGCACTAAACATTGAATGTAGCAGCTTTCTCTCATTGAGAGAGAAGCTTTTAAGCAGATTTGGGCTAGTTTGCAGTTCATTTGACCAGAAGCACTATTTGAACATTAGTGGTCTCAGAAACCTGTAAACTGACAATCTTGAGCATTGAAGCTCTAACATAAGATTTTGTGCATACAACTTCTAACACATTAGAAACTGTCTCACTGCATTGCAAAAAACATTTTATTTCATTAGACATAAGCATCTTTCAGTTTGGCAAGTTTTGCTCTAAACAATGAATGTAGCAGCTTTCTCTCATTGAGAGAGAAGGTTTTAAGCAGATTTTGGGCTAGTTTGCAGTTCATTTGAACAGAAGCACTATTTGAACATTAGTGGTCTCAGAAACCTGTAAACTGACAATCTTGAGCATTGAAGCTCTAACATAAGATTTTGTGCATATAACTTCTAACACATTAGAAACTGTCTCACTGCATTGCAAAAAACATTTTATTTCATTAGACATAAGCATCTTTCAGTTTGGCAAGTTTTGCACTAAACAATGAATGAAGCAGCTTTCTCTCATTGAGAGAGAAGGTTTTAAGCAGATTTGGGCTAATTTGCAGCTCATTTGAACAGAAGCACTATTTCAACATTAGTGGTCTCAGAAACCTGTAAACTGACAATCTTGAGCATTGAAGCTCTACCATATGTTTTTGTGCATATAACTTCTAACACATTAAAAACTGTCTCACTGCATTGCAAAAAACATTTTATTTCATTAGACATAAGCATCTTTCAGTTTGGCAAGTTTTGCACTAAACATTGAATGAAGCAGCTTTCTCTCATTGAGAGAGAAGGTTTTAACCAGATTTGGGCTAGTTTGCAGTTCATTTGAACAGAAGCACTATTTGAACATTAGTGGTCTCAGAAACATGTAAACTGACAATCTTGAGCATTGAAGCTCTAACATAAGATTTTGTGCATATAACTTCTAACACATTAAAAACTGTCTCACTGCATTGCAAAAAACATTTTATTTCATTAGACATAAGCATCTTTCAGTTTGGCAAGTTTTGCACTAAACATTGAATGAAGCAGCTTTCTCTCATTGAGAGAGAAGGTTTTAACCAGATTTGGGCTAGTTTGCAGTTCATTTGAACAGAAGCACTATTTGAACATTAGTGGTCTCAGAAACATGTAAACTGACAATCTTGAGCATTGAAGCTCTAACATAAGATTTTGTGCATATAACTTCTAACACATTAAAAACTGTCTCACTGCATTGCAAAAAACATTTTATTTCATTAGACATAAGCATCTTTCAGTTTGGCAAGTTTTGCACTATACAATGAATGTAGCAGCTTTCTCTCATTGAGAGAGAAGGTTTTAAGCAGATTTGGGCTAGTTTGCAGTTCATTTGAACAGAAGCACTATTTGAACATTAGTGGTCTCAGAAACCTGTAAACTGACAATCTTGAGCATTGAAGCTCTAACATAAGATTTTGTGCATATAACTTCTAACACATTAAAAACTGTTTTACTGCATTGTAAAAAACATTATATTTGATAAGACATAAGCATCTTTCAGTTTGGCAAGTTTTGCACTAAACATTGAAGTAGCAGCTTTCTCTCATTGAGAGAGAAGGTTTTAAGCAGATTTGGGCTAGTTTGCAGTTCATTTGAACAGAAGCACTATTTGAACATTAGTGGTCTCAGAAACCTGTAAACTGACAATCTTGAGCATTGAAGCTCTAACATAAGATTTTGTGCATATAACTTCTAACACATTAGAAACTGTCTCACTGCATTGCAAAAAAACATTTTATTTCATTAGACATAAGCATCTTTCAGTTTGGCAAGTTTTGCACTAAACAATGAATGAAGCAGCTTTTCTCTCATTGAGAGAGAAGGTTTTAAGCAGATTTGGGCTAATTTGCAGCTCATTTGAACAGAAGCACTATTTCAACATTAGTGGTCTCAGAAACCTGTAAACTGACAATCTTGAGCATTGAAGCTCTAACATAAGTTTTTGTGCATATAACTTCTAACACATTAAAAACTGTCTTACAGCTTTGCAAAAACATTGTATTTCATAAGGCATAAGCATCTTTCAGTTTGGCAAGATTTGCACTGAATATTGAAATAAGCAGCTTTCTCTCATAGAGAGACAAGCTTTTGAGCAGATTTGGGCTAGATTTCACTTCATTTGAACAGAAGCACTATTTCAACATTACTGGTCTCAGAAATCTGTAAACTGACAATCTTGAGCATTGAAGTCCTAAAATAAGTTTTTGTGCATAGAACTTCTAACACATTAAAAACTGTCTCACTGCATTGCAGAAATCATTTTATTTCATAAGACATAAGCATCTTTCAGTTAGGCAAGATTTGCACTGAATATTGAATGAAGCAGCTTTCTCTCATAGAGAGACAAGCTTTTGAGCAGATTTGGGCTAGATTTCACTTCATTTGAACAGAAGCACTATTTCAACATAACTGGTCTCAGAAACCTGTAAACTGACAGTCTTGAGCATTGAAGTCCTAACATAAGTTTTTGTGCATATAACTTCTAACACATTAAAAACTGTCATACAGCATTGCAAAAACATTGTATTTCATAAGTCATAAGCATCTTTCAGTTTGGCAAGATTTGCACTGAATATTGAATGAAGCAGCTCTATCTCACAGAGAGAGAAGCATTTGAGCAGATTTGGGCTAGATTTCACTTCATTTGAACAGAAGCACTATTTCAACATTACTGCTCTCAGAAGTATGGGCTGAAATATGTGCCACTAGAAACTGAATTTGAATTGCTAAACTTGAATAATTGCTTTGAATAACTTAATTTGAATAACATAATTTGAAAGTGTATTATTTAATTTGAATCATTGCATTGAAAAACTGAATCTGAATTGTATAATTTGAAATTGTATTTATTCAAAAACTGAATCTGAATTGTAGTCTAATAAAATTTGTCCAATAAAATTTGATCCTCACTTAAAATTAAACTCTCTATATATCTTCACATTCACTTCTCACAATACAGATTCAGTTCTCAAATTCAATTTCAAGTTACTGAGACAGACATCCGGGTAGTTGGAGGTTGAAGGAAGAGCAATCAAGCACAGATCGATAGATAGCGTTCATTGGCGCACAGGAGCCAATCAGCACCTACGTTTTGAAGCATAGTACGTACCCACCATGAAACAAGGAAGAAGTGCTTGCCTTGCCGACTGACTTGACCACCATGGATCCGCCTGGGACAAATATGGTTATGACAATTTTTTTTTTTCACGATCTAACTATCTTTAGTTTAATGTTGTAGCTGATTTGTAGAAACGGGGGAAATTACATCTTTCTCGAGATGTTGCAAACACAGTAGCTATTATCCCACGTTTTTGTGGTTATGTAGCTCTGGTAGCAACATCTTTGCTTGGCGTTTATTATTTCTAAGCATTTGCCTCTTCCTCCGGTGAAAATGTTGTTGCCGCCAAGTAGACTGGTCATGTCTTCAGCGTGATTATTTACGATAACTACTCCTCGTGATTGTCATTGTCAAGGTACTGCTTACTAAGAGGAAGAGAGAGAGTAGTAAGCTTGTATGTCTCACTATGTTTTTACAAGGAGACAACTCAGAAATAGTAAATTCAACATATTTGCTCACAGATGCAATACCTTCCCATGGTCCTGTTGGGCCCAGTGCCCAACATCAAACTTTAGTATATTTTTTTAGTCAATAAAAAAATGTCAATATATTGTCGCATTTTAGTTAGATATATCCCTCCAAGCATCTGTCTCCCCACCAATGGATTAATGCATTGACCAGTTGGATTTAATACTTTTTAAATTGACTGAGCTGTTACCATAAAGGCTGACTGTGCTGTGTGATATACATTTATTTTCAACAGTACAAAGGTTTTTTTTTTTTTGGTTGTCACTGTTCCCATATGATTATTATTGATCAGTTAGTCCTGACCATAGCAAAATTGCTTTCTCTCAAAAGTCCACTTTTTAACTTTATTGTACACATTTTTACATTTTAATTTTATATTATATTTCATACTTGTGTTTTGTCATTTCAGCAAAGCTGACTTCATTCCTTCAACTTCAAAACAAAAGTGAGCATTTCTAGGTTTGTACGCTTCTATAGTCTCCTTCAAATGTAAATAACCTAAGCCTCTCAAACTTTTGGGGCCAAGTACCTCATATCATGTCAAAGAATCCAGGGATCACCTGTAAGCTATGATCCTACAGAAGCAACAAAAAAGTAAATGGCACAAATCTGCAAACACACAATAGAGAAAGAATAATTCACGTACATACACCACAGTTTCTGAGAAACAAGAGGCAGGTGAAAGAATTTAAAGCAATGTTTGAATGCAAAATAGACTGAGTTGAACAGATTACATTTATGTCTGTTTAATTGTTTTTATAACAACATATAAACATAAATCATAACTTGATTTTGAAAGATTTGTAAACCGATGCTCTACGGTTAACAATGATTTTTGATGTTTCCTGCTTCTGATGTCTTCTGACCCCGTTCTGCATGATGTCAAGAAAGTCTTCCAGCATACTGTACTGTATATTACACCGGCAGAGAGGAAATAATTATTGTTATTATATTACAGTTCCTAAACATTTTTATATTTTTATTTACCACAGAAACTCTGTCCCGAGACACTCTCGAGTTACGTTGAGACTGATGATTCCCCAATCTTCCAATATGGACTTCACATACTGTAGGATGAACTGTTTCCAGTTTCAGCAAAACAGCAAGGATTCATTAATGGATGACTGCACCTTAGAACTCTTCACTAACACTGCCTGCATCACCTGGGCCACAGAGAAAACAATGTTACTGTTAAGACTAAAGCATTTAGCACCAACTATTAAAATAGTGAGGGTGTTTTTGACCATATAGACACAACAGTATGTCTTTCTGTAAAGATTCTTTGAAATGTTATGTATTTCGAAAAATGTATAAATGGATTACATTGATAGTGTGCATATTGCTTGACAATTTATGTGTAAAAAAAAAAAAATCAGTAGAATTATTATTATAATGTACTATTTTATGTACTGTGTTATGAGTTAAGGTCAATTACAATTGTAATTTCTGTCATCATAATTTAAATAGTGTGATAATTACTGTATGATTTTCTTTGAAAACAATAGTTTCTTAAATAATAGACAATCAGTAATTACAGTACATTAACTGCCTGTAAGCAAAACCATATATAACAACATAATTAATTATTACACTTATTACGACCACTGGCACGGCACCAACAAACCAAAACTCAATGGTAAAATCTCATGTGCCCTCCAGACGTTTGCGCTCTGCAAGTGAACGACACCTCGTGGTGCCATCCCAAAAAAGTTGTAAATCACTCTCACTGACCTTTTGCTGGACTGTGCCCAGCTGGTGGAATGACCTCCTGATCTCTATTCGTACAGCTGTGTCTTTACTCATTTTCAAGAAACATCTAAAGACTCATCTTTTTCGCCAGCACTTAACCAACTAATACTAGCATTTTTCCTTTTCTTGTCTTTCATATTTAAAAATAAAAATTCTTATCACACCGGATCCATGGTGGTCAAGTCAGTCGGCAAGGCAAGCACTTCTTCCTTGTTTCATGGTGGGTACATACTATGCTTCAAAACGTAGGTGCTGATTGGCTCCTGTGCGCCAATGAACGCTATCTATCGATCTGTGCTCGATTGCTCTTCCTTCATCCTCCAACTACCCGGATGTCTGTCTCAGTAACTTGAAATTGAATTTGAGAACTGAATCTGAATTGTGTGAAGTGAATGTGAAGATATATAGAGAGTTTAATTTTAAGTGAGGATCAAATTTTATTGGACAAATTTTATTAGACTACAATTCAGATTCAGTTTTTGAATAAATACAATTTCAAATTATACAATTCAGATTCAGTTTTTCAATGCAATGATTCAAATTAAACATAGAACTTTCAAATTCAGTTATTCAAATTCAGTTATTCAATGCAATTATTCAAGTTTAGCAATTCAAATTCAGTTTCTGGTGGCACACATTTCAGCCCATACAGAAACCTGTAAACTGACAATCTTGAGCATTGAAGTCCTAACATAAGTTTTTGTGCATATAACTTCTAACACATTAAAAACTGTCTTACAGCATTGCAAAAACATTGTATTTCATAAGGCATAAGCATCTTTCAGTTTGGCAAGATTTGCACTGAATATTGAATGAAGCAGCTTTCTCTCATAGAGAGACAAGCTTTTGAGCAGATTTGGGCTAGATTTCACTTCATTTGAACAGAAGCATTATTTCAACATTACTGGTCTCAGAAACCTGTAAACTGACAATCTTGAGCATTGAAGTACTAAAATATGTTTTTGTTCATATAACTTCTAACACATTAAAAACTGTCTTACAGCATTACAAAAACATTGTATTTCATAAGGTATAAGCCTCTTTCAGTTTGGCAAGATTTGCACTGAATATTGAAATAAGCAGCCCTCTCTCATAGAGAGACAAGCTTTTGAGCAGATTTGGGCTCGATTTCACTTCATTTGAACAGAAGTACTATTTCAACATTACTGGTCTCAGAAACCTGTAAACTGACAATCTTGAGCATTGAAGTCCTAACATATGTTTTTGTGCATATAACTTCTAACACATTAAAAACGGTCTCACTGCATTGCAGAAATCATTTTATTTCATAAGACATAAGCATCTTTCAGTTTGGCAAGATTTGCACTGAATATTGAATGAAGCAGCTTTCTCTCATAGGGAGACAAGGTTTTGAGCAGATTTGGGCTAGATTTCACTTCATTTGAACAGAAGCACTATTTCAACCTTACTGGTCTCAGACACCTGTAAACTGACAGTCTATAGCACTGAAGTCCTAACATATGTTTTTGTGCATATAACTTCTAACACATTAAAAACTGTTTTACAGAATTAAAAAACATTGTATTTCATAAGGCATAAGCATCTTTCAGTTTGGCAAGATTTGCACTGAATATTGAATGAAGCAGCTTTCTCTCATAGAGAGACAAGCTTTTGAGCAGATTTGGGCTAGATTTCACTTCATTTGAACAGAAGCACAATTTCAACATAACTGGTCTCAGAAACCTGTAAACTGACAATCTTGAGCATTGAAGTCCTAACATAAGTTTTTGTGCACATAACTTCTAACACATTAAAAACTGTCTTACAGCATTGCAAAAACATTGTATTTCATAAGGCATAAGCATCTTTCAGTTTGGCAAGATTTGCACTGAATATTGAATGAAGCAGCTTTCTCTCATAGAGAGACAAGCTTTTGAGCAGATTTGGGCTAGATTTCACTTCATTTGAACAGAAGCACTATTTTAACATAACTGGTCTCAGAAACCTGTAAACTGACAATCTTGAGCATTGAAGTCCTAAAATAAGTTTTTGTGCATAGAACTTATAACACATTAAAACCTGTCTCACTGCATTGCAGAAATCATTTTATTTCATAAGACATAAGCATCTTTCAGTTAGGCAAGATTTGCACTGAATATTGAATGAAGCAGCTTTCTCTCATAGAGAGACAAGCTTTTGAGCAGATTTGGGCTAGATTTCACTTCATTTGAACAGAAGCACTATTTCAACATAACTGGTCTCAGAAACCTGTAAACTGACAATCTTGAGCATTGAAGTCCTAACATAAGTTTTTGTGCATATAACTTCTAACAGATTAAAAACTGTCTTACAGCATTGCAAAAACATTGTATTTCATAAGGCATAAGCATCTTTCAGTTTGGCAAGATTTGCACTGAATATTGAATGAAGCAGCTTTCTCTCATAGAGAGACAACCTTTTGAGCAGATTTGGGCTAGATTTCACTTCATTTGAACAGAAGCACTATTTCAACATTACTGGTCTCAGAAACCTTTAAACTGACAATTTTGAGCATTGAAGTCCTAACATATGTTTTTGTGCATATAACTTCTAAAACATTAAAAACTGTCTTAGAGCATTGCAAAAACATTGTATTTCATAAGGCATAAGCATCTTTCAGTTTGGCAAGATTTGCACTGAATATTGAATGAAGCAGCTTTCTCTCATAGAGAGACAAGATTTTGAGCAGATTTGGGCTAGATTTCACTTCATTTGAACAGAAGCACTATTTTAACATAACTGGTCTCAGAAACCTGTAAACTGACAATCTTGAGCATTGAAGTCCTAAAATAAGTTTTTGTGCATAGAACTTCTAACACATTAAAAACTGTCTCACTGCATTGCAGAAATCATTTTATTTCATAAGACATAAGCATCTTTCAGTTAGGCAAGATTTGCACTGAATATTGAATGAAGCAGCTTTCTCTCATAGAGAGACAAGCTTTTGAGCAGATTTGGGCTAGATTTCACTTCATTTGAACAGAAGCACTATTTCAACATAACTGGTCTCAGAAACCTGTAAACTGACAATCTTGAGCATTGAAGTCCTAACATAAGTTTTTGTGCATATAACTTCTAACACATTAAAAACTGTCTTACAGCATTGCAAAAACATTGTATTTCATAAGTCATAAGCATCTTTCAGTTTGGCAAGATTTGCACTGAATATTGAATGAAGCAGCTCTATCTCACAGAGAGAGAAGCATTTGAGCAGATTTGGGCTAGATTTCACTTCATTTGAACAGAAGCACTATTTCAACATTACTGCTCTCAGAAGTATGGGCTGAAATATGTGCCACTAGAAACTGAATTTGAATTGCTAAACTTGAATAATTGCTTTGAATAACTTAATTTGAATAACATAATTTGAAAGTGTATTATTTAATTTGAATCATTGCATTGAAAAACTGAATCTGAATTGTATAATTTGAAATTGTATTTATTCAAAAACTGAATCTGAATTGTGGTCTAATAAAATTTGTCCAATAAAATTTGATCCTCACTTAAAATTAAACTCTCTATATATCTTCACATTCACTTCTCACAATACAGATTCAGTTCTCAAATTCAATTTCAAGTTACTGAGACAGACATCCGGGTAGTTGGAGGTTGAAGGAAGAGCAATCAAGCACAGATCGATAGATAGCGTTCATTGGCGCACAGGAGCCAATCAGCACCTACGTTTTGAAGCATAGTACGTACCCACCATGAAACAAGGAAGAAGTGCTTGCCTTGCCGACTGACTTGACCACCATGGATCCGCCTGGGACAAATATGGTTATGACAATTTTTTTTTTTCACGATCTAACTATCTTTAGTTTAATGTTGTAGCTGTTTTGTAGAAACGGGGGAAATTACATCTTTCTCGAGATGTTGCAAACACAGTAGCTATTATCCCACGTTTTTGTGGTTATGTAGCTCTGGTAACAACATCTTTGCTTGGCGTTTATTATTTCTAAGCATTTGCCTCTTCCTCCGGTGAAAATGTTGTTGCCGCCAAGTAGACTGGTCATGTCTTCAGCGTGATTATTTACGATAACTACTCCTCGTGATTGTCATTGTCAAGGTACTGCTTACTAAGAGGAAGAGAGAGAGTAGTAAGCTTGTATGTCTCACTATGTTTTTACAAGGAGACAACTCAGAAATAGTAAATTCAACATATTTGCTCACAGATGCAATACCTTCCCATGGTCCTGTTGGGCCCAGTGCCCAACATCAAACTTTAGTATATTTTTTTAGTCAATAAAAAAATGTCAATATATTGTCGCATTTTAGTTAGATATATCCCTCCAAGCATCTGTCTCCCCACCAATGGATTAATGCATTGACCAGTTGGATTTAATACTTTTTAAATTGACTGAGCTGTTACCATAAAGGCTGACTGTGCTGTGTGATATACATTTATTTTCAACAGTACAAAGGTTTTTTTTTTTTGGTTGTCACTGTTACCATATGATTATTATTGATCAGTTAGTCCTGACCATAGCAAAATTGCTTTCTCTCAAAAGTCCACTTTTTAACTTTATTGTACACATTTTTACATTTTAATTTTATATTATATTTCATACTTGTGTTTTGTCATTTCAGCAAAGCTGACTTCATTCCTTCAACTTCAAAACAAAAGTGAGCATTTCTAGGTTTGTACGCTTCTATAGTCTCCTTCAAATGTAAATAACCTAAGCCTCTCAAACTTTTGGGGCCAAGTACCTCATATCATGTCAAAGAATCCAGGGATCACCTGTAAGCTATGATCCTACAGAAGCAACAAAAAAGTAAATGGCACAAATTTGCAAACACACAATAGAGAAAGAATAATTCACGTACATACATCACAGTATCTGAGAAACAAGAGGCAGGTGAAAGAATTTAAAGCAATGTTTGAATGCAAAATAGACTGAGTTGAACAGATTACATTTATGTCTGTTTAATTGTTTTTATAACAACATATAAACATAAATCATAACTTGATTTTGAAAGATTTGTAAACCGATGCTCTACGGTTAACAATGATTTTTGATGTTTCCTGCTTCTGATGTCTTCTGACCCCGTTCTGCATGATGTCAAGAAAGTCTTCCAGCATACTGTACTGTATATTACACCGGCAGAGAGGAAATAATTATTGTTATTATATTACAGTTCCTAAACATTTTTATATTTTTATTTACCACAGAAACTCTGTCCCGAGACACTCTCGAGTTACGTTGAGACTGATGATTCCCCAATCTTCCAATATGGACTTCACATACTGTAGGATGAACTGTTTCCAGTTTCAGCAAAACAGCAAGGATTCATTAATGGATGACTGCACCTTAGAACTCTTCACTAACACTGCCTGCATCACCTGGGCCACAGAGAAAACAATGTTACTGCCTGTACATGGCACAATTAACCTTTAACCTTACAGCTGAATCAATGCAGTAACACTGTTAACTATTATTGACATTGTACCAAATGTTCAGACTGAATATACAGAGGAGAACTGGTCCCCAGTGTTGTTGGATAGTCTGGTTTCTCCAAAGGTTTTTTACTCCATTATCAACATCTTGCAGATTTTTCTTTATTAACCACTGTTGCCTATGGCTTGCTTGCTGTATGTATAAAGACTAAAGCATTTAGCACCAACTATTAAAATAGTGAGGGTGTTTTTGGACCATATAGACACAACAGTATGTCTTTCTGTAAAGATTCTTTGAAATGTTATGTATTTCGAAAAATGTATAAATGGATTACATTGATAGTG
Source organism: Carassius carassius (assembly GCF_963082965.1). NCBI lineage: Eukaryota > Metazoa > Chordata > Actinopteri > Cypriniformes > Cyprinidae > Carassius > Carassius carassius. Next base: position 23,985,902 of record NC_081782.1, on the reverse strand, counting down.
TGCATATTGCTTGACAATTTATGTGTAAAAAAAAAAAATCAGTAGAATTATTATTATAATGTACTATTTTATTTACTGTGTTATGAGTTAAGGTCAATTACAATTGTAATTTCTGTCATCATAATTTAAATAGTGTGATAATTACTGTATGATTTTCTTTGAAAACAATAGTTTCTTAAATAATAGACAATCAGTAATTACAGTACATTAACTGCCTGTAAGCAAAACCATATATAACAACATAATTAATTATTACACTTATTACGACCACTGGCACGGCACCAACAAACCAAAACTCAATGGTAAAATCTCATGTGCCCTCCAGACGTTTGCGCTCTGCAAGTGAACGACACCTCGTGGTGCCATCCCAAAAAAGTTCTAAATCACTCTCACTGACCTTTTGCTGGACTGTGCCCAGCTGGTGGAATGACCTCCTGATCTCTATTCGTACAGCTGTGTCTTTACTCATTTTCAAGAAACATCTAAAGACTCATCTTTTTCGCCAGCACTTAACCAACTAATACTAGCACTTTCCTTTTCTTGTCTTTCATATTTAAAAATAAAAATTCTTATCACACCGGATCCATGGTGGTCAAGTCAGTCGGCAAGGCAAGCACTTCTTCCTTGTTTCATGGTGGGTACATACTATGCTTCAAAACGTAGGTGCTGATTGGCTCCTGTGCGCCAATGAACGCTATCTATCGATCTGTGCTCGATTGCTCTTCCTTCATCCTCCAACTACCCGGATGTCTGTCTCAGTAACTTGAAATTGAATTTGAGAACTGAATCTGAATTGTGTGAAGTGAATGTGAAGATATATAGAGAGTTTAATTTTAAGTGAGGATCAAATTTTATTGGACAAATTTTATTTGACTACAATTCAGATTCAGTTTTTGAATAAATACAATTTCAAATTATACAATTCAGATTCAGTTTTTCAATGCAATGATTCAAATTAAACATTGAACTTTCAAATTATGTTATTCAAATTCAGTTATTCAATGCAATTATTCAAGTTTAGCAATTCAAATTCAGTTTCTGGTGGCACACATTTCAGCCCATACAGAAACCTGTAAACTGACAATCTTGAGCATTGAAGTCCTAACATAAGTTTTTGTGCATATAACTTCTAACACATTAAAAACTGTCTTACAGCATTGCAAAAACATTGTATTTCATAAGGCATAAGCATCTTTCAGTTTGGCAAGATTTGCACTGAATATTGAATGAAGCAGCTTTCTCTCATAGGGAGACAAGGTTTTGAGCAGATTTGGGCTAGATTTCACTTCATTTGAACAGAAGCACAATTTCAACATAACTGGTCTCAGAAACCTGTAAACTGACAATCTTAAGCATTGAAGTCCTAACATAAGTTTTTGTGCACATAACTTCTAACACATTAAAAACTGTCTTACAGCATTGCAAAAACATTGTATTTCATAAGGCATAAGCATCTTTCAGTTTGGCAAGATTTGCACTGAATATTGAATGAAGCAGCTTTCTCTCATAGAGAGACAACCTTTTGAGCAGATTTGGGCTAGATTTCACTTCATTTGAACAGAAGCACTATTTCAACATTACTGGTCTCAGAAACCTGTAAACTGACAATCTTGAGCATTGAAGTCCTAACATAAGTTTTTGTGCATATAACTTCTAACACATTAAAAACTGTCTTACAGCATTGCAAAAACATTGTATTTCATAAGGCATAAGCATCTGTCAGTTTGGCAAGATTTGCACTGAATATTGAATGAAGCAGCTTTCTCTCATAGGGAGACAAGGTTTTGAGCAGATTTGGGCTAGATTTCACTTCATTTGAACAGAAGCACTATTTCAACATTACTGGTCTCAGAAACCTGGAAACTGACAATCTTGAGCATTGAAGTCCTAACATATGTTTTTGTGCATATAACTTCTAAAACATTAAAAACTGTCTTAGAGCATTGCTAAAACATTGTATTTCATAAGGCATACGCATCTTTCAGTATGGCAAGATTTGCACTGAATATTGAATGAAGCAGCTTTCTCTCATAGAGAGACAAGCTTTTGAGCAGATTTGGGCTAGATTTCACTTCATTTGAACAGAAGCACTATTTTAACATAACTGGTCTCAGAAACCTGTAAACTGACAATCTTGAGCATTGAAGTCCTAAAATAAGTTTTTGTGCATAGAACTTCTAACACATTAAAAACTGTCTCACTGCATTGCAGAAATCATTTTATTTCATAAGACATAAGCATCTTTCAGTTAGGCAAGATTTGCACTGAATATTGAATGAAGCAGCTTTCTCTCATAGAGAGACAAGCTTTTGAGCAGATTTGGGCTCGATTTCACTTCATTTGAACAGAAGCACTATTTCAACATAACTTGTCTCAGAAACCTGTAAACTGACAATCTTGAGCATTGAAGTCCTAACATAAGTTTTTGTGCATATAACTTCTAACACATTAAAAACTGTCTTACAGCATTGCAAAAACATTGTATTTCATAAGGCATAAGCATCTTTCAGTTTGGCAAGATTTGCACTGAATATTGAATGAAGCAGCTTTCTCTCATAGAGAGACAACCTTTTGAGCAGATTTGGGCTAGATTTCACTTCATTTGAACAGAAGCACTATTTCAACATTACTGGTCTCAGAAACCTGTAAACTGACAATCTTGAGCATTGAAGTCCTAACATAAGTTTTTGTGCATATAACTTCTAACACATTAAAAACTCTCTTAACAGCATTGCAAAAACATTTTATTTCATAAGGCATAAGCATCTTTCAGTTTGGCAAGATTTGCACTGAATATTGAATGAAGCAGCTTTCTCTCATAGAGAGACAAGCTTTTGAGCATATTTGGGCTAGATTTCACTTCATTTGAACAGAAGCACTATTTCAACATTACTGGTCTCAGAAACCTGTAAACTGACAATCTTGAGTATTGAAGTCCTAACATATGTTTTTGTGCATATAACTTCTAACACATTAAAAACTGTCTTGCAGCATTGCAAAAACATTGTATTTCATAATGCATAAGCATCTTTCAGTTTGGCAAGATTTGCACTGAATATTGAATGAAGCAGCTTTCTCTCATAGGGAGACAAGGTTTTGAGCAGATTTGGGCTAGATTTCACTTCATTTGAACAGAAGCACTATTTCAACATTACTGGTCTCAGAAACCTGTAAACTGACAATCTTGAGCATTGAAGTCCTAACATAAGTTTTTGTGCATATAACTTCTAACACATTAAAAACTGTCTTACAGCATTGCAAAAACATTGTATTTCATAAGGCATAAGCATCTTTCAGTTTGGCAAGATTTGCACTGAATATTGAATGAAGCAGCTTTCTCTCATAGGGAGACAAGGTTTTGAGCAGATTTGGGCTAGATTTCACTTCATTTGAACAGAAGCACAATTTCAACATAACTGGTCTCAGAAACCTGTAAACTGACAATCTTAAGCATTGAAGTCCTAACATAAGTTTTTGTGCACATAACTTCTAACACATTAAAAACTGTCTTACAGCATTGCAAAAACATTGTATTTCATAAGGCATAAGCATCTTTCAGTTTGGCAAGATTTGCACTGAATATTGAATGAAGCAGCTTTCTCTCATAGAGAGACAACCTTTTGAGCAGATTTGGGCTAGATTTCACTTCATTTGAACAGAAGCACTATTTCAACATTACTGGTCTCAGAAACCTGTAAACTGACAATCTTGAGCATTGAAGTCCTAACATAAGTTTTTGTGCATATAACTTCTAACACATTAAAAACTGTCTTACAGCATTGCAAAAACATTGTATTTCATAAGGCATAAGCATCTGTCAGTTTGGCAAGATTTGCACTGAATATTGAATGAAGCAGCTTTCTCTCATAGGGAGACAAGGTTTTGAGCAGATTTGGGCTAGATTTCACTTCATTTGAACAGAAGCACTATTTCAACATTACTGGTCTCAGAAACCTGGAAACTGACAATCTTGAGCATTGAAGTCCTAACATATGTTTTTGTGCATATAACTTCTAAAACATTAAAAACTGTCTTAGAGCATTGCTAAAACATTGTATTTCATAAGGCATACGCATCTTTCAGTATGGCAAGATTTGCACTGAATATTGAATGAAGCAGCTTTCTCTCATAGAGAGACAAGCTTTTGAGCAGATTTGGGCTAGATTTCACTTCATTTGAACAGAAGCACTATTTTAACATAACTGGTCTCAGAAACCTGTAAACTGACAATCTTGAGCATTGAAGTCCTAAAATAAGTTTTTGTGCATAGAACTTCTAACACATTAAAAACTGTCTCACTGCATTGCAGAAATCATTTTATTTCATAAGACATAAGAATCTTTCAGTTAGGCAAGATTTGCACTGAATATTGAATGAAGCAGCTTTCTCTCATAGAGAGACAAGCTTTTGAGCAGATTTGGGCTCGATTTCACTTCATTTGAACAGAAGCACTATTTCAACATAACTTGTCTCAGAAACCTGTAAACTGACAATCTTGAGCATTGAAGTCCTAACATAAGTTTTTGTGCATATAACTTCTAACACATTAAAAACTGTCTTACAGCATTGCAAAAACATTGTATTTCATAAGGCATAAGCATCTTTCAGTTTGGCAAGATTTGCACTGAATATTGAATGAAGCAGCTTTCTCTCATAGAGAGACAACCTTTTGAGCAGATTTGGGCTAGATTTCACTTCATTTGAACAGAAGCACTATTTCAACATTACTGGTCTCAGAAACCTGTAAACTGACAATCTTGAGCATTGAAGTCCTAACATAAGTTTTTGTGCATATAACTTCTAACACATTAAAAACTCTCTTAACAGCATTGCAAAAACATTTTATTTCATAAGGCATAAGCATCTTTCAGTTTGGCAAGATTTGCACTGAATATTGAATGAAGCAGCTTTCTCTCATAGGGAGACAAGGTTTTGAGCAGATTTGGGCTAGATTTCACTTCATTTGAACAGAAGCACTATTTCAACATTACTGGTCTCAGAAACCTGTAAACTGACAATCTTGAGTATTGAAGTCCTAACATATGTTTTTGTGCATATAACTTCTAACACATTAAAACCTGTCTTGCAGCATTGCAAAAACATTGTATTTCATAATGCATAAGCATCTTTCAGTTTGGCAAGATTTGCACTGAATATTGAATGAAGCAGCTTTCTCTCATAGGGAGACAAGGTTTTGAGCAGATTTGGGCTAGATTTCACTTCATTTGAACAGAAGCACTATTTCAACATTACTGGTCTCAGAAACCTGTAAACTGACAATGTTGAGCATTGAAGTCCTAACATAAGTTTTTGTGCATATAACTTCTAACACATTAAAAACTGTCTTACAACATTGCAAAAACATTGTATTTCATAAGGCATAAGCATCTTTCAGTTTGGCAAGATTTGCACTGAATATTGAATGAAGCAGCTTTCTCTCATAGGGAGACAAGGTTTTGAGCAGATTTGGGCTAGATTTCACTTCATTTGAACAGAAGCACAATTTCAACATAACTGGTCTCAGAAACCTGTAAACTGACAATCTTGAGCATTGAAGTCCTAACATAAGTTTTTGTGCACATAACTTCTAACACATTAAAAACTGTCTTACAGCATTGCAAAAACATTGTATTTCATAAGGCATAAGCATCTTTCAGTTTGGCAAGATTTGCACTGAATATTGAATGAAGCAGCTTTCTCTCATAGAGAGACAACCTTTTGAGCAGATTTGGGCTAGATTTCACTTCATTTGAACAGAAGCACTATTTCAACATTACTGGTCTCAGAAACCTGTAAACTGACAATCTTGAGCATTGAAGTCCTAACATAAGTTTTTGTGCATATAACTTCTAACACATTAAAAACTGTCTTACAGCATTGCAAAAACATTGTATTTCATAAGGAATAAGAATCTTTCAGTTTGGCAAGATTTGCACTGAATATTGAATGAAGCAGCTTTCTCTCATAGGGAGACAAGGTTTTGAGCAGATTTGGGCTAGATTTCACTTCATTTGAACAGAAGCACTATTTCAACATTACTGGTCTCAGAAACCTGTAAACTGACAATCTTGAGCATTGAAGTCCTAACATAAGTTTTTGTGCATATAACTTCTATAACACATTAAAAACTGTCTCACTGCATTGCAAAAACTTTGTATTTCATAAGGCATAAGCATCTTTCAGTTTGGCAAGATTTGCACTGAATATTGAATGAAGCAGCTTTCTCTCATAGGGAGACAAGGTTTTGAGCAGATTTGGGCTAGATTTCACTTCATTTGAACAGAAGCACAATTTCAACATAACTGGTCTCAGAAACCTGTAAACTGACAATCTTGAGCATTGAAGTGCTAACATAAGTTTTTGTGCACATAACTTCTAACACATTAAAAACTGTCTTACAGCATTGCAAAAACATTGTATTTCATAAGGCATAAGCATCTTTCAGTTGGGAAGATTTGCACTGAATATTGAATGAAGCAGCTTTCTCTCATAGAGAGACAACCTTTTGAGCAGATTTGGGCTAGATTTCACTTCATTTGAACAGAAGCACTATTTCAACATTACTGGTCTCAGAAACCTGTAAACTGACAATCTTGAGCATTGAAGTCCTAACATAAGTTTTTGTGCATATAACTTCTAACACATTAAAAACTGTCTTACAGCATTGCAAAAACATTGTATTTCATAAGGCATAAGCATCTTTCAGTTTGGCAAGATTTGCACTGAATATTGAATGAAGCAGCTTTCTCTCATAGGGAGACAAGGTTTTGAGCAGATTTGGGCTAGATTTCACTTCATTTGAACAGAAGCACTATTTCAACATTACTGGTCTCAGAAAACTGTAAACTGACAATCTTGAGCATTGAAGTCCTAACATATGTTTTTGTGCATATAACTTCTAAAACATTAAAAACTGTCTTAGAGCATTGCTAAAACATTGTATTTCATAAGGCATAAGCATCTTTCAGTTTGGCAAGATTTGCACTGAATATTGAATGAAGCAGCTTTCTCTCATAGAGAGACAAGCTTTTGAGCAGATTTGGGCTAGATTTCACTTCATTTGAACAGAAGCACTATTTTAACATAACTGGTCTCAGAAACCTGTAAACTGACAATCTTGAGCATTGAAGTCCTTAAATAAGTTTTTGTGCATAGAACTTCTAACACATTAAAAACTGTCTTACAGCATTGCAAAAACATTGTATTTCATAAGGCATAAGCATCTTTCAGTTTGGCAAGATTTGCACTGAATATTGAATGAAGCAGCTTTCTCTCATAGAGAGACAACCTTTTGAGCAGATTTGGGCTAGATTTCACTTCATTTGAACAGAAGCACTATTTCAACATAACTGGTCTCAGAAACCTGTAAACTGACAATCTTGAGCATTGAAGTCCTAACATAAGTTTTTGTGCATAGAACTTCTAACACATTAAAAACTGTCTCACTGCATTGCAGAAATCATTTTATTTCATAAGACATAAGCATCTTTCAGTTAGGCAAGATTTGCACTGAATATTGAATGAAGCAGCTTTCTCTCATAGAGAGACAACCTTTTGAGCAGATTTGGGCTAGATTTCACTTCATTTGAACAGAAGCACTATTTTAACATAACTGGTCTCAGAAACCTGTAAACTGACAATCTTGAGCATTGAAGTCCTTAAATAAGTTTTTGTGCATAGAACTTCTAACACATTAAAAACTGTCTCACTGCATTGCAGAAATCATTTTATTTCATAAGACATAAGCATCTTTCAGTTAGGCAAGATTTGCACTGAATATTGAATGAAGCAGCTTTCTCTCATAGAGAGACAACCTTTTGAGCAGATTTGGGCTAGATTTCACTTCATTTGAACAGAAGCACTATTTCAACATTACTGGTCTCAGAAACCTGTAAACTGACAATCTTGAGTATTGAAGTCCTAACATATGTTTTTGTGCATATAACTTCTAACACATTAAAAACTGTCTTGCAGCATTGCAAAAACATTGTATTTCATAATGCATAAGCATCTTTCAGTTTGGCAAGATTTGCACTGAATATTGAATGAAGCAGCTTTCTCTCATAGGGAGACAAGGTTTTGAGCAGATTTGGGCTAGATTTCACTTCATTTGAACAGAAGCACTATTTCAACATTACTGGTCTCAGAAACCTGTAAACTGACAATCTTGAGCATTGAAGTCCTAACATAAGTTTTTGTGCATATAACTTCTAACACATTAAAAACTGTCTTACAGCATTGCAAAAACATTGTATTTCATAAGGCATAAGCATCTTTCAGTTTGGCAAGATTTGCACTGAATATTGAATGAAGCAGCTTTCTCTCATAGGGAGACAAGGTTTTGAGCAGATTTGGGCTAGATTTCACTTCATTTGAACAGAAGCACAATTTCAACATAACTGGTCTCAGAAACCTGTAAACTGACAATCTTAAGCATTGAAGTCCTAACATAAGTTTTTGTGCACATAACTTCTAACACATTAAAAACTGTCTTACAGCATTGCAAAAACATTGTATTTCATAAGGCATAAGCATCTTTCAGTTTGGCAAGATTTGCACTGAATATTGAATGAAGCAGCTTTCTCTCATAGAGAGACAACCTTTTGAGCAGATTTGGGCTAGATTTCACTTCATTTGAACAGAAGCACTATTTCAACATTACTGGTCTCAGAAACCTGTAAACTGACAATCTTAAGCATTGAAGTCCTAACATAAGTTTTTGTGCATATAACTTCTAACACATTAAAAACTGTCTTACAGCATTGCAAAAACATTGTATTTCATAAGGCATAAGCATCTTTCAGTTTGGCAAGATTTGCACTGAATATTGAATGAAGCAGCTTTCTCTCATAGAGAGACAACCTTTTGAGCAGATTTGGGCTAGATTTCACTTCATTTGAACAGAAGCACTATTTCAACATAACTGGTCTCAGAAACCTGTAAACTGACAATCTTGAGCATTGAAGTCCTAAAATAAGTTTTTGTGCATAGAACTTCTAACACATTAAAAACTGTCTCACTGCATTGCAGAAATCATTTTATTTCATAAGACATAAGCATCTTTCAGTTAGGCAAGATTTGCACTGAATATTGAATGAAGCAGCTTTCTCTCATAGAGAGACAAGCTTTTGAGCAGATTTGGGCTAGATTTCACTTCATTTGAATAGAAGCAATATTTCAACATAACTGGTCTCAGAAACCTTTAAACTGACAATCTTGAGCATTGAAGTCCTAGCATAAGTTTTTGTGCATATAACTTCTAACACATTAAAAACTGTCTTACAGCATTGCAAAAACATTGTATTTCATAAGTCATAAGCATCTTTCAGTTTGGCAAGATTTGCACTGAATATTGAATGAAGCAGCTTTCTCTCATAGAGAGACAAGCTTTTGAGCAGATTTGGGCTAGATTTCACTTCATTTGAACAGAAGCACTATTTCAACATTACTGGTCTCAGAAACCTGTAAACTGACAATCTTGAGCATTGAAGTCCTAACATAAGTTTTTGTGCATATAACTTCTAACACATTAAAAACTCTCTTACAGCATTGCAAAAACATTTTATTTCATAAGGCATAAGCATCTTTCAGTTTGGCAAGATTTGCACTGAATATTGAATGAAGCAGCTTTCTCTCATAGGGAGACAAGGTTTTGAGCAGATTTGGGCTAGATTTCACTTCATTTGAACAGAAGCACTATTTCAACATTACTGGTCTCAGAAACCTGTAAACTGACAATCTTGAGTATTGAAGTCCTAACATATGTTTTTGTGCATATAACTTCTAACACATTAAAAACTGTCTTGCAGCATTGCAAAAACATTGTATTTCATAATGCATAAGCATCTTTCAGTTTGGCAAGATTTGCACTGAATATTGAATGAAGCAGCTTTCTCTCATAGGGAGACAAGGTTTTGAGCAGATTTGGGCTAGATTTCACTTCATTTGAACAGAAGCACTATTTCAACATTACTGGTCTCAGAAACCTGTAAACTGACAATCTTGAGCATTGAAGTCCTAACATAAGTTTTTGTGCATATAACTTCTAACACATTAAAAACTGTCTTACAGCATTGCAAAAACATTGTATTTCATAAGGCATAAGCATCTTTCAGTTTGGCAAGATTTGCACTGAATATTGAATGAAGCAGCTTTCTCTCATAGGGAGACAAGGTTTTGAGCAGATTTGGGCTAGATTTCACTTCATTTGAACAGAAGCACTATTTCAACATTACTGGTCTCAGAAACCTGTAAACTGACAATCTTGAGCATTGAAGTCCTAACATAAGTTTTTGTGCATATAACTTCTAACACATTAAAAACTGTCTTACAGCATTGCAAAAACATTGTATTTCATAAGGCATAAGCATCTTTCAGTTTGGCAAGATTTGCACTGAATATTGAATGAAGCAGCTTTCTCTCATAGGGAGACAAGGTTTTGAGCAGATTTGGGCTAGATTTCACTTCATTTGAACAGAAGCACAATTTCAACATAACTGGTCTCAGAAACCTGTAAACTGACAATCTTAAGCATTGAAGTCCTAACATAAGTTTTTGTGCACATAACTTCTAACACATTAAAAACTGTCTTACAGCATTGCAAAAACATTGTATTTCATAAGGCATAAGCATCTTTCAGTTTGGCAAGATTTGCACTGAATATTGAATGAAGCAGCTTTCTCTCATAGAGAGACAACCTTTTGAGCAGATTTGGGCTAGATTTCACTTCATTTGAACAGAAGCACTATTTCAACATTACTGGTCTCAGAAACCTGTAAACTGACAATCTTGAGCATTGAAGTCCTAACATAAGTTTTTGTGCATATAACTTCTAACACATTAAAAACTGTCTTACAGCATTGCAAAAACATTGTATTTCATAAGGCATAAGCATCTGTCAGTTTGGCAAGATTTGCACTGAATATTGAATGAAGCAGCTTTCTCTCATAGGGAGACAAGGTTTTGAGCAGATTTGGGCTAGATTTCACTTCATTTGAACAGAAGCACTATTTCAACATTACTGGTCTCAGAAACCTGGAAACTGACAATCTTGAGCATTGAAGTCCTAACATATGTTTTTGTGCATATAACTTCTAAAACATTAAAAACTGTCTTAGAGCATTGCTAAAACATTGTATTTCATAAGGCATACGCATCTTTCAGTATGGCAAGATTTGCACTGAATATTGAATGAAGCAGCTTTCTCTCATAGAGAGACAAGCTTTTGAGCAGATTTGGGCTAGATTTCACTTCATTTGAACAGAAGCACTATTTTAACATAACTGGTCTCAGAAACCTGTAAACTGACAATCTTGAGCATTGAAGTCCTAAAATAAGTTTTTGTGCATAGAACTTCTAACACATTAAAAACTGTCTCACTGCATTGCAGAAATCATTTTATTTCATAAGACATAAGAATCTTTCAGTTAGGCAAGATTTGCACTGAATATTGAATGAAGCAGCTTTCTCTCATAGAGAGACAAGCTTTTGAGCAGATTTGGGCTCGATTTCACTTCATTTGAACAGAAGCACTATTTCAACATAACTTGTCTCAGAAACCTGTAAACTGACAATCTTGAGCATTGAAGTCCTAACATAAGTTTTTGTGCATATAACTTCTAACACATTAAAAACTGTCTTACAGCATTGCAAAAACATTGTATTTCATAAGGCATAAGCATCTTTCAGTTTGGCAAGATTTGCACTGAATATTGAATGAAGCAGCTTTCTCTCATAGAGAGACAACCTTTTGAGCAGATTTGGGCTAGATTTCACTTCATTTGAACAGAAGCACTATTTCAACATTACTGGTCTCAGAAACCTGTAAACTGACAATCTTGAGCATTGAAGTCCTAACATAAGTTTTTGTGCATATAACTTCTAACACATTAAAAACTCTCTTAACAGCATTGCAAAAACATTTTATTTCATAAGGCATAAGCATCTTTCAGTTTGGCAAGATTTGCACTGAATATTGAATGAAGCAGCTTTCTCTCATAGGGAGACAAGGTTTTGAGCAGATTTGGGCTAGATTTCACTTCATTTGAACAGAAGCACTATTTCAACATTACTGGTCTCAGAAACCTGTAAACTGACAATCTTGAGTATTGAAGTCCTAACATATGTTTTTGTGCATATAACTTCTAACACATTAAAACCTGTCTTGCAGCATTGCAAAAACATTGTATTTCATAATGCATAAGCATCTTTCAGTTTGGCAAGATTTGCACTGAATATTGAATGAAGCAGCTTTCTCTCATAGGGAGACAAGGTTTTGAGCAGATTTGGGCTAGATTTCACTTCATTTGAACAGAAGCACTATTTCAACATTACTGGTCTCAGAAACCTGTAAACTGACAATGTTGAGCATTGAAGTCCTAACATAAGTTTTTGTGCATATAACTTCTAACACATTAAAAACTGTCTTACAACATTGCAAAAACATTGTATTTCATAAGGCATAAGCATCTTTCAGTTTGGCAAGATTTGCACTGAATATTGAATGAAGCAGCTTTCTCTCATAGGGAGACAAGGTTTTGAGCAGATTTGGGCTAGATTTCACTTCATTTGAACAGAAGCACAATTTCAACATAACTGGTCTCAGAAACCTGTAAACTGACAATCTTGAGCATTGAAGTCCTAACATAAGTTTTTGTGCACATAACTTCTAACACATTAAAAACTGTCTTACAGCATTGCAAAAACATTGTATTTCATAAGGCATAAGCATCTTTCAGTTTGGCAAGATTTGCACTGAATATTGAATGAAGCAGCTTTCTCTCATAGAGAGACAACCTTTTGAGCAGATTTGGGCTAGATTTCACTTCATTTGAACAGAAGCACTATTTCAACATTACTGGTCTCAGAAACCTGTAAACTGACAATCTTGAGCATTGAAGTCCTAACATAAGTTTTTGTGCATATAACTTCTAACACATTAAAAACTGTCTTACAGCATTGCAAAAACATTGTATTTCATAAGGAATAAGAATCTTTCAGTTTGGCAAGATTTGCACTGAATATTGAATGAAGCAGCTTTCTCTCATAGGGAGACAAGGTTTTGAGCAGATTTGGGCTAGATTTCACTTCATTTGAACAGAAGCACTATTTCAACATTACTGGTCTCAGAAACCTGTAAACTGACAATCTTGAGCATTGAAGTCCTAACATAAGTTTTTGTGCATATAACTTCTAACACATTAAAAACTGTCTTACAGCATTGCAAAAACATTGTATTTCATAAGGCATAAGCATCTTTCAGTTTGGCAAGATTTGCACTGAATATTGAATGAAGCAGCTTTCTCTCATAGGGAGACAAGGTTTTGAGCAGATTTGGGCTAGATTTCACTTCATTTGAACAGAAGCACTATTTCAACATTACTGGTCTCAGAAAACTGTAAACTGACAATCTTGAGCATTGAAGTCCTAACATATGTTTTTGTGCATATAACTTCTAAAACATTAAAAACTGTCTTAGAGCATTGCTAAAACATTGTATTTCATAAGGCATAAGCATCTTTCAGTTTGGCAAGATTTGCACTGAATATTGAATGAAGCAGCTTTCTCTCATAGAGAGACAAGCTTTTGAGCAGATTTGGGCTAGATTTCACTTCATTTGAACAGAAGCACTATTTTAACATAACTGGTCTCAGAAACCTGTAAACTGACAATCTTGAGCATTGAAGTCCTTAAATAAGTTTTTGTGCATAGAACTTCTAACACATTAAAAACTGTCTTACAGCATTGCAAAAACATTGTATTTCATAAGGCATAAGCATCTTTCAGTTTGGCAAGATTTGCACTGAATATTGAATGAAGCAGCTTTCTCTCATAGAGAGACAACCTTTTGAGCAGATTTGGGCTAGATTTCACTTCATTTGAACAGAAGCACTATTTCAACATAACTGGTCTCAGAAACCTGTAAACTGACAATCTTGAGCATTGAAGTCCTAACATAAGTTTTTGTGCATAGAACTTCTAACACATTAAAAACTGTCTCACTGCATTGCAGAAATCATTTTATTTCATAAGACATAAGCATCTTTCAGTTAGGCAAGATTTGCACTGAATATTGAATGAAGCAGCTTTCTCTCATAGAGAGACAACCTTTTGAGCAGATTTGGGCTAGATTTCACTTCATTTGAACAGAAGCACTATTTTAACATAACTGGTCTCAGAAACCTGTAAACTGACAATCTTGAGCATTGAAGTCCTTAAATAAGTTTTTGTGCATAGAACTTCTAACACATTAAAAACTGTCTCACTGCATTGCAGAAATCATTTTATTTCATAAGACATAAGCATCTTTCAGTTAGGCAAGATTTGCACTGAATATTGAATGAAGCAGCTTTCTCTCATAGAGAGACAACCTTTTGAGCAGATTTGGGCTAGATTTCACTTCATTTGAACAGAAGCACTATTTCAACATTACTGGTCTCAGAAACCTGTAAACTGACAATCTTGAGTATTGAAGTCCTAACATATGTTTTTGTGCATATAACTTCTAACACATTAAAAACTGTCTTGCAGCATTGCAAAAACATTGTATTTCATAATGCATAAGCATCTTTCAGTTTGGCAAGATTTGCACTGAATATTGAATGAAGCAGCTTTCTCTCATAGGGAGACAAGGTTTTGAGCAGATTTGGGCTAGATTTCACTTCATTTGAACAGAAGCACTATTTCAACATTACTGGTCTCAGAAACCTGTAAACTGACAATCTTGAGCATTGAAGTCCTAACATAAGTTTTTGTGCATATAACTTCTAACACATTAAAAACTGTCTTACAGCATTGCAAAAACATTGTATTTCATAAGGCATAAGCATCTTTCAGTTTGGCAAGATTTGCACTGAATATTGAATGAAGCAGCTTTCTCTCATAGGGAGACAAGGTTTTGAGCAGATTTGGGCTAGATTTCACTTCATTTGAACAGAAGCACAATTTCAACATAACTGGTCTCAGAAACCTGTAAACTGACAATCTTAAGCATTGAAGTCCTAACATAAGTTTTTGTGCACATAACTTCTAACACATTAAAAACTGTCTTACAGCATTGCAAAAACATTGTATTTCATAAGGCATAAGCATCTTTCAGTTTGGCAAGATTTGCACTGAATATTGAATGAAGCAGCTTTCTCTCATAGAGAGACAACCTTTTGAGCAGATTTGGGCTAGATTTCACTTCATTTGAACAGAAGCACTATTTCAACATTACTGGTCTCAGAAACCTGTAAACTGACAATCTTAAGCATTGAAGTCCTAACATAAGTTTTTGTGCATATAACTTCTAACACATTAAAAACTGTCTTACAGCATTGCAAAAACATTGTATTTCATAAGGCATAAGCATCTTTCAGTTTGGCAAGATTTGCACTGAATATTGAATGAAGCAGCTTTCTCTCATAGAGAGACAACCTTTTGAGCAGATTTGGGCTAGATTTCACTTCATTTGAACAGAAGCACTATTTCAACATAACTGGTCTCAGAAACCTGTAAACTGACAATCTTGAGCATTGAAGTCCTAAAATAAGTTTTTGTGCATAGAACTTCTAACACATTAAAAACTGTCTCACTGCATTGCAGAAATCATTTTATTTCATAAGACATAAGCATCTTTCAGTTAGGCAAGATTTGCACTGAATATTGAATGAAGCAGCTTTCTCTCATAGAGAGACAAGCTTTTGAGCAGATTTGGGCTAGATTTCACTTCATTTGAATAGAAGCACTATTTCAACATAACTGGTCTCAGAAACCTTTAAACTGACAATCTTGAGCATTGAAGTCCTAGCATAAGTTTTTGTGCATATAACTTCTAACACATTAAAAACTGTCTTACAGCATTGCAAAAACATTGTATTTCATAAGTCATAAGCATCTTTCAGTTTGGCAAGATTTGCACTGAATATTGAATGAAGCAGCTTTCTCTCATAGAGAGACAAGCTTTTGAGCAGATTTGGGCTAGATTTCACTTCATTTGAACAGAAGCACTATTTCAACATTACTGGTCTCAGAAACCTGTAAACTGACAATCTTGAGCATTGAAGTCCTAACATAAGTTTTTGTGCATATAACTTCTAACACATTAAAAACTCTCTTACAGCATTGCAAAAACATTTTATTTCATAAGGCATAAGCATCTTTCAGTTTGGCAAGATTTGCACTGAATATTGAATGAAGCAGCTTTCTCTCATAGGGAGACAAGGTTTTGAGCAGATTTGGGCTAGATTTCACTTCATTTGAACAGAAGCACTATTTCAACATTACTGGTCTCAGAAACCTGTAAACTGACAATCTTGAGTATTGAAGTCCTAACATATGTTTTTGTGCATATAACTTCTAACACATTAAAAACTGTCTTGCAGCATTGCAAAAACATTGTATTTCATAATGCATAAGCATCTTTCAGTTTGGCAAGATTTGCACTGAATATTGAATGAAGCAGCTTTCTCTCATAGGGAGACAAGGTTTTGAGCAGATTTGGGCTAGATTTCACTTCATTTGAACAGAAGCACTATTTCAACATTACTGGTCTCAGAAACCTGTAAACTGACAATCTTGAGCATTGAAGTCCTAACATAAGTTTTTGTGCATATAACTTCTAACACATTAAAAACTGTCTTACAGCATTGCAAAAACATTGTATTTCATAAGGCATAAGCATCTTTCAGTTTGGCAAGATTTGCACTGAATATTGAATGAAGCAGCTTTCTCTCATAGGGAGACAAGGTTTTGAGCAGATTTGGGCTAGATTTCACTTCATTTGAACAGAAGCACAATTTCAACATAACTGGTCTCAGAAACCTGTAAACTGACAATCTTGAGCATTGAAGTCCTAACATAAGTTTTTGTGCACATAACTTCTAACACATTAAAAACTGTCTTACAGCATTGCAAAAACATTGTATTTCATAAGGCATAAGCATCTTTCAGTTTGGCAAGATTTGCACTGAATATTGAATGAAGCAGCTTTCTCTCATAGAGAGACAACCTTTTGAGCAGATTTGGGCTAGATTTCACTTCATTTGAACAGAAGCACTAGTTCAACATTACTGGTCTCAGAAACCTGTAAACTGACAATCTTGAGCATTGAAGTCCTAACATAAGTTTTTGTGCATATAACTTCTAACACATTAAAAGTGTCTTACAGCATTGCAAAAACATTGTATTTCATAAGGCATAAGCATCTGTCAGTTTGGCAAGATTTGCACTGAATATTGAATGAAGCAGCTTTCTCTCATAGGGAGACAAGGTTTTGAGCAGATTTGGGCTAGATTTCACTTCATTTGAACAGAAGCACTATTTCAACATTACTGGTCTCAGAAACCTGGAAACTGACAATCTTGAGCATTGAAGTCCTAACATATGTTTTTGTGCATATAACTTCTAAAACATTAAAAACTGTCTTAGAGCATTGCTAAAACATTGTATTTCATAAGGCATAAGCATCTTTCAGTATGGCAAGATTTGCACTGAATATTGAATGAAGCAGCTTTCTCTCATAGAGAGACAAGCTTTTGAGCAGATTTGGGCTAGATTTCACTTCATTTGAACAGAAGCACTATTTTAACATAACTGGTCTCAGAAACCTGTAAACTGACAATCTTGAGCATTGAAGTCCTAAAATAAGTTTTTGTGCATAGAACTTCTAACACATTAAAAACTGTCTCACTGCATTGCAGAAATCATTTTATTTCATAAGACATAAGCATCTTTCAGTTAGGCAAGATTTGCACTGAATATTGAATTAAGCAGCTTTCTCTCATAGAGAGACAAGCTTTTGAGCAGATTTGGGCTCGATTTCACTTCATTTGAACAGAAGCACTATTTCAACATAACTTGTCTCAGAAACCTGTAAACTGACAATCTTGAGCATTGAAGTCCTAACATATGTTTTTGTGCATATAACTTCTAACACATTAAAAACTGTCTTGCAGCATTGCAAAAACATTGTATTTCATAATGCATAAGCATCTTTCAGTTTGGCAAGATTTGCACTGAATATTGAATGAAGCAGCTTTCTCTCATAGGGAGACAAGGTTTTGAGCAGATTTGGGCTAGATTTCACTTCATTTGAACAGAAGCACTATTTCAACATTACTGGTCTCAGAAACCTGTAAACTGACAATCTTGAGCATTGAAGTCCTAACATAAGTTTTTGTGCATATAACTTCTAACACATTAAAAACTGTCTTACAGCATTGCAAAAACATTGTATTTCATAAGGCATAAGCATCTTTCAGTTTGGCAAGATTTGCACTGAATATTGAATGAAGCAGCTTTCTCTCATAGAGAGACAACCTTTTGAGCAGATTTGGGCTAGATTTCACTTCATTTGAACAGAAGCACTATTTCAACATTACTGGTCTCAGAAACCTGTAAACTGACAATCTTGAGCATTGAAGTCCTAACATAAGTTTTTGTGCATATAACTTCTAACACATTAAAAACTCTCTTAACAGCATTGCAAAAACATTTTATTTCATAAGGCATAAGCATCTTTCAGTTTGGCAAGATTTGCACTGAATATTGAATGAAGCAGCTTTCTCTCATAGGGAGACAAGGTTTTGAGCAGATTTGGGCTAGATTTCACTTCATTTGAACAGAAGCACTATTTCAACATTACTGGTCTCAGAAACCTGTAAACTGACAATCTTGAGTATTGAAGTCCTAACATATGTTTTTGTGCATATAACTTCTAACACATTAAAACCTGTCTTGCAGCATTGCAAAAACATTGTATTTCATAATGCATAAGCATCTTTCAGTTTGGCAAGATTTGCACTGAATATTGAATGAAGCAGCTTTCTCTCATAGGGAGACAAGGTTTTGAGCAGATTTGGGCTAGATTTCACTTCATTTGAACAGAAGCACTATTTCAACATTACTGGTCTCAGAAACCTGTAAACTGACAATGTTGAGCATTGAAGTCCTAACATAAGTTTTTGTGCATATAACTTCTAACACATTAAAAACTGTCTTACAACATTGCAAAAACATTGTATTTCATAAGGCATAAGCATCTTTCAGTTTGGCAAGATTTGCACTGAATATTGAATGAAGCAGCTTTCTCTCATAGGGAGACAAGGTTTTGAGCAGATTTGGGCTAGATTTCACTTCATTTGAACAGAAGCACAATTTCAACATAACTGGTCTCAGAAACCTGTAAACTGACAATCTTGAGCATTGAAGTCCTAACATAAGTTTTTGTGCACATAACTTCTAACACATTAAAAACTGTCTTACAGCATTGCAAAAACATTGTATTTCATAAGGCATAAGCATCTTTCAGTTTGGCAAGATTTGCACTGAATATTGAATGAAGCAGCTTTCTCTCATAGAGAGACAACCTTTTGAGCAGATTTGGGCTAGATTTCACTTCATTTGAACAGAAGCACTATTTCAACATTACTGGTCTCAGAAACCTGTAAACTGACAATCTTGAGCATTGAAGTCCTAACATAAGTTTTTGTGCATATAACTTCTAACACATTAAAAACTGTCTTACAGCATTGCAAAAACATTGTATTTCATAAGGAATAAGAATCTTTCAGTTTGGCAAGATTTGCACTGAATATTGAATGAAGCAGCTTTCTCTCATAGGGAGACAAGGTTTTGAGCAGATTTGGGCTAGATTTCACTTCATTTGAATAGAAGCACTATTTCAACATTACTGGTCTCAGAAACCTGTAAACTGACAATCTTGAGCATTGAAGTCCTAACATAAGTTTTTGTGCATATAACTTCTAACACATTAAAAACTGTCTTACAGCATTGCAAAAACATTGTATTTCATAAGTCATAAGCATCTTTCAGTTTGGCAAGATTTGCACTGAATATTGAATGAAGCAGCTTTCTCTCATAGGGAGACAAGGTTTTGAGCAGATTTGGGCTAGATTTCACTTCATTTGAACAGAAGCACAATTTCAACATAACTGGTCTCAGAAACCTGTAAACTGACAATCTTGAGCATTGAAGTCCTAACATAAGTTTTTGTGCACATAACTTCTAACACATTAAAAACTGTCTTACAGCATTGCAAAAACATTGTATTTCATAAGGCATAAGCATCTTTCAGTTTGGCAAGATTTGCACTGAATATTGAATGAAGCAGCTTTCTCTCATAGAGAGACAACCTTTTGAGCAGATTTGGGCTAGATTTCACTTCATTTGAACAGAAGCACTATTTCAACATTACTGGTCTCAGAAACCTGTAAACTGACAATCTTGAGCATTGAAGTCCTAACATAAGTTTTTGTGCATATAACTTCTAACACATTAAAAACTGTCTTACAGCATTGCAAAAACATTGTATTTCATAAGGAATAAGAATCTTTCAGTTTGGCAAGATTTGCACTGAATATTGAATGAAGCAGCTTTCTCTCATAGGGAGACAAGGTTTTGAGCAGATTTGGGCTAGATTTCACTTCATTTGAACAGAAGCACTATTTCAACATTACTGGTCTCAGAAACCTGGAAACTGACAATCTTGAGCATTGAAGTCCTAACATAAGTTTTTGTGCATATAACTTCTAACACATTAAAAACTGTCTTACAGCATTGCAAAAACATTGTATTTCATAAGTCATAAGCATCTTTCAGTTTGGCAAGATTTGCACTGAATATTGAATGAAGCAGCTTTCTCTCATAGAGAGACAAGCTTTTGAGCAGATTTGGGCTAGATTTCACTTCATTTGAACAGAAGCACTATTTCAACATTACTGGTCTCAGAAACCTGTAAACTGACAATCTTGAGCATTGAAGTCCTAACATAAGTTCCTTTTCAGGAACTCGAGCTGCGTCTAGCGCTTTGGGGAACGTCCCTGACGAGACCGACTCTGAATATCGTGTGCAATCCGTCCATCGGAAAGGCGTGACGTCACGGGCGGGGTGACGTAGCGACCAGGAAGCTATAAAAGCACGTGCCGTGCAGCTGGCCTCAGCTTCGCGTCTGTCAGCAAGCGCTCTGTGTGTGCATGTCAAAAGTCTGTCCCGTTGGTCCTATTTATTGTTGTCTGTCCCTTAGCCATTAAAAGATCGCTAAAACAGCTCAATATGCCAAAACTAAAGCAAAAGACCAAACATATGAAGGGCGATTCCAAGCCACGTTATAGATTGTGTGTTCCTCCCTGTCCTCGCTACATTACGAGCGGGGATACACACAGTCTGTGCGTGGCTTGCCTGGGATCGAAGCACGCTGAGTCGGCTCTCGAGGGGGCCGACTGTCCGCATTGCGAGCGATTGCCAATGCGGACGCTTCGATCCCGGAGGGCTCTCTTCGAGGAGGGAGCCTTCACCAGCGTTCCTCGCGGTGCTGGCCCCGCTTCTGCCGAGGCAGAGCGGCTGCTGCACTCGTGGGGATCGCAGGTGGATCTGTCAGAGGGAATGGAGATGGGCCAGTCCTTATCTCCTTCCTTATCTGCCAGATCCGGCGCCCAAACCCTGGGTTCGGAAGCACGCTCGTCGGTTTCTTCCCCCCAGGGTGAGGGATCAACTCTTCACCTCTCTTCCTCCGAGGAGGTCGATGTGGAGTCGGTTGCTGGGGATTCGCCACCCCTGTCGCCCCAGTATGAGGAGCTGTTGGAGGTGGTTACGCGAGCAGTAGATAAATTAAAAATCGAATGGCCTGCTGAAAAACAAACCGAGCCGCAGAGAAGCAAGCTAGACGAACGCTTTCTGCGGCCGAGGCAACCACCTCCACGTCGGAGCATTCCATATTTTCCCGATCTCCACGATGAGTTGTCGAGATCGTGGAACCACCCTTATTCAACCCGCCTCTTCGGCCCCGATTCACTATATTATGGCAACGTGATGGGGCTCGGAGAGCGGGGTTATAGAGCGATGCCACGGGTCGAACAGACGCTCGCGGGCTATCTGTCGCCCGGTTCGGCATCGTCTCTTAAGGCTCCGACATTGCCCACTAAGCCTCTTCAAGTTACATCATCGCTAGTGGGCAAAGGTTATGTGGCAGCAGGTCAGGCTGGGGCTTGCCTTCACACTATGGCAGTCCTTCAAGCTTATCAGGCTGACCTGCTGAGAGATGTCGATGAGGGCCACAAAAGAGACCGCTCGCGCAATTGGGCGGTCTATGGCAGCCTTAGTGGCCGCGGAGAGGCATTTGTGGCTGACCCTGTCAGAGATAAAGGAAAGAGACAGGGTCTGCCTCCTGGACGCCCCGCTTCAAGCCTCGGGCCTGTTTGGCGACACAGTCAACACTGTCGTCGACAGGTTCCAGGAGGCACGCAAACAGGCGGCGGCGTTCCAGAGTATCCTCCCTCGTCGCTCTCGTGGTGCATCTGGGCGGGAGATGACCACGCCACATACCGGCTCCTCATACCGGGAAGTACAGAAACAGAGTGTCGCCGCTCGTGCTCCCCCACGTCGGGACCGAGGACCCCAGCGACGCTCTGAGTCGGGGGCTTCTAGGGCGAAAGCCGATTTAAGATCTGTCATTGAAGCCCAGAAGTCCTCGGCGAAAAGATCCTGACGCCAGGATCCAGAGGGCAGCCCCTGCTGGGGTAGAGCGCGGTCCACCTCATTATACGGTGCCCGCCTCACCTCAGTGCCCTCAGGAGGTCGGCCTGCCAACCCTGCCAGAGTTTCAGGGCGCAGCTGCCTCCAGCGAGCGCTACTCCCAGTTATTTTCGCCCGTGAGCGCAGCGGAGCTGGGATGCTCGCCGCCCCTTCGGGGGCCTCTTACACCAGAGGTCAGTCTCGAGAGACTGATTCCCTTAGTAGATTATTTAGCAGCGTGGAAGCTACTGCCAAATGTATCTCAGTGGGTCCTGCGTACAATAGAAAGAGGCTATTGCATTCAGTTCGGTCATCCACCACCGAAGTTCAACGGGGTTACACCGACTGTGGTCGGCCCCCAGCAGGCTCTGGTTATGGAACAAGAAGTGAATACCCTATTAAGGAAGGGGGCCATCGAGGTGGTCCCTCCTCTAGACAGGGAATCCGGATTCTACAGCCGGTATTTCATAGTTCCAAAGAAGGATGGGGGGTTGCGTCCGATCTTAGACTTACGTCTCCTGAACCGCTCAGTTATGCCACTGAAGTTCAAAATGCTCACTGTCAATCAGGTGGTAGCTCAAATCAGATCCGAGGACTGGTTTGTCACAATAGATCTCAAAGACGCATACTTCCACATATCCATCCTTCCACAACACAGGAGGTTTCTGAGGTTCGCTTTCGGGGGCAAAGCTTATCAATATCGAGTACTTCCCTTTGGCCTCGCACTCTCACCCCGCACGTTCACGAAATGTGTAGATGCGGCTCTGGTATCCCTCCGTATGCAGGGCATCCGCATTCTAAATTATATCGACGATTGGTTGATTCTAGCTCAATCAGAGCAGATGGCGGTTCGACATCGAGATGTCGTTCTCGCACACATGGGGGAGCTGGGTTTGAGACTAAACGCCAAGAAGAGTGTACTTTCTCCAGTTCAGAGAACCACCTATCTAGGCGTAGTGTGGAATTCGACCACGATGCAGGCACGCTTGTCTCCTGCTCGGATCGAGTCGATCCTCACATCAGTCGAGAGAGTCAAAGAAGGCCAGTCACTCACTGTCAAACAATTCCAGAGATTGTTAGGGCTGATGGCAGCTGCGTCCAACGTGATACCTTTTGGCCTGCTGTACATGAGACCCCTACAGTGGTGGCTCAAGTCCAAGGGCTTTTCCCCGAGGGGAAATCCACTTCGAGTTATCAAGGTCACGCGGCGGTGCCTTCGTGCCTTAGACATGTGGAAGAAACCTTGGTTCTTGAATCAGGGCACGGTGCTGGGAGCTCCTTGTCGCCGTGTAACGCTAGCGACAGACGCATCCCTCACCGGTTGGGGTGCGGTCATGAGTGGCCACCCTGCCCGCGGTCTGTGGAGCGATCGCCATCTGACATGGCACATCAATTGCCTAGAGATGCTAGCAGTCTATCGAGCATTGAAATATTTCCTCCCAGACCTGAGAGGTCACCATGTGTTGGTGCGCACCGACAACACATCAGT
Organism: Carassius carassius; assembly: GCF_963082965.1. Lineage (NCBI taxonomy): Eukaryota > Metazoa > Chordata > Actinopteri > Cypriniformes > Cyprinidae > Carassius > Carassius carassius. The sequence goes on along the minus strand of NC_081782.1, from coordinate 23,961,901 downwards.
GGTCTCTTATATCAATCACCAGGGGGGTCTGCGTTCACGCCCCTTGTACAAGCTGGCACACCAGATCCTTCTGTGGTCCCAGGGCAAACTCCTCTCGATCAGAGCAGTGTATATTCCTGGGAGGTTGAATGTGGGAGCAGACATACTGTCGAGGCAGGGGCCGAGGCCCGGGGAATGGATGCTTCACCCCGAGGTGGTGAAGCAGATATGGAGAGTATTTGGCACAGCCCAGGTGGACCTCTTTGCGACTCAGGAGACATCGCAATGTCCCCTCTGGTTCTCTCTAGTTCATCCAGCTCCTCTGGGACTGGACGCTATGGTACAGACCTGGCCGAGGCTTCGTCTGTATGCTTTTCCCCCTATCGCTCTGCTCCCGGGAGTTCTGGCGAGAGTACGCCAGGACGGGGTCCGTCTGTTATTAGTAGCCCCGTTCTGGCCGGGCCGACCATGGTTCTCAGATCTAGTCTCGCTCCTCGACGGCTCTCCGTGGGAGATACCGATCAGGACAGACCTACTCTCACAGGCGCAGGGCATGATAATTCACCCTCGCCCGGAGTTGTGGAAGCTGTGGGTGTGGCCCCTGAGGGGGCACAACTGTTAGCAGCCGGTCTCTCAACCGAGGTTGTTGAGACCCTACTCCAATCCAGAGCTCCCGCTACGAGGAAACTGTACGCCCTGAAGTGGAAACTCTTCACTTCATGGTGCAGAGACCGCCAGCTTGACCCAGCAAACTGCCCAGTTGGTACAGTTCTGGAGTTTTTACAAGCCAGGCTCTCTGCGGGGTTATCCCACTCCACCTTAAAGGTTTACGTGGCGGCCATAGCTGCTTTCCATGTCCCTTTCAATGATCAGTCAGTGGGTAGACACCCCCTAGTTACACGTTTCCTCCGAGGTGCACTGAGGCTGAGACCTCCAGTACGGTCCCGTGTTCCCCCCTGGGATTTGGTTGTGGTGCTAGAGGCTCTTTGTAAAGCTCCATTCGAGCCAATTCAAGACATCTCAGACAGACATCTAACAATTAAAACTGCCCTGTTACTGGCAATCACCTCTCTAAAGAGAGTTGGAGATCTCCAGGCCCTCTCGGTGGCCCCTACCTACCTAGACTTTGCCCCTGGTATGGCCAAAGCATTCTTTACACCCTCGAGCGGGTTATGTTCCGAAGGTTCCCTCTGTCACACCACAACCTATCGTACTGCAGGCCTTCTGTCCTCCTCCCTTTCGGGAGCCAGACCAAGAGAAGCTAAACTGTATGTGTCCAGTGCGAGCACTGGACGCATACGTCCACAGAGCTGCCCTGTGGAGAAAATCCGACCAACTGCTTGTTTGCTACGGTCCTTCTAACAAGGGTTCTCCTGCCACCAAGCAGACCCTTAGTCGTTGGATAGTCGAGGCTATCAACGTCTCCTATGAGTCCTCTGGTCTTCCCCCTCCTTTGGGGGCCAAGGCTCACTCTACTCGGGGTATGGCGGCCTCCAAGGCCTTCTCAGCAGGTGTGTCCCTATTGGACATCTGCAACGCTGCGGGGTGGTCCACGCCCTCCACATTTGTCCGATTTTACAATCTTGACATGCGAGCCACGCCGGGCTCTTCTGTTCTCTCGTCTTAGCTGTGCTCTTCGGATACACACTAGGCAGGGATTTGGAAGTCTGGCAGCGTTGGCACATCGTTCCCCAAAGCGCTAGACGCAGCTCGAGTTCCTGAAAAGGAACGCCTCAAGGTTACGTATGTAACCCTAGTTCCTTGAAGGAACGAGACGCTGCGTCGCAAAGCCATACTCCCGGCACCCCTGCCGGCGCTTGCTTCCCTGCTCGAAGCTGAAGCCAGCTGCACGGCACGTGCTTTTATAGCTTCCTGGTCGCTACGTCACCCCGCCCGTGACGTCACGCCTTTCCGATGGACGGATTGCACACGATATTCAGAGTCGGTCTCGTCAGGGACGTTCCCCAAAGCGCTAGACGCAGCGTCTCGTTCCTTCAAGGAACTAGGGTTACATACGTAACCTTGAGGCGTTTTTGTGCATATAACTTCTAACACATTAAAAACTCTCTTACAGCATTGCAAAAACATTTTATTTCATAAGGCATAAGCATCTTTCAGTTTGGCAAGATTTGCACTGAATATTGAATGAAGCAGCTTTCTCTCATAGGGAGACAAGGTTTTGAGCAGATTTGGGCTAGATTTCACTTCATTTGAACAGAAGCACTATTTCAACATTACTGGTCTCAGAAACCTGTAAACTGACAATCTTGAGTATTGAAGTCCTAACATATGTTTTTGTGCATATAACTTCTAACACATTAAAAACTGTCTTGCAGCATTGCAAAAACATTGTATTTCATAATGCATAAGCATCTTTCAGTTTGGCAAGATTTGCACTGAATATTGAATGAAGCAGCTTTCTCTCATAGGGAGACAAGGTTTTGAGCAGATTTGGGCTAGATTTCACTTCATTTGAACAGAAGCACTATTTCAACATTACTGGTCTCAGAAACCTGTAAACTGACAATCTTGAGCATTGAAGTCCTAACATAAGTTTTTGTGCATATAACTTCTAACACATTAAAAACTGTCTTACAGCATTGCAAAAACATTGTATTTCATAAGGCATAAGCATCTTTCAGTTTGGCAAGATTCGCACTGAATATTGAATGAAGCAGCTTTCTCTCATAGGGAGACAAGGTTTTGAGCAGATTTGGGCTAGATTTCACTTCATTTGAACAGAAGCACTATTTCAACATTACTGGTCTCAGAAACCTGTAAACTGACAATCTTGAGCATTGAAGTCCTAACATAAGTTTTTGTGCATATAACTTCTAACACATTAAAAACTGTCTTACAGCATTGCAAAAACATTGTATTTCATAAGGCATAAGCATCTTTCAGTATGGCAAGATTTGCACTGAATATTGAATGAAGCAGCTTTCTCTCATAGAGAGACAAGCTTTTGAGCAGATTTGGGCTAGATTTCACTTCATTTGAACAGAAGCACTATTTTAACATAACTGGTCTCAGAAACCTGTAAACTGACAATCTTGAGCATTGAAGTCCTAAAATAAGTTTTTGTGCATAGAACTTCTAACACATTAAAAACTGTCTCACTGCATTGCAGAAATCATTTTATTTCATAAGACATAAGCATCTTTCAGTTAGGCAAGATTTGCACTGAATATTGAATGAAGCAGCTTTCTCTCATAGAGAGACAAGCTTTTGAGCAGATTTGGGCTCGATTTCACTTCATTTGAACACAAGCACTATTTCAACATAACTTGTCTCAGAAACCTGTAAACTGACAATCTTGAGCATTGAAGTCCTAACATAAGTTTTTGTGCATATAACTTCTAACACATTAAAAACTGTCTTATAGCATTGCAAAAACATTGTATTTCATAAGGCATAAGCATCTTTCAGTTCGGCAAGATTTGCACTGAATATTGAATGAAGCAGCTTTCTCTCATAGAGAGACAACCTTTTGAGCAGATTTGGGCTAGATTTCACTTCATTTGAACAGAAGCACTATTTCAACATTACTGGTCTCAGAAACCTGTAAACTGACAATCTTGAGCATTGAAGTCCTAACATAAGTTTTTGTGCATATAACTTCTAACACATTAAAAACTCTCTTAACAGCATTGCAAAAACATTTTATTTCATAAGGCATAAGCATCTTTCAGTTTGGCAAGATTTGCACTGAATATTGAATGAAGCAGCTTTCTCTCATAGGGAGACAAGGTTTTGAGCAGATTTGGGCTAGATTTCACTTCATTTGAACAGAAGCACTATTTCAACATTACTGGTCTCAGAAACCTGTAAACTGACAATCTTGAGTATTGAAGTTCTAACATATGTTTTTGTGCATATTACTTCTAACACATTAAAACCTGTCTTGCAGCATTGCAAAAACATTGTATTTCATAATGCATAAGCATCTTTCAGTTTGGCAAGATTTGCACTGAATATTGAATGAAGCAGCTTTCTCTCATAGGGAGACAAGGTTTTGAGCAGATTTGGGCTAGATTTCACTTCATTTGAACAGAAGCACTATTTCAACATTACTGGTCTCAGAAACCTGTAAACTGACAATGTTGAGCATTGAAGTCCTAACATAAGTTTTTGTGCATATAACTTCTAACACATTAAAAACTGTCTTACAACATTGCAAAAACATTGTATTTCATAAGGCATAAGCATCTTTCAGTTTGGCAAGATTTGCACTGAATATTGAATGAAGCAGCTTTCTCTCATAGGGAGACAAGGTTTTGAGCAGATTTGGGCTAGATTTCACTTCATTTGAACAGAAGCACAATTTCAACATAACTGGTCTCAGAAACCTGTAAACTGACAATCTTGAGCATTGAAGTCCTAACATAAGTTTTTGTGCACATAACTTCTAACACATTAAAAACTGTCTTACAGCATTGCAAAAACATTGTATTTCATAAGGCATAAGCATCTTTCAGTTTGGCAAGATTTGCACTGAATATTGAATGAAGCAGCTTTCTCTCATAGAGAGACAACCTTTTGAGCAGATTTGGGCTAGATTTCACTTCATTTGAACAGAAGCACTATTTCAACATTACTGGTCTCAGAAACCTGTAAACTGACAATCTTGAGCATTGAAGTCCTAACATAAGTTTTTGTGCATATAACTTCTAACACATTAAAAACTGTCTTACAGCATTGCAAAAACATTGTATTTCATAAGGAATAAGAATCTTTCAGTTTGGCAAGATTTGCACTGAATATTGAATGAAGCAGCTTTCTCTCATAGGGAGACAAGGTTTTGAGCAGATTTGGGCTAGATTTCACTTCATTTGAACAGAAGCACTATTTCAACATTACTGGTCTCAGAAACCTGTAAACTGACAATCTTGAGCATTGAAGTCCTAACATATGTTTTTGTGCATATAACTTCTAAAACATTAAAAACTGTCTTAGAGCATTGCTAAAACATTGTATTTCATAAGGCATAAGCATCTTTCAGTATGGCAAGATTTGCACTGAATATTGAATGAAGCAGCTTTCTCTCATAGAGAGACAAGCTTTTGAGCAGATTTGGGCTAGATTTCACTTCATTTGAACAGAAGCACTATTTTAACATAACTGGTCTCAGAAACCTGTAAACTGACAATCTTGAGCATTGAAGTCCTAAAATAAGTTTTTGTGCATAGAACTTCTAACACATTAAAAACTGTCTCACTGCATTGCAGAAATCATTTTATTTCATAAGACATAAGCATCTTTCAGTTAGGCAAGATTTGCACTGAATATTGAATGAAGCAGCTTTCTCTAATTGAGAGACAAGCTTTTGAGCAGATTTGGGCTAGATTTCACTTCATTTGAACAGAAGCACTATTTCAACATAACTTGTCTCAGAAACCTGTAAACTGACAATCTTGAGCATTGAAGTCCTAACATAAGTTTTTGTGCATATAACTTCTAACACATTAAAAACTGTCTTACAGCATTGCAAAAACATTGTATTTCATAAGGCATAAGCATCTTTCAGTTTGGCAAGATTTGCACTGAATATTGAATGAAGCAGCTTTCTCTCATAGAGAGACAACCTTTTGAGCAGATTTGGGCTAGATTTCACTTCATTTGAACAGAAGCACTATTTCAACATTACTGGTCTCAGAAACCTGTAAACTGACAATCTTGAGCATTGAAGTCCTAACATAAGTTTTTGTGCATATAACTTCTAAAACATTAAAAACTGTCTTACAGCATTGCAAAAACATTGTATTTCAGAAGGCATAAGCATCTTTCAGTTTGGCAAGATTTGCACTGAATATTGAATGAAGCAGCTTCCTCTGATAGAGAGACAAGCTTTTGAGCAGATTTGGGCTAGATTTCACTTCATTTGAACAGAAGCACTATTTCAACATTACTGGTCTAGGAAACCTGTAAACTGACAATCTTGAGCATTGAAGTCCTAACATATGTTTTTGTGCATATAACTTGTAAAAAATTAAAAACTGTCTTACAGCATTGCAAAAACATTGTATTTCATAAGGCATACACATCTTTCAGTTTGGCAAGATTTGCACTGAATATTGAATGAAGCAGCTTTCTCTCATAGAGAGACAAGCTTTTGAGCAGATTTGGGCTAGATTTCACTTCATTTGAACAGAAGCACTATTTTAACATAACTGGTCTCAGAAACCTGTAAACTGACAATCTTGAGCATTGAAGTCCTAACATAATTTTTTGTGCATATAACTTCTAACACATTAAAAACGGTCTTACAGCATTGCAAAAACATTATATTTCATAAGGCATAAGCATCTTTCAGTTTGGCAAGATTTGCACTGAATATTGAATGAAGCAGCTTTCTCCCATAGAGAGACAAGCTTTTGAGCAGATTTGGGCTCGATTTTACTTCATTTGAACAGAAACACTATTTCAACATTACTGGTCTCAGAAACCTGTAAACTGACAATCTTGAGCATTGAAGTCCTAACATAAGTTTTTGTGCATATAACTTCTAACACATTAAAAACTGTCTTACAGCATTGCAAAAACATTGTATTTCATAAGGCATAAGCATCTTTCAGTTTGGCAAGATTTGCACTGAATATTGAATGAAGCAGCTTTCTCTCATAGGGAGACAAGGTTTTGAGCAGATTTGGGCTAGATTTCACTTCATTTGAACAGAAGCACTATTTCAACATTACTGGTCTCAGAAACCTGTAAACTGACAATCTTGAGCATTGAAGTCCTAACATATGTTTTTGTGCATATAACTTCTAAAACATTAAAAACTGTCTTACAGCATTGCAAAAACATTGTATTTTTTTTTATAAGGCATATGCATCTTTCAGTTTGGCAAGATTTGCACTGAATATTGAATGAAGCAGCTTTCTCTCATAGAGAGACAAGCTTTTGAGCAGATTTGGGCTAGATTTCACTTCATTTGAACAGAAGCACTATTTCAACATAACTGGTCTCAGAAACCTGTAAACTGACAATCTTGAACATTGAAGTCCTAACATAAGTTTTTGTGCATATAACTTCTAACACATTAAAAACGGTCTTACAGCATTGCAAAAACATTATATTTCATAAGGCATAAGCATCTTTCAGTTTGGCAAGATTTGCACTGAATATTGAATGAAGCAGCTTTCTCTCATAGAGAGACAAGCTTTTGAGCAGATTTGGGCTCGATTTCACTTCATTTGAACAGAAACACTATTTCAACATTACTGGTCTCAGAAACCTGTAAACTAACAATCTTGAGCATTGAAGTCCTAACATAAGTTTTTGTGCATATAACTTCTAACACATTAAAAACTGTCTTACAGCATTGCAAAAACATTGTATTTCATAAGGCATAAGCATCTTTCAGTTTGGCAAGATTTGCACTGAATATTGAATGAAGCAGCTTTCTCTCATAGAGAGACAAGCTTTTGAGCAGATTTGGGCTAGATTTCACTTCATTTGACCAGAAGCACTATTACAACATAACTGGTCTCAGAAACCTGTAAACTGACAATCTTGAGCATTGAAGTCCTAAAATAAGTTTTTGTGCATAGAACTTCTAACACATTAAAAACTGTCTCACTGCATTGAAGAAATCATTTTATTTCATAAGACATAAGCATATTTCAGTTTGGCAAGATTTGCACTGAATATTGAATGAAGCAACTTTCTCTCATAGAGAGACAAGCTTTTGAGCAGATTTGGGCTAGATTTCACTTCATTTGAACAGAAGCACTATTTCAACATAACTGGTCTCAGAAACCTGTAAACTGACAATCTTGAGCATTGAGGTCCTAACATAAGTTTTTGTGCATATAACTTCTAACACATTAAAAACTGTCTTACAGCATTGCAAAAACATTGTATTTCATAAGGCATAAGCATCTTTCAGTTTGGCAAGATTTGCACTGAATATTGAATGAAGCAGCTTTCTCTCATAGAGAGACAACCTTTTGAGCAGATTTGGGCTAGATTTCACTTCATTTGAACAGAAGCACTATTTCAACATTACTGGTCTCAGAATCCTTTAAACTGACAATCTTGAGCATTGAAGTCCTTACATAAGTTTTTGTGCATATAACTTCTAACACATTAAAAACTGTCTTACAGCATTGCAAAAACATTGTATTTCATAAGGCATAAGCATCTTTCAGTTTGGCAAGATTTGCACTGAATATTGAATGAAGCAGCTTTCTCTCATAGGGAGACAAGGTTTTGAGCAGATTTGGGCTAGATTTCACTTCATTTGAACAGAAGCACTATTTCAACATTACTGGTCTCAGAAACCTGTAAACTGACAATCTTGAGCATTGAAGTCCTAACATATGTTTTTGTGCATATAACTTCTAAAACATTAAAAACTGTCTTAGAGCATTGCAAAAACATTGTATTTCATAAGGCATAAGCATCTTTCAGTTTGGCAAGATTTGCACTGAATATTGAATGAAGCAGCTTTCTCTCATAGGGAGACAAGGTTTTGAGCAGATTTGGGCTAGATTTCACTTCATTTGAACAGAAGCACTATTTTAACATTACTGGTCTCAGAAACCTGTAAACTGACAATCTTGAGCATTGAAGTCCTAACATATGTTTTTGTGCATATAACTTCTAAAACATTAAAAACTGTCTTACAGCATTGCAAAAACATTGTATTTCATAAGGCATAAGCATCTTTCAGTTTGGCAAGATTTGCACTGAATATTGAATGAAGCAGCTTTCTCTCATAGAGAGACAAGCTTTTGAGCAGATTTGGGCTAGATTTCACTTCATTTGAACAGAAGCACTATTTTAACATAACTGGTCTCAGAAACCTGTAAACTGACAATCTTGAGCATTGAAGTCCTAACATATGTTTTTGTGCATATAACTTCTAAAACATTAAAAACTGTCTTACAGCATTGCAAAAACATTGTATTTCATAAGGCATAAGCATCTTTCAGTTTGGCAAGATTTGCACTGAATATTGAAATAAGCAGCTTTCTCTCATAGAGAGACAAGCTTTTGAGCAGATTTGGGCTAGATTTCACTTCATTTGAACAGAAGCACTATTTCAACATAACTGGTCTCAGAAACCTGTAAACTGACAATCTTGAGCATTGAAGTCCTAACATAAGTTTTTGTGCATATAACTTCTAACACATTAAAACTGTCTTACAGCATTGCAAAAACATTGTATTTCATAAGGCATAAGCATCTTTCAGTTTGGCAAGATTTGCACTGAATATTGAAATAAGCAGCTTTCTCTCATAGAGAGACAAGCTTTTGAGCAGATTTGGGCTAGATTTCACTTCATTTGAACAGAAGCACTATTTCAACATAACTGGTCTCAGAAACCTGTAAACTGACAATCTTGAGCATTGAAGTCCTAACATAAGTTTTTGTGCATATAACTTCTAACACATTAAAAACGGTCTTACAGCATTGCAAAAATATTATATTTCATAAGGCATAAGCATCTTTCAGTTTGGCAAGATTTGCACTGAATATTGAATGAAGCAGCTTTCTCTCATAGAGAGACAAGCTTTTGAGCAGATTTGGGCTAGATTTCACTTCATTTGAACAGAAGCACTATTTCAACATAACTGGTCTCAGAAACCTGTAAACTGACAATCTTGAGCATTGAAGTCCTAACATAAGTTTTTGTGCATATAACTTCTAACACATTAAAAACCGTCTTACAGCATTGCAAAAACATTGTATTTCATAAGGCATAAGCATCTTTCAGTTTGGCAAGATTTGCACTGAATATTGAATGAAGCAGCTTTCTCTCATAGAGAGACAACCTTTTGAGCAGATTTGGGCTAGATTTCACTTCATTTGAACAGAAGCACTATTTCAACATTACTGGTCTCAGAATCCTTTAAACTGACAATCTTGAGCATTGAAGTCCTTACATAAGTTTTTGTGCATATAACTTCTAACACATTAAAAACTGTCTTACAGCATTGCAAAAACATTGTATTTCATAAGGCATAAGCATCTTTCAGTTTGGCAAGATTTGCACTGAATATTGAATGAAGCAGCTTTCTCTCATAGGGAGACAAGGTTTTGAGCAGATTTGGGCTAGATTTCACTTCATTTGAACAGAAGCACTATTTCAACATTACTGGTCTCAGAAACCTGTAAACTGACAATCTTGAGCATTGAAGTCCTAACATAAGTTTTTGTGCATATAACTTCTAACACATTAAAAACTCTCTTAACAGCATTGCAAAAACATTTTATTTCATAAGGCATAAGCATCTTTCAGTTTGGCAAGATTTGCACTGAATATTGAATGAAGCAGCTTTCTCTCATAGGGAGACAAGGTTTTGAGCAGATTTGGGCTAGATTTCACTTCATTTGAACAGAAGCACTATTTCAACATTACTGGTCTCAGAAACCTGTAAACTGACAATCTTGAGTATTGAAGTCCTAACATATGTTTTTGTGCATATTACTTCTAACACATTAAAACCTGTCTTGCAGCATTGCAAAAACATTGTATTTCATAATGCATAAGCATCTTTCAGTTTGGCAAGATTTGCACTGAATATTGAATGAAGCAGCTTTCTCTCATAGGGAGACAAGGTTTTGAGCAGATTTGGGCTAGATTTCACTTCATTTGAACAGAAGCACTATTTCAACATTACTGGTCTCAGAAACCTGTAAACTGACAATGTTGAGCATTGAAGTCCTAACATAAGTTTTTGTGCATATAACTTCTAACACATTAAAAACTGTCTTACAACATTGCAAAAACATTGTATTTCATAAGGCATAAGCATCTTTCAGTTTGGCAAGATTTGCACTGAATATTGAATGAAGCAGCTTTCTCTCATAGGGAGACAAGGTTTTGAGCAGATTTGGGCTAGATTTCACTTCATTTGAACAGAAGCACAATTTCAACATAACTGGTCTCAGAAACCTGTAAACTGACAATCTTGAGCATTGAAGTCCTAACATAAGTTTTTGTGCACATAACTTCTAACACATTAAAAACTGTCTTACAGCATTGCAAAAACATTGTATTTCATAAGGCATAAGCATCTTTCAGTTTGGCAAGATTTGCACTGAATATTGAATGAAGCAGCTTTCTCTCATAGAGAGACAACCTTTTGAGCAGATTTGGGCTAGATTTCACTTCATTTGAACAGAAGCACTATTTCAACATTACTGGTCTCAGAAACCTGTAAACTGACAATCTTGAGCATTGAAGTCCTAACATAAGTTTTTGTGCATATAACTTCTAACACATTAAAAACTGTCTTACAGCATTGCAAAAACATTGTATTTCATAAGGCATAAGCATCTTTCAGTATGGCAAGATTTGCACTGAATATTGAATGAAGCAGCTTTCTCTCATAGAGAGACAAGCTTTTGAGCAGATTTGGGCTAGATTTCACTTCATTTGAACAGAAGCACTATTTTAACATAACTGGTCTCAGAAACCTGTAAACTGACAATCTTGAGCATTGAAGTCCTAAAATAAGTTTTTGTGCATAGAACTTCTAACACATTAAAAACTGTCTCACTGCATTGCAGAAATCATTTTATTTCATAAGACATAAGCATCTTTCAGTTAGGCAAGATTTGCACTGAATATTGAATGAAGCAGCTTTCTCTCATAGAGAGACAAGCTTTTGAGCAGATTTGGGCTAGATTTCACTTCATTTGAACAGAAGCACTATTTCAACATAACTTGTCTCAGAAACCTGTAAACTGACAATCTTGAGCATTGAAGTCCTAACATAAGTTTTTGTGCATATAACTTCTAACACATTAAAAACTGTCTTACAGCATTGCAAAAACATTGTATTTCATAAGGCATAAGCATCTTTCAGTTTGGCAAGATTTGCACTGAATATTGAATGAAGCAGCTTTCTCTCATAGAGAGACAACCTTTTGAGCAGATTTGGGCTAGATTTCACTTCATTTGAACAGAAGCACTATTTCAACATTACTGGTCTCAGAAACCTGTAAACTGACAATCTTGAGCATTGAAGTCCTAACATAAGTTTTTGTGCATATAACTTCTAAAACATTAAAAACTGTCTTACAGCATTGCAAAAACATTGTATTTCAGAAGGCATAAGCATCTTTCAGTTTGGCAAGATTTGCACTGAATATTGAATGAAGCAGCTTTCTCTGATAGAGAGACAAGCTTTTGAGCAGATTTGGGCTAGATTTCACTTCATTTGAACAGAAGCACTATTTCAACATTACTGGTCTAGGAAACCTGTAAACTGACAATCTTGAGCATTGAAGTCCTAACATATGTTTTTGTGCATATAACTTGTAAAACATTAAAAACTGTCTTACAGCATTGCAAAAACATTGTATTTCATAAGGCATACGCATCTTTCAGTTTGGCAAGATTTGCACTGAATATTGAATGAAGCAGCTTTCTCTCATAGAGAGACAAGCTTTTGAGCAGATTTGGGCTAGATTTCACTTCATTTGAACAGAAGCACTATTTTAACATAACTGGTCTCAGAAACCTGTAAACTGACAATCTTGAGCATTGAAGTCCTAACATAATTTTTTGTGCATATAACTTCTAACACATTAAAAACGGTCTTACAGCATTGCAAAAACATTATATTTCATAAGGCATAAGCATCTTTCAGTTTGGCAAGATTTGCACTGAATATTGAATGAAGCAGCTTTCTCCCATAGAGAGACAAGCTTTTGAGCAGATTTGGGCTCGAGTTTACTTCATTTGAACAGAAACACTATTTCAACATTACTGGTCTCAGAAACCTGTAAACTGACAATCTTGAGCATTGAAGTCCTAACATAAGTTTTTGTGCATATAACTTCTAACACATTAAAAACTGTCTTACAGCATTGCAAAAACATTGTATTTCATAAGGCATAAGCATCTTTCAGTTTGGCAAGATTTGCACTGAATATTGAATGAAGCAGCTTTCTCTCATAGGGAGACAAGGTTTTGAGCAGATTTGGGCTAGATTTCACTTCATTTGAACAGAAGCACTATTTCAACATTACTGGTCTCAGAAACCTGTAAACTGACAATCTTGAGCATTGAAGTCCTAACATATGTTTTTGTGCATATAACTTCTAAAACATTAAAAACTGTCTTACAGCATTGCAAAAACATTGTATTTCATAAGGCATATGCATCTTTCAGTTTGGCAAGATTTGCACTGAATATTGAATGAAGCAGCTTTCTCTCATAGAGAGACAAGCTTTTGAGCAGATTTGGGCTAGATTTCACTTCATTTGAACAGAAGCACTATTTCAACATAACTGGTCTCAGAAACCTGTAAACTGACAATCTTGAACATTGAAGTCCTAACATAAGTTTTTGTGCATATAACTTCTAACACATTAAAAACGGTCTTACAGCATTGCAAAAACATTATATTTCATAAGGCATAAGCATCTTTCAGTTTGGCAAGATTTGCACTGAATATTGAATGAAGCAGCTTTCTCTCATAGAGAGACAAGCTTTTGAGCAGATTTGGGCTCGATTTCACTTCATTTGAACAGAAACACTATTTCAACATTACTGGTCTCAGAAACCTGTAAACTAACAATCTTGAGCATTGAAGTCCTAACATAAGTTTTTGTGCATATAACTTCTAACACATTAAAAACTGTCTTACAGCATTGCAAAAACATTGTATTTCATAAGGCATAAGCATCTTTCAGTTTGGCAAGATTTGCACTGAATATTGAATGAAGCAGCTTTCTCTCATAGAGAGACAAGCTTTTGAGCAGATTTGGGCTAGATTTCACTTCATTTGAACAGAAGCACTATTTCAACATAACTGGTCTCAGAAACCTGTAAACTGACAATCTTGAGCATTGAAGTCCTAAAATAAGTTTTTGTGCATAGAACTTCTAACACATTTAAAACTGTCTCACTGCATTGAAGAAATCATTTTATTTCATAAGACATAAGCATATTTCAGTTTGGCAAGATTTGCACTGAATATTGAATGAAGCAACTTTCTCTCATAGAGAGACAAGCTTTTGAGCAGATTTGGGCTAGATTTCACTTCATTTGAACAGAAGCACTATTTCAACATAACTGGTCTCAGAAACCTGTAAACTGACAATCTTGAGCATTGAAGTCCTAAGATAAGTTTTTGTGCATATAACTTCTAACACATTAAAAACTGTCTTACAGCATTGCAAAAACATTGTATTTCATAAGGCATAAGCATCTTTCAGTTTGGCAAGATTTGCACTGAATATTGAATGAAGCAGCTTTCTCTCATAGAGAGACAACCTTTTGAGCAGATTTGGGCTAGATTTCACTTCATTTGAACAGAAGCACTATTTCAACATTACTGGTCTCAGAATCCTTTAAACTGACAATCTTGAGCATTGAAGTCCTTACATAAGTTTTTGTGCATATAACTTCTAACACATTAAAAACTGTCTTACAGCATTGCAAAAACATTGTATTTCATAAGGCATAAGCATCTTTCAGTTTGGCAAGATTTGCACTGAATATTGAATGAAGCAGCTTTCTCTCATAGGGAGACAAGGTTTTGAGCAGATTTGGGCTAGATTTCACTTCATTTGAACAGAAGCACTATTTCAACATTACTGGTCTCAGAAACCTGTAAACTGACAATCTTGAGCATTGAAGTCCTAACATATGTTTTTGTGCATATAACTTCTAAAACATTAAAAACTGTCTTAGAGCATTGCAAAAACATTGTATTTCATAAGGCATAAGCATCTTTCAGTTTGGCAAGATTTGCACTGAATATTGAATGAAGCAGCTTTCTCTCATAGGGAGACAAGGTTTTGAGCAGATTTGGGCTAGATTTCACTTCATTTGAACAGAAGCACTATTTCAACATTACTGGTCTCAGAAACCTGTAAACTGACAATCTTGAGCATTGAAGTCCTAACATATGTTTTTGTGCATATAACTTCTAAAACATTAAAAACTGTCTTAGAGCATTGCAAAAACATTGTATTTCATAAGGCATAAGCATCTTTCAGTTTGGCAAGATTTGCACTGAATATTGAATGAAGCAGCTTTCTCTCATAGAGAGACAAGCTTTTGAGCAGATTTGGGCTAGATTTCACTTCATTTGAACAGAAGCACTATTTTAACATAACTGGTCTCAGAAACCTGTAAACTGACAATCTTGAGCATTGAAGTCCTAACATATGTTTTTGTGCATATAACTTCTAAAACATTAAAAACTGTCTTACAGCATTGCAAAAACATTGTATTTCATAAGGCATAAGCATCTTTCAGTTTGGCAAGATTTGCACTGAATATTGAAATAAGCAGCTTTCTCTCATAGAGAGACAAGCTTTTGAGCAGATTTGGGCTAGATTTCACTTCATTTGAACAGAAGCACTATTTCAACATAACTGGTCTCAGAAACCTGTAAACTGACAATCTTGAGCATTGAAGTCCTAACATAAGTTTTTGTGCATATAACTTCTAACACATTAAAACTGTCTTACAGCATTGCAAAAACATTGTATTTCATAAGGCATAAGCATCTTTCAGTTTGGCAAGATTTGCACTGAATATTGAAATAAGCAGCTTTCTCTCATAGAGAGACAAGCTTTTGAGCAGATTTGGGCTAGATTTCACTTCATTTGAACAGAAGCACTATTTCAACATAACTGGTCTCAGAAACCTGTAAACTGACAATCTTGAGCATTGAAGTCCTAACATAAGTTTTTGTGCATATAACTTCTAACACATTAAAAACGGTCTTACAGCATTGCAAAAATATTATATTTCATAAGGCATAAGCATCTTTCAGTTTGGCAAGATTTGCACTGAATATTGAATGAAGCAGCTTTCTCTCATAGAGAGACAAGCTTTTGAGCAGATTTGGGCTAGATTTCACTTCATTTGAACAGAAGCACTATTTTAACATAACTGGTCTCAGAAACCTGTAAACTGACAATCTTGAGCATTGAAGTCCTAACATAAGTTTTTGTGCATATAACTTCTAACACATTAAAAACTGTCTTACAGCATTGCAAAAACATTGTATTTCATAAGGCATAAGCATCTTTCAGTTTGGCAAGATTTGCACTGAATATTGAATGAAGCAGCTTTCTCTCATAGAGAGACAACCTTTTGAGCAGATTTGGGCTAGATTTCACTTCATTTGAACAGAAGCACTATTTCAACATTACTGGTCTCAGAATCCTTTAAACTGACAATCTTGAGCATTGAAGTCCTTACATAAGTTTTTGTGCATATAACTTCTAACACATTAAAAACTGTCTTACAGCATTGCAAAAACATTGTATTTCATAAGGCATAAGCATCTTTCAGTTTGGCAAGATTTGCACTGAATATTGAATGAAGCAGCTTTCTCTCATAGGGAGACAAGGTTTTGAGCAGATTTGGGCTAGATTTCACTTCATTTGAACAGAAGCACTATTTCAACATTACTGGTCTCAGAAACCTGTAAACTGACAATCTTGAGCATTGAAGTCCTAACATAAGTTTTTGTGCATATAACTTCTAACACATTAAAAACTCTCTTAACAGCATTGCAAAAACATTTTATTTCATAAGGCATAAGCATCTTTCAGTTTGGCAAGATTTGCACTGAATATTGAATGAAGCAGCTTTCTCTCATAGGGAGACAAGGTTTTGAGCAGATTTGGGCTAGATTTCACTTCATTTGAACAGAAGCACTATTTCAACATTACTGGTCTCAGAAACCTGTAAACTGACAATCTTGAGTATTGAAGTCCTAACATATGTTTTTGTGCATATTACTTCTAACACATTAAAACCTGTCTTGCAGCATTGCAAAAACATTGTATTTCATAATGCATAAGCATCTTTCAGTTTGGCAAGATTTGCACTGAATATTGAATGAAGCAGCTTTCTCTCATAGAGAGACAAGGTTTTGAGCAGATTTGGGCTAGATTTCACTTCATTTGAACAGAAGCACTATTTCAACATTACTGGTCTCAGAAACCTGTAAACTGACAATGTTGAGCATTGAAGTCCTAACATAAGTTTTTGTGCATATAACTTCTAACACATTAAAAACTGTCTTACAACATTGCAAAAACATTGTATTTCATAAGGCATAAGCATCTTTCAGTTTGGCAAGATTTGCACTGAATATTGAATGAAGCAGCTTTCTCTCATAGGGAGACAAGGTTTTGAGCAGATTTGGGCTAGATTTCACTTCATTTGAACAGAAGCACAATTTCAACATAACTGGTCTCAGAAACCTGTAAACTGACAATCTTGAGCATTGAAGTCCTAACATAAGTTTTTGTGCACATAACTTCTAACACATTAAAAACTGTCTTACAGCATTGCAAAAACATTGTATTTCATAAGGCATAAGCATCTTTCAGTTTGGCAAGATTTGCACTGAATATTGAATGAAGCAGCTTTCTCTCATAGAGAGACAACCTTTTGAGCAGATTTGGGCTAGATTTCACTTCATTTGAACAGAAGCACTATTTCAACATTACTGGTCTCAGAAACCTGTAAACTGACAATCTTGAGCATTGAAGTCCTAACATAAGTTTTTGTGCATATAACTTCTAACACATTAAAAACTGTCTTACAGCATTGCAAAAACATTGTATTTCATAAGGCATAAGCATCTTTCAGTATGGCAAGATTTGCACTGAATATTGAATGAAGCAGCTTTCTCTCATAGAGAGACAAGCTTTTGAGCAGATTTGGGCTAGATTTCACTTCATTTGAACAGAAGCACTATTTTAACATAACTGGTCTCAGAAACCTGTAAACTGACAATCTTGAGCATTGAAGTCCTAAAATAAGTTTTTGTGCATAGAACTTCTAACACATTAAAAACTGTCTCACTGCATTGCAGAAATCATTTTATTTCATAAGACATAAGCATCTTTCAGTTAGGCAAGATTTGCACTGAATATTGAATGAAGCAGCTTTCTCTCATAGAGAGACAAGCTTTTGAGCAGATTTGGGCTAGATTTCACTTCATTTGAACAGAAGCACTATTTCAACATAACTTGTCTCAGAAACCTGTAAACTGACAATCTTGAGCATTGAAGTCCTAACATAAGTTTTTGTGCATATAACTTCTAACACATTAAAAACTGTCTTACAGCATTGCAAAAACATTGTATTTCATAAGGCATAAGCATCTTTCAGTTTGGCAAGATTTGCACTGAATATTGAATGAAGCAGCTTTCTCTCATAGAGAGACAACCTTTTGAGCAGATTTGGGCTAGATTTCACTTCATTTGAACAGAAGCACTATTTCAACATTACTGGTCTCAGAAACCTGTAAACTGACAATCTTGAGCATTGAAGTCCTAACATAAGTTTTTGTGCATATAACTTCTAAAACATTAAAAACTGTCTTACAGCATTGCAAAAACATTGTATTTCAGAAGGCATAAGCATCTTTCAGTTTGGCAAGATTTGCACTGAATATTGAATGAAGCAGCTTTCTCTGATAGAGAGACAAGCTTTTGAGCAGATTTGGGCTAGATTTCACTTCATTTGAACAGAAGCACTATTTCAACATTACTGGTCTCAGAAACCTGTAAACTGACAATCTTGAGCATTGAAGTCCTAACATATGTTTTTGTGCATATAACTTCTAAAACATTAAAAACTGTCTTAGAGCATTGCAAAAACATTGTATTTCATAAGGCATAAGCATCTTTCAGTTTGGCAAGATTTGCACTGAATATTGAATGAAGCAGCTTTCTCTCATAGAGAGACAACCTTTTGAGCAGATTTGGGCTAGATTTCACTTCATTTGAACAGAAGCACTATTTCAACATTACTGGTCTCAGAAACCTGTAAACTGACAATCTTGAGCATTGAAGTCCTAACATAAGTTTTTGTGCATATAACTTCTAAAACATTAAAAACTGTCTTACAGCATTGCAAAAACATTGTATTTCAGAAGGCATAAGCATCTTTCAGTTTGGCAAGATTTGCACTGAATATTGAATGAAGCAGCTTTCTCTGATAGAGAGACAAGCTTTTGAGCAGATTTGGGCTAGATTTCACTTCATTTGAACAGAAGCACTATTTCAACATTACTGGTCTAGGAAACCTGTAAACTGACAATCGTGAGCATTGAAGTCCTAACATATGTTTTTGTGCATATAACTTGTAAAACATTAAAAACTGTCTTACAGCATTGCAAAAACATTGTATTTCATAAGGCATAAGCATCTTTCAGTTTGGCAAGATTTGCACTGAATATTGAATGAAGCAGCTTTCTCTCATAGGGAGACAAGGTTTTGAGCAGATTTGGGCTAGATTTCACTTCATTTGAACAGAAGCACTATTTCAACATTACTGGTCTCAGAAACCTGTAAACTGACAATCTTGAGCATTGAAGTCCTAACATATGTTTTTGTGCATATAACTTCTAAAACATTAAAAACTGTCTTACAGCATTGCAAAAACATTGTATTTCATAAGGCATATGCATCTTTCAGTTTGGCAAGATTTGCACTGAATATTGAATGAAGCAGCTTTCTCTCATAGCGAGACAAGCTTTTGAGCAGATTTGGGCTAGATTTCACTTCATTTGAACAGAAGCACTATTTCAACATAACTGGTCTCAGAAACCTGTAAACTGACAATCTTGAGCATTGAAGTCCTAACATAAGTTTTTGTGCATATAACTTCTAACACATTAAAAACGGTCTTACAGCATTGCAACAACATTATATTTCATAAGGCATAAGCATCTTTCAGTTTGGCAAGATTTGCACTGAATATTGAATGAAGCAGCTTTCTCTCATAGAGAGACAAGCTTTTGAGCAGATTTGGGCTCGATTTCACTTCATTTGAACAGAAACACTATTTCAACATTACTGGTCTCAGAAACCTGTAAACTAACAATCTTGAGCATTGAAGTCCTAACATAAGTTTTTGTGCATATAACTTCTAACACATTAAAAACTGTCTTACAGCTTTGCAAAAACATTGTATTTCATAAGGCATAAGCATCTTTCAGTTTGGCAAGATTTGAACTGAATATTGAAATAAGCAGCTTTCTCTTATAGAGAGACAAGCTTTTGAGCAGATTTGGGCTAGATTTCACTTCATTTGAACAGAAGCACTATTTCAACATTACTGGTCTCAGAAACCTGTAAACTGACAATCTTGAGCATTGAAGTCCTAACATAAGTTTTTGTGCATATAACTTCTAACACATTAAAAACTGTCTTACAGCATTGAAAAAACACTGTATTTCATAAGGCATAAGTATCTTTCAGTTTGGCAAGATTTGCACTGAATATTGAATGAAGCAGCCCTCTCTCATAGAGAGACAAGCTTTTGAGCAGATTTGGGCTAGATTTCACTTCATTTGAACAGAAGTACTATTTCAACATTACTGGTCTCAGAAACCTGTAAACTGACAATCTTGAGCATTGAAGTCCTAACATATGTTTTTGTGCATATAACTTCTAACACATTAAAAACTGCCTTACAGCATTGCAAAAACATTGTATTTCATAAGGCATAAGCATCTTTTAGTTTGGCAAGATTTGCACTGAATATTGAATGAAGCAGCTTTCTCTCATAGAGAGACAAGCTTTTGAGCAGATTTGGGCTAGATTTCACTTCATTTGAACAGAAGCACTATTGCAACATAACTGGTCTCAGAAACCTGTAAACTGACAATCTTGAGCATTGAAGTCCTAACATATGTTTTTGTGCATATAACTTCTAACACATTAAAAACTGTCTTACAGCATTGCAAAAGCATTGTATTTCATAAGGCATAAGCATCTTTCAGTTTGGCAAGATTTGCACTGAATATTGAAATAAGCAGTTTTCTCTCATAGAGAGACAAGGTTTTGACCAGATTTGGGCTAGATTTCACTTCATTTGAACAGAAGCACAATTTCAACATAACTGGTCTCAGAAACCTGTAAACTGACAATCTTGAGCATTGAAGTCCTAACATATGTTTTTGTGCACATAACTTCTAACACATTAAAAACTGTCTTACAGCATTGCAAAAACATTGTATTTCATAAGGCATAAGCATCTTTCAGTTTGGAAAGATTTGCACTGAATATTGAATGAAGCAGCTTTCTCTCATAGAGAGACAAGCTTTTGAGCAGATTTGGGCTAGATTTCACTTCATTTGAACAGAAGCACTATTTCAACATAACTAGTCTCAGAAACCTGTAAACTGACAATCTTGAGCATTGAAGTCCTAAAATAAGTTTTTGTGCATATAACTTCTAACACATTAAAAACTGTCTTACAGCATTGCAAAAACATTGTATTTCATAAGGCATAAGCATCTTTCAGTTTGGCAAGATTTGCACTGAACTTTGAATGAAGCAGCCCTATCTCACAGAGAGAGAAGAATTTGATCAGATTTGGGCTAGATTCACTTCATTTGAACAGAAGCACTATTTCAACATTACTGGTCTCAGAAACCTGTAAACTGACAATCTTGAGCATTGAAGTCCTAACATAAGTTTTTGTGCATATAACTTCTAACACATTAAAAACTGTCTTACAGCTTTGCAAAAACATTGTATTTCATAAGGCATAAGCATCTTTCAGTTTGGCAAGATTTGAACTGAATATTGAAATAAGCAGCTTTCTCTCATAGAGAGACAAGCTTTTGAGCAGATTTGGGCTAGATTTCACTTCATTTGAACAGAAGCACTATTTCAACATTACTGGTCTCAGAAACCTGTAAACTGACAATCTTGAGCATTGAAGTCCTAACATAAGTTTTTGTGCATATAACTTCTAACACATTAAAAACTGTCTTACAGCATTGAAAAAACATTGTATTTCATAAGGCATAAGCATCTTTTAGTTTGGCAAGATTTGCACTGAATATTGAATGAAGCAGCTTTCTCTCATAGAGAGACAAGCTTTTGAGCAGATTTGGGCTAGATTTCAATTCATTTGAACAGAAGCACTATTGCAACATAACTGGTCTCAGAAACCTGTAAACTGACAATCTTGAGCATTGAAGTCCTAACATATGTTTTTGTGCATATAACTTCTAACACATTAAAAACTGTCTTACAGCATTGCAAAAGCATTGTATTTCATAAGGCATAAGCATCTTTCAGTTTGGCAAGATTTGCACTGAATATTGAAATAAGCAGCTTTCTCTTATAGAGAGACAAGCTTTTGAGCAGATTTGGGCTCGATTTCACTTCATTTGAACAGAAACACTATTTCAACATTACTGGTCTCAGAAACCTGTAAACTGACAATCTTGAGCATTGAAGTCCTAAAATAAGTTTTTGTGCATATAACTTCTAACACATTAAAAACTGTCTTACAGCATTGCAAAAACATTGTATTTCATAAGGCATAAGCATCTTTCAGTTTGGCAAGATTTGCACTGAATATTGAATGAAGCAGCTTTCTCTCACTGAGACAAGCTTTTGAGCAGATTTGGGCTAGATTTCACTTCTTTTGAACAGAAGCACTATTTCAACATAACTGGTCTCAGAAACCTGTAAACTGACAATCTTGAGCATTGAAGTCCTAAAATAAGTTTTTGTGCATATAACTTCTAACACATTAAAAACTGTCTTACAGCATTGCAAAATCATTGTATTTCATAAGGCATAAGCATCTTTCAGTTTGGCAAGATTTGCACTGAATATTGAATGAAGCAGCTTTCTCTCACTGAGACAAGCTTTTGAACAGATTTGGGCTAGATTTCACTTCTTTTGAACAGAAGCACTATTTCAACATAACTGGTCTCAGAAACCTTTAAACTGACAATCTTGAGCATTGAAGTCCTAACATAAGTTTTTGTGCATATAACTTCTAACACATTAAAAACTGTCTTACAGCATTGCAAAAACATTGTATTTCATAAGGCATAAACATCTTTCAGTTTGGCAAGATTTGCACTGAACTTTGAATGAAGCAGCCCTATCTCACAGAGAGAGAAGCATTTGAGCAGATTTGGGCTTGATTCACTTCATTTGAACAGAAGCACTATTTCAACATTACTGGTCTCAGAAACCTGTAAATTGACAATTTTGAGCATTGAAGTCCTAACATAAGTTTTTGTGCCTATAACTTCTAACACATTAAAAACTGTCTCACTTGCATTGCAGAAATCATTTTATTTCATAAGACATAAGCATCTTTCAGTTTGGCAAGATTTTCACTGAATATTGAAATAAGCAGCTTTCTCTCATAGAGAGACAAGCTTTTGAGCAGATTTGGGCTAGATTTCACTTCATTTGAACAGAAGCACTATTTCAACATTACTGGTCTCAGAAACCTGTAAACTGACAATCTTGAGCATTGAAGTCCTAACATAAGTTTTTGTGCATATAACTTCTAACACATTAAAAACTGTCTTACAGCATTGCAAAAACATTGTATTTCATAAGGCATAAGCATCTTTCAGTTTGGCAAGATTTGCACTGAATATTGAAATAAGCAGCCCTCTCTCATAGAGAGACAAGCTTTTGAGCAGATTTGGGCTAGATTTCACTTCATTTGAACAGAAGTACTATTTCAACATTACTGGTCTCAGAAACCTGTAAACTGACAATCTTGAGCATTGAAGTCCTAACATAAGTTTTTGTGCATATAACTTCTAACACATTAAAAACTGTCTTACAGCATTGCAAAAACATTGTATTTCATAAGGCATAAGCATCTTTCAGTTAGGCAAGATTTGCACTGAAAATTGAATGAAGCAGCTTTCTCTCATAGGGAGACAAGGTTTTGAGCAGATTTGGGCTAGATTTCACTTCATTTAAACAGAAGCACTATTTTAACATAACTGGTCTCAGAAACCTGTAAACTGACAATCTTGAGCATTGAAGTCCTAACATATGTTTTTGTGCATTTAACTTCTAACACATTAAAAACTGTCTCACTGCATTGCAGAAGTCATTTTATTTCATAAGACATAAGCATCTTTCAGTTTGGCAAGATTTGCACTGAACATTGAATAAAGCAGCTCTATCTCAAAGAGAGAAGCATTTGAGCAGATTTGGGCTAGATTTCACTTCATTTGAACATAAGCACTATTTCAACATTACTGGTCTCAGAAACCTGTAAACTGACAATCTTGAGCATTGAAGTCCTAACATATGTTTTTGTGCATATAACTTCTAACACATTAAAAACTGTCTTACAGCATTGCAAAAACATTGTATTTCATAAGGCATAAGCATCTTTCAGTTTGGCAAGATTTGCACTGAATATTGAATGAAGCAGCTTTCTCTCATAGAGAGACAAGCTTTTGAGCAGATTTGGGCTAGATTTCACTTCATTTGAACAGAAGCACTATTTCAACATTACTGGTCTCAGAAACCTGTAAACTGACAATCTTGAGCATTGAAGTCCTAACATAAGTTTTTGTGCATATAACTTCTAACACATAAAAAACTGTCTTACAGCATTGCAAAAACATTGTATTTCATAAGGCATAAGCATCTTTCAGTTTGGCAAGATTTGCACTGAATATTGAAATAAGCAGCCCTCTCTCATAGAGAGACAAGCTTTTGAGCAGATTTGGGCTAGATTTCACTTCATTTGAACAGAAGTACTATTTCAACATTACTGGTCTCAGAAACCTGTAAACTGACAATCTTGAGCATTGAAGTCCTAACATAAGTTTTTGTGCATATAACTTCTAACACATTAAAAACTGTCTTACAGCATTGCAAAAACATTGTATTTCATAAGGCATAAGCATCTTTCAGTTAGGCAAGATTTGCACTGAAAATTGAATGAAGCAGCTTTCTCTCATAGGGAGACAAGGTTTTGAGCAGATTTGGGCTAGATTTCACTTCATTTGAACAGAAGCACTATTTCAACATAACTGGTCTCAGAAACCTGTAAACTGACAATCTTGAGCATTGAAGTCCTAACATATGTTTTTGTGCATTTAACTTCTAACACATTAAAAACTGTCTCACTGCATTGCAGAAGTCATTTTATTTCATAAGACATAAGCATCTTTCAGTTTGGCAAGATTTGC
This sequence comes from Carassius carassius, assembly GCF_963082965.1. Taxonomy (NCBI): domain Eukaryota; kingdom Metazoa; phylum Chordata; class Actinopteri; order Cypriniformes; family Cyprinidae; genus Carassius; species Carassius carassius. Next base: position 23,936,987 of record NC_081782.1, on the reverse strand, counting down.
ACTGAACATTGAATAAAGCAGCTCTATCTCAAAGAGAGAAGCATTTGAGCAGATTTGGGCTAGATTTCACTTCATTTGAACATAAGCACTATTTCAACATTACTGGTCTCAGAAACCTGTAAACTGACAATCTTGAGCATTGAAGTCCTAACATATGTTTTTGTGCATATAACTTCTAACACATTAAAAACTGTCTTACAGCATTGCAAAAACATTGTATTTCATAAGGCATAAGCATCTTTCAGTTTGGCAAGATTTGCACTGAATATTGAATGAAGCAGCTTTCTCTCATAGAGAGACAAGCTTTTGAGCAGATTTGGGCTAGATTTCACTTCATTTGAACAGAAGCACTATTTCAACATTACTGGTCTCAGAAACCTGTAAACTGACAATCTTGAGCATTGAAGTCCTAACATAGGTTTTTGTGCATATAACTTCTAACACATTAAAAACTGTCTTACAGCATTGCAAAAACATTGTATTTCATAAGGCATAAGCATCTTTCAGTTAGGCAAGATTTGCACTGAAAATTGAATGAAGCAGCTTTCTCTCATAGGGAGACAAGGTTTTGAGCAGATTTGGGCTAGATTTCACTTCATTTGAACAGAAGCACTATTTCAACATAACTGGTGTCAGAAACCTGTAAACTGACAATCTTGAGCATTGAAGTCCTAACATAAGTTTTTGTGCATATAACTTCTAACACATTAAAAACTGTCTTACAGCATTGCAAAAACATTGTATTTCATAAGGCATAAGCATCTTTCAGTTTGTCAAGATTTGCTCTGAATATTGAATGAAGCAGCTTTCTCTCATAGAGAGACAACCTGTTGAGCAGATTTGGGCTAGATTTCACTTCATTTGAACAGAAGCACTATTTCAACTTTACTGGTCTCAGAAACCTGTAAACTGACAATCTTGAGCATTGAAGTTCTAACATATGTTTTTGTGCATATAACTTCTAACACATTAAAAACTGTCTTACAGCATTGCAAAAACATTGTATTTCATAAGGCATAAGCATCTTTCAGTTTGGCAAGATTTGCACTGAATATTGAAATAAGCAGCTTTCTCTCATAGAGAGACAAGGTTTTGAGCAGATTTGGGCTCGATTTCACTTCATTTGAACAGAAACACTATTTCAACATTACTGGTCTCAGAAACCTGTAAACTGACAATCTTGAGCATTGAAGTCCTAACATAAGTTTTTGTGCATATAACTTCTAACACATTAAAAACTGTCTCACTGCATTGCAGAAATCATTTTATTTCATAAGACATAAGCATCTTTCAGTTAGTCAAGATTTGCTCTGAATATTGAATGAAGCAGCTTTCTCTCATAGAGAGACAACCTGTTGAGCAGATTTGGGCTAGATTTCACTTCATTTGAACAGAAGCACTATTTCAACTTTACTGGTCTCAGAAACCTGTAAACTGACAATCTTGAGCATTGAAGTTCTAACATATGTTTTTGTGCATATAAATTCTAACACATTAAAAACTGTCTTACAGCATTGCAAAAACATTGTATTTCATAAGGCATAAGCATCTTTCAGTTTGGCAAGATTTGCACTGAATATGTCAGGAGAAAGCAGGCTGGATTCAGATGCGGGTAAACTCAAGGCTTTATTCGAAACAGGAGAAGAGTCACGGTTCACAGGTTACACTCGCAGTGACAGGATGAGTAGCAGATGAGTCACGTTTCACAGGTTTCACTCGCAGTGACAGGATAAGTAGCAGATGAGTCACGTTTTACTCGCAGTGACAGGATGAGTAGCAGATGAGTCACGTTTCACAGAAGTACGTATAACCGCCGGACCGGAGGGATGAACAGCTGGAAGCTACTAGGAGCTCAAGGCTTGTAAGAACAAGGGCAGAGGAATCAACTAAACACACTGGAGCCTGAGGACAAGACACGACAAGGTGAGTACAAAGAGCTGCTAGATGATCGGAGCTATTGGTATGAATAACAACAGTCTGACAATAGACAGAGAAACACAGGGAATAATAAAGGGGAAAAAATTAGAAGGACATAGAGAACAGGTGGCGAGCAATTAAAGGTTAACAACGGGGAAACAAGGGAGGCGGGGAAAACAAACAGGCAGACGTGGTGAGCTGTCAAACCATCCCAACACACACACACCCACACCAAAAAGACAGGTGATTAGCCCCGAGACCCGACAGTACCCCCCCTCCCAGGAGCGTCACCTGGCGCTCTAGGAAGGGGCCTACCTCGATGCCGCCGGAAGTCCTCAATCAACGAGCGGTCCAGAATGTCCCGGGACGGCACCCAACACCTCTCCTCTGGACCATACCCCTCCCAGTCCACAAGATACTGAAACCCCCTGCCGCGACGCCGCTCATCGAGTAATCTCTTAACCGTATAGGTAGGAGATCCATCCACAAGACGAGGGGGTGGGGGGGTGGGGCGACTGCAAGCAGGATTAAGGGGGGAAGAGAACACAGGCTTGACCCTGGAAACATGAAACACCGGGTGAACCCGACCAAGAGTAGGAGGGAGCTTGAGCCTGATCGCCACCGGACTAACCACCTTGGTGATGCGGAAAGGCCCAATGAATCTGGGTGCCAGCTTACGAGAAGGCGCCCGGAGAGGCAGATCCTTGGTAGAGAGCCAAACCCGTTGACCACACACATAGGTAGGAGGAGAGGACCGGCGACGATCAGCTGCAGCCTTGGTTCTGTCAGAGGTTTGGACCAAAATCCTCCTGACTCTCTCCCAGGTGCGACGGCAGCGCTGGACGAAAGCCAGGGCGGATGGAACCGCTGCGTCGGGTTCCTGTGATGGGAACAGAGGTGGATTATAACCAACAGCACACTCAAAAGGGGACATACCTGACGCGGCCGCAGGAAGGGTGTTATGGGCGTATTCTGCCCAGGAGAGCTGCTGACACCAGGAACTCGGATTGTTGGATGCTAGACAGCGGAGCATTCTTCCTAGATCCTGGTTGGCCCGCTCACACTGCCCATTGGTCTGAGGATGAAAACCAGATGACAGACTAGCAGAGGCCCCAATCTGTGTACAAAATTCCCTCCAGAACCGGGAGACGAACTGGGGACCCCTATCTGAAACAACATCCACCGGTAACCCGTGGAGACGGAAGACGTGATCCACCACCAGTTGGGCGGTCTCCCGGGCGGAGGGTAACTTGGGCAGGGGAATAAAATGAACCGCTTTGGAAAAGCGATCCACCACCGTGAGAACTACAGTGTTTCCCATCGAAGGAGGAAGCCCAGAGACGAAATCAAGGGCAATGTGTGACCAAGGACAGGAAGGGATAGGGAGAGGATGCAGTAGACCATCAGGAGGGCGATTGACAGGCTTACTTTGGGCACATGTGGGGCAGGCCAACACAAACTGTCTAACATCCGCGGCCATAGTAGGCCACCAAAAACGCTGTCGGATGGCAGACAACGTTCTCCGAATACCTGGATGGCAGACTAACCTGGATGAGTGACCCCACTCAAGGACCTCAGAGCGCAGCGCAGCCGGCACCGGCAACCTGCCCGCCGGACACTCTCCCGGCACCTGCACCCCTCGACCGGCCTCCTCAACTCGCTGCTCGATACCCCACGAAAGGGCCCCGACCACCACCCCCTCAGGAAGGATGGCATCGGCCGCAAACTCCCCTCCCGGAGCACCGAACAGGCGAGAGAGGGCATCAGGCTTGGTGTTCTTTGATCCCGGCCGGTACGAGAGGGTGAAGTTGAATCTGGCAAAGAAGAGCGCCCAGCGGGCCTGACGCGAGCTCAGCCTCTTGGCCGAACGGACGTATTCAAGGTTCTTGTGATCCGTCCAGACCAAGAAGGGCTGCGCTGACCCCTCCAACCAATGACGCCACTCACCCAAGGCCAATCGTACCGCCAGCAGCTCTCTGTTGCCGATGTCATAGTTACGTTCTGCAGGGCTGAGACGATGAGAGAAGAATGCACAAGGATGAACCTTCCCATCATGGAGGGAACGCTGAGATAGAACTGCGCCAACCCCAACGTCCGAAGCATCAACCTCGACAATAAACTGGGCCTCCGGATCTGGAACCATCAGAACAGGTGCAGAGACAAAACGGGACTTTAAAATGTCAAAGGCTACCTGCGCCTCCCGGTTCCACCTGAAGGACACCTTAGTGGAGGTTAAGGCTGTCAGCGGTGCAGCGATCTGACCAAAATTCCGGATGTAACGCCGGTAGAAGTTGGCAAAACCCAGGAAACGCTGCAGAGCCTTCCGGGAGTCAGGGACCGGCCACTGGGCAACAGCTTCAATCTTAGCGGGATCAGGCTTGATCCCCTCCGTAGAAATAATATGGCCAAGGAACGTAACAGACTCAGCGTGGAATTCGCACTTCTCCGCCTTGACAAACAACTGGTTCTCTAGTAACCGCTGGAGAACCCGTCTGACATGCTGGGTGTGTAATTGGAGAGAAGAAGAAAAAATCAAAATATCATCCAAATACACAAAGACAAATTGATTAATCATGTCACCCAACACGCTGTTGACGAGTCCCTGGAAAACGGCTGGAGCATTGGTCAGACCAAACGGAAGAACCAAGTACTCGTAGTGTCCCGAAGGGGTGTTAAATGCCGTCTTCCACTCATCCCCCTCCCGAATGCGCACCAAGTGGTAGGCGTTGCGCAGGTCTAACTTGGTGAAGACCCGAGCTCCCTGTAATAATTCAAAAGCAGAAGACATTAAAGGTAGGGGGTACCTGTTCTTGATAGTAATGTCATTCAAACCTCTGTAATCAATACAAGGCCGCAGGGAGCCGTCCTTCTTCTGAACAAAGAAAAACCCTGCACCAGCGGGAGAGGAGGAATGGCGGATGAGCCCAGCCTGAAGTGACTCACGTATGTACTTGTCCATGGCCTCTCTCTCAGGACCTGAAAGGGAATATAAACGACCCTTAGGCGGAGAAGAGCCCGGGAGGAGATCAATGGCACAGTCGTAAGGGCGATGCGGAGGTAGCGAGGTGGCCCGGGCCCTACTGAAGACCGCCCGAAGATCATGGTACTCCGCCGGAACACCAGTCAGGTCAGAGGGATCCTCCTGAGGAACACAAGACACAGAGACAGGACAAAAAGCAGCACCCAAACATGACACGTGACAAGACTGACTCCAGGCTAAAACAGAATTACTAACCCAATCAATGTGGGGATTGTGCTTGTGCAACCATGGGTGTCCCAGAATTAAAGGAGCCTTAGGGGAATCAATAATAAACAGTTCAATCCGCTCATGATGACTGCCAGCAATATGGAGGTCTATCTTAGGAGTGACGTGGGTGATGGTGGTAAGGGGACGGCCAGCTAATGACCATGCTGAAACGGGACTAACTAAAGGAACAAGTGGGATTCTCCAACGTTGAGCAGAGGCAGCGTCAAGGAAGTTCCCCTCAGCCCCTGAGTCCACAAGGGCGAGACCAGTGTGTAAACGACTCTGGAAGGAGAGTTGGAACGGCAGCTGAGTGCGTGCTGCAGGAGAGCTTGAGCTGAGAACCGTGCCCACCAGGACTCTCCTCCTCACTGGTGGGCCCTGGCTTTTAACGGACACTGAAGGGTGAAGTGGCCTCCCTTGCCGCAGTATAGACACGCCCCCGACGACAGACGCTCCTGCTTCTGCCGTGGTGTAAGCCGTAGACGACCCAACTGCATGGGCTCCTCCTCCGAGGGCTGTCGGCCGGCTGAACTGTCAGAGGAGGACTCTAGGTGGCGCCACGGGGCGGGTGTTTGCCGTCGTTGGCGGCGCCGGCTAAGACGACCCTCAATGCGGAGCGCGAGACTAATGAGCCTATCCAATTCCCGCGGGAGCTCTATGGCCGCGAGTTCATCCGAAATGGCGAAATCCAACCCCTCAAGAAAACGAGCGCGCAGCGCGCTCTCATTCCAGCCGCATGCCGCAGCTAAAGTCTGGAACTGGATAGCATAGTCAGTGACGGAGCTCCTCCCCTGAGACAGTCGTGATAACTGGGCCGCCGCCTCGTCACCCTGAGCAGAGCGATCAAACAATTTGGCCATCTCTAGACTGAAATCCGCGAAAGTGGCACAACAGGGAGCCCGCGATCTCCATACGGCGATTCCCCATTCGCGGGCACGGCCCGAGAGGAGTGTAAGGACATAAGCCACCTTGGTCTCTTCATTTGCGTAACGCCGGGGCTGCAGAGAAAACACCAGCGAGCATTGGGAGAGAAACGCTTGACAGGCGTTAGGATCGCCATCGTAGACCGGCGGATTGTTGGCATGGGGTTCGGACTCGTGTGACATACTGGTGTGAGGAACGGGCCCCCGGCTCGTTGCCTCTCGCTGAAGATCGTCCACCCGTGTGAGGAGTTCGGAGACTCGGGCACTGAGAACGTCCACATCCTGCACGGTGGTGTTGAGCTGGGTGGCATGCTGCCCTAACAACACTCCCTGTTGAACGAGAGCCGAGCGAAGCGGATCAGATCCCGCTGAATCCATAATCTGGTCAGACTGTTCTGTCAGGAGAAAGCAGGCTGGATTCAGATGCGGGTAAACTCAAGGCTTTATTCGAAACAGGAGAAGAGTCACGGTTCACAGGTTACACTCGCAGTGACAGGATGATTAGCAGATGAGTCACGTTTCACAGGTTTCACTCGCAGTGACAGGATAAGTAGCAGATGAGTCACGTTTCACTCGCAGTGACAGGATGAGTAGCAGATGAGTCACGTTTCACAGAAGTACGTATAACCGCCGGACCGGAGGGATGAACAGCTGGAAGCTACTAGGAGCTCAAGGCTTGTAAGAACAAGGGCAGAGGAATCAACTAAACACACTGGAGCCTGAGGACAAGACACGACAAGGTGAGTACAAAGAGCTGCTAGATGATCGGAGCTATTGGTATGAATAACAACAGTCTGACAATAGACAGAGAAATACAGGGAATAATAAAGGGGAAAAAATTAGAAGGACATAGAGAACAGGTGGCGAGCAATTAAAGGTTAACAACGGGGAAACAAGGGAGGCGGGGAAAACAAACAGGCAGACGTGGTGAGCTGTCAAACCATCCCAACACACACACACCCACACCAAAAAGACAGGTGATTAGCCCCGAGACCCGACAGAATATTGAAATAAGCAGCTTTCTCTCATAGAGAGACAAGCTTTTGAGCAGATTTGGGCTCGATTTCACTTCATTTGAACAGAAACACTATTTCAACATTACTGGTCTCAGAAACCTGTAAACTGACAATCTTGAGCATTGAAGTCCTAACATAGGTTTTTGTGCATATAACTTCTAACACATTAAAAACTGTCTTACAGCATTGCAAAAACATTGTATTTCATAAGGCATAAGCATCTTTCAGTTAGGCAAGATTTGCACTGAAAATTGAATGAAGCAGCTTTCTCTCATAGGGAGACAAGGTTTTGAGCAGATTTGGGCTAGATTTCACTTCATTTGAACAGAAGCACTATTTCAACTTTACTGGTCTCAGAAACCTGTAAACTGACAATCTTGAGCATTGAAGTTCTAACATATGTTTTTGTGCATATAACTTCTAACACATTAAAAACTGTCTTACAGCATTGAAAAAACATTGTATTTCATAAGGCATAAGCATCTTTCAGTTTGGCAAGATTTGCACTGAATATTGAATGAAGCAGCTTTCTCTCATAGAGAGACAAGCTTTTGAGCAGATTTGGGCTAGATTTCACTTCATTTGAACAGAAGCACTATTTCAACATAACTGGTCTCAGAAACCTGTAAACTGACAATCTTGAGCATTGAAGTCCTAACATAAGTTTTTGTGCATATAACTTCTAACAGATTAAAAACTGTCTTACAGCATTGCAAAAACATTGTATTTCATAAGGCATAAGCATCTTTCAGTTTGGCAAGATTTGCACTGAATATTGAATGAAGCAGCTTTCTCTCATAGGGAGAAAAGGTTTTGAGCAGATTTGGGCTAGATTTCACTTCATTTGAACAGAAGCACTATTTCAACATTACTGGTCTCAGAAACCTGTAAACTGACAATCTTGAGCATTGAAGTCCTAACATATGTTTTTGTGCATATAACTTCTAACACATTAAAAACTGTCTTACAGCATTGCAAAAACATTGTATTTCATAAGGCATAAGCATCTTTCAGTTTGGCAAGATTTGCACTGAATATTGAATGAAGCAGCTTTCTCTCATAGAGAGGCAAGCTTTTGAGCAGATTTGGGCTAGATTTCACTTCATTTGAACAGAAGCACTATTTCAACATTTTTGGTCTCAGAAACCTGTAAACTGACAATCTTGAGCATTGAAGTCCTAACATATGTTTTTTGTGCATATAACTTCTAACACATTAAAAACTGTCTTACAGCATTGCAAAAACATTGTATTTCATAAGGCATAAGCATCTTTCAGTTTGGCAAGATTTGCACTGAATATTGAATGAAGCAGCTTTCTCTCATAGAGAGACAAGCTTTTGAGCAGATTTGGGCTAGATTTCACTTCATTTGAACAGAAACACTATTTCAACATAACTGGTCTCAGAAACCTGTAAACTGACAATCTTGACCATTGAAGTCCTAAAATAAGTTTTTGTGCATAGAACTTCTAACACATTAAAAACTGTCTTACAGCATTGCAAAAACATTGTATTTCATAAGGCATAAGCATCTTTCAGTTAGGCAAGATTTGCACTGAAAATTGAATGAAGCAGCTTTCTCTCATAGGGAGACAAGGTTTTGAGCAGATTTGGGCTAGATTTCACTTCATTTGAACAGAAGCACTATTTCAACATTACTGGTCTAAGAAACCTGTAAACTGACAATCTTGAGCATTGAAGTCCTAACATAAGTTTTTGTGCATATAACTTCTAACACATTAAAAACTGTCTTACAGCATTGCAAAAACATTGTATTTCATAAGGCATAAGCATCTTTCAGTTTGTCAAGATTTGCACTGAATATTGAAATAAGCAGCTTTCTCTCATAGAGAGACAAGCTTTTGAGCAGATTTGGGCTCGATTTCACTTCATTTGAACAGAAACACTATTTCAACATTACTGGTCTCAGAAACCTGTAAACTGACAATCTTGAGCATTGAGTCCTAACATAGGTTTTTGTGCATATAACTTCTAACACATTAAAAACTGTCTTACAGCATTGCAAAAACATTGTATTTCATAAGGCATAAGCATCTTTCAGTTAGGCAAGATTTGCACTGAAAATTGAATGAAGCAGCTTTCTCTCATAGAGAGACAAGGTTTTGAGCAGATTTGGGCTAGATTTCACTTCATTTGAACAAAAGCACTATTTCAACATAACTGGTGTCAGAAACCTGTAAACTGACAATCTTGAGCATTGAAGTCCTAACATAAGTTTTTGTGCATATAACTTCTAACACATTAAAAACTGTCTTACAGCATTGCAAAAACATTGTATTTCATAAGGCATAAGCATCTTTCAGTTAGGCAAGATTTGCACTGAAAATTGAATGAAGCAGCTTTCTCTCATAGGGAGACAAGGTTTTGAGCAGATTTGGGCTAGATTTCACTTCATTTGAACAGAAGCACTATTTCAACATTACTGGTCTCAGAAACCTGTAAACTGACAATCTTGAGCATTGAAGTCCTAACATAAGTTTTTGTGCATATAACTTCTAACACATTAAAAACTGTCTTACAGCATTGCAAAAACATTGTATTTCATAAGGCATAAGCATCTTTCAGTTTGGCAAGATTTGCACTGAATATTGATATAAGCAGCTTTCTCTCATAGAGAGACAAGCTTTTGAGCAGATTTGGGCTCGATTTCACTTCATTTGAACAGAAACACTATTTCAACATTACTGGTCTCAGAAACCTGTAAACTGACAATCTTGAGCATTGAAGTCCTAACATAGGTTTTTGTGCATATAACTTCTAACACATTAAAAACTGTTTAACAGCATTGCAAAAACATTGTATTTCATAAGGCATAAGCATCTTTCAGTTAGGCAAGATTTGCACTGAAAATTGAATGAAGCAGCTTTCTCTCATAGGGAGACAAGGTTTTGAGCAGATTTGGGCTAGATTTCACTTCATTTGAACAGAAGCACTATTTCAACATTACTGGTCTCAGAAACCTGTAAACTGACAATCTTGAGCATTGAAGTCCTAACATATGTTTTTGTGCATATAACTTCTAACACATTAAAAACGGTCTTACAGCATTGCAAAAACATTGTATTTCATAAGGCATAAGCATCTTTCAGTTTGGCAAGACTTGCACTGAATATTGAATGAAGCAGCTTTCTCTCATAGAGAGACAAGCTTTTGAGCAGATTTGGGCTAGATTTCACTTAATTTGAACAGAAGCACTATTTCAACTTTACTGGTCTCAGAAACCTGTAAACTGACAATCTTGAGCATTGAAGTTCTAACATAAGTTTTTGTGTATATAACTTCTAACACATTAAAAACTGTCTTACAGCATTGCAAAAACATTGTATTTCATAAGGCATAAGCATCTTTCAGTTTGGCAAGATTTGCACTGAATATTGAATGAAGCAGCTTTCTCTCATAGAGAGACAAGCTTTTGAGCAGATTTGGGCTAGATTTCACTTCATTTGAACAGAAGCACTATTTCAACATAACTGGTCTCAGAAACCTGTAAACTGACAATCTTGAGCATTGAAGTCCTAACATAAGTTTTTGTGCATATAACTTCTAACAGATTAAAAACTGTCTTACAGCATTGCAAAAACATTGTATTTCATAAGGCATAAGCATCTTTCAGTTTGGCAAGATTTGCACTGAATATTGAATGAAGCAGCTTTCTCTCATAGGGAGACAAGGTTTTGAGCAGATTTGGGCTAGATTTCACTTCATTTGAACAGAAGCACTATTTCAACATTACTGGTCTCAGAAACCTGTAAACTGACAATCTTGAGCATTGAAGTCCTAACATATGTTTTTGTGCATATAACTTCTAACACATTAAAAACTGTCTTACAGCATTGCAAAAACATTGTATTTCATAAGGCATAAGCATCTTTCAGTTTGGCAAGATTTGCACTGAATATTGAATGAAGCAGCTTTCTCTCATAGAGAGACAAGCTTTTGAGCAGATTTGGGCTAGATTTCACTTCATTTGAACAGAAGCACTATTTCAACATTACTGGTCTCAGAAACCTGTAAACTGACAATCTTGAGCATTGAAGTCCTAACATAAGTTTTTGTGCATATAACTTCTAACACTTTAAAAACTGTCTCACTGCATTGCAGAAATCATTTTAATTCATAAGACATAAGCATCTTTCAGTTTGGCAAGATTTGCACTGAATATTGAATGAAGCAGCTTTCTCTCATAGAGAGACAAGCTTTTGAGCAGATATGGGCTAGATTTCACTTCATTTGAACAGAAGCACTATTTCAACATTACTGGTCTCAGAAACCTGTAAACTGACAATCTTGAGCATTGAAGTCCTAACATAAGTTTTTGTGCATATAACTTCTAACAGATTAAAAACTGTCTTACAGCATTGCAAAAACATTGTATTTCATAAGGCATAAGCATCTTTCAGTTTGGCAAGATTTGCACTGAATATTGAATAAAGCAGCTTTCTCTCATAGGGAGACAAGGTTTTGAGCAGATTTGGGCTAGATTTCACTTCATTTGAACAGAAGCACTATTTCAACATTACTGGTCTCAGAAACCTGTAAACTGACAATCTTGAGCATTGAAGTCCTAACATATGTTTTTGTGCATATAACTTCTAACACATTAAAAACTGTCTTACAGCATTGCAAAAACATTGTATTTCATAAGGCATAAGCATCTTTCAGTTTGGCAAGATTTGCACTGAATATGGAATGAAGCAGCTTTCTCTCATAGAGAGACAAGCTTTTGAGCAGATTTGGGCTAGATTTCACTTCATTTGAACAGAAGCACTATTTCAACATTACTGGTCTCAGAAACCTCTAAACTGACAATCTTGAGCATTGAAGTCCTAACATAAGTTTTTGTGCATATAACTTCTAACACTTTAAAAACTGTCTCACTGCATTGCAGAAATCATTTTAATTCATAAGACATAAGCATCTTTCAGTTTGGCAAGATTTGCACTGAATATTGAATGAAGCAGCTTTCTCTCACAGAGAGACAAGCTTTTGAGCAGATATGGGCTAGATTTCACTTTATTTGAACAGAAGCACTATTTCAACATTACTGGTCTCAGAAACCTGTAAACTGACAATCTTGAGCATTGAAGCCCTAACATAGGTTTTTGTGCATATAACTTCTAACACATTAAAAACTGTCTTACAGCATTGCAAAAACATTGTATTTCATAAGGCATAAGCATCTTTCAGTTAGGCAAGATTTGCACTGAATATTGAATGAAGCAGCTTTCTCTCATAGGGAGACAAGGTTTTGAGCAGATTTGGGCTAGATTTCACTTCATTTGAACAGAAGCACTATTTCAACTTTACTGGTCTCAGAAACCTGTAAACTGACAATCTTGAGCATTGAAGTCCTAACATATGTTTTTGTGCATATAACTTCTAACACATTAAAAACTGTCTAACAGCATTGCAAAAACATTGTATTTCATAAGGCATAAGCATCTTTCAGTTTGGCAAGATTTGCACTGAATATTGAAATAAGCAGCTTTCTCTCATAGAGAGACAAGCTTTTGAGCAGATTTGGGCTCGATTTCACTTCATTTGAACAGAAACACTATTTCAACATTACTGGTCTCAGAAACCTGTAAACTGACAATCTTGAGCATTGAAGTCCTAACATAAGTTTTTGTGCATATAACTTCTAACACATTAAAAACTGTCTTACAGCATTGCAAAAACATTGTATTTCATAAGGCATAAGCATCTTTCAGTTTGTCAAGATTTGCACTGAATATTGAAATAAGCAGCTTTCTCTCATAGAGAGACAAGCTTTTGAGCAGATTTGGGCTCGATTTCACTTCATTTGAACAGAAACACTATTTCAACATTACTGGTCTCAGAAACCTGTAAACTGACAATCTTGAGCATTGAGTCCTAACATAGGTTTTTGTGCATATAACTTCTAACACATTAAAAACTGTCTTACAGCATTGCAAAAACATTGTATTTCATAAGGCATAAGCATCTTTCAGTTAGGCAAGATTTGCACTGAAAATTGAATGAAGCAGCTTTCTCTCATAGAGAGACAAGGTTTTGAGCAGATTTGGGCTAGATTTCACTTCATTTGAACAAAAGCACTATTTCAACATAACTGGTGTCAGAAACCTGTAAACTGACAATCTTGAGCATTGAAGTCCTAACATAAGTTTTTGTGCATATAACTTCTAACACATTAAAAACTGTCTTACAGCATTGCAAAAACATTGTATTTCATAAGGCATAAGCATCTTTCAGTTAGGCAAGATTTGCACTGAAAATTGAATGAAGCAGCTTTCTCTCATAGGGAGACAAGGTTTTGAGCAGATTTGGGCTAGATTTCACTTCATTTGAACAGAAGCACTATTTCAACATAACTGGTGTCAGAAACCTGTAAACTGACAATCTTGAGCATTGAAGTCCTAACATAAGTTTTTGTGCATATAACTTCTAACACATTAAAAACTGTCTTACAGCATTGCAAAAACATTGTATTTCATAAGGCATAAGCATCTTTCAGTTTGGCAAGATTTGCACTGAATATTGAATGAAGCAGCTTTCTCTCATAGGGAGACAAGGTTTTGAGCAGATTTGGGCTAGATTTCACTTCATTTGAACAGAAGCACTATTTCAACATTACTGGTCTCAGAAACCTGTAAACTGACAATCTTGAGCATTGAAGTCCTAACATATGTTTTTGTGCATATAACTTCTAACACATTAAAAACGGTCTTACAGCATTGCAAAAACATTGTATTTCATAAGGCATAAGCATCTTTCAGTTTGGCAAGATTTGCACTGAATATTGAATGAAGCAGCTTTCTCTCATAGAGAGACAAGCTTTTGAGCAGATTTGGGCTAGATTTCACTTCATTTGAACAGAAGCACTATTTCAACATTACTGGTCTCAGAAACCTGTAAACTGACAATCTTGAGCATTGAAGTCCTAACATAAGTTTTTGTGCATATAACTTCTAACACATTAAAAACTGTCTTACAGCATTGCAAAAACTTTGTATTTCATAAGGCATAAGCATCTTTCAGTTTGGCAAGATTTGCACTGAATATTGAATGAAGCAGCTTTCTCTCATAGAGAGACAAGCTTTTGAGCAGATTTGGGCTAGATTTCACTTCATTTGAACAGAAGCACTATTTCAACATTACTGGTCTCAGAAACCTGTAAACTGACAATCTTGAGCATTGAAGTCCTAACATAAGTTTTTGTGCATATAACTTCTAACACATTAAAAACTGTCTTACAGCATTGCAAAAACATTGTATTTCATAAGGCATAAGCATCTTTCAGTTTGTCAAGATTTGCTCTGAATATTGAATGAAGCAGCTTTCTCTCATAGAGAGACAACCTGTTGAGCAGATTTGGGCTAGATTTCACTTCATTTGAACAGAAGCACTATTTCAACATTACTGGTCTCAGAAACCTGTAAACTGACAATCTTGAGCATTGAAGTCCTAACTTATGTTTTTGTGCATATAACTTCTAACACATTAAAAACTGTCTTACAGCATTGCAAAAACATTGTATTTCATAAGGCATAAGCATCTTTCAGTTTGGCAAGATTTGCACTGAATATTGAAATAAGCAGCTTTCTCTCATAGAGAGACAAGCTTTTGAGCAGATTTGGGCTCGATTTCACTTCATTTGAACAGAAACACTATTTCAACATTACTGGTCTCAGAAACCTGTAAACTGACAATCTTGAGCATTGAAGTCCTAACATAGGTTTTTGTGCATATAACTTCTAACACATTAAAAACTGTCTTACAGCATTGCAAAAACATTGTATTTCATAAGGCATAAGCATCTTTCAGTTAGGCAAGATTTGCACTGAAAATTGAATGAAGCAGCTTTCTCTCATAGGGAGACAAGGTTTTGAGCAGATTTGGGCTAGATTTCACTTCATTTGAACAGAAGCACTATTTCAACATAACTGGTGTCAGAAACCTGTAAACTGACAATCTTGAGCATTGAAGTCCTAACATAAGTTTTTGTGCATATAACTTCTAACACATTAAAAACTGTCTTACAGCATTGCAAAAACATTGTATTTCATAAGGCATAAGCATCTTTCAGTTTGGCAAGATTTGCACTGAATATTGAATGAAGCAGCTTTCTCTCATAGGGAGACAAGGTTTTGAGCAGATTTGGGCTAGATTTCACTTCATTTGAACAGAAGCACTATTTCAACATTACTGGTCTCAGAAACCTGTAAACTGACAATCTTGAGCATTGAAGTCCTAACATATGTTTTTGTGCATATAACTTCTAACACATTAAAAACGGTCTTACAGCATTGCAAAAACATTGTATTTCATAAGGCATAAGCATCTTTCAGTTTGGCAAGATTTGCACTGAATATTGAATGAAGCAGCTTTCTCTCATAGAGAGACAAGCTTTTGAGCAGATTTGGGCTAGATTTCACTTCATTTGAACAGAAGCACTATTTCAACATTACTGGTCTCAGAAACCTGTAAACTGACAATCTTGAGCATTGAAGTCCTAACATAAGTTTTTGTGCATATAACTTCTAACACATTAAAAACTGTCTTACAGCATTGCAAAAACTTTGTATTTCATAAGGCATAAGCATCTTTCAGTTTGGCAAGATTTGCACTGAATATTGAATGAAGCAGCTTTCTCTCATAGAGAGACAAGCTTTTGAGCAGATTTGGGCTAGATTTCACTTCATTTGAACAGAAGCACTATTTCAACATTACTGGTCTCAGAAACCTGTAAACTGACAATCTTGAGCATTGAAGTCCTAACATAAGTTTTTGTGCATATAACTTCTAACACTTTAAAAACTGTCTTACAGCATTGCAAAAACATTGTATTTCATAAGGCATAAGCATCTTTCAGTTTGGCAAGATTTGCACTGAATATTGAATGAAGCAGCTTTCTCTCATAGAGAGACAAGCTTTTGAGCAGATTTGGGCTAGATTTCACTTCATTTGAACAGAAGCACTATTTCAACATTACTGGTCTCAGAAACCTGTAAACTGACAATCTTGAGCATTGAAGTCCTAACATAAGTTTTTGTGCATATAACTTCTAACACTTTAAAAACTGTCTTACAGCATTGCAAAAACATTGTATTTCATAAGGCATAAGCATCTTTCAGTTTGGCAAGATTTGCACTGAATATTGAATGAAGCAGCTTTCTCTCATAGAGAGACAAGCTTTTGAGCAGATTTGGGCTAGATTTCACTTCATTTGAACAGAAGCACTATTTCAACATAACTGGTCTCAGAAACCTGTAAACTGACAATCTTGACCATTGAAGTCCTAAAATAAGTTTTTGTGCATAGAACTTCTAACACATTAAAAACTGTCTTACAGCATTGCAAAAACATTGTATTTCATAAGGCATAAGCATCTTTCAGTTTGGCAAGATTTGCACTGAATATTGAATGAAGCAGCTTTCTCTCATAGAGAGACAAGCTTTTGAGCAGATTTGGGCTAGATTTCACTTCATTTGAACAGAAGCACTATTTCAACATAACTGGTCTCAGAAACCTGTAAACTGACAATCTTGAGCATTGAAGTCCTAACATAAGTTTTTGTGCATATAACTTCTAACAGATTAAAAACTGTCTTACAGCATTGCAAAAACATTGTATTTCATAAGGCATAAGCATCTTTCAGTTTGGCAAGATTTGGACTGAATATTGAATGAAGCAGCTTTCTCTCATAGGGAGACAAGGTTTTGAGCAGATTTGGGCTAGATTTCACTTCATTTGAACAGAAGCACTATTTCAACATAACTGGTCTCAGAAACCTGTAAACTGACAATCTTGAGCATTGAAGTCCTAACATATGTTTTTGTGCATATAACTTCTAACACATTAAAAACTGTCTTACAGCATTGCAAAAACATTGTATTTCATAAGGCATAAGCATCTTTCAGTTTGGCAAGATTTGCACTGAATATTGAATGAAGCAGCTTTCTCTCATAGAGAGACAAGCTTTTGAGCAGATTTGGGCTAGATTTCACTTCATTTGAACAGAAGCACTATTTCAACATTACTGGTCTCAGAAACCTGTAAACTGACAATCTTGAGCATTGAAGTCCTAACATAAGTTTTTGTGCATATAACTTCCAACACATTAAAAACTGTCTTACAGCATTGCAAAAACATTGTATTTCATAAGGCATAAGCATCTTTCAGTTTGGCAAGATTTGCACTGAATATTGAATGAAGCAGCTTTCTCTCATAGAGAGACAAGCTTTTGAGCAGATTTGGGCTAGATTTCACTTCATTTGAACAGAAGCACTATTTCAACATTACTGGTCTCAGAAACCTGTAAACTGACAATCTTGAGCATTGAAGTCCTAACATATGTTTTTGTGCATATAACTTCTAACACATTAAAAACTGTCTCACTGCATTGCAGAAATCATTTTATTTCATAAGACATAAGCATCTTTCAGTTAGGCAAGATTTGCACTGAATATTGAATGAAGCAGCTTTCTCTCATAGAGAGACAAGCTTTTGAGCAGATTTGGGCTAGATTTCACTTCATTTGAACAGAAGCACTATTTCAACATTACTGGTCTCAGAATCCTGTAAACTGACAATCTTGAGCATTGAAGTCCTAACATAAGTTTTTGTGCATATAACTTCTAACACATTAAAAACTGTCTTACAGCATTGCAAAAACATTGTATTTCATAAGGCATAAGCATCTTTCAGTTTGTCAAGATTTGCACTGAATATTGAAATAAGCAGCTTTCTCTCATAGAGAGACAAAGCTTTTGAGCAGATTTGGGCTCGATTTCACTTCATTTGAACAGAAACACTATTTCAACATTACTGGTCTCAGAAACCTGTAAACTGACAATCTTGAGCATTGAAGTCCTAACATAGGTTTTTGTGCATATAACTTCTAACACATTAAAAACTGTCTTACAGCATTGCAAAAACATTGTATTTCATAAGGCATAAGCATCTTTCAGTTAGGCAAGATTTGCACTGAAAATTGAATGAAGCAGCTTTCTCTCATAGGGAGACAAGGTTTTGAGCAGATTTGGGCTAGATTTCACTTCATTTGAACAGAAGCACTATTTCAACATAACTGGTGTCAGAAACCTGTAAACTGACAATCTTGAGCATTGAAGTCCTAACATAAGTTTTTGTGCATATAACTTCTAACACATTAAAAACTGTCTTACAGCATTGCAAAAACATTGTATTTCATAAGGCATAAGCATCTTTCAGTTTGGCAAGATTTGCACTGAATATTGAATGAAGCAGCTTTCTCTCATAGGGAGACAAGGTTTTGAGCAGATTTGGGCTAGATTTCACTTCATTTGAACAGAAGCACTATTTCAACATTACTGGTCTCAGAAACCTGTAAACTGACAATCTTGAGCATTGAAGTCCTAACATATGTTTTTGTGCATATAACTTCTAACACATTAAAAACGGTCTTACAGCATTGCAAAAACATTGTATTTCATAAGGCATAAGCATCTTTCAGTTTGGCAAGATTTGCACTGAATATTGAATGAAGCAGCTTTCTCTCATAGAGAGACAAGCTTTTGAGCAGATTTGGGCTAGATTTCACTTCATTTGAACAGAAGCACTATTTCAACATTACTGGTCTCAGAAACCTGTAAACTGACAATCTTGAGCATTGAAGTCCTAACATAAGTTTTTGTGCATATAACTTCTAACACTTTAAAAACTGTCTTACAGCATTGCAAAAACATTGTATTTCATAAGGCATAAGCATCTTTCAGTTTGGCAAGATTTGCACTGAATATTGAATGAAGCAGCTTTCTCTCATAGAGAGACAAGCTTTTGAGCAGATTTGGGCTAGATTTCACTTCATTTGAACAGAAGCACTATTTCAACATTACTGGTCTCAGAAACCTGTAAACTGACAATCTTGAGCATTGAAGTCCTAACATAAGTTTTTTGTGCATATAACTTCTAACACTTTAAAAACTGTCTTACAGCATTGCAAAAACATTGTATTTCATAAGGCATAAGCATCTTTCAGTTTGGCAAGATTTGCACTGAATATTGAATGAAGCAGCTTTCTCTCATAGAGAGACAAGCTTTTGAGCAGATTTGGGCTAGATTTCACTTCATTTGAACAGAAGCACTATTTCAACATAACTGGTCTCAGAAACCTGTAAACTGACAATCTTGACCATTGAAGTCCTAAAATAAGTTTTTGTGCATAGAACTTCTAACACATTAAAAACTGTCTTACAGCATTGCAAAAACATTGTATTTCATAAGGCATAAGCATCTTTCAGTTTGGCAAGATTTGCACTGAATATTGAATGAAGCAGCTTTCTCTCATAGAGAGACAAGCTTTTGAGCAGATTTGGGCTAGATTTCACTTCATTTGAACAGAAGCACTATTTCAACATAACTGGTCTCAGAAACCTGTAAACTGACAATCTTGAGCATTGAAGTCCTAACATAAGTTTTTGTGCATATAACTTCTAACAGATTAAAAACTGTCTTACAGCATTGGAAAAACATTGTATTTCATAAGGCATAAGCATCTTTCAGTTTGGCAAGATTTGGACTGAATATTGAATGAAGCAGCTTTCTCTCATAGGGAGACAAGGTTTTGAGCAGATTTGGGCTAGATTTCACTTCATTTGAACAGAAGCACTATTTCAACATAACTGGTCTCAGAAACCTGTAAACTGACAATCTTGAGCATTGAAGTCCTAACATATGTTTTTGTGCATATAACTTCTAACATATTAAAAACTGTCTTACAGCATTGCAAAAACATTGTATTTCATAAGGCATAAGCATCTTTCAGTTTGGCAAGATTTGCACTGAATATTGAATGAAGCAGCTTTCTCTCATAGAGAGACAAGCTTTTGAGCAGATTTGGGCTAGATTTCACTTCATTTGAACAGAAGCACTATTTCAACATTACTGGTCTCAGAAACCTGTAAACTGACAATCTTGAGCATTGAAGTCCTAACATAAGTTTTTGTGCATATAACTTCCAACACATTAAAAACTGTCTTACAGCATTGCAAAAACATTGTATTTCATAAGGCATAAGCATCTTTCAGTTTGGCAAGATTTGCACTGAATATTGAATGAAGCAGCTTTCTCTCATAGAGAGACAAGCTTTTGAGCAGATTTGGGCTAGATTTCACTTCATTTGAACAGAAGCACTATTTCAACATTACTGGTCTCAGAATCCTGTAAACTGACAATCTTGAGCATTGAAGTCCTAACATAAGTTTTTGTGCATATAACTTCTAACACATTAAAAACTGTCTTACAGCATTGCAAAAACATTGTATTTCATAAGGCATAAGCATCTTTCAGTTTGGCAAGATTTGCACTGAATATTGATATAAGCAGCTTTCTCTCATAGAGAGACAAGCTTTTGAGCAGATTTGGGCTCGATTTCACTTCATTTGAACAGAAACACTATTTCAACATTACTGGTCTCAGAAACCTGTAAACTGACAATCTTGAGCATTGAAGTCCTAACATAGGTTTTTGTGCATATAACTTCTAACACATTAAAAACTGTTTAACAGCATTGCAAAAACATTGTATTTCATAAGGCATAAGCATCTTTCAGTTAGGCAAGATTTGCACTGAAAATTGAATGAAGCAGCTTTCTCTCATAGGGAGACAAGGTTTTGAGCAGATTTGGGCTAGATTTCACTTCATTTGAACAGAAGCACTATTTCAACATAACTGGTGTCAGAAAACTGTAAACTGACAATCTTGAGCATTGAAGTCCTAACATAAGTTTTTGTGCATATAACTTCTAAAACATTAAAAACTGTCTTACAGCATTGCAAAAACATTGTATTTCATAAGGCATAAAGCATCTTTCAGTTTGGCAAGATTTGCACTGAATATTGAATGAAGCAGCTTTCTCTCATAGGGAGACAAGGTTTTGAGCAGATTTGGGCTAGATTTCACTTCATTTGAACAGAAGCACTATTTCAACATTACTGGTCTCAGAAACCTGTAAACTGACAATCTTGAGCATTGAAGTCCTAACATATGTTTTTGTGCATATAACTTCTAACACATTAAAAACGGTCTTACAGCATTGCAAAAACATTGTATTTCATAAGGCATAAGCATCTTTCAGTTTGGCAAGATTTGCACTGAATATTGAATGAAGCAGCTTTCTCTCATAGAGAGACAAGCTTTTGAGCAGATTTGGGCTAGATTTCACTTCATTTGAACAGAAGCACTATTTCAACTTTACTGGTCTCAGAAACCTGTAAACTGACAATCTTGAGCATTGAAGTTCTAACATAAGTTTTTGTGTATATAACTTCTAACACATTAAAAACTGTCTTACAGCATTGCAAAAACATTGTATTTCATAAGGCATAAGCATCTTTCAGTTTGGCAAGATTTGCACTGAATATTGAATGAAGCAGCTTTCTCTCATAGAGAGACAAGCTTTTGAGCAGATTTGGGCTAGATTTCACTTCATTTGAACAGAAGCACTATTTCAACATAACTGGTCTCAGAAACCTGTAAACTGACAATCTTGAGCATTGAAGTCCTAACATAAGTTTTTGTGCATATAACTTCTAACAGATTAAAAACTGTCTTACAGCATTGCAAAAACATTGTATTTCATAAGGCATAAGCATCTTTCAGTTTGGCAAGATTTGCACTGAATATTGAATGAAGCAGCTTTCTCTCATAGGGAGACAAGGTTTTGAGCAGATTTGGGCTAGATTTCACTTCATTTGAACAGAAGCACTATTTCAACATTACTGGTCTCAGAAACCTGTAAACTGACAATCTTGAGCATTGAAGTCCTAACATATGTTTTTGTGCATATAACTTCTAACACATTAAAAACTGTCTTACAGCATTGCAAAAACATTGTATTTCATAAGGCATAAGCATCTTTCAGTTTGGCAAGATTTGCACTGAATATTGAATGAAGCAGCTTTCTCTCATAGAGAGACAAGCTTTTGAGCAGATTTGGGCTAGATTTCACTTCATTTGAACAGAAGCACTATTTCAACAATACTGGTCTCAGAAACCTGTAAACTGACAATCTTGAGCATTGAAGTCCTAACATAAGTTTTTGTGCATATAACTTCTAACACTTTAAAAACTGTCTAACTGCATTGCAGAAATCATTTTAATTCATAAGACATAAGCATCTTTCAGTTTGGCAAGATTTGCACTGAATATTGAATGAAGCAGCTTTCTCTCATAGAGAGACAAGCTTTTGAGCAGATATGGGCTAGATTTCACTTCATTTGAACAGAAGCACTATTTCAACATTACTGGTCTCAGAAAACTGTAAACTGACAATCTTGAGCATTGAAGTCCTAACATAAGTTTTTGTGCATATAACTTCTAACACTTTAAAAACTGTCTCACTGCATTGCAGAAATCATTTTAATTCATAAGACATAAGCATCTTTCAGTTTGGCAAGATTTGCACTGAATATTGAATGAAGCAGCTTTCTCTCATAGAGAGACAAGCTTTTGAGCAGATATGGGCTAGATTTCACTTTATTTGAACAGAAGCACTATTTCAACATTACTGGTCTCAGAAACCTGTAAACTGACAATCTTGAGCATTGAAGTCCTAACATATGTTTTTGTGCATATAACTTCTAACACATTAAAAACTGTCTAACAGCATTGCAAAAACATTGTATTTCATAAGGCATAAGCATCTTTCAGTTTGGCAAGATTTGCACTGAATATTGAATGAAGCAGCTTTCTCTCATAGAGAGACAAGCTTTTGAGCAGATTTGGGCTAGATTTCACTTCATTTGAACAGAAGCACTATTTCAACATAACTGGTCTCAGAAAACTGTAAACTGACAATCTTGACCATTGAAGTCCTAAAATAAGTTTTTGTGCATAGAACTTCTAACACATTAAAAACTGTCTTACAGCATTGCAAAAACATTGTATTTCATAAGGCATAAGCATCTTTCAGTTTGGCAAGATTTGCACTGAATATTGAATGAAGCAGCTTTCTCTCATAGAGAGACAAGCTTTTGAGCAGATTTGGGCTAGATTTCACTTCATTTGAACAGAAGCACTATTTCAACATAACTGGTCTCAGAAACCTGTAAACTGACAATCTTGAGCATTGAAGTCCTAACATAAGTTTTTGTGCATATAACTTCTAACAGATTAAAAACTGTCTTACAGCATTGCAAAAACATTGTATTTCATAAGGCATAAGCATCTTTCAGTTTGGCAAGATTTGGACTGAATATTGAATGAAGCAGCTTTCTCTCATAGGGAGACAAGGTTTTGAGCAGATTTGGGCTAGATTTCACTTCATTTGAACAGAAGCACTATTTCAACATAACTGGTCTCAGAAACCTGTAAACTGACAATCTTGAGCATTGAAGTCCTAACATATGTTTTTGTGCATATAACTTCTAACATATTAAAAACTGTCTTACAGCATTGCAAAAACATTGTATTTCATAAGGCATAAGCATCTTTCAGTTTGGCAAGATTTGCACTGAATATTGAATGAAGCAGCTTTCTCTCATAGAGAGACAAGCTTTTGAGCAGATTTGGGCTAGATTTCACTTCATTTGAACAGAAGCACTATTTCAACATTACTGGTCTCAGAAACCTGTAAACTGACAATCTTGAGCATTGAAGTCCTAACATAAGTTTTTGTGCATATAACTTCCAACACATTAAAAACTGTCTTACAGCATTGCAAAAACATTGTATTTCATAAGGCATAAGCATCTTTCAGTTTGGCAAGATTTGCACTGAATATTGAATGAAGCAGCTTTCTCTCATAGAGAGACAAGCTTTTGAGCAGATTTGGGCTAGATTTCACTTCATTTGAACAGAAGCACTATTTCAACATTACTGGTCTCAGAATCCTGTAAACTGACAATCTTGAGCATTGAAGTCCTAACATAAGTTTTTGTGCATATAACTTCTAACACATTAAAAACTGTCTTACAGCATTGCAAAAACATTGTATTTCATAAGGCATAAGCATCTTTCAGTTTGGCAAGATTTGCACTGAATATTGATATAAGCAGCTTTCTCTCATAGAGAGACAAGCTTTTGAGCAGATTTGGGCTCGATTTCACTTCATTTGAACAGAAACACTATTTCAACATTACTGGTCTCAGAAACCTGTAAACTGACAATCTTGAGCATTGAAGTCCTAACATAGGTTTTTGTGCATATAACTTCTAACACATTAAAAACTGTTTAACAGCATTGCAAAAACATTGTATTTCATAAGGCATAAGCATCTTTCAGTTAGGCAAGATTTGCACTGAAAATTGAATGAAGCAGCTTTCTCTCATAGGGAGACAAGGTTTTGAGCAGATTTGGGCTAGATTTCACTTCATTTGAACAGAAGCACTATTTCAACATAACTGGTGTCAGAAAACTGTAAACTGACAATCTTGAGCATTGAAGTCCTAACATAAGTTTTTGTGCATATAACTTCTAAAACATTAAAAACTGTCTTACAGCATTGCAAAAACATTGTATTTCATAAGGCATAAGCATCTTTCAGTTTGGCAAGATTTGCACTGAATATTGAATGAAGCAGCTTTCTCTCATAGGGAGACAAGGTTTTGAGCAGATTTGGGCTAGATTTCACTTCATTTGAACAGAAGCACTATTTCAACATTACTGGTCTCAGAAACCTGTAAACTGACAATCTTGAGCATTGAAGTCCTAACATATGTTTTTGTGCATATAACTTCTAACACATTAAAAACGGTCTTACAGCATTGCAAAAACATTGTATTTCATAAGGCATAAGCATCTTTCAGTTTGGCAAGATTTGCACTGAATATTGAATGAAGCAGCTTTCTCTCATAGAGAGACAAGCTTTTGAGCAGATTTGGGCTAGATTTCACTTCATTTGAACAGAAGCACTATTTCAACTTTACTGGTCTCAGAAACCTGTAAACTGACAATCTTGAGCATTGAAGTTCTAACATAAGTTTTTGTGTATATAACTTCTAACACATTAAAAACTGTCTTACAGCATTGCAAAAACATTGTATTTCATAAGGCATAAGCATCTTTCAGTTTGGCAAGATTTGCACTGAATATTGAATGAAGCAGCTTTCTCTCATAGAGAGACAAGCTTTTGAGCAGATTTGGGCTAGATTTCACTTCATTTGAACAGAAGCACTATTTCAACATAACTGGTCTCAGAAACCTGTAAACTGACAATCTTGAGCATTGAAGTCCTAACATAAGTTTTTGTGCATATAACTTCTAACAGATTAAAAACTGTCTTACAGCATTGCAAAAACATTGTATTTCATAAGGCATAAGCATCTTTCAGTTTGGCAAGATTTGCACTGAATATTGAATGAAGCAGCTTTCTCTCATAGGGAGACAAGGTTTTGAGCAGATTTGGGCTAGATTTCACTTCATTTGAACAGAAGCACTATTTCAACATTACTGGTCTCAGAAACCTGTAAACTGACAATCTTGAGCATTGAAGTCCTAACATATGTTTTTGTGCATATAACTTCTAACACATTAAAAACTGTCTTACAGCATTGCAAAAACATTGTATTTCATAAGGCATAAGCATCTTTCAGTTTGGCAAGATTTGCACTGAATATTGAATGAAGCAGCTTTCTCTCATAGAGAGACAAGCTTTTGAGCAGATTTGGGCTAGATTTCACTTCATTTGAACAGAAGCACTATTTCAACATTACTGGTCTCAGAAACCTGTAAACTGACAATCTTGAGCATTGAAGTCCTAACATAAGTTTTTGTGCATATAACTTCTAACACTTTAAAAACTGTCTCACTGCATTGCAGAAATCATTTTAATTCATAAGACATAAGCATCTTTCAGTTTGGCAAGATTTGCACTGAATATTGAATGAAGCAGCTTTCTCTCATAGAGAGACAAGCTTTTGAGCAGATATGGGCTAGATTTCACTTCATTTGAACAGAAGCACTATTTCAACATTACTGGTCTCAGAAACCTGTAAACTGACAATCTTGAGCATTGAAGTCCTAACATAAGTTTTTGTGCATATAACTTCTAACACTTTAAAAACTGTCTCACTGCATTGCAGAAATCATTTTAATTCATAAGACATAAGCATCTTTCAGTTTGGCAAGATTTGCACTGAATATTGAATGAAGCAGCTTTCTCTCATAGAGAGACAAGCTTTTGAGCAGATATGGGCTAGATTTCACTTTATTTGAACAGAAGCACTATTTCAACATTACTGGTCTCAGAAACCTGTAAACTGACAATCTTGAGCATTGAAGTCCTAACATATGTTTTTGTGCATATAACTTCTAACACATTAAAAACTGTCTAACAGCATTGCAAAAACATTGTATTTCATAAGGCATAAGCATCTTTCAGTTTGGCAAGATTTGCACTGAATATTGAAATAAGCAGCTTTCTCTCATAGAGAGACAAGCTTTTGAGCAGATTTGGGCTCGATTTCACTTCATTTGAACAGAAACACTATTTCAACATTACTGGTCTCAGAAACCTGTAAACTGACAATCTTGAGCATTGAAGTCCTAACATATGTTTTTGTGCATATAACTTCTAACACATTAAAAACGGTCTTACAGCATTGCAAAAACATTGTATTTCATAAGGCATAAGCATCTTTCAGTTTGGCAAGATTTGCACTGAATATTGAATGAAGCAGCTTTCTCTCATAGAGAGACAAGCTTTTGAGCAGATTTGGGCTAGATTTCACTTCATTTGAACAGAAGCACTATTTCAACTTTACTGGTCTCAGAAACCTGTAAACTGACAATCTTGAGCATTGAAGTTCTAACATAAGTTTTTGTGTATATAACTTCTAACACATTAAAAACTGTCTTACAGCATTGCAAAAACATTGTATTTCATAAGGCATAAGCATCTTTCAGTTTGGCAAGATTTGCACTGAATATTGAATGAAGCAGCTTTCTCTCATAGAGAGACAAGCTTTTGAGCAGATTTGGGCTAGATTTCACTTCATTTGAACAGAAGCACTATTTCAACATAACTGGTCTCAGAAACCTGTAAACTGACAATCTTGAGCATTGAAGTCCTAACATAAGTTTTTGTGCATATAACTTCTAACAGATTAAAAACTGTCTTACAGCATTGCAAAAACATTGTATTTCATAAGGCATAAGCATCTTTCAGTTTGGCAAGATTTGCACTGAATATTGAATGAAGCAGCTTTCTCTCATAGGGAGACAAGGTTTTGAGCAGATTTGGGCTAGATTTCACTTCATTTGAACAGAAGCACTATTTCAACATTACTGGTCTCAGAAACCTGTAAACTGACAATCTTGAGCATTGAAGTCCTAACATATGTTTTTGTGCATATAACTTCTAACACATTAAAAACTGTCTTACAGCATTGCAAAAACATTGTATTTCATAAGGCATAAGCATCTTTCAGTTTGGCAAGATTTGCACTGAATATTGAATGAAGCAGCTTTCTCTCATAGAGAGACAAGCTTTTGAGCAGATTTGGGCTAGATTTCACTTCATTTGAACAGAAGCACTATTTCAACATTACTGGTCTCAGAAACCTGTAAACTGACAATCTTGAGCATTGAAGTCCTAACATAAGTTTTTGTGCATATAACTTCTAACACTTTAAAAACTGTCTCACTGCATTGCAGAAATCATTTTAATTCATAAGACATAAGCATCTTTCAGTTTGGCAAGATTTGCACTGAATATTGAATGAAGCAGCTTTCTCTCATAGAGAGACAAGCTTTTGAGCAGATATGGGCTAGATTTCACTTCATTTGAACAGAAGCACTATTTCAACATTACTGGTCTCAGAAACCTGTAAACTGACAATCTTGAGCATTGAAGTCCTAACATAAGTTTTTGTGCATATAACTTCTAACACTTTAAAAACTGTCTCACTGCATTGCAGAAATCATTTTAATTCATAAGACATAAGCATCTTTCAGTTTGGCAAGATTTGCACTGAATATTGAATGAAGCAGCTTTCTCTCATAGAGAGACAAGCTTTTGAGCAGATATGGGCTAGATTTCACTTTATTTGAACAGAAGCACTATTTCAACATTACTGGTCTCAGAAACCTGTAAACTGACAATCTTGAGCATTGAAGTCCTAACATATGTTTTTGTGCATATAACTTCTAACACATTAAAAACTGTCTAACAGCATTGCAAAAACATTGTATTTCATAAGGCATAAGCATCTTTCAGTTTGGCAAGATTTGCACTGAATATTGAAATAAGCAGCTTTCTCTCATAGAGAGACAAGCTTTTGAGCAGATTTGGGCTCGATTTCACTTCATTTGAACAGAAACACTATTTCAACATTACTGGTCTCAGAAACCTGTAAACTGACAATCTTGAGCATTGAAGTCCTAACATAAGTTTTTGTGCATATAACTTCTAACACATTAAAAACTGTCTTACAGCATTGCAAAAACATTGTATTTCATAAGGCATAAGCATCTTTCAGTTTGTCAAGATCTGCTCTGAATATTGAATGAAGCAGCTTTCTCTCATAGAGAGACAACCTGTTGAGCAGATTTGGGCTAGATTTCACTTCATTTGAACAGAAGCACTATTTCAACATTACTGGTCTCAGAAACCTGTAAACTGACAATCTTGAGAATTGAAGTCCTAACATATGTTTTTGTGCATATAACTTCTAACACATTAAAAACTGTCTTACAGCATTGCAAAAACATTGTATTTCATAAGGCATAAGCATCTTTCAGTTAGGCAAGATTTGCACTGAAAATTGAATGAAGCAGCTTTCTCTCATAGAGAGACAAGCTTTTGAGCAGATTTGGGCTCGATTTCACTTCATTTGAACAGAAGCACTATTTCAACATTACTGGTCTCAGAAACCTGTAAACTGACAATCTTGAGCATTGAAGTCCTAACATAAGTGTTTGTGCATATAACTTCTAACACATTAAAAACTGTCTTACAGCATTGCAAAAACATTGTATTTCATAAGGCATAAGCATCTTTCAGTTTGGCAAGATTTGCACTGAATATTGAATGAAGCAGCTTTCTCTCATAGAGAGACAAGCTTTTGAGCAGATTTGGGCTAGATTTCACTTCATTTGAACAGAAGCACTATTTCAACATAACTGGTCTCAGAAACCTGTAAACTGACAATCTTGACCATTGAAGGCCTAAAATAAGTTTTTGTGCATAGAACTTCTAACACATTAAAAACTGTCTCACTGCATTGCAGAAATATTTTTATTTCATAAGACATAAGCATCTTTCAGTTAGGCAAGATTTGCACTGAATATTGAATGAAGCAGCTTTCTCTCATAGAGAGACAAGCTTTTGAGCAGATTTGGGCTAGATTTCACTTCATTTGAACAGAAGCACTATTTCAACATTACTGGTCTCAGAAACCTGTAAACTGACAATCTTGAGCATTGAAGTCCTAACATAAGTTTTTGTGCATATAACTTCTAACAGATTAAACACTGTCTTACAGCATTGCAAAAACATTGTATTTCATAAGGCATAAGCATCTTTCAGTTTGGCAAGATTTGCACTGAATATTGAATGAAGCAGCTTTCTCTCATAGGGAGACAAGGTTTTGAGCAGATTTGGGCTAGATTTCACTTCATTTGAACAGAAGCACTATTTCAACATTACTGGTCTCAGAAACCTGTAAACTGACAATCTTGAGCATTGAAGTCCTAACATATGTTTTTGTGCATATAACTTCTAACACATTAAAAACTGTCTTACAGCATTGCAAAAACATTGTATTTCATAAGGCATAAGCATCTTTCAGTTTGGCAAGATTTGCACTGAATATTGAATGAAGCAGCTTTCTCTCATAGAGAGACAAGCTTTTGAGCAGATTTGGGCTAGATTTCACTTCATTTGAACAGAAGCACTATTTCAACATTACTGGTCTCAGAAACCTGTAAACTGACAATCTTGAGCATTGAAGTCCTAACATAAGTTTTTGTGCATATAACTTCTAACACATTAAAAACTGTCTTACAGCATTGCAAAAACATTGTATTTCATAAGGCATAAGCATCTTTCAGTTTGTCAAGATTTGCTCTGAATATTGAATGAAGCAGCTTTCTCTCATAGAGAGACAACCTGTTGAGCAGATTTGGGCTAGATTTCACTTCATTTGAACAGAAGCACTATTTCAACATTACTGGTCTCAGAAACCTGTAAACTGACAATCTTGAGAATTGAAGTCCTAACATATGTTTTTGTGCATATAACTTCTAACACATTAAAAACTGTCTTACAGCATTGCAAAAACATTGTATTTCATAAGGCATAAGCATCTTTCAGTTTGGCAAGATTTGCACTGAATATTGAAATAAGCAGCTTTCTCTCATAGAGAGACAAGCTTTTGAGCAGATTTGGGCTCGATTTCACTTCATTTGAGCAGAAACACTATTTCAACATTACTGGTCTCAGAAACCTGTAAACTGACAATCTTGAGCATTGAAGTCCTAACATAGGTTTTTGTGCATATAACTTCTAACACATTAAAAACTGTCTTACAGCATTGCAAAAACATTGTATTTCATAAGGCATAAGCATCTTTCAGTTAGGCAGGATTTGCACTGAAAATTGAATGAAGCAGCTTTCTCTCATAGAGAGACAAGCTTTTGAGCAGATTTGGGCTCGATTTCACTTCATTTGAACAGAAGCACTATTTCAACATTACTGGTCTCAGAAACCTGTAAACTGACAATCTTGAGCATTGAAGTCCTAACATAAGTTTTTGTGCATATAACTTCTAACACATTAAAAACTGTCTTACAGCATTGCAAAAACATTGTATTTCATAAGGCATAAGCATCTTTCAGTTTGGCAAGATTTGCACTGAATATTGAATGAAGCAGCTTTCTCTCATAGAGAGACAAGCTTTTGAGCAGATTTGGGCTAGATTTCACTTCATTTGAACAGAAGCACTATTTCAACATAACTGGTCTCAGAAACCTGTAAACTGACAATCTTGACCATTGAAGGCCTAAAATAAGTTTTTGTGCATAGAACTTCTAACACATTAAAAACTGTCTCACTGCATTGCAGAAATATTTTTATTTCATAAGACATAAGCATCTTTCAGTTAGGCAAGATTTGCACTGAATATTGAATGAAGCAGCTTTCTCTCATAGAGAGACAAGCTTTTGAGCAGATTTGGGCTAGATTTCACTTCATTTGAACAGAAGCACTATTTCAACATTACTGGTCTCAGAAACCTGTAAACTGACAATCTTGAGCATTGAAGTCCTAACATAAGTTTTTGTGCATATAACTTCTAACACATTAAAAACTGTCTTACAGCATTGCAAAAACATTGTATTTCATAAGGCATAAGCATCTTTCAGTTTGTCAAGATTTGCTCTGAATATTGAAATAAGCAGCTTTCTCTCATAGAGAGACAACCTGTTGAGCAGATTTGGGCTAGATTTCACTTCATTTGAACAGAAGCACTATTTCAACATTACTGGTCTCAGAAACCTGTAAACTGACAATCTTGAGCATTGAAGTCCTAACTTATGTTTTTGTGCATATAACTTCTAACACATTAAAAACTGTCTTACAGCATTGCAAAAACATTGTATTTCATAAGGCATAAGCATCTTTCAGTTTGGCAAGATTTGCACTGAATATTGAAATAAGCAGCTTTCTCTCATAGAGAGACAAGCTTTTGAGCAGATTTGGGCTCGATTTCACTTCATTTGAACAGAAACACTATTTCAACATTACTGGTCTCAGAAACCTGTAAACTGACAATCTTGAGCATTGAAGTCCTAACATAGGTTTTTGTGCATATAACTTCTAACACATTAAAAACTGTCTTACAGCTTTGCAAAAACATTGTATTTCATAAGGCATAAGCATTTTTCAGTTAGGCAAGATTTGCACTGAAAATTGAATGAAGCAGCTTTCTCTCATAGGGAGACAAGGTTTTGAGCAGATTTGGGCTAGATTTCACTTCATTTGAACAGAAGCACTATTTCAACATAACTGGTGTCAGAAACCTGTAAACTGACAATCTTGAGCATTGAAGTCCTAACATAAGTTTTTGTGCATATAACTTCTAACACATTAAAAACTGTCTTACAGCATTGCAAAAACATTGTATTTCATAAGGCATAAGCATCTTTCAGTTTGGCAAGATTTGCACTGAATATTGAATGAAGCAGCTTTCTCTCATAGGGAGACAAGGTTTTGAGCAGATTTGGGCTAGATTTCACTTCATTTGAACAGAAGCACTATTTCAACATTACTGGTCTCAGAAACCTGTAAACTGACAATCTTGAGCATTGAAGTCCTAACATATGTTTTTGTGCATATAACTTCTAACACATTAAAAACGGTCTTACAGCATTGCAAAAACATTGTATTTCATAAGGCATAAGCATCTTTCAGTTTGGCAAGATTTGCACTGAAAATTGAATGAAGCAGCTTTCTCTCATAGGGAGACAAGGTTTTGAGCAGATTAGGGCTAGATTTCACTTCATTTGAACAGAAGCACTATTTCAACATAACTGGTGTCAGAAACCTGTAAACTGACAATCTTGAGCATTGAAGTCCTAACATAAGTTTTTGTGCATATAACTTCTAAAACATTAAAAACTGTCTTACAGCATTGCAAAAACATTGTATTTCATAAGGCATAAGCATCTTTCAGTTTGGCAAGATTTGCACTGAATATTGAATGAAGCAGCTTTCTCTCATAGGGAGACAAGGTTTTGAGCAGATTTGGGCTAGATTTCACTTCATTTGAACAGAAGCACTATTTCAACATTACTGGTCTCAGAAACCTGTAAACTGACAATCTTGAGCATTGAAGTCCTAACATATGTTTTTGTGCATATAACTTCTAACACATTAAAAACGGTCTTACAGCATTGCAAAAACATTGTATTTCATAAGGCATAAGCATCTTTCAGTTTGGCAAGATTTGCACTGAATATTGAATGAAGCAGCTTTCTCTCATAGAGAGACAAGCTTTTGAGCAGATTTGGGCTAGATTTCACTTCATTTGAACAGAAGCACTATTTCAACTTTACTGGTCTCAGAAACCTGTAAACTGACAATCTTGAGCATTGAAGTTCTAACATAAGTTTTTGTGTATATAACTTCTAACACATTAAAAACTGTCTTACAGCATTGCAAAAACATTGTATTTCATAAGGCATAAGCATCTTTCAGTTTGGCAAGATTTGCACTGAATATTGAATGAAGCAGCTTTCTCTCATAGAGAGACAAGCTTTTGAGCAGATTTGGGCTAGATTTCACTTCATTTGAACAGAAGCACTATTTCAACATAACTGGTCTCAGAAACCTGTAAACTGACAATCTTGAGCATTGAAGTCCTAACATAAGTTTTTGTGCATATAACTTCTAACAGATTAAAAACTGTCTTACAGCATTGCAAAAACATTGTATTTCATAAGGCATAAGCATCTTTCAGTTTGGCAAGATTTGCACTGAATATTGAATGAAGCAGCTTTCTCTCATAGGGAGACAAGGTTTTGAGCAGATTTGGGCTAGATTTCACTTCATTTGAACAGAAGCACTATTTCAACATTACTGGTCTCAGAAACCTGTAAACTGACAATCTTGAGCATTGAAGTCCTAACATATGTTTTTGTGCATATAACTTCTAACACATTAAAAACTGTCTTACAGCATTGCAAAAACATTGTATTTCATAAGGCATAAGCATCTTTCAGTTTGGCAAGATTTGCACTGAATATTGAATGAAGCAGCTTTCTCTCATAGAGAGACAAGCTTTTGAGCAGATTTGGGCTAGATTTCACTTCATTTGAACAGAAGCACTATTTCAACATTACTGGTCTCAGAAACCTGTAAACTGACAATCTTGAGCATTGAAGTCCTAACATAAGTTTTTGTGCATATAACTTCTAACACTTTAAAAACTGTCTCACTGCATTGCAGAAATCATTTTAATTCATAAGACATAAGCATCTTTCAGTTTGGCAAGATTTGCACTGAATATTGAATGAAGCAGCTTTCTCTCATAGAGAGACAAGCTTTTGAGCAGATATGGGCTAGATTTCACTTCATTTGAACAGAAGCACTATTTCAACATTACTGGTCTCAGAAACCTGTAAACTGACAATCTTGAGCATTGAAGTCCTAACATAAGTTTTTGTGCATATAACTTCTAACAGATTAAAAACTGTCTTACAGCATTGCAAAAACATTGTATTTCATAAGGCATAAGCATCTTTCAGTTTGGCAAGATTTGCACTGAATATTGAATAAAGCAGCTTTCTCTCATAGGGAGACAAGGTTTTGAGCAGATTTGGGCTAGATTTCACTTCATTTGAACAGAAGCACTATTTCAACATTACTGGTCTCAGAAACCTGTAAACTGACAATCTTGAGCATTGAAGTCCTAACATATGTTTTTGTGCATATAACTTCTAACACATTAAAAACTGTCTTACAGCATTGCAAAAACATTGTATTTCATAAGGCATAAGCATCTTTCAGTTTGGCAAGATTTGCACTGAATATTGAATGAAGCAGCTTTCTCTCATAGAGAGACAAGCTTTTGAGCAGATTTGGGCTAGATTTCACTTCATTTGAACAGAAGCACTATTTCAACATTACTGGTCTCAGAAACCTGTAAACTGACAATCTTGAGCATTGAAGTCCTAACATAAGTTTTTGTGCATATAACTTCTAACACTTTAAAAACTGTCTCACTGCATTGCAGAAATCATTTTAATTCATAAGACATAAGCATCTTTCAGTTTGGCAAGATTTGCACTGAATATTGAATGAAGCAGCTTTCTCTCATAGAGAGACAAGCTTTTGAGCAGATTTGGGCTAGATTTCACTTCATTTGAACAGAAGCACTATTTCAACATAACTGGTCTCAGAAACCTGTAAACTGACAATCTTGAGCATTGAAGTCCTAACATAAGTTTTTGTGCATATAACTTCTAACAGATTAAAAACTGTCTTACAGCATTGCAAAAACATTGTATTTCATAAGGCATAAGCATCTTTCAGTTTGGCAAGATTTGCACTGAATATTGAATGAAGCAGCTTTCTCTCATAGGGAGACAAGGTTTTGAGCAGATTTGGGCTAGATTTCACTTCATTTGAACAGAAGCACTATTTCAACATTACTGGTCTCAGAAACCTGTAAACTGACAATCTTGAGCATTGAAGTCCTAACATATGTTTTTGTGCATATAACTTCTAACACATTAAAAACTGTCTTACAGCATTGCAAAAACATTGTATTTCATAAGGCATAAGCATCTTTCAGTTTGGCAAGATTTGCACTGAATATTGAATGAAGCAGCTTTCTCTCATAGAGAGACAAGCTTTTGAGCAGATTTGGGCTAGATTTCACTTCATTTGAACAGAAGCACTATTTCAACATTACTGGTCTCAGAAACCTGTAAACTGACAATCTTGAGCATTGAAGTCCTAACATAAGTTTTTGTGCATATAACTTCTAACACTTTAAAAACTGTCTCACTGCATTGCAGAAATCATTTTAATTCATAAGACATAAGCATCTTTCAGTTTGGCAAGATTTGCACTGAATATTGAATGAAGCAGCTTTCTCTCATAGAGAGACAAGCTTTTGAGCAGATATGGGCTAGATTTCACTTCATTTGAACAGAAGCACTATTTCAACATTACTGGTCTCAGAAACCTGTAAACTGACAATCTTGAGCATTGAAGTCCTAACATAAGTTTTTGTGCATATAACTTCTAACAGATTAAAAACTGTCTTACAGCATTGCAAAAACATTGTATTTCATAAGGCATAAGCATCTTTCAGTTTGGCAAGATTTGCACTGAATATTGAATGAAGCAGCTTTCTCTCATAGGGAGACAAGGTTTTGAGCAGATTTGGGCTAGATTTCACTTCATTTGAACAGAAGCACTATTTCAACATTACTGGTCTCAGAAACCTGTAAACTGACAATCTTGAGCATTGAAGTCCTAACATAAGTTTTTGTGCATATAACTTCTAACACATTAAAAACTGTCTTACAGCATTGCAAAAACATTGTATTTCATAAGGCATAAGCATCTTTCAGTTTGTCAAGATTTGCTCTGAATATTGAATGAAGCAGCTTTCTCTCATAGAGAGACAACCTGTTGAGCAGATTTGGGCTAGATTTCACTTCATTTGAACAGAAGCACTATTTCAACATTACTGGTCTCAGAAACCTGTAAACTGACAATCTTGAGCATTGAAGTCCTAACTTATGTTTTTGTGCATATAACTTCTAACACATTAAAAACTGTCTTACAGCATTGCAAAAACATTGTATTTCATAAGGCATAAGCATCTTTCAGTTTGGCAAGATTTGCACTGAATATTGAAATAAGCAGCTTTCTCTCATAGAGAGACAAGCTTTTGAGCAGATTTGGGCTCGATTTCACTTCATTTGAACAGAAACACTATTTCAACATTACTGGTCTCAGAAACCTGTAAACTGACAATCTTGAGCATTGAAGTCCTAACATAGGTTTTTGTGCATATAACTTCTAACACATTAAAAACTGTCTTACAGCATTGCAAAAACATTGTATTTCATAAGGCATAAGCATCTTTCAGTTAGGCAAGATTTGCACTGAAAATTGAATGAAGCAGCTTTCTCTCATAGGGAGACAAGGTTTTGAGCAGATTTGGGCTAGATTTCACTTCATTTGAACAGAAGCACTATTTCAACATAACTGGTGTCAGAAACCTGTAAACTGACAATCTTGAGCATTGAAGTCCTAACATAAGTTTTTGTGCATATAACTTCTAACACATTAAAAACTGTCTTACAGCATTGCAAAAACATTGTATTTCATAAGGCATAAGCATCTTTCAGTTAGGCAAGATTTGCACTGAAAATTGAATGAAGCAGCTTTCTCTCATAGAGAGACAAGCTTTTGAGCAGATTTGGGCTCGATTTCACTTCATTTGAACAGAAGCACTATTTCAACATTACTGGTCTCAGAAACCTGTAAACTGACAATCTTGAGCATTGAAGTCCTAACATAAGTTTTTGTGCATATAACTTCTAACACATTAAAAACTGTCTTACAGCATTGCAAAAACATTGTATTTCATAAGGCATAAGCATCTTTCAGTTTGGCAAGATTTGCACTGAATATTGAATGAAGCAGCTTTCTCTCATAGAGAGACAAGCTTTTGAGCAGATTTGGGCTAGATTTCACTTCATTTGAACAGAAGCACTATTTCAACATAACTGGTGTCAGAAACCTGTAAACTGACAATCTTGAGCATTGAAGTCCTAACATAAGTTTTTGTGCATATAACTTCTAACACATTAAAAACTGTCTTACAGCATTGCAAAAACATTGTATTTCATAAGGCATAAGCATCTTTCAGTTTGGCAAGATTTGCACTGAATATTGAATGAAGCAGCTTTCTCTCATAGGGAGACAAGGTTTTGAGCAGATTTGGGCTAGATTTCACTTCATTTGAACAGAAGCACTATTTCAACATTACTGGTCTCAGAAACCTGTAAACTGACAATCTTGAGCATTGAAGTCCTAACATATGTTTTTGTGCATATAACTTCTAACACATTAAAAACGGTCTTACAGCATTGCAAAAACATTGTATTTCATAAGGCATAAGCATCTTTCAGTTTGGCAAGATTTGCACTGAATATTGAATGAAGCAGCTTTCTCTCATAGAGAGACAAGCTTTTGAGCAGATTTGGGCTAGATTTCACTTCATTTGAACAGAAGCACTATTTCAACATTACTGGTCTCAGAAACCTGTAAACTGACAATCTTGAGCATTGAGTCCTAACATAGGTTTTTGTGCATATAACTTCTAACACATTAATAACTGTCTTACAGCATTGCAAAAACATTGTATTTCATAAGGCATAAGCATCTTTCAGTTAGGCAAGATTTGCACTGAAAATTGAATGAAGCAGCTTTCTCTCATAGAGAGACAAGGTTTTGAGCAGATTTGGGCTAGATTTCACTTCATTTGAACAAAAGCACTATTTCAACATAACTGGTGTCAGAAACCTGTAAACTGACAATCTTGAGCATTGAAGTCCTAACATAAGTTTTTGTGCATATAACTTCTAACACATTAAAAACTGTCTTACA
Source organism: Carassius carassius (assembly GCF_963082965.1). Lineage (NCBI taxonomy): Eukaryota > Metazoa > Chordata > Actinopteri > Cypriniformes > Cyprinidae > Carassius > Carassius carassius. The sequence goes on along the minus strand of NC_081782.1, from coordinate 23,898,770 downwards.
GCATTGCAAAAACATTGTATTTCATAAGGCATAAGCATCTTTCAGTTTGGCAAGATTTGCACTGAAAATTGAATGAAGCAGCTTTCTCTCATAGGGAGACAAGGTTTTGAGCAGACTTGGGCTAGATTTCACTTCATTTGAACAGAAGCACTATTTCAACATAACTGGTGTCAGAAACCTGTAAACTGACAATCTTGAGCATTGAAGTCCTAACATAAGTTTTTGTGCATATAACTTCTAACACATTAAAAACTGTCTTACAGCATTGCAAAAACATTGTATTTCATAAGGCATAAGCATCTTTCAGTTTGGCAAGATTTGCACTGAATATTGATATAAGCAGCTTTCTCTCATAGAGAGACAAGCTTTTGAGCAGATTTGGGCTCGATTTCACTTCATTTGAACAGAAACACTATTTCAACATTACTGGTCTCAGAAACCTGTAAACTGACAATCTTGAGCATTGAAGTCCTAACATAGGTTTTTGTGCATATAACTTCTAACACATTAAAAACTGTTTAACAGCATTGCAAAAACATTGTATTTCATAAGGCATAAGCATCTTTCAGTTAGGCAAGATTTGCACTGAAAATTGAATGAAGCAGCTTTCTCTCATAGGGAGACAAGGTTTTGAGCAGATTTGGGCTAGATTTCACTTCATTTGAACAGAAGCACTATTTCAACATAACTGGTGTCAGAAACCTGTAAACTGACAATCTTGAGCATTGAAGTCCTAACATAAGTTTTTGTGCATATAACTTCTAAAACATTAAAAACTGTCTTACAGCATTGCAAAAACATTGTATTTCATAAGGCATAAGCATCTTTCAGTTTGGCAAGATTTGCACTGAATATTGAATGAAGCAGCTTTCTCTCATAGGGAGACAAGGTTTTGAGCAGATTTGGGCTAGATTTCACTTCATTTGAACAGAAGCACTATTTCAACATTACTGGTCTCAGAAACCTGTAAACTGACAATCTTGAGCATTGAAGTCCTAACATATGTTTTTGTGCAGCTTTCTCTCATAGGGAGACAAGGTTTTGAGCAGATTTGGGCTAGATTTCACTTCATTTGAACAGAAGCACTATTTCAACATAACTGGTGTCAGAAACCTGTAAACTGACAATCTTGAGCATTGAAGTCCTAACATAAGTTTTTGTGCATATAACTTCTAAAACATTAAAAACTGTCTTACAGCATTGCAAAAACATTGTATTTCATAAGGCATAAGCATCTTTCAGTTTGGCAAGATTTGCACTGAATATTGAATGAAGCAGCTTTCTCTCATAGGGAGACAAGGTTTTGAGCAGATTTGGGCTAGATTTCACTTCATTTGAACAGAAGCACTATTTCAACTTTACTGGTCTCAGAAACCTGTAAACTGACAATCTTGAGCATTGAAGTTCTAACATATGTTTTTGTGTATATAACTTCTAACACATTAAAAACTGTCTTACAGCATTGCAAAAACATTGTATTTCATAAGGCATAAGCATCTTTCAGTTTGGCAAGATTTGCACTGAATATTGAATGAAGCAGCTTTCTCTCATAGAGAGACAAGCTTTTGAGCAGATTTGGGCTAGATTTCACTTCATTTGAACAGAAGCACTATTTCAACATTACTGGTCTCAGAAACCTGTAAACTGACAATCTTGAGCATTGAAGTCCTAACATATGTTTTTGTGCATAGAACTTCTAACACATTAAAAACTGTCTTACAGCATTGCAAAAACATTGTATTTCATAAGGCATAAGCATCTTTCAGTTTGGCAAGATTTGCACTGAATATTGAATGAAGCAGCTTTCTCTCATAGAGAGACAAGCTTTTGAGCAGATTTGGGCTAGATTTCACTTCATTTGAACAGAAGCACTATTTCAACATTACTGGTCTCAGAAACCTGTAAACTGACAATCTTGAGCATTGAGTCCTAACATAGGTTTTTGTGCATATAACTTCTAACACATTAAAAACTGTCTTACAGCATTGCAAAAACATTGTATTTCATAAGGCATAAGCATCTTTCAGTTAGGCAAGATTTGCACTGAAAATTGAATGAAGCAGCTTTCTCTCATAGAGAGACAAGGTTTTGAGCAGATTTGGGCTAGATTTCACTTCATTTGAACAAAAGCACTATTTCAACATAACTGGTGTCAGAAACCTGTAAACTGACAATCTTGAGCATTGAAGTCCTAACATAAGTTTTTGTGCATATAACTTCTAACACATTAAAAACTGTCTTACAGCATTGCAAAAACATTGTATTTCATAAGGCATAAGCATCTTTCAGTTTGGCAAGATTTGCACTGAAAATTGAATGAAGCAGCTTTCTCTCATAGGGAGACAAGGTTTTGAGCAGATTTGGGCTAGATTTCACTTCATTTGAACAGAAGCACTATTTCAACATAACTGGTGTCAGAAACCTGTAAACTGACAATCTTGAGCATTGAAGTCCTAACATAAGTTTTTGTGCATATAACTTCTAACACATTAAAAACTGTCTTACAGCATTGCAAAAACATTGTATTTCATAAGGCATAAGCATCTTTCAGTTTGGCAAGATTTGCACTGAATATTGAATGAAGCAGCTTTCTCTCATAGGGAGACAAGGTTTTGAGCAGATTTGGGCTAGATTTCACTTCATTTGAACAGAAGCACTATTTCAACATTACTGGTCTCAGAAACCTGTAAACTGACAATCTTGAGCATTGAAGTCCTAACATATGTTTTTGTGCATATAACTTCTAACACATTAAAAACGGTCTTACAGCATTGCAAAAACATTGTATTTCATAAGGCATAAGCATCTTTCAGTTTGGCAAGATTTGCACTGAATATTGAATGAAGCAGCTTTCTCTCATAGAGAGACAAGCTTTTGAGCAGATTTGGGCTAGATTTCACTTCATTTGAACAGAAGCACTATTTCAACATTACTGGTCTCAGAAACCTGTAAACTGACAATCTTGAGCATTGAAGTCCTAACATAAGTTTTTGTGCATATAACTTCTAACACATTAAAAACTGTCTTACAGCATTGCAAAAACATTGTATTTCATAAGGCATAAGCATCTTTCAGTTTGGCAAGATTTGCACTGAATATTGAATGAAGCAGCTTTCTCTCATAGAGAGACAAGCTTTTGAGCAGATTTGGGCTAGATTTCACTTCATTTGAACAGAAGCACTATTTCAACATTACTGGTCTCAGAAACCTGTAAACTGACAATCTTGAGCATTGAAGTCCAAACATAAGTTTTTGTGCATATAACTTCTAACACTTTAAAAACTGTCTTACAGCATTGCAAAAACATTGTATTTCATAAGGCATAAGCATCTTTCAGTTTGGCAAGATTTGCACTGAATATTGAATGAAGCAGCTTTCTCTCATAGAGAGACAAGCTTTTGAGCAGATTTGGGCTAGATTTCACTTCATTTGAACAGAAGCACTATTTCAACATTACTGGTCTCAGAAACCTGTAAACTGACAATCTTGAGCATTGAAGTCCTAACATAAGTTTTTGTGCATATAACTTCTAACACTTTAAAAACTGTCTTACAGCATTGCAAAACATTGTATTTCATAAGGCATAAGCATCTTTCAGTTTGGCAAGATTTGCACTGAATATTGAATGAAGCAGCTTTCTCTCATAGAGAGACAAGCTTTTGAGCAGATTTGGGCTAGATTTCACTTCATTTGAACAGAAGCACTATTTCAACATAACTGGTCTCAGAAACCTGTAAACTGACAATCTTGACCATTGAAGTCCTAAAATAAGTTTTTGTGCATATAACTTCTAACACATTAAAAACTGTCTTACAGCATTGCAAAAACATTGTATTTCATAAGGCATAAGCATCTTTCAGTTTGGCAAGATTTGCACTGAATATTGAATGAAGCAGCTTTCTCTCATAGAGAGACAAGCTTTTGAGCAGATTTGGGCTAGATTTCACTTCATTTGAACAGAAGCACTATTTCAACATAACTGGTCTCAGAAACCTGTAAACTGACAATCTTGAGCATTGAAGTCCTAACATAAGTTTTTGTGCATATAACTTCTAACAGATTAAAAACTGTCTTACAGCATTGCAAAAACATTGTATTTCATAAGGCATAAGCATCTTTCAGTTTGGCAAGATTTGGACTGAATATTGAATGAAGCAGCTTTCTCTCATAGGGAGACAAGGTTTTGAGCAGATTTGGGCTAGATTTCACTTCATTTGAACAGAAGCACTATTTCAACATAACTGGTCTCAGAAACCTGTAAACTGACAATCTTGAGCATTGAAGTCCTAACATATGTTTTTGTGCATATAACTTCTAACACATTAAAAACTGTCTTACAGCATTGCAAAAACATTGTATTTCATAAGGCATAAGCATCTTTCAGTTTGGCAAGATTTGCACTGAATATTGAATGAAGCAGCTTTCTCTCATAGAGAGACAAGCTTTTGAGCAGATTTGGGCTAGATTTCACTTCATTTGAACAGAAGCACTATTTCAACATTACTGGTCTCAGAAACCTGTAAACTGACAATCTTGAGCATTGAAGTCCTAACATAAGTTTTTGTGCATATAACTTCCAACACATTAAAAACTGTCTTACAGCATTGCAAAAACATTGTATTTCATAAGGCATAAGCATCTTTCAGTTTGGCAAGATTTGCACTGAATATTGAATGAAGCAGCTTTCTCTCATAGAGAGACAAGCTTTTGAGCAGATTTGGGCTAGATTTCACTTCATTTGAACAGAAGCACTATTTCAACATTACTGGTCTCAGAAACCTGTAAACTGACAATCTTGAGCATTGAAGTCCTAACATAAGTTTTTGTGCATATAACTTCTAACACTTTAAAAACTGTCTTACAGCATTGCAAAAACATTGTATTTCATAAGGCATAAGCATCTTTCAGTTTGGCAAGATTTGCACTGAATATTGAATGAAGCAGCTTTCTCTCATAGAGAGACAAGCTTTTGAGCAGATTTGGGCTAGATTTCACTTCATTTGAACAGAAGCACTATTTCAACATTACTGGTCTCAGAAACCTGTAAACTGACAATCTTGAGCATTGAAGTCCTAACATAAGTTTTTGTGCATATAACTTCTAACACTTTAAAAACTGTCTTACAGCATTGCAAAAACATTGTATTTCATAAGGCATAAGCATCTTTCAGTTTGGCAAGATTTGCACTGAATATTGAATGAAGCAGCTTTCTCTCATAGAGAGACAAGCTTTTGAGCAGATTTGGGCTAGATTTCACTTCATTTGAACAGAAGCACTATTTCAACATAACTGGTCTCAGAAACCTGTAAACTGACAATCTTGACTATTGAAGTCCTAAAATAAGTTTTTGTGCATAGAACTTCTAACACATTAAAAACTGTCTCACTGCATTGCAGAAATCATTTTAATTCATAAGACATAAGCATCTTTCAGTTTGGCAAGATTTGCACTGAATATTGAATGAAGCAGCTTTCTCTCATAGAGAGACAAGCTTTTGAGCAGATATGGGCTAGATTTCACTTCATTTGAACAGAAGCACTATTTCAACATTACTGGGCTCAGAAACCTGTAAACTGACAATCTTGAGCATTGAAGTCCTAACATAGGTTTTTGTGCATATAACTTCTAACACATTAAAAACTGTCTTAAAGCATTGCAAAAACATTGTATTTCATAAGGCATAAGCATCTTTCAGTTTGGCAAGATTTGCACTGAATATTGAATGAAGCAGCTTTCTCTCATAGAGAGACAAGCTTTTGAGCAGATTTGGGCTAGATTTCACTTCATTTGAACAGAAGCACTATTTCAACATTACTGGTCTCAGAAACCTGTAAACTGACAATCTTGAGCATTGAAGTCCTAACATAAGTTTTTATGCATATAACTTCTAACACTTTAAAAACTGTCTTACAGCATTGCAAAAACATTGTATTTCATAAGGCATAAGCATCTTTCAGTTTGGCAAGATTTGCACTGAATATTGAATGAAGCAGCTTTCTCTCATAGAGAGACAAGCTTTTGAGCAGATTTGGGCTAGATTTCACTTCATTTGAACAGAAGCACTATTTCAACATTACTGGTCTCAGAAACCTGTAAACTGACAATCTTGAGCATTGAAGTCCTAACATAAGTTTTTGTGCATATAACTTCTAACACTTTAAAAACTGTCTTACAGCATTGCAAAAACATTGTATTTCATAAGGCATAAGCATCTTTCAGTTTGGCAAGATTTGCACTGAATATTGAATGAAGCAGCTTTCTCTCATAGAGAGACAAGCTTTTGAGCAGATTTGGGCTAGATTTCACTTCATTTGAACAGAAGCACTATTTCAACATAACTGGTGTCAGAAACCTGTAAACTGACAATCTTGAGCATTGAAGTCCTAACATAAGTTTTTGTGCATATAACTTCTAACAGATTAAAAACTGTCTTACAGCATTGCAAAAACATTGTATTTCATAAGGCATAAGCATCTTTCAGTTTGGCAAGATTTGGACTGAATATTGAATGAAGCAGCTTTCTCTCATAGGGAGACAAGGTTTTGAGCAGATTTGGGCTAGATTTCACTTCATTTGAACAGAAGCACTATTTCAACATAACTGGTCTCAGAAACCTGTAAACTGACAATCTTGAGCATTGAAGTCCTAACATATGTTTTTGTGCATATAACTTCTAACACATTAAAAACTGTCTTACAGCATTGCAAAAACATTGTATTTCATAAGGCATAAGCATCTTTCAGTTTGGCAAGATTTGCACTGAATATTGAATGAAGCAGCTTTCTCTCATAGAGAGGCAAGCTTTTGAGCAGATTTGGGCTAGATTTCACTTCATTTGAACAGAAGCACTATTTCAACATTTTTGGTCTCAGAAACCTGTAAACTGACAATCTTGAGCATTGAAGTCCTAACATATGTTTTTGTGCATATAACTTCTAACACATTAAAAACTGTCTTACAGCATTGCAAAAACATTGTATTTCATAAGGCATAAGCATCTTTCAGTTTGGCAAGATTTGCACTGAATATTGAATGAAGCAGCTTTCTCTCATAGAGAGACAAGCTTTTGAGCAGATTTGGTCTAGATTTCACTTCATTTGAACACAAGCACTATTTCAACATTACTGGTCTCAGAAACCTGTAAACTGACAATCTTGAGCATTGAAGTCCTAACATATGTTTTTGTGCATATAACTTCTAACACATTAAAAACTGTCTTACAGCATTGCAAAAACATTGTATTTCATAAGGCATAAGCATCTTTCAGTTTGGCAAGATTTTCACTGAATATTGAAATAAGCAGCTTTCTCTCATAGAGAGACAAGCTTTTGAGCAGATTTGGGCTCGATTTCACTTCATTTGAGCAGAAACACTATTTCAACATTACTGGTCTCAGAAACCTGTAAACTGACAATCTTGAGCATTGAAGTCCTAACATAGGTTTTTGTGCATATAACTTCTAACACATTAAAAACTGTCTTACAGCATTGCAAAAACATTGAATTTCATAAGGCATAAGCATCTTTCAGTTAGGCAAGATTTGCACTGAAAATTGAATGAAGCAGCTTTCTCTCATAGGGAGACAAGGTTTTGAGCAGATTTGGGCTAGATTACACTTCATTTGAACAGAAGAACTATTTCAACATAACTGGTGTCAGAAACCTGTAAACTGACAATCTTGAGCATTGAAGTCCTAACATAAGTTTTTGTGCATATAACTTCTAACAGATTAAAAACTGTCTTACAGCATTGCAAAAACATTGTATTTCATAAGGCATAAGCATCTTTCAGTTTGGCAAGATTTGCACTGAATATTGAATGAAGCAGCTTTCTCTCATAGGGAGACAAGGTTTTGAGCAGATTTGGGCTAGATTTCACTTCATTTGAACAGAAGCACTATTTCAACATTACTGGTCTCAGAAACCTGTAAACTGACAATCTTGAGCATTGAAGTCCTAACATATGTTTTTGTGCATATAACTTCTAACACATTAAAAACTGTCTTACAGCATTGCAAAAACATTGTATTTCATAAGGCATAAGCATCTTTCAGTTTGGCAAGATTTGCACTGAATATTGAATGAAGCAGCTTTCTCTCATAGAGAGACAAGCTTTTGAGCAGATTTGGGCTAGATTTCACTTCATTTGAACAGAAGCACTATTTCAACTTTACTGGTCTCAGAAACCTGTAAACTGACAATCTTGAGCATTGAAGTTCTAACATAAGTTTTTGTGTATATAACTTCTAACACATTAAAAACTGTCTTACAGCATTGCAAAAACATTGTATTTCATAAGGCATAAGCATCTTTCAGTTTGGCAAGATTTGCACTGAATATTGAATGAAGCAGCTTTCTCTAATAGAGAGACAAGCTTTTGAGCAGATTTGGGCTAGATTTCACTTCATTTGAACAGAAGCACTATTTCAACATAACTGGTCTCAGAAACCTGTAAACTGACAATCTTGAGCATTGAAGTCCTAACATAAGTTTTTGTGCATATAACTTCTAACAGATTAAAAACTGTCTTACAGCATTGCAAAAACATTGTATTTCATAAGGCATAAGCATCTTTCAGTTTGGCAAGATTTGCACTGAATATTGAATGAAGCAGCTTTCTCTCATAGGGAGACAAGGTTTTGAGCAGATTTGGGCTAGATTTCACTTCATTTGAACAGAAGCACTATTTCAACATTACTGGTCTCAGAAACCTGTAAAATGACAATCTTGAGCATTGAAGTCCTAACATATGTTTTTGTGCATATAACTTCTAACACATTAAAAACTGTCTTACAGCATTGCAAAAACATTGTATTTCATAAGGCATAAGCATCTTTCAGTTTGGCAAGATTTGCACTGAATATTGAATGAAGCAGCTTTCTCTCATAGAGAGGCAAGCTTTTGAGCAGATTTGGGCTAGATTTCACTTCATTTGAACAGAAGCACTATTTCAACATTTTTGGTCTCAGAAACCTGTAAACTGACAATCTTGAGCATTGAAGTCCTAACATATGTTTTTGTGCATATAACTTCTAACACATTAAAAACTGTCTTACAGCATTGCAAAAACATTGTATTTCATAAGGCATAAGCATCTTTCAGTTTGGCAAGATTTGCACTGAATATTGAATGAAGCAGCTTTCTCTCATAGAGAGACAAGCTTTTGAGCAGATTTGGGCTAGATTTCACTTCATTTGAACACAAGCACTATTTCAACATTACTGGTCTCAGAAACCTGTAAACTGACAATCTTGAGCATTGAAGTCCTAACATATGTTTTTGTGCATATAAGTTCTAACACATTAAAAACTGTCTTACAGCATTGCAAAAACATTGTATTTCATAAGGCATAAGCATCTTTCAGTTTGGCAAGATTTGCACTGAATATTGAATGAAGCAGCTTTCTCTCATAGGGAGACAAGGTTTTGAGCAGATTTGGGCTAGATTTCACTTCATTTGAACAAAAGCACTATTTCAACATAACTGGTCTCAGAAACCTGTAAACTGACAATCTTGAGCATTGAAGTCCTAACATATGTTTTTGTGCATATAACTTCTAACACATTAAAAACTGTCTTACAGCATTGCAAAAATATTGTATTTCATAAGGCATAAGCATCTTTCAGTTTGGCAAGATTTGCACTGAATATTGAATGAAGCAGCTTTCTCTCATAGAGAGACAAGCTTTTGAGCAGATTTGGGCTAGATTTCACTTCATTTGAACAGAAGCACTATTTCAACATTACTGGTCTCAGAAACCTGTAAACTGACAATCTTGAGCATTGAAGTCCTAACATATGTTTTTGTGCATATAACTTCTAACACATTAAAAACTGTCTTACAGCATTGCAAAAACATTGTATTTCATAAGGCATAAGCATCTTTCAGTTTGGCAAGATTTGCACTGAATATTGAAATAAGCAGCTTTCTCTCATAGAGAGACAAGCTTTTGAGCAGATTTGGGCTCGATTTCACTTCATTTGAACAGAAACACTATTTCAACATTACTGGTCTCAGAAACCTGTAAACTGACAATCTTGAGCATTAAAGTCCTAACATAGGTTTTTGTGCATATAACTTCTAACACATTAAAAACTGTCTACAGCATTGCAAAAACATTGTATTTCATAAGGCATAAGCATCTTTCAGTTAGGCAAGATTTGCACTGAAAATTGAATGAAGCAGCTTTCTCTCATAGGGAGACAAGGTTTTGAGCAGATTTGGGCTAGATTTCACTTCATTTGAACAGAAGCACTATTTCAACATAACTGGTGTCAGAAACCTGTAAACTGACAATCTTGAGCATTGAAGTCCTAACATATGTTTTTGTGCATATAACTTCTAACACATTAAAAACTGTCTTACAGCATTGCAAAAACATTGTATTTCATAAGGTATAAGCATCTTTCAGTTTGGCAAGATTTGCACTGAATATTGAATGAAGCAGCTTTCTCTCATAGAGAGACAAGTTTTTGAGCAGATTTGGGCTAGATTTCACTTCATTTGAACAGAAGCACTATTTCAACTTTACTGGTCTCAGAAACCTGTAAACTGACAATCTTGAGCATTGAAGTTCTAACATAAGTTTTTGTGTATATAACTTCTAACACATTAAAAACTGTCTTACAGCATTGCAAAAACATTGTATTTCATAAGGCATAAGCATCTTTCAGTTTGGCAAGATTTGCACTGAATATTGAATGAAGCAGCTTTCTCTCATAGAGAGACAAGCTTTTGAGCAGATTTGGGCTAGATTTCACTTCATTTGAACAGAAGCACTATTTCAACATAACTGGTCTCAGAAACCTGTAAACTGACAATCTTGAGCATTGAAGTCCTAACATAAGTTTTTGTGCATATAACTTCTAACAGATTAAAAACTGTCTTACAGCATTGCAAAAACATTGTATTTCATAAGGCATAAGCATCTTTCAGTTTGGCAAGATTTGCACTGAATATTGAATGAAGCAGCTTTCTCTCATAGGGAGACAAGGTTTTGAGCAGATTTGGGCTAGATTTCACTTCATTTGAACAGAAGCACTATTTCAACATTACTGGTCTCAGAAACCTGTAAACTGACAATCTTGAGCATTGAAGTCCTAACATATGTTTTTGTGCATATAACTTCTAACACATTAAAAACTGTCTTACAGCATTGCAAAAACATTGTATTTCATAAGGCATTAGCATCTTCAGTTTGGCAAGATTTGCACTGAATATTGAATGAAGCAGCTTTCTCTCATAGAGAGGCAAGCTTTTGAGCAGATTTGGGCTAGGTTTCACTTCATTTGAACAGAAGCACTATTTCAACATTTTTGGTCTCAGAAACCTGTAAACTGACAATCTTGAGCATTGAAGTCCTAACATATGTTTTTGTGCATATAACTTCTAACACATTAAAAACTGTCTTACAGCATTGCAAAAACATTGTATTTCGTAAGGCATAAGCATCTTTCAGTTTGGCAAGATTTGCACTGAATATTGAATGAAGCAGCTTTCTCTCACAGAGAGACAAGCTTTTGAGCAGATTTGGGCTAGATTTCACTTCATTTGAACACAAGCACTATTTCAACATTACTGGTCTCAGAAACCTGTAAACTGACAATCTTGAGCATTGAAGTCCTAACATATGTTTTTGTGCATATAACTTCTAACACATTAAAAACTGTCTTACAGCATTGCAAAAACATTGTATTTCATAAGGCATAAGCATCTTTCAGTTTGGCAAGATTTGCACTGAATATTGAATGAAGCAGCTTTCTCTCATAGGGAGACAAGGTTTTGAGCAGATTTGGGCTAGATTTCACTTCATTTGAACAAAAGCACTATTTCAACATAACTGGTCTCAGAAACCTGTAAACTGACAATCTTGAGCATTGAAGTCCTAACATATGTTTTTGTGCATATAACTTCTAACACATTAAAAACTGTCTTACAGCATTACAAAAACATTGTATTTCATAAGGCATAAGCATCTTTCAGTTTGGCAAGATTTGCACTGAATATTGAATGAAGCAGCTTTCTCTCATAGAGAGACAAGCTTTTGAGCAGATTTGGGCTAGATTTCACTTCATTTGAACAGAAGCACTATTTCAACATTACTGGTCTCAGAAACCTGTAAACTGACAATCTTGAGCATTGAAGTCCTAACATAAGTTTTTGTGCATATAACTTCCAACACATTAAAAACTGTCTTACAGCATTGCAAAAACATTGTATTTCATAAGGCATAAGCATCTTTCAGTTTGGCAAGATTTGCACTGAATATTGAATGAAGCAGCTTTCTCTCATAGAGAGACAAGCTTTTGAGCAGATTTGGGCTAGATTTCACTTAATTTGAACAGAAGCACTATTTCAACATTACTGGTCTCAGAAACCTGTAAACTGACAATCTTGAGCATTGAAGTCCTAACATAAGTTTTTGTGCATATAACTTCTAACACTTTAAAAACTGTCTTACAGCATTGCAAAAACATTGTATTTCATAAGGCATAAGCATCTTTCAGTTTGGCAAGATTTGCACTGAATATTGAATGAAGCAGCTTTCTCTCATAGAGAGACAAGCTTTTGAGCAGATTTGGGCTAGATTTCACTTCATTTGAACAGAAGCACTATTTCAACATAACTGGTCTCAGAAACCTGTAAACTGACAATCTTGAGCATTGAAGTCCTAACATAGGTTTTTGTGCATATAACTTCTAACACATTAAAAACTGTCTTACAGCATTGCAAAAACATTGTATTTCATAAGGCATAAGCATCTTTCAGTTAGGCAAGATTTGCACTGAATATTGAATGAAGCAGCTTTCTCTCATAGGGAGACAAGGTTTTGAGCAGATTTGGGCTAGATTTCACTTCATTTGAACAGAAGCACTATTTCAACATAACTGGTGTCAGAAACCTGTAAGCTGACAATCTTGAGCATTGAAGTCCTAACATAAGTTTTTGTGCATATAACTTCTAACACATTAAAAACTGTCTTACAGCATTGCAAAAACATTGTATTTCATAAGGCATAAGCGTCTTTCAGTTTGGCAAGATTTGCACTGAATATTGAATGAAGCAGCTTTCTCTCATAGGGAGACAAGGTTTTGAGCAGATTTGGGCTAGATTTCACTTCATTTGAACAGAAGCACTATTTCAACATTACTGGTCTCAGAAACCTGTAAACTGACAATCTTGAGCATTGAAGTCCTAACATATGTTTTTGTGCATATAACTTCTAACACATTAAAAACTGTCTCACTGCATTGCAGAAATCATTTTATTTCATAAGACATAAGCATCTTTCAGTTAGGCAAGATTTGCACTGAATATTGAATGAAGCAGCTTTCTCTCATAGAGAGACAAGCTTTTGAGCAGATTTGGGCTAGATTTCACTTCATTTGAACAGAAGCACTATTTCAACATTACTGGTCTCAGAATCCTGTAAACTGACAATCTTGAGCATTGAAGTCCTAACATAAGTTTTTGTGCATATAACTTCTAACACATTAAAAACTGTCTTACAGCATTGCAAAAACATTGTATTTCATAAGGCATAAGCATCTTTCAGTTTGTCAAGATTTGCTCTGAATATTGAATGAAGCAGCTTTCTCTCATAGAGAGACAACCTGTTGAGCAGATTTGGGCTAGATTTCACTTCATTTGAACAGAAGCACTATTTCAACATTACTGTTCTCAGAAACCTGTAAACTGACAATCTTGAGCATTGAAGCCCTAACATATGTTTTTGTGCATATAACTTCTAACACATTAAAAACTGTCTTACAGCATTGCAAAAACATTGTATTTCATAAGGCATAAGCATCTTTCAGTTTGGCAAGATTTGCACTGAATATTGAAATAAGCAGCTTTCTCTCATAGAGAGACAAGCTTTTGAGCAGATTTGGGCTCGATTTCACTTCATTTGAACAGAAGAACTATTTCAACATAACTGGTGTCAGAAACCTGTAAACTGACAATCTTGAGCATTGAAGTCCTAACATAAGTTTTTGTGCATATAACTTCTAACACATTAAAAACTGTCTTACAGCATTGCAAAAACATTGTATTTCATAAGGCATAAGCATCTTTCAGTTTGGCAAGATTTGCACTGAATATTGAATGAAGCAGCTTTCTCTCATAGAGAGGCAAGCTTTTGAGCAGATTTGGGCTAGGTTTCACTTCATTTGAACAGAAGCACTATTTCAACATTTTTGGTCTCAGAAACCTGTAAACTGACAATCTTGAGCAGTGAAGTCCTAACATATGTTTTTGTGCATATAACTTCTAACACATTAAAAACTGTCTTACAGCATTGCAAAAACATTGTATTTCGTAAGGCATAAGCATCTTTCAGTTTGGCAAGATTTGCACTGAATATTGAATGAAGCAGCTTTCTCTCACAGAGAGACAAGCTTTTGAGCAGATTTGGGCTAGATTTCACTTCATTTGAACACAAGCACTATTTCAACATTACTGGTCTCAGAAACCTGTAAACTGACAATCTTGAGCATTGAAGTCCTAACATATGTTTTTGTGCATATAACTTCTAACACATTAAAAACTGTCTTACAGCATTGCAAAAACATTGTATTTCATAAGGCATAAGCATCTTTCAGTTTGGCAAGATTTGCACTGAATATTGAATGAAGCAGCTTTCTCTCATAGGGAGACAAGGTTTTGAGCAGATTTGGGCTAGATTTCACTTCATTTGAACAAAAGCACTATTTCAACATAACTGGTCTCAGAAACCTGTAAACTGACAATCTTGAGCATTGAAGTCCTAACATATGTTTTTGTGCATATAACTTCTAACACATTAAAAACTGTCTTACAGCATTACAAAAACATTGTATTTCATAAGGCATAAGCATCTTTCAGTTTGGCAAGATTTGCACTGAATATTGAATGAAGCAGCTTTCTCTCATAGAGAGACAAGCTTTTGAGCAGATTTGGGCTAGATTTCACTTCATTTGAACAGAAGCACTATTTCAACATTACTGGTCTCAGAAACCTGTAAACTGACAATCTTGAGCATTGAAGTCCTAACATAAGTTTTTGTGCATATAACTTCCAACACATTAAAAACTGTCTTACAGCATTGCAAAAACATTGTATTTCATAAGGCATAAGCATCTTTCAGTTTGGCAAGATTTGCACTGAATATTGAATGAAGCAGCTTTCTCTCATAGAGAGACAAGCTTTTGAGCAGATTTGGGCTAGATTTCACTTAATTTGAACAGAAGCACTATTTCAACATTACTGGTCTCAGAAACCTGTAAACTGACAATCTTGAGCATTGAAGTCCTAACATAAGTTTTTGTGCATATAACTTCCAACACATTAAAAACTGTCTTACAGCATTGCAAAAACATTGTATTTCATAAGGCATAAGCATCTTTCAGTTTGGCAAGATTTGCACTGAATATTGAATGAAGCAGCTTTCTCTCATAGAGAGACAAGCTTTTGAGCAGATTTGGGCTAGATTTCACTTAATTTGAACAGAAGCACTATTTCAACATTACTGGTCTCAGAAACCTGTAAACTGACAATCTTGAGCATTGAAGTCCTAACATAAGTTTTTGTGCATATAACTTCTAACACTTTAAAAACTGTCTTACAGCATTGCAAAAACATTGTATTTCATAAGGCATAAGCATCTTTCAGTTTGGCAAGATTTGCACTGAATATTGAATGAAGCAGCTTTCTCTCATAGAGAGACAAGCTTTTGAGCAGATTTGGGCTAGATTTCACTTCATTTGAACAGAAGCACTATTTCAACATAACTGGTCTCAGAAACCTGTAAACTGACAATCTTGAGCATTGAAGTCCTAACATAGGTTTTTGTGCATATAACTTCTAACACATTAAAAACTGTCTTACAGCATTGCAAAAACATTGTATTTCATAAGGCATAAGCATCTTTCAGTTTGTCAAGATTTGCTCTGAATATTGAATGAAGCAGCTTTCTCTCATAGAGAGACAACCTGTTGAGCAGATTTGGGCTAGATTTCACTTCATTTGAACAGAAGCACTATTTCAACATTACTGTTCTCAGAAACCTGTAAACTGACAATCTTGAGCATTGAAGTCCTAACATATGTTTTTGTGCATATAACTTCTAACACATTAAAAACTGTCTTACAGCATTGCAAAAACATTGTATTTCATAAGGCATAAGCATCTTTCAGTTTGGCAAGATTTGCACTGAATATTGAAATAAGCAGCTTTCTCTCATAGAGAGACAAGCTTTTGAGCAGATTTGGGCTCGATTTCACTTCATTTGAACAGAAACACTATTTCAACATTACTGGTCTCAGAAACCTGTAAACTGACAATCTTGAGCATTGAAGTCCTAACATATGTTTTTGTGCATATAACTTCTAACACATTAAAAACTGTCTTACAGCATTGCTAAAACATTGTATTTCATAAGGCATAAGCATCTTTCAGTTTGGCAAGATTTGCACTGAATATTGAAATAAGCAGCTTTCTCTCATAGAGAGACAAGCTTTTGAGCAGATTTGGGCTCGATTTCACTTCATTTGAGCAGAAACACTATTTCAACATTACTGGTCTCAGAAACCTGTAAACTGACAATCTTGAGCATTGAAGTCCTAACATAGGTTTTTGTGCATATAACTTCTAACACATTAAAAACTGTCTTACAGCATTGCAAAAACATTGTATTTCATAAGGCATAAGCATCTTTCAGTTAGGCAAGATTTGCACTAAAAATTGAATGAAGCAGCTTTCTCTCATAGGGAGACAAGGTTTTGAGCAGATTTGGGCTAGATTTCACTTCATTTGAACAGAAGAACTATTTCAACATAACTGGTGTCAGAAACCTGTAAACTGACAATCTTGAGCATTGAAGTCCTAACATAAGTTTTTGTGCATATAACTTCTAACACATTAAAAACTGTCTTACAGCATTGCAAAAACATTGTATTTCATAAGGCATAAGCATCTTTCAGTTTGGCAAGATTTGCACTGAATATTGAATGAAGCAGCTTTCTCTCATAGAGAGACAAGGTTTTGAGCAGATTTGGGCTAGATTTCACTTCATTTGAACAGAAGCACTATTTCAACTTTACTGGTCTCAGAAACCTGTAAACTGACAATCTTGAGCATTGAAGTTCTAACATAAGTTTTTGTGTATATAACTTCTAACACATTAAAAACTGTCTTACAGCATTGCAAAAACATTGTATTTCATAAGGCATAAGCATCTTTCAGTTTGGCAAGATTTGCACTGAATATTGAATGAAGCAGCTTTCTCTCATAGAGAGACAAGCTTTTGAGCAGATTTGGGCTAGATTTCACTTCATTTGAACAGAAGCACTATTTCAACATAACTGGTCTCAGAAACCTGTAAACTGACAATCTTGAGCATTGAAGTCCTAACATATGTTTTTGTGCATATAACTTCTAACACATTAAAAACTGTCTTACAGCATTGCAAAAACATTGTATTTCATAAGGCATAAGCATCTTTCAGTTTGGCAAGATTTGCACTGAATATTGAATGAAGCAGCTTTCTCTCATAGGGAGACAAGGTTTTGAGCAGATTTGGGCTAGATTTCACTTCATTTGAACAAAAGCTCTATTTCAACATAACTGGTCTCAGAAACCTGTAAACTGACAATCTTGAGCATTGAAGTCCTAACATATGTTTTTGTGCATATAACTTCTAACACATTAAAAACTGTCTTACAGCATTGCAAAAACATTGTATTTCATAAGGCATAAGCATCTTTCAGTTTGGCAAGATTTGCACTGAATATTGAATGAAGCAGCTTTCTCTCATAGGGAGACAAGGTTTTGAGCAGATTTGGGCTAGATTTCACTTCATTTGAACAGAAGCACTATTTCAACATTACTGGTCTCAGAAACCTGTAAACTGACAATCTTGAGCATTGAAGTCCTAACATAAGTTTTTGTCCATATAACTTCTAACACATTAAAAACTGTCTTACAGCATTGCAAAAACATTGTATTTCATAAGGCATAAGCATCTTTCAGTTTGGCAAGATTTGCACTGAATATTGAATGAAGCAGCTTTCTCTCATAGGGAGACAAGGTTTTGAGCAGATTTGGGCTAGATTTCACTTCATTTGAACAGAAGCACTATTTCAACATAACTGGTCTCAGAAACCTGTAAACTGACAATCTTGACCATTGAAGGCCTAAAATAAGTTTTTGTGCATAGAACTTCTAACACATTAAAAACAGTCTCACTGCATTGCAGAAATCAATTTATTTTATAAGACATAAGCATCTTTCAGTTAGGCAAGATTTGCACTGAATATTGAATGAAGCAGCTTTCTCTCATAGAGAGACAACCTGTTGAGCAGATTTGGGCTAGATTTCACTTCATTTGAACAGAAGCACTATTTCAACATTACTGGTCTCAGAAACCTGTAAACTGACAATCTTGAGCATTGAAGTCCTAACATAAGTTTTTGTGCATATAACTTCTAACACATTAAAAACTGTCTTACAGCATTGCAAAAACATTGTATTTCATAAGGCATAAGCATCTTTCAGTTTGGCAAGATTTGCACTGAATATTGAATGAAGCAGCTTTCTCTCATAGAGAGACAAGCTTTTGAGCAGATTTGGGCTAGATTTCACTTCATTTGAACAGAAGCACTATTTCAACATAACTGGTCTCAGAAACCTGTAAACTGACAATCTTGAGCATTGAAGTCCTAACATAGGTTTTTGTGCATATAACTTCTAACACATTAAAAACTGTCTTACAGCTTTGCAAAAACATTGTATTTCATAAGGCATAAGCATCTTTCAGTTAGGCAAGATTTGCACTGAATATTGAATGAAGCAGCTTTCTCTCATAGGGAGACAAGGTTTTGAGCAGATTTGGGCTAGATTTCACTTCATTTGAACAGAAGCACTATTTCAACATAACTGGTGTCAGAAACCTGTAAACTGACAATCTTGAGCATTGAAGTCCTAACATAAGTTTTTGTGCATATAACTTCTAACACATTAAAAACTGTCTTACAGCATTGCAAAAACATTGTATTTCATAAGGCATAAGCGTCTTTCAGTTTGGCAAGATTTGCACTGAATATTGAATGAAGCAGCTTTCTCTCATAGGGAGACAAGGTTTTGAGCAGATTTGGGCTAGATTTCACTTCATTTGAACAGAAGCACTATTTCAACATTACTGGTCTCAGAAACCTGTAAACTGACAATCTTGAGCATTGAAGTCCTAACATATGTTTTTGTGCATATAACTTCTAACACATTAAAAACTGTCTCACTGCATTGCAGAAATCATTTTATTTCATAAGACATAAGCATCTTTCAGTTAGGCAAGATTTGCACTGAATATTGAATGAAGCAGCTTTCTCTCATAGAGAGACAAGCTTTTGAGCAGATTTGGGCTAGATTTCACTTCATTTGAACAGAAGCACTATTTCAACATTACTGGTCTCAGAATCCTGTAAACTGACAATCTTGAGCATTGAAGTCCTAACATAAGTTTTTGTGCATATAACTTCTAACACATTAAAAACTGTCTTACAGCATTGCAAAAACATTGTATTTCATAAGGCATAAGCATCTTTCAGTTTGTCAAGATTTGCTCTGAATATTGAATGAAGCAGCTTTCTCTCATAGAGAGACAACCTGTTGAGCAGATTTGGGCTAGATTTCACTTCATTTGAACAGAAGCACTATTTCAACATTACTGTTCTCAGAAACCTGTAAACTGACAATCTTGAGCATTGAAGTCCTAACATATGTTTTTGTGCATATAACTTCTAACACATTAAAAACTGTCTTACAGCATTGCAAAAACATTGTATTTCATAAGGCATAAGCATCTTTCAGTTTGGCAAGATTTGCACTGAATATTGAAATAAGCAGCTTTCTCTCATAGAGAGACAAGCTTTTGAGCAGATTTGGGCTCGATTTCACTTCATTTGAACAGAAACACTATTTCAACATTACTGGTCTCAGAAACCTGTAAACTGACAATCTTGAGCATTGAAGTCCTAACATATGTTTTTGTGCATATAACTTCTAACACATTAAAAACTGTCTTACAGCATTGCAAAAACATTGTATTTCATAAGGCATAAGCATCTTTCAGTTTGGCAAGATTTGCACTGAATATTGAAATAAGCAGCTTTCTCTCATAGAGGGACAAGCTTTTGAGCAGATTTGGGCTCGATTTCACTTCATTTGAGCAGAAACACTATTTCAACATTACTGGTCTCAGAAACCTGTAAACTGACAATCTTGAGCATTGAAGTCCTAACATAGGTTTTTGTGCATATAACTTCTAACACATTAAAAACTGTCTTACAGCATTGCAAAAACATTGTATTTCATAAGGCATAAGCATCGTTCAGTTAGGCAAGATTTGCACTGAAAATTGAATGAAGCAGCTTTCTCTCATAGGGAGACAAGGTTTTGAGCAGATTTGGGCTAGATTTCACTTCATTTGAACAGAAGAACTATTTCAACATAACTGGTGTCAGAAACCTGTAAACTGACAATCTTGAGCATTGAAGTCCTAACATAAGTTTTTGTGCATATAACTTCTAACACATTAAAAACTGTCTTACAGCATTGCAAAAACATTGTATTTCATAAGGCATAAGCATCTTTCAGTTTGGCAAGATTTGCACTGAATATTGAATGAAGCAGCTTTCTCTCATAGAGAGACAAGCTTTTGAGCAGATTTGGGCTAGATTTCACTTCATTTGAACAGAAGCACTATTTCAACTTTACTGGTCTCAGAAACCTGTAAACTGACAATCTTGAGCATTGAAGTTCTAACATAAGTTTTTGTGTATATAACTTCTAACACATTAAAAACTGTCTTACAGCATTGCAAAAACATTGTATTTCATAAGGCATAAGCATCTTTCAGTTTGGCAAGATTTGCACTGAATATTGAATGAAGCAGCTTTCTCTCATAGAGAGACAAGCTTTTGAGCAGATTTGGGCTAGATTTCACTTCATTTGAACAGAAGCACTATTTCAACATAACTGGTCTCAGAAACCTGTAAACTGACAATCTTGAGCATTGAAGTCCTAACATATGTTTTTGTGCATATAACTTCTAACACATTAAAAACTGTCTTACAGCATTGCAAAAACATTGTATTTCATAAGGCATAAGCATCTTTCAGTTTGGCAAGATTTGCACTGAATATTGAATGAAGCAGCTTTCTCTCATAGGGAGACAAGGTTTTGAGCAGATTTGGGCTAGATTTCACTTCATTTGAACAAAAGCACTATTTCAACATAACTGGTCTCAGAAACCTGTAAACTGACAATCTTGAGCATTGAAGTCCTAACATATGTTTTTGTGCATATAACTTCTAACACATTAAAAACTGTCTTACAGCATTGCAAAAACATTGTATTTCATAAGACATAAGCATCTTTCAGTTTGGCAAGATTTGCACTGAATATTGAATGAAGCAGCTTTCTCTCATAGGGAGACAAGGTTTTGAGCAGATTTGGGCTAGATTTCACTTCATTTGAACAGAAGCACTATTTCAACATTACTGGTCTCAGAAACCTGTAAACTGACAATCTTGAGCATTGAAGTCCTAACATATGTTTTTGTGCATATAACTTCTAACACATTAAAAACTGTCTTACAGCATTGCAAAAACATTGTATTTCATAAGGCATAAGCATCTTCAGTTTGGCAAGATTTGCACTGAATATTGAATGAAGCAGCTTTCTCTCATAGAGAGGCAAGCTTTTGAGCAGATTTGGGCTAGATTTCACTTCATTTGAACAGAAGCACTATTTCAACATTTTTGGTCTCAGAAACCTGTAAACTGACAATCTTGAGCATTGAAGTCCTAACATATGTTTTTGTGCATATAACTTCTAACACATTAAAAACTGTCTTACAGCATTGCAAAAACATTGTATTTCGTAAGGCATAAGCATCTTTCAGTTTGGCAAGATTTGCACTGAATATTGAATGAAGCAGCTTTCTCTCACAGAGAGACAAGCTTTTGAGCAGATTTGGGCTAGATTTCACTTCATTTGAACACAAGCACTATTTCAACATTACTGGTCTCAGAAACCTGTAAACTGACAATCTTGAGCATTGAAGTCCTAACATATGTTCTTGTGCATATAACTTCTAACACATTAAAAACTGTCTTACAGCATTGCAAAAACATTGTATTTCATAAGGCATAAGCATCTTTCAGTTTGGCAAGATTTGCACTGAATATTGAATGAAGCAGCTTTCTCTCATAGGGAGACAAGGTTTTGAGCAGATTTGGGCTAGATTTCACTTCATTTGAACAAAAGCACTATTTCAACATAACTGGTCTCAGAAACCTGTAAACTGACAATCTTGAGCATTGAAGTCCTAACATATGTTTTTGTGCATATAACTTCTAACACATTAAAAACTGTCTTACAGCATTGCAAAAACATTGTATTTCATAAGGCATAAGCATCTTTCAGTTTGGCAAGATTTGCACTGAATATTGAATGAAGCAGCTTTCTCTCATAGAGAGACAAGCTTTTGAGCAGATTTGGGCTAGATTTCACTTCATTTGAACAGAAGCACTATTTCAACATTACTGGTCTCAGAAACCTGTAAACTGACAATCTTGAGCATTGAAGTCCTAACATAAGTTTTTGTGCATATAACTTCCAACACATTAAAAACTGTCTTACAGCATTGCAAAAACATTGTATTTCATAAGGCATAAGCATCTTTCAGTTTGGCAAGATTTGCACTGAATATTGAATGAAGCAGCTTTCTCTCATAGAGAGACAAGCTTTTGAGGAGATTTGGGCTAGATTTCACTTCATTTGAACAGAAGCACTATTTCAACATAACTGGTCTCAGAAACCTGTAAACTGACAATCTTGAGCATTGAAGTCCTAACATAGGTTTTTGTGCATTTAACTTCTAACACATTAAAAACTGTCTTACAGCATTGCAAAAACATTGTATTTCATAAGGCATAAGCATCTTTCAGTTAGGCAAGATTTGCACTGAATATTGAATGAAGCAGCTTTCTCTCATAGGGAGACAAGGTTTTGAGCAGATTTGGGCTAGATTTCACTTCATTTGAACAGAAGCACTATTTCAACATAACTGGTGTCAGAAACCTGTAAACTGACAATCTTGAGCATTGAAGTCCTAACATAAGTTTTTGTGCATATAACTTCTAACACATTAAAAACTGTCTTACAGCATTGCAAAAACATTGTATTTCATAAGGCATAAGCATCTTTCAGTTTGGCAAGATTTGCACTGAATATTGAATGAAGCAGCTTTCTCTCATAGGGAGACAAGGTTTTGAGCAGATTTGGGCTAGATTTCACTTCATTTGAACAGAAGCACTATTTCAACATTACTGGTCTCAGAAACCTGTAAACTGACAATCTTGAGCATTGAAGTCCTAACATATGTTTTTGTGCATATAACTTCTAACACATTAAAAACTGTCTCACTGCATTGCAGAAATCATTTTATTTCATAAGACATAAGCATCTTTCAGTTAGGCAAGATTTGCACTGAATATTGAATGAAGCAGCTTTCTCTCATAGAGAGACAAGCTTTTGAGCAGATTTGGGCTAGATTTCACTTCATTTGAACAGAAGCACTATTTCAACATTACTGGTCTCAGAATCCTGTAAACTGACAATCTTGAGCATTGAAGTCCTAACATAAGTTTTTGTGCATATAACTTCTAACACATTAAAAACTGTCTTACAGCATTGCAAAAACATTGTATTTCATAAGGCATAAGCATCTTTCAGTTTGTCAAGATTTGCTCTGAATATTGAATGAAGCAGCTTTCTCTCATAGAGAGACAACCTGTTGAGCAGATTTGGGCTAGATTTCACTTCATTTGAACAGAAGCACTATTTCAACATTACTGTTCTCAGAAACCTGTAAACTGACAATCTTGAGCATTGAAGTCCTAACATATGTTTTTGTGCATATAACTTCTAACACATTAAAAACTGTCTTACAGCATTGCAAAAACATTGTATTTCGTAAGGCATAAGCATCTTTCAGTTTGGCAAGATTTGCACTGAATATTGAATGAAGCAGCTTTCTCTCACAGAGAGACAAGCTTTTGAGCAGATTTGGGCTAGATTTCACTTCATTTGAACACAAGCACTATTTCAACATTACTGGTCTCAGAAACCTGTAAACTGACAATCTTGAGCATTGAAGTCCTAACATATGTTTTTGTGCATATAACTTCTAACACATTAAAAACTGTCTTACAGCATTGCAAAAACATTGTATTTCATAAGGCATAAGCATCTTCAGTTTGGCAAGATTTGCACTGAATATTGAATGAAGCAGATTTCTCTCATAGAGAGGCAAGCTTTTGAGCAGATTTGGGCTAGGTTTCACTTCATTTGAACAGAAGCACTATTTCAACATTTTTGGTCTCAGAAACCTGTAAACTGACAATCTTGAGCATTGAAGTCCTAACATATGTTTTTGTGCATATAACTTCTAACACATTAAAAACTGTCTTACAGCATTGCAAAAACATTGTATTTCGTAAGGCATAAGCATCTTTCAGTTTGGCAAGATTTGCACTGAATATTGAATGAAGCAGCTTTCTCTCACAGAGAGACAAGCTTTTGAGCAGATTTGGGCTAGATTTCACTTCATTTGAACACAAGCACTATTTCAACATTACTGGTCTCAGAAACCTGTAAACTGACAATCTTGAGCATTGAAGTCCTAACATATGTTTTTGTGCATATAACTTCTAACACATTAAAAACTGTCTTACAGCATTGCAAAAACATTGTATTTCATAAGGCATAAGCATCTTTCAGTTTGGCAAGATTTGCACTGAATATTGAATGAAGCAGCTTTCTCTCATAGGGAGACAAGGTTTTGAGCAGATTTGGGCTAGATTTCACTTCATTTGAACAAAAGCACTATTTCAACATAACTGGTCTCAGAAACCTGTAAACTGACAATCTTGAGCATTGAAGTCCTAACATATGTTTTTGTGCATATAACTTCTAACACATTAAAAACTGTCTTACAGCATTACAAAAACATTGTATTTCATAAGGCATAAGCATCTTTCAGTTTGGCAAGATTTGCACTGAATATTGAATGAAGCAGCTTTCTCTCATAGAGAGACAAGCTTTTGAGCAGATTTGGGCTAGATTTCACTTCATTTGAACAGAAGCACTATTTCAACATTACTGGTCTCAGAAACCTGTAAACTGACAATCTTGAGCATTGAAGTCCTAACATAAGTTTTTGTGCATATAACTTCCAACACATTAAAAACTGTCTTACAGCATTGCAAAAACATTGTATTTCATAAGGCATAAGCATCTTTCAGTTTGGCAAGATTTGCACTGAATATTGAATGAAGCAGCTTTCTCTCATAGAGAGACAAGCTTTTGAGCAGATTTGGGCTAGATTTCACTTAATTTGAACAGAAGCACTATTTCAACATTACTGGTCTCAGAAACCTGTAAACTGACAATCTTGAGCATTGAAGTCCTAACATAAGTTTTTGTGCATATAACTTCTAACACTTTAAAAACTGTCTTACAGCATTGCAAAAACATTGTATTTCATAAGGCATAAGCATCTTTCAGTTTGGCAAGATTTGCACTGAATATTGAATGAAGCAGCTTTCTCTCATAGAGAGACAAGCTTTTGAGCAGATTTGGGCTAGATTTCACTTCATTTGAACAGAAGCACTATTTCAACATAACTGGTCTCAGAAACCTGTAAACTGACAATCTTGAGCATTGAAGTCCTAACATAGGTTTTTGTGCATATAACTTCTAACACATTAAAAACTGTCTTACAGCATTGCAAAAACATTGTATTTCATAAGGCATAAGCATCTTTCAGTTAGGCAAGATTTGCACTGAATATTGAATGAAGCAGCTTTCTCTCATAGGGAGACAAGGTTTTGAGCAGATTTGGGCTAGATTTCACTTCATTTGAACAGAAGCACTATTTCAACATAACTGGTGTCAGAAACCTGTAAGCTGACAATCTTGAGCATTGAAGTCCTAACATAAGTTTTTGTGCATATAACTTCTAACACATTAAAAACTGTCTTACAGCATTGCAAAAACATTGTATTTCATAAGGCATAAGCGTCTTTCAGTTTGGCAAGATTTGCACTGAATATTGAATGAAGCAGCTTTCTCTCATAGGGAGACAAGGTTTTGAGCAGATTTGGGCTAGATTTCACTTCATTTGAACAGAAGCACTATTTCAACATTACTGGTCTCAGAAACCTGTAAACTGACAATCTTGAGCATTGAAGTCCTAACATATGTTTTTGTGCATATAACTTCTAACACATTAAAAACTGTCTCACTGCATTGCAGAAATCATTTTATTTCATAAGACATAAGCATCTTTCAGTTAGGCAAGATTTGCACTGAATATTGAATGAAGCAGCTTTCTCTCATAGAGAGACAAGCTTTTGAGCAGATTTGGGCTAGATTTCACTTCATTTGAACAGAAGCACTATTTCAACATTACTGGTCTCAGAATCCTGTAAACTGACAATCTTGAGCATTGAAGTCCTAACATAAGTTTTTGTGCATATAACTTCTAACACATTAAAAACTGTCTTACAGCATTGCAAAAACATTGTATTTCATAAGGCATAAGCATCTTTCAGTTTGTCAAGATTTGCTCTGAATATTGAATGAAGCAGCTTTCTCTCATAGAGAGACAACCTGTTGAGCAGATTTGGGCTAGATTTCACTTCATTTGAACAGAAGCACTATTTCAACATTACTGTTCTCAGAAACCTGTAAACTGACAATCTTGAGCATTGAAGTCCTAACATATGTTTTTGTGCATATAACTTCTAACACATTAAAAACTGTCTTACAGCATTGCAAAAACATTGTATTTCATAAGGCATAAGCATCTTTCAGTTTGGCAAGATTTGCACTGAATATTGAAATAAGCAGCTTTCTCTCATAGAGAGACAAGCTTTTGAGCAGATTTGGGCTCGATTTCACTTCATTTGAACAGAAACACTATTTCAACATTACTGGTCTCAGAAACCTGTAAACTGACAATCTTGAGCATTGAAGTCCTAACATATGTTTTTGTGCATATAACTTCTAACACATTAAAAACTGTCTTACAGCATTGCAAAAACATTGTATTTCATAAGGCATAAGCATCTTTCAGTTTGGCAAGATTTGCACTGAATATTGAAATAAGCAGCTTTCTCTCATAGAGAGACAAGCTTTTGAGCAGATTTGGGCTCGATTTCACTTCATTTGAGCAGAAACACTATTTCAACATTACTGGTCTCAGAAACCTGTAAACTGACAATCTTGAGCATTGAAGTCCTAACATAGGTTTTTGTGCATATAACTTCTAACACATTAAAAACTGTCTTACAGCATTGCAAAAACATTGTATTTCATAAGGCATAAGCATCTTTCAGTTAGGCAAGATTTGCACTGAAAATTGAATGAAGCAGCTTTCTCTCATAGGGAGACAAGGTTTTGAGCAGATTTGGGCTAGATTTCACTTCATTTGAACAGAAGAACTATTTCAACATAACTGGTGTCAGAAACCTGTAAACTGACAATCTTGAGCATTGAAGTCCTAACATAAGGTTTTGTGCATATAACTTCTAACACATTAAAAACTGTCTTACAGCATTGCAAAAACATTGTATTTCATAAGGCATAAGCATCTTTCAGTTTGGCAAGATTTGCACTGAATATTGAATGAAGCAGCTTTCTCTCATAGAGAGACAAGCTTTTGAGCAGATTTGGGCTAGATTTCACTTCATTTGAACAGAAGCACTATTTCAACTTTACTGGTCTCAGAAACCTGTAAACTGACAATCTTGAGCATTGAAGTCCTAACATATGTTTTTGTGCATATAACTTCTAACACATTAAAAACTGTCTTACAGCATTGCAAAAACATTGTATTTCATAAGGCATAAGCATCTTCAGTTTGGCAAGATTTGCACTGAATATTGAATGAAGCAGCTTTCTCTCATAGAGAGGCAAGCTTTTGAGCAGATTTTGGCTAGGTTTCACTTCATTTGAACAGAAGCACTATTTCAACATTTTTGGTCTCAGAAACCTGTAAACTGACAATCTTGAGCAGTGAAGTCCTAACATATGTTTTTGTGCATATAACTTCTAACACATTAAAAACTGTCTTACAGCATTGCAAAAACATTGTATTTCGTAAGGCATAAGCATCTTTCAGTTTGGCAAGATTTGCACTGAATATTGAATGAAGCAGCTTTCTCTCACAGAGAGACAAGCTTTTGAGCAGATTTGGGCTAGATTTCACTTCATTTGAACACAAGCACTATTTCAACATTACTGGTCTCAGAAACCTGTAAACTGACAATCTTGAGCATTGAAGTCCTAACATATGTTTTTGTGCATATAACTTCTAACACATTAAAAACTGTCTTACAGCATTGCAAAAACATTGTATTTCATAAGGCATAAGCATCTTTCAGTTTGGCAAGATTTGCACTGAATATTGAATGAAGCAGCTTTCTCTCATAGGGAGACAAGGTTTTGAGCAGATTTGGGCTAGATTTCACTTCATTTGAACAAAAGCACTATTTCAACATAACTGGTCTCAGAAACCTGTAAACTGACAATCTTGAGCATTGAAGTCCTAACATATGTTTTTGTGCATATAACTTCTAACACATTAAAAACTGTCTTACAGCATTAGAAAAACATTGTATTTCATAAGGCATAAGCATCTTTCAGTTTGGCAAGATTTGCACTGAATATTGAATGAAGCAGCTTTCTCTCATAGAGAGACAAGCTTTTGAGCAGATTTGGGCTAGATTTCACTTCATTTGAACAGAAGCACTATTTCAACATTACTGGTCTCAGAAACCTGTAAACTGACAATCTTGAGCATTGAAGTCCTAACATAAGTTTTTGTGCATATAACTTCCAACACATTAAAAACTGTCTTACAGCATTGCAAAAACATTGTATTTCATAAGGCATAAGCATCTTTCAGTTTGGCAAGATTTGCACTGAATATTGAATGAAGCAGCTTTCTCTCATAGAGAGACAAGCTTTTGAGCAGATTTGGGCTAGATTTCACTTAATTTGAACAGAAGCACTATTTCAACATTACTGGTCTCAGAAACCTGTAAACTGACAATCTTGAGCATTGAAGTCCTAACATAAGTTTTTGTGCATATAACTTCCAACACATTAAAAACTGTCTTACAGCATTGCAAAAACATTGTATTTCATAAGGCATAAGCATCTTTCAGTTTGGCAAGATTTGCACTGAATATTGAATGAAGCAGCTTTCTCTCATAGAGAGACAAGCTTTTGAGCAGATTTGGGCTAGATTTCACTTAATTTGAACAGAAGCACTATTTCAACATTACTGGTCTCAGAAACCTGTAAACTGACAATCTTGAGCATTGAAGTCCTAACATAAGTTTTTGTGCATATAACTTCTAACACTTTAAAAACTGTCTTACAGCATTGCAAAAACATTGTATTTCATAAGGCATAAGCATCTTTCAGTTTGGCAAGATTTGCACTGAATATTGAATGAAGCAGCTTTCTCTCATAGAGAGACAAGCTTTTGAGCAGATTTGGGCTAGATTTCACTTCATTTGAACAGAAGCACTATTTCAACATAACTGGCCTCAGAAACCTGTAAACTGACAATCTTGAGCATTGAAGTCCTAACATAGGTTTTTGTGCATATAACTTCTAACACATTAAAAACTGTCTTACAGCATTGCAAAAACATTGTATTTCATAAGGCATAAGCATCTTTCAGTTTGTCAAGATTTGCTCTGAATATTGAATGAAGCAGCTTTCTCTCATAGAGAGACAACCTGTTGAGCAGATTTGGGCTAGATTTCACTTCATTTGAACAGAAGCACTATTTCAACATTACTGTTCTCAGAAACCTGTAAACTGACAATCTTGAGCATTAAAGTCCTAACATATGTTTTTGTGCATATAACTTCTAACACATTAAAAACTGTCTTACAGCATTGCAAAAACATTGTATTTCATAAGGCATAAGCATCTTTCAGTTTGGCAAGATTTGCACTGAATATTGAAATAAGCAGCTTTCTCTCATAGAGAGACAAGCTTTTGAGCAGATTTGGGCTCGATTTCACTTCATTTGAACAGAAACACTATTTCAACATTACTGGTCTCAGAAACCTGTAAACTGACAATCTTGAGCATTGAAGTCCTAACATATGTTTTTGTGCATATAACTTCTAACACATTAAAAACTGTCTTACAGCATTGCAAAAACATTGTATTTCATAAGGCATAAGCATCTTTCAGTTTGGCAAGATTTGCACTGAATATTGAAATAAGCAGCTTTCTCTCATAGAGAGACAAGCTTTTGAGCAGATTTGGGCTCGATTTCACTTCATTTGAGCAGAAACACTATTTCAACATTACTGGTCTCAGAAACCTGTAAACTGACAATCTTGAGCATTGAAGTCCTAACATAGGTTTTTGTGCATATAACTTCTAACACATTAAAAACTGTCTTACAGCATTGCAAAAACATTGTATTTCATAAGGCATAAGCATCTTTCAGTTAGGCAAGATTTGCACTAAAAATTGAATGAAGCAGCTTTCTCTCATAGGGAGACAAGGTTTTGAGCAGATTTGGGCTAGATTTCACTTCATTTGAACAGAAGAACTATTTCAACATAACTGGTGTCAGAAACCTGTAAACTGACAATCTTGAGCATTGAAGTCCTAACATAAGTTTTTGTGCATATAACTTCTAACACATTAAAAACTGTCTTACAGCATTGCAAAAACATTGTATTTCATAAGGCATAAGCATCTTTCAGTTTGGCAAGATTTGCACTGAATATTGAATGAAGCAGCTTTCTCTCATAGAGAGACAAGGTTTTGAGCAGATTTGGGCTAGATTTCACTTCATTTGAACAGAAGCACTATTTCAACTTTACTGGTCTCAGAAACCTGTAAACTGACAATCTTGAGCATTGAAGTTCTAACATAGGTTTTTGTGTATATAACTTCTAACACATTAAAAACTGTCTTACAGCATTGCAAAAACATTGTATTTCATAAGGCATAAGCATCTTTCAGTTTGGCAAGATTTGCACTGAATATTGAATGAAGCAGCTTTCTCTCATAGAGAGACAAGCTTTTGAGCAGATTTGGGCTAGATTTCACTTCATTTGAACAGAAGCACTATTTCAACATAACTGGTCTCAGAAACCTGTAAACTGACAATCTTGAGCATTGAAGTCCTAACATATGTTTTTGTGCATATAACTTCTAACACATTAAAAACTGTCTTACAGCATTGCAAAACCATTGTATTTCATAAGGCATAAGCATCTTTCAGTTTGGCAAGATTTGCACTGAATATTGAATGAAGCAGCTTTCTCTCATAGGGAGACAAGGTTTTGAGCAGATTTGGGCTAGATTTCACTTCATTTGAACAAAAGCACTATTTCAACATAACTGGTCTCAGAAACCTGTAAACTGACAATCTTGAGCATTGAAGTCCTAACATATGTTTTTGTGCATATAACTTCTAACACATTAAAAACTGTCTTACAGCATTGCAAAAACATTGTATTTCATAAGGCATAAGCATCTTTCAGTTTGGCAAGATTTGCACTGAATATTGAATGAAGCAGCTTTCTCTCATAGGGAGACAAGGTTTTGAGCAGATTTGGGCTAGATTTCACTTCATTTGAACAGAAGCACTATTTCAACATTACTGGTCTCAGAAACCTGTAAACTGACAATCTTGAGCATTGAAGTCCTAACATAAGTTTTTGTCCATATAACTTCTAACACATTAAAAACTGTCTTACAGCATTGCAAAAACATTGTATTTCATAAGGCATAAGCATCTTTCAGTTTGGCAAGATTTGCACTGAATATTGAATGAAGCAGCTTTCTCTCATAGGGAGACAAGGTTTTGAGCAGATTTGGGCTAGATTTCACTTCATTTGAACAGAAGCACTATTTCAACATAACTGGTCTCAGAAACCTGTAAACTGACAATCTTGACCATTGAAGGCCTAAAATAAGTTTTTGTGCATAGAACTTCTAACACATTAAAAACAGTCTCACTGCATTGCAGAAATCAATTTATTTTATAAGACATAAGCATCTTTCAGTTAGGCAAGATTTGCACTGAATATTGAATGAAGCAGCTTTCTCTCATAGAGAGACAACCTGTTGAGCAGATTTGGGCTAGATTTCACTTCATTTGAACAGAAGCACTATTTCAACATTACTGGTCTCAGAAACCTGTAAACTGACAATCTTTAGCATTGAAGTCCTAACATAAGTTTTTGTGCATATAACTTCTAACACATTAAAAACTGTCTTACAGCATTGCAAAAACATTGTATTTCATAAGGCATAAGCATCTTTCAGTTTGGCAAGATTTGCACTGAATATTGAATGAAGCAGCTTTCTCTCATAGAGAGACAAGCTTTTGAGCAGATTTGGGCTAGATTTCACTTCATTTGAACAGAAGCACTATTTCAACATAACTGGTCTCAGAAACCTGTAAACTGACAATCTTGAGCATTGAAGTCCTAACATAGGTTTTTGTGCATATAACTTCTAACACATTAAAAACTGTCTTACAGCTTTGCAAAAACATTGTATTTCATAAGGCATAAGCATCTTTCAGTTAGGCAAGATTTGCACTGAATATTGAATGAAGCAGCTTTCTCTCATAGGGAGACAAGGTTTTGAGCAGATTTGGGCTAGATTTCACTTCATTTGAACAGAAGCACTATTTCAACATAACTGGTGTCAGAAACCTGTAAACTGACAATCTTGAGCATTGAAGTCCTAACATAAGTTTTTGTGCATATAACTTCTAACACATTAAAAACTGTCTTACAGCATTGCAAAAACATTGTATTTCATAAGGCATAAGCGTCTTTCAGTTTGGCAAGATTTGCACTGAATATTGAATGAAGCAGCTTTCTCTCATAGGGAGACAAGGTTTTGAGCAGATTTGGGCTAGATTTCACTTCATTTGAACAGAAGCACTATTTCAACATTACTGGTCTCAGAAACCTGTAAACTGACAATCTTGAGCATTGAAGTCCTAACATATGTTTTTGTGCATATAACTTCTAACACATTAAAAACTGTCTCACTGCATTGCAGAAATCATTTTATTTCATAAGACATAAGCATCTTTCAGTTAGGCAAGATTTGCACTGAATATTGAATGAAGCAGCTTTCTCTCATAGAGAGACAAGCTTTTGAGCAGATTTGGGCTAGATTTCACTTCATTTGAACAGAAGCACTATTTCAACATTACTGGTCTCAGAATCCTGTAAACTGACAATCTTGAGCATTGAAGTCCTAACATAAGTTTTTGTGCATATAACTTCTAACACATTAAAAACTGTCTTACAGCATTGCAAAAACATTGTATTTCATAAGGCATAAGCATCTTTCAGTTTGTCAAGATTTGCTCTGAATATTGAATGAAGCAGCTTGCTCTCATAGAGAGACAACCTGTTGAGCAGATTTGGGCTAGATTTCACTTCATTTGAACAGAAGCACTATTTCAACATTACTGTTCTCAGAAACCTGTAAACTGACAATCTTGAGCATTGAAGTCCTAACATATGTTTTTGTGCATATAACTTCTAACACATTAAAAACTGTCTTACAGCATTGCAAAAACATTGTATTTCATAAGGCATAAGCATCTTTCAGTTTGGCAAGATTTGCACTGAATATTGAAATAAGCAGCTTTCTCTCATAGAGAGACAAGCTTTTGAGCAGATTTGGGCTCGATTTCACTTCATTTGAACAGAAACACTATTTCAACATTACTGGTCTCAGAAACCTGTAAACTGACAATCTTGAGCATTGAAGTCCTAACATATGTTTTTGTGCATATAACTTCTAACACATTAAAAACTGTCTTACAGCATTGCAAAAACATTGTATTTCATAAGGCATAAGCATCTTTCAGTTTGGCAAGATTTGCACTGAATATTGAAATAAGCAGCTTTCTCTCATAGAGAGACAAGCTTTTGAGCAGATTTGGGCTCGATTTCACTTCATTTGAGCAGAAACACTATTTCAACATTACTGGTCTCAGAAACCTGTAAACTGACAATCTTGAGCATTGAAGTCCTAACATAGGTTTTTGTGCATATAACTTCTAACACATTAAAAACTGTCTTACAGCATTGCAAAAACATTGTATTTCATAAGGCATAAGCATCGTTCAGTTAGGCAAGATTTGCACTGAAAATTGAATGAAGCAGCTTTCTCTCATAGGGAGACAAGGTTTTGAGCAGATTTGGGCTAGATTTCACTTCATTTGAACAGAAGAACTATTTCAACATAACTGGTGTCAGAAACCTGTAAACTGACAATCTTGAGCATTGAAGTCCTAACATAAGTTTTTGTGCATATAACTTCTAACACATTAAAAACTGTCTTACAGCATTGCAAAAACATTGTATTTCATAAGGCATAAGCATCTTTCAGTTTGGCAAGATTTGCACTGAATATTGAATGAAGCAGCTTTCTCTCATAGAGAGACAAGCTTTTGAGCAGATTTGGGCTAGATTTCACTTCATTTGAACAGAAGCACTATTTCAACTTTACTGGTCTCAGAAACCTGTAAACTGACAATCTTGAGCATTGAAGTTCTAACATAAGTTTTTGTGTATATAACTTCTAACACATTAAAAACTGTCTTACAGCATTGCAAAAACATTGTATTTCATAAGGCATAAGCATCTTTCAGTTTGGCAAGATTTGCACTGAATATTGAATGAAGCAGCTTTCTCTCATAGAGAGACAAGCTTTTGAGCAGATTTGGGCTAGATTTCACTTCATTTGAACAGAAGCACTATTTCAACATAACTGGTCTCAGAAACCTGTAAACTGACAATCTTGAGCATTGAAGTCCTAACATATGTTTTTGTGCATATAACTTCTAACACATTAAAAACTGTCTTACAGCATTGCAAAAACATTGTATTTCATAAGGCATAAGCATCTTTCAGTTTGGCAAGATTTGCACTGAATATTGAATGAAGCAGCTTTCTCTCTTAAGGAGACAAGGTTTTGAGCAGATTTGGGCTAGATTTCACTTCATTTGAACAAAAGCACTATTTCAACATAACTGGTCTCAGAAACCTGTAAACTGACAATCTTGAGCATTGAAGTCCTAACATATGTTTTTGTGCATATAACTTCTAACACATTAAAAACTGTCTTACAGCATTGCAAAAACATTGTATTTCATAAGACATAAGCATCTTTCAGTTTGGCAAGATTTGCACTGAATATTGAATGAAGCAGCTTTCTCTCATAGGGAGACAAGGTTTTGAGCAGATTTGGGCTAGATTTCACTTCATTTGAACAGAAGCACTATTTCAACATTACTGGTCTCAGAAACCTGTAAACTGACAATCTTGAGCATTGAAGTCCTAACATATGTTTTTGTGCATATAACTTCTAACACATTAAAAACTGTCTTACAGCATTGCAAAAACATTGTATTTCATAAGGCATAAGCATCTTCAGTTTGGCAAGATTTGCACTGAATATTGAATGAAGCAGCTTTCTCTCATAGAGAGGCAAGCTTTTGAGCAGATTTGGGCTAGATTTCACTTCATTTGAACAGAAGCACTATTTCAACATTTTTGGTCTCAGAAACCTGTAAACTGACAATCTTGAGCATTGAAGTCCTAACATATGTTTTTGTGCATATAACTTCTAACACATTAAAAACTGTCTTACAGCATTGCAAAAACATTGTATTTCGTAAGGCATAAGCATCTTTCAGTTTGGCAAGATTTGCACTGAATATTGAATGAAGCAGCTTTCTCTCACAGAGAGACAAGCTTTTGAGCAGATTTGGGCTAGATTTCACTTCATTTGAACACAAGCACTATTTCAACATTACTGGTCTCAGAAACCTGTAAACTGACAATCTTGAGCATTGAAGTCCTAACATATGTTCTTGTGCATATAACTTCTAACACATTAAAAACTGTCTTACAGCATTGCAAAAACATTGTATTTCATAAGGCATAAGCATCTTTCAGTTTGGCAAGATTTGCACTGAATATTGAATGAAGCAGCTTTCTCTCATAGGGAGACAAGGTTTTGAGCAGATTTGGGCTAGATTTCACTTCATTTGAACAAAAGCACTATTTCAACATAACTGGTCTCAGAAACCTGTAAACTGACAATCTTGAGCATTGAAGTCCTAACATATGTTTTTGTGCATATAACTTCTAACACATTAAAAACTGTCTTACAGCATTGCAAAAACATTGTATTTCATAAGGCATAAGCATCTTTCAGTTTGGCAAGATTTGCACTGAATATTGAATGAAGCAGCTTTCTCTCATAGAGAGACAAGCTTTTGAGCAGATTTGGGCTAGATTTCACTTCATTTGAACAGAAGCACTATTTCAACATTACTGGTCTCAGAAACCTGTAAACTGACAATCTTGAGCATTGAAGTCCTAACATAAGTTTTTGTGCATATAACTTCCAACACATTAAAAACTGTCTTACAGCATTGCAAAAACATTGTATTTCATAAGGCATAAGCATCTTTCAGTTTGGCAAGATTTGCACTGAATATTGAATGAAGCAGCTTTCTCTCATAGAGAGACAAGCTTTTGAGGAGATTTGGGCTAGATTTCACTTCATTTGAACAGAAGCACTATTTCAACATTACTGGTCTCAGAAACCTGTAAACTGACAATCTTGAGCATTGAAGTCCTAACATAAGTTTTTGTGCATATAACTTCTAACACTTTAAAAACTGTCTTACAGCATTGCAAAAACATTGTATTTCATAAGGCATAAGCATCTTTCAGTTTGGCAAGATTTGCACTGAATATTGAATGAAGCAGCTTTCTCTCATAGAGAGACAAGCTTTTGAGCAGATTTGGGCTAGATTTAACTTCATTTGAACAGAAGCACTATTTCAACATAACTGGTCTCAGAAACCTGTAAACTGACAATCTTGAGCATTGAAGTCCTAACATAGGTTTTTGTGCATATAACTTCTAACACATTAAAAACTGTCTTACAGCATTGCAAAAACATTGTATTTCATAAGGCATAAGCATCTTTCAGTTAGGCAAGATTTGCACTGAATATTGAATGAAGCAGCTTTCTCTCATAGGGAGACAAGGTTTTGAGCAGATTTGGGCTAGATTTCACTTCATTTGAACAGAAGCACTATTTCAACATAACTGGTGTCAGAAACCTGTAAACTGACAATCTTGAGCATTGAAGTCCTAACATAAGTTTTTGTGCATATAACTTCTAACACATTAAAAACTGTCTTACAGCATTGCAAAAACATTGTATTTCATAAGGCATAAGCATCTTTCAGTTTGGCAAGATTTGCACTGAATATTGAATGAAGCAGCTTTCTCTCATAGGGAGACAAGGTTTTGAGCAGATTTGGGCTAGATTTCACTTCATTTGAACAGAAGCACTATTTCAACATTACTGGTCTCAGAAACCTGTAAACTGACAATCTTGAGCATTGAAGTCCTAACATATGTTTTTGTGCATATAACTTCTAACACATTAAAAACTGTCTCACTGCATTGCAGAAATCATTTTATTTCATAAGACATAAGCATCTTTCAGTTAGGCAAGATTTGCACTGAATATTGAATGAAGCAGCTTTCTCTCATAGAGAGACAAGCTTTTGAGCAGATTTGGGCTAGATTTCACTTCATTTGAACAGAAGCACTATTTCAACATTACTGGTCTCAGAATCCTGTAAACTGACAATCTTGAGCATTGAAGTCCTAACATAAGTTTTTGTGCATATAACTTCTAACACATTAAAAACTGTCTTACAGCATTGCAAAAACATTGTATTTCATAAGGCATAAGCATCTTTCAGTTTGTCAAGATTTGCTCTGAATATTGAATGAAGCAGCTTTCTCTCATAGAGAGACAAGCTGTTGAGCAGATTTGGGCTAGATTTCACTTCATTTGAACAGAAGCACTATTTCAACATTACTGTTCTCAGAAACCTGTAAACTGACAATCTTGAGCATTGAAGTCCTAACATATGTTTTTGTGCATATAACTTCTAACACATTAAAAACTGTCTTACAGCATTGCAAAAACATTGTATTTCGTAAGGCATAAGCATCTTTCAGTTTGGCAAGATTTGCACTGAATATTGAATGAAGCAGCTTTCTCTCACAGAGAGACAAGCTTTTGAGCAGATTTGGGCTAGATTTCACTTCATTTGAACACAAGCACTATTTCAACATTACTGGTCTCAGAAACCTGTAAACTGACAATCTTGAGCATTGAAGTCCTAACATATGTTCTTGTGCATATAACTTCTAACACATTAAAAACTGTCTTACAGCATTGCAAAAACATTGTATTTCATAAGGCATAAGCATCTTTCAGTTTGGCAAGATTTGCACTGAATATTGAATGAAGCAGCTTTCTCTCATAGGGAGACAATGTTTTGAGCAGATTTGGGCTAGATTTCACTTCATTTGAACAAAAGCACTATTTCAACATAACTGGTCTCAGAAACCTGTAAACTGACAATCTTGAGCATTGAAGTCCTAACATATGTTTTTGTGCATATAACTTCTAACACATTAAAAACTGTCTTACAGCATTGCAAAAACATTGTATTTCATAAGGCATAAGCATCTTTCAGTTTGGCAAGATTTGCACTGAATATTGAATGAAGCAGCTTTCTCTCATAGAGAGACAAGCTTTTGAGCAGATTTGGGCTAGATTTCACTTCATTTGAACAGAAGCACTATTTCAACATTACTGGTCTCAGAAACCTGTAAACTGACAATCTTGAGCATTGAAGTCCTAACATAAGTTTTTGTGCATATAACTTCCAACACATTAAAAACTGTCTTACAGCATTGCAAAAACATTGTATTTCATAAGGCATAAGCATCTTTCAGTTTGGCAAGATTTGCACTGAATATTGAATGAAGCAGCTTTCTCTCATAGAGAGACAAGCTTTTGAGGAGATTTGGGCTAGATTTCACTTCATTTGAACAGAAGCACTATTTCAACATTACTGGTCTCAGAAACCTGTAAACTGACAATCTTGAGCATTGAAGTCCTAACATAAGTTTTTGTGCATATAACTTCTAACACTTTAAAAACTGTCTTACAGCATTGCAAAAACATTGTATTTCATAAGGCATAAGCATCTTTCAGTTTGGCAAGATTTGCACTGAATATTGAATGAAGCAGCTTTCTCTCATAGAGAGACAAGCTTTTGAGCAGATTTGGGCTAGATTTAACTTCATTTGAACAGAAGCACTATTTCAACATAACTGGTCTCAGAAACCTGTAAACTGACAATCTTGAGCATTGAAGTCCTAACATAGGTTTTTGTGCATATAACTTCTAACACATTAAAAACTGTCTTACAGCATTGCAAAAACATTGTATTTCATAAGGCATAAGCATCTTTCAGTTAGGCAAGATTTGCACTGAATATTGAATGAAGCAGCTTTCTCTCATAGAGAGACAAGCTTTTGAGCAGATTTGGGCTAGATTTCACTTCATTTGAACAGAAGCACTATTTCAACATTACTGGTCTCAGAATCCTGTAAACTGACAATCTTGAGCATTGAAGTCCTAACATAAGTTTTTGTGCATATAACTTCTAACACATTAAAAACTGTCTTACAGCATTGCAAAAACATTGTATTTCATAAGGCATAAGCATCTTTCAGTTTGTCAAGATTTGCTCTGAATATTGAATGAAGCAGCTTTCTCTCATAGAGAGACAACCTGTTGAGCAGATTTGGGCTAGATTTCACTTCATTTGAACAGAAGCACTATTTCAACATTACTGTTCTCAGAAACCTGTAAACTGACAATCTTGAGCATTGAAGTCCTAACATATGTTTTTGTGCATATAACTTCTAACACATTAAAAACTGTCTTACAGCATTGCAAAAACATTGTATTTCGTAAGGCATAAGCATCTTTCAGTTTGGCAAGATTTGCACTGAATATTGAATGAAGCAGCTTTCTCTCACAGAGAGACAAGCTTTTGAGCAGATTTGGGCTAGATTTCACTTCATTTGAACACAAGCACTATTTCAACATTACTGGTCTCAGAAACCTGTAAAATGACAATCTTGAGCATTGAAGTCCTAACATATGTTTTTGTGCATATAACTTCTAACACATTAAAAACTGTCTTACAGCATTGCAAAAACATTGTATTTCATAAGACATAAGCATCTTTCAGTTTGGCAAGATTTGCAGTGAATATTGAATGAAGCAGCTTTCTCTCATAGGGAGACAAGGTTTTGAGCAGATTTGGGCTAGATTTCACTTCATTTGAACAGAAGCACTATTTCAACATTACTGGTCTCAGAAACCTGTAAACTGACAATCTTGAGCATTGAAGTCCTAACATATGTTTTTGTGCATATAACTTCTAACACATTAAAAACTGTCTTACAGCATTGCAAAAACATTGTATTTCATAAGGCATAAGCATCTTCAGTTTGGCAAGATTTGCACTGAATATTGAATGAAGCAGCTTTCTCTCATAGAGAGGCAAGCTTTTGAGCAGATTTGGGCTAGATTTCACTTCATTTGAACAGAAGCACTATTTCAACATTTTTGGTCTCAGAAACCTGTAAACTGACAATCTTGAGCATTGAAGTCCTAACATATGTTTTTGTGCATATAACTTCTAACACATTAAAAACTGTCTTACAGCATTGCAAAAACATTGTATTTCGTAAGGCATAAGCATCTTTCAGTTTGGCAAGATTTGCACTGAATATTGAATGAAGCAGCTTTCTCTCACAGAGAGACAAGCTTTTGAGCAGATTTGGGCTAGATTTCACTTCATTTGAACACAAGCACTATTTCAACATTACTGGTCTCAGAAACCTGTAAACTGACAATCTTGAGCATTGAAGTCCTAACATATGTTCTTGTGCATATAACTTCTAACACATTAAAAACTGTCTTACAGCATTGCAAAAACATTGTATTTCATAAGGCATAAGCATCTTTCAGTTTGGCAAGATTTGCACTGAATATTGAATGAAGCAGCTTTCTCTCATAGGGAGACAAGGTTTTGAGCAGATTTGGGCTAGATTTCACTTCATTTGAACAAAAGCACTATTTCAACATAACTGGTCTCAGAAACCTGTAAACTGACAATCTTGAGCATTGAAGTCCTAACATATGTTTTTGTGCATATAACTTCTAACACATTAAAAACTGTCTTACAGCATTGCAAAAACATTGTATTTCATAAGGCATAAGCATCTTTCAGTTTGGCAAGATTTGCACTGAATATTGAATGAAGCAGCTTTCTCTCATAGAGAGACAAGCTTTTGAGCAGATTTGGGCTAGATTTCACTTCATTTGAACAGAAGCACTATTTCAACATTACTGGTCTCAGAAACCTGTAAACTGACAATCTTGAGCATTGAAGTCCTAACATAAGTTTTTGTGCATATAACTTCCAACACATTAAAAACTGTCTTACAGCATTGCAAAAACATTGTATTTCATAAGGCATAAGCATCTTTCAGTTTGGCAAGATTTGCACTGAATATTGAATGAAGCAGCTTTCTCTCATAGAGAGACAAGCTTTTGAGGAGATTTGGGCTAGATTTCACTTCATTTGAACAGAAGCACTATTTCAACATTACTGGTCTCAGAAACCTGTAAACTGACAATCTTGAGCATTGAAGTCCTAACATAAGTTTTTGTGCATATAACTTCTAACACTTTAAAAACT
Source organism: Carassius carassius (assembly GCF_963082965.1). Lineage (NCBI taxonomy): Eukaryota > Metazoa > Chordata > Actinopteri > Cypriniformes > Cyprinidae > Carassius > Carassius carassius. The sequence continues at coordinate 23,856,971 of NC_081782.1, read as the reverse complement.
GTCTTACAGCATTGCAAAAACATTGTATTTCATAAGGCATAAGCATCTTTCAGTTTGGCAAGATTTGCACTGAATATTGAATGAAGCAGCTTTCTCTCATAGAGAGACAAGCTTTTGAGCAGATTTGGGCTAGATTTAACTTCATTTGAACAGAAGCACTATTTCAACATAACTGGTCTCAGAAACCTGTAAACTGACAATCTTGAGCATTGAAGTCCTAACATAGGTTTTTGTGCATATAACTTCTAACACATTAAAAACTGTCTTACAGCATTGCAAAAACATTGTATTTCATAAGGCATAAGCATCTTTCAGTTAGGCAAGATTTGCACTGAATATTGAATGAAGCAGCTTTCTCTCATAGGGAGACAAGGTTTTGAGCAGATTTGGGCTAGATTTCACTTCATTTGAACAGAAGCACTATTTCAACATAACTGGTGTCAGAAACCTGTAAACTGACAATCTTGAGCATTGAAGTCCTAACATAAGTTTTTGTGCATATAACTTCTAACACATTAAAAACTGTCTTACAGCATTGCAAAAACATTGTATTTCATAAGGCATAAGCATCTTTCAGTTTGGCAAGATTTGCACTGAATATTGAATGAAGCAGCTTTCTCTCATAGGGAGACAAGGTTTTGAGCAGATTTGGGCTAGATTTCACTTCATTTGAACAGAAGCACTATTTCAACATTACTGGTCTCAGAAACCTGTAAACTGACAATCTTGAGCATTGAAGTCCTAACATATGTTTTTGTGCATATAACTTCTAACACATTAAAAACTGTCTCACTGCATTGCAGAAATCATTTTATTTCATAAGACATAAGCATCTTTCAGTTAGGCAAGATTTGCACTGAATATTGAATGAAGCAGCTTTCTCTCATAGAGAGACAAGCTTTTGAGCAGATTTGGGCTAGATTTCACTTCATTTGAACAGAAGCACTATTTCAACATTACTGGTCTCAGAATCCTGTAAACTGACAATCTTGAGCATTGAAGTCCTAACATAAGTTTTTGTGCATATAACTTCTAACACATTAAAAACTGTCTTACAGCATTGCAAAAACATTGTATTTCATAAGGCATAAGCATCTTTCAGTTTGTCAAGATTTGCTCTGAATATTGAATGAAGCAGCTTTCTCTCATAGAGAGACAAGCTGTTGAGCAGATTTGGGCTAGATTTCACTTCATTTGAACAGAAGCACTATTTCAACATTACTGTTCTCAGAAACCTGTAAACTGACAATCTTGAGCATTGAAGTCCTAACATATGTTTTTGTGCATATAACTTCTAACACATTAAAAACTGTCTTACAGCATTGCAAAAACATTGTATTTCGTAAGGCATAAGCATCTTTCAGTTTGGCAAGATTTGCACTGAATATTGAATGAAGCAGCTTTCTCTCACAGAGAGACAAGCTTTTGAGCAGATTTGGGCTAGATTTCACTTCATTTGAACACAAGCACTATTTCAACATTACTGGTCTCAGAAACCTGTAAACTGACAATCTTGAGCATTGAAGTCCTAACATATGTTCTTGTGCATATAACTTCTAACACATTAAAAACTGTCTTACAGCATTGCAAAAACATTGTATTTCATAAGGCATAAGCATCTTTCAGTTTGGCAAGATTTGCACTGAATATTGAATGAAGCAGCTTTCTCTCATAGGGAGACAAGGTTTTGAGCAGATTTGGGCTAGATTTCACTTCATTTGAACAAAAGCACTATTTCAACATAACTGGTCTCAGAAACCTGTAAACTGACAATCTTGAGCATTGAAGTCCTAACATATGTTTTTGTGCATATAACTTCTAACACATTAAAAACTGTCTTACAGCATTGCAAAAACATTGTATTTCATAAGGCATAAGCATCTTTCAGTTTGGCAAGATTTGCACTGAATATTGAATGAAGCAGCTTTCTCTCATAGAGAGACAAGCTTTTGAGCAGATTTGGGCTAGATTTCACTTCATTTGAACAGAAGCACTATTTCAACATTACTGGTCTCAGAAACCTGTAAACTGACAATCTTGAGCATTGAAGTCCTAACATAAGTTTTTGTGCATATAACTTCCAACACATTAAAAACTGTCTTACAGCATTGCAAAAACATTGTATTTCATAAGGCATAAGCATCTTTCAGTTTGGCAAGATTTGCACTGAATATTGAATGAAGCAGCTTTCTCTCATAGAGAGACAAGCTTTTGAGGAGATTTGGGCTAGATTTCACTTCATTTGAACAGAAGCACTATTTCAACATTACTGGTCTCAGAAACCTGTAAACTGACAATCTTGAGCATTGAAGTCCTAACATAAGTTTTTGTGCATATAACTTCTAACACTTTAAAAACTGTCTTACAGCATTGCAAAAACATTGTATTTCATAAGGCATAAGCATCTTTCAGTTTGGCAAGATTTGCACTGAATATTGAATGAAGCAGCTTTCTCTCATAGAGAGACAAGCTTTTGAGCAGATTTGGGCTAGATTTAACTTCATTTGAACAGAAGCACTATTTCAACATAACTGGTCTCAGAAACCTGTAAACTGACAATCTTGAGCATTGAAGTCCTAACATAGGTTTTTGTGCATATAACTTCTAACACATTAAAAACTGTCTTACAGCATTGCAAAAACATTGTATTTCATAAGGCATAAGCATCTTTCAGTTAGGCAAGATTTGCACTGAATATTGAATGAAGCAGCTTTCTCTCATAGAGAGACAAGCTTTTGAGCAGATTTGGGCTAGATTTCACTTCATTTGAACAGAAGCACTATTTCAACATTACTGGTCTCAGAATCCTGTAAACTGACAATCTTGAGCATTGAAGTCCTAACATAAGTTTTTGTGCATATAACTTCTAACACATTAAAAACTGTCTTACAGCATTGCAAAAACATTGTATTTCATAAGGCATAAGCATCTTTCAGTTTGTCAAGATTTGCTCTGAATATTGAATGAAGCAGCTTTCTCTCATAGAGAGACAACCTGTTGAGCAGATTTGGGCTAGATTTCACTTCATTTGAACAGAAGCACTATTTCAACATTACTGTTCTCAGAAACCTGTAAACTGACAATCTTGAGCATTGAAGTCCTAACATATGTTTTTGTGCATATAACTTCTAACACATTAAAAACTGTCTTACAGCATTGCAAAAACATTGTATTTCGTAAGGCATAAGCATCTTTCAGTTTGGCAAGATTTGCACTGAATATTGAATGAAGCAGCTTTCTCTCACAGAGAGACAAGCTTTTGAGCAGATTTGGGCTAGATTTCACTTCATTTGAACACAAGCACTATTTCAACATTACTGGTCTCAGAAACCTGTAAACTGACAATCTTGAGCATTGAAGTCCTAACATATGTTTTTGTGCATATAACTTCTAACACATTAAAAACTGTCTTACAGCATTGCAAAAACATTGTATTTCATAAGGCATAAGCATCTTTCAGTTTGGCAAGATTTGCACTGAATATTGAATGAAGCAGCTTTCTCTCATAGGGAGACAAGGTTTTGAGCAGATTTGGGCTAGATTTCACTTCATTTGAACAAAAGCACTATTTCAACATAACTGGTCTCAGAAACCTGTAAACTGACAATCTTGAGCATTGAAGTCCTAACATATGTTTTTGTGCATATAACTTCTAACACATTAAAAACTGTCTTACAGCATTGCAAAAACATTGTATTTCATAAGGCATAAGCATCTTTCAGTTTGGCAAGATTTGCACTGAATATTGAATGAAGCAGCTTTCTCTCATAGAGAGACAAGCTTTTGAGCAGATTTGGGCTAGATTTCACTTCATTTGAACAGAAGCACTATTTCAACATTACTGGTCTCAGAAACCTGTAAACTGACAATCTTGAGCATTGAAGTCCTAACATAAGTTTTTGTGCATATAACTTCCAACACATTAAAAACTGTCTTACAGCATTGCAAAAACATTGTATTTCATAAGGCATAAGCATCTTTCAGTTTGGCAAGATTTGCACTGAATATTGAATGAAGCAGCTTTCTCTCATAGAGAGACAAGCTTTTGAGCAGATTTGGGCTAGATTTCACTTCATTTGAACAGAAGCACTATTTCAACATTACTGGTCTCAGAAACCTGTAAACTGACAATCTTGAGCATTGAAGTCCTAACATAAGTTTTTGTGCATATAACTTCTAACACTTTAAAAACTGTCTTACAGCATTGCAAAAACATTGTATTTCATAAGGCATAAGCATCTTTCAGTTTGGCAAGATTTGCACTGAATATTGAATGAAGCAGCTTTCTCTCATAGAGAGACAAGCTTTTGAGCAGATTTGGGCTAGATTTCACTTCATTTGAACAGAAGCACTATTTCAACATAACTGGTCTCAGAAACCTGTAAACTGACAATCTTGAGCATTGAAGTCCTAACATATGTTTTTGTGCATATAACTTCTAACACATTAAAAACTGTCTTACAGCATTGCAAAAACATTGTATTTCATAAGGCATAAGCATCTTTCAGTTTGGCAAGATTTGCACTGAATATTGAATGAAGCAGCTTTCTCTCATAGGGAGACAAGGTTTTGAGCAGATTTGGGCTAGATTTCACTTCATTTGAACAAAAGCACTATTTCAACATAACTGGTCTCAGAAACCTGTAAACTGACAATCTTGAGCATTGAAGTCCTAACATATGTTTTTGTGCATATAACTTCTAACACATTAAAAACTGTCTTACAGCATTGCAAAAACATTGTATTTCATAAGGCATAAGCATCTTTCAGTTTGGCAAGATTTGCACTGAATATTGAATGAAGCAGCTTTCTCTCATAGGGAGACAAGGTTTTGAGCAGATTTGGGCTAGATTTCACTTCATTTGAACAGAAGCACTATTTCAACATTACTGGTCTCAGAAACCTGTAAACTGACAATCTTGAGCATTGAAGTCCTAACATAAGTTTTTGTGCATATAACTTCTAACACATTAAAAACTGTCTTACAGCATTGCAAAAACATTGTATTTCATAAGGCATAAGCATCTTTCAGTTTGGCAAGATTTGCACTGAATATTGAATGAAGCAGCTTTCTCTCATAGGGAGACAAGGTTTTGAGCAGATTTGGGCTAGATTTCACTTCATTTGAACAGAAGCACTATTTCAACATAACTGGTCTCAGAAACCTGTAAACTGACAATCTTGACCATTGAAGGCCTAAAATAAGTTTTTGTGCATAGAACTTCTAACACATTAAAAACAGTCTCACTGCATTGCAGAAATCAATTTTTTTTATAAGACATAAGCATCTTTCAGTTAGGCAAGATTTGCACTGAATATTGAATGAAGCAGCTTTCTCTCATAGAGAGACAACCTGTTGAGCAGATTTGGGCTAGATTTCACTTCATTTGAACAGAAGCACTATTTCAACATTACTGGTCTCAGAAACCTGTAAACTGACAATCTTGAGCATTGAAGTCCTAACATAAGTTTTTGTGCATATAACTTCTAACACATTAAAAACTGTCTTACAGCATTGCAAAAACATTGTATTTCATAAGGCATAAGCATCTTTCAGTTTGGCAAGATTTGCACTGAATATTGAATGAAGCAGCTTTCTCTCATAGAGAGACAAGCTTTTGAGCAGATTTGGGCTAGATTTCACTTCATTTGAACAGAAGCACTATTTCAACATAACTGGTCTCAGAAACCTGTAAACTGACAATCTTGAGCATTGAAGTCCTAACATAGGTTTTTGTGCATATAACTTCTAACACATTAAAAACTGTCTTACAGCATTGCAAAAACATTGTATTTCATAAGGCATAAGCATCTTTCAGTTAGGCAAGATTTGCACTGAATATTGAATGAAGCAGCTTTCTCTCATAGGGAGACAAGGTTTTGAGCAGATTTGGGCTAGATTTCACTTCATTTGAACAGAAGCACTATTTCAACATAACTGGTGTCAGAAACCTGTAAACTGACAATCTTGAGCATTGAAGTCCTAACATAAGTTTTTGTGCATATAACTTCTAACACATTAAAAACTGTCTTACAGCATTGCAAAAACATTGTATTTCATAAGGCATAAGCGTCTTTCAGTTTGGCAAGATTTGCACTGAATATTGAATGAAGCAGCTTTCTCTCATAGGGAGACAAGGTTTTGAGCAGATTTGGGCTAGATTTCACTTCATTTGAACAGAAGCACTATTTCAACATTACTGGTCTCAGAAACCTGTAAACTGACAATCTTGAGCATTGAAGTCCTAACATATGTTTTTGTGCATATAACTTCTAACACATTAAAAACTGTCTCACTGCATTGCAGAAATCATTTTATTTCATAAGACATAAGCATCTTTCAGTTAGGCAAGATTTGCACTGAATATTGAATGAAGCAGCTTTCTCTCATAGAGAGACAAGCTTTTGAGCAGATTTGGGCTAGATTTCACTTCATTTGAACAGAAGCACTATTTCAACATTACTGGTCTCAGAATCCTGTAAACTGACAATCTTGAGCATTGAAGTCCTAACATAAGTTTTTGTGCATATAACTTCTAACACATTAAAAACTGTCTTACAGCATTGCAAAAACATTGTATTTCATAAGGCATAAGCATCTTTCAGTTTGTCAAGATTTGCTCTGAATATTGAATGAAGCAGCTTTCTCTCATAGAGAGACAAGCTTTTGAGCAGATTTGGGCTCGATTTCACTTCATTTGAACAGAAACACTATTTCAACATTACTGGTCTCAGAAACCTGTAAACTGACAATCTTGAGCATTGAAGTCCTAACATATGTTTTTGTGCATATAACTTCTAACACATTAAAAACTGTCTTACAGCATTGCAAAAACATTGTATTTCATAAGGCATAAGCATCTTTCAGTTTGGCAAGATTTGCACTGAATATTGAAATAAGCAGCTTTCTCTCATAGAGAGACAAGCTTTTGAGCAGATTTGGGCTCGATTTCACTTCATTTGAGCAGAAACACTATTTCAACATTACTGGTCTCAGAAACCTGTAAACTGACAATCTTGAGCATTGAAGTCCTAACATAGGTTTTTGTGCATATAACTTCTAACACATTAAAAACTGTCTTACAGCATTGCAAAAACATTGTATTTCATAAGGCATAAGCATCGTTCAGTTAGGCAAGATTTGCACTGAAAATTGAATGAAGCAGCTTTCTCTCATAGGGAGACAAGGTTTTGAGCAGATTTGGGCTAGATTTCACTTCATTTGAACAGAAGAACTATTTCAACATAACTGGTGTCAGAAACCTGTAAACTGACAATCTTGAGCATTGAAGTCCTAACATAAGTTTTTGTGCATATAACTTCTAACACATTAAAAACTGTCTTACAGCATTGCAAAAACATTGTATTTCATAAGGCATAAGCATCTTTCAGTTTGGCAAGATTTGCACTGAATATTGAATGAAGCAGCTTTCTCTCATAGAGAGACAAGCTTTTGAGCAGATTTGGGCTAGATTTCACTTCATTTGAACAGAAGCACTATTTCAACTTTACTGGTCTCAGAAACCTGTAAACTGACAATCTTGAGCATTGAAGTTCTAACATAAGTTTTTGTGTATATAACTTCTAACACATTAAAAACTGTCTTACAGCATTGCAAAAACATTGTATTTCATAAGGCATAAGCATCTTTCAGTTTGGCAAGATTTGCACTGAATATTGAATGAAGCAGCTTTCTCTCATAGAGAGACAAGCTTTTGAGCAGATTTGGGCTAGATTTCACTTCATTTGAACAGAAGCACTATTTCAACATAACTGGTCTCAGAAACCTGTAAACTGACAATCTTGAGCATTGAAGTCCTAACATATGTTTTTGTGCATATAACTTCTAACACATTAAAAACTGTCTTACAGCATTGCAAAAACATTGTATTTCATAAGGCATAAGCATCTTTCAGTTTGGCAAGATTTGCACTGAATATTGAATGAAGCAGCTTTCTCTCATAGGGAGACAAGGTTTTGAGCAGATTTGGGCTAGATTTCACTTCATTTGAACAAAAGCACTATTTCAACATAACTGGTCTCAGAAACCTGTAAACTGACAATCTTGAGCATTGAAGTCCTAACATATGTTTTTGTGCATATAACTTCTAACACATTAAAAACTGTCTTACAGCATTGCAAAAACATTGTATTTCATAAGACATAAGCATCTTTCAGTTTGGCAAGATTTGCACTGAATATTGAATGAAGCAGCTTTCTCTCATAGGGAGACAAGGTTTTGAGCAGATTTGGGCTAGATTTCACTTCATTTGAACAGAAGCACTATTTCAACATTACTGGTCTCAGAAACCTGTAAACTGACAATCTTGAGCATTGAAGTCCTTACATATGTTTTTGTGCATATAACTTCTAACACATTAAAAACTGTCTTACAGCATTGCAAAAACATTGTATTTCATAAGGCATAAGCATCTTCAGTTTGGCAAGATTTGCACTGAATATTGAATGAAGCAGCTTTCTCTCATAGAGAGGCAAGCTTTTGAGCAGATTTGGGCTAGATTTCACTTCATTTGAACAGAAGCACTATTTCAACATTTTTGGTCTCAGAAACCTGTAAACTGACAATCTTGAGCATTGAAGTCCTAACATATGTTTTTGTGCATATAACTTCTAACACATTAAAAACTGTCTTACAGCATTGCAAAAACATTGTATTTCGTAAGGCATAAGCATCTTTCAGTTTGGCAAGATTTGCACTGAATATTGAATGAAGCAGCTTTCTCTCACAGAGAGACAAGCTTTTGAGCAGATTTGGGCTAGATTTCACTTCATTTGAACACAAGCACTATTTCAACATTACTGGTCTCAGAAACCTGTAAACTGACAATCTTGAGCATTGAAGTCCTAACATATGTTCTTGTGCATATAACTTCTAACACATTAAAAACTGTCTTACAGCATTACAAAAACATTGTATTTCATAAGGCATAAGCATCTTTCAGTTTGGCAAGATTTGCACTGAATATTGAATGAAGCAGCTTTCTCTCATAGGGAGACAAGGTTTTGAGCAGATTTGGGCTAGATTTCACTTCATTTGAACAAAAGCACTATTTCAACATAACTGGTCTCAGAAACCTGTAAACTGACAATCTTGAGCATTGAAGTCCTAACATATGTTTTTGTGCATATAACTTCTAACACATTAAAAACTGTCTTACAGCATTGCAAAAACATTGTATTTCATAAGGCATAAGCATCTTTCAGTTTGGCAAGATTTGCACTGAATATTGAATGAAGCAGCTTTCTCTCATAGAGAGACAAGCTTTTGAGCAGATTTGGGCTAGATTTCACTTCATTTGAACAGAAGCACTATTTCAACATTACTGGTCTCAGAAACCTGTAAACTGACAATCTTGAGCATTGAAGTCCTAACATAAGTTTTTGTGCATATAACTTCCAACACATTAAAAACTGTCTTACAGCATTGCAAAAACATTGTATTTCATAAGGCATAAGCATCTTTCAGTTTGGCAAGATTTGCACTGAATATTGAATGAAGCAGCTTTCTCTCATAGAGAGACAAGCTTTTGAGGAGATTTGGGCTAGATTTCACTTCATTTGAACAGAAGCACTATTTCAACATTACTGGTCTCAGAAACCTGTAAACTGACAATCTTGAGCATTGAAGTCCTAACATAAGTTTTTGTGCATATAACTTCTAACACTTTAAAAACTGTCTTACAGCATTGCAAAAACATTGTATTTCATAAGGCATAAGCATCTTTCAGTTTGGCAAGATTTGCACTGAATATTGAATGAAGCAGCTTTCTCTCATAGAGAGACAAGCTTTTGAGCAGATTTGGGCTAGATTTCACTTCATTTGAACAGAAGCACTATTTCAACATAACTGGTCTCAGAAACCTGTAAACTGACAATCTTGAGCATTGAAGTCCTAACATAGGTTTTTGTGCATATAACTTCTAACACATTAAAAACTGTCTTACAGCATTGCAAAAACATTGTATTTCATAAGGCATAAGCATCTTTCAGTTAGGCAAGATTTGCACTGAATATTGAATGAAGCAGCTTTCTCTCATAGAGAGACAACCTGTTGAGCAGATTTGGGCTAGATTTCACTTCATTTGAACAGAAGCACTATTTCAACATTACTGGTCTCAGAAACCTGTAAACTGACAATCTTGAGCATTGAAGTCCTAACATAAGTTTTTGTGCATATAACTTCTAACACATTAAAAACTGTCTTACAGCATTGCAAAAACATTGTATTTCATAAGGCATAAGCATCTTTCAGTTTGGCAAGATTTGCACTGAATATTGAATGAAGCAGCTTTCTCTCATAGAGAGACAAGCTTTTGAGCAGATTTGGGCTAGATTTCACTTCATTTGAACAGAAGCACTATTTCAACATAACTGGTCTCAGAAACCTGTAAACTGACAATCTTGAGCATTGAAGTCCTAACATAGGTTTTTGTGCATATAACTTCTAACACATTAAAAACTGTCTTACAGCATTGCAAAAACATTGTATTTCATAAGGCATAAGCATCTTTCAGTTAGGCAAGATTTGCACTGAATATTGAATGAAGCAGCTTTCTCTCATAGGGAGACAAGGTTTTGAGCAGATTTGGGCTAGATTTCACTTCATTTGAACAGAAGCACTATTTCAACATAACTGGTGTCAGAAACCTGTAAACTGACAATCTTGAGCATTGAAGTCCTAACATAAGTTTTTGTGCATATAACTTCTAACACATTAAAAACTGTCTTACAGCATTGCAAAAACATTGTATTTCATAAGGCATAAGCGTCTTTCAGTTTGGCAAGATTTGCACTGAATATTGAATGAAGCAGCTTTCTCTCATAGGGAGACAAGGTTTTGAGCAGATTTGGGCTAGATTTCACTTCATTTGAACAGAAGCACTATTTCAACATTACTGGTCTCAGAAACCTGTAAACTGACAATCTTGAGCATTGAAGTCCTAACATATGTTTTTGTGCATATAACTTCTAACACATTAAAAACTGTCTCACTGCATTGCAGAAATCATTTTATTTCATAAGACATAAGCATCTTTCAGTTAGGCAAGATTTGCACTGAATATTGAATGAAGCAGCTTTCTCTCATAGAGAGACAAGCTTTTGAGCAGATTTGGGCTAGATTTCACTTCATTTGAACAGAAGCACTATTTCAACATTACTGGTCTCAGAATCCTGTAAACTGACAATCTTGAGCATTGAAGTCCTAACATAAGTTTTTGTGCATATAACTTCTAACACATTAAAAACTGTCTTACAGCATTGCAAAAACATTGTATTTCATAAGGCATAAGCATCTTTCAGTTTGTCAAGATTTGCTCTGAATATTGAATGAAGCAGCTTTCTCTCATAGAGAGACAAGCTTTTGAGCAGATTTGGGCTCGATTTCACTTCATTTGAACAGAAACACTATTTCAACATTACTGGTCTCAGAAACCTGTAAACTGACAATCTTGAGCATTGAAGTCCTAACATATGTTTTTGTGCATATAACTTCTAACACATTAAAAACTGTCTTACAGCATTGCAAAAACATTGTATTTCATAAGGCATAAGCATCTTTCAGTTTGGCAAGATTTGCACTGAATATTGAAATAAGCAGCTTTCTCTCATAGAGAGACAAGCTTTTGAGCAGATTTGGGCTCGATTTCACTTCATTTGAGCAGAAACACTATTTCAACATTACTGGTCTCAGAAACCTGTAAACTGACAATCTTGAGCATTGAAGTCCTAACATAGGTTTTTGTGCATATAACTTCTAACACATTAAAAACTGTCTTACAGCATTGCAAAAACATTGTATTTCATAAGGCATAAGCATCGTTCAGTTAGGCAAGATTTGCACTGAAAATTGAATGAAGCAGCTTTCTCTCATAGGGAGACAAGGTTTTGAGCAGATTTGGGCTAGATTTCACTTCATTTGAACAGAAGAACTATTTCAACATAACTGGTGTCAGAAACCTGTAAACTGACAATCTTGAGCATTGAAGTCCTAACATAAGTTTTTGTGCATATAACTTCTAACACATTAAAAACTGTCTTACAGCATTGCAAAAACATTGTATTTCATAAGGCATAAGCATCTTTCAGTTTGGCAAGATTTGCACTGAATATTGAATGAAGCAGCTTTCTCTCATAGAGAGACAAGCTTTTGAGCAGATTTGGGCTAGATTTCACTTCATTTGAACAGAAGCACTATTTCAACTTTACTGGTCTCAGAAACCTGTAAACTGACAATCTTGAGCATTGAAGTTCTAACATAAGTTTTTGTGTATATAACTTCTAACACATTAAAAACTGTCTTACAGCATTGCAAAAACATTGTATTTCATAAGGCATAAGCATCTTTCAGTTTGGCAAGATTTGCACTGAATATTGAATGAAGCAGCTTTCTCTCATAGAGAGACAAGCTTTTGAGCAGATTTGGGCTAGATTTCACTTCATTTGAACAGAAGCACTATTTCAACATAACTGGTCTCAGAAACCTGTAAACTGACAATCTTGAGCATTGAAGTCCTAACATATGTTTTTGTGCATATAACTTCTAACACATTAAAAACTGTCTTACAGCATTGCAAAAACATTGTATTTCATAAGGCATAAGCATCTTTCAGTTTGGCAAGATTTGCACTGAATATTGAATGAAGCAGCTTTCTCTCATAGGGAGACAAGGTTTTGAGCAGATTTGGGCTAGATTTCACTTCATTTGAACAAAAGCACTATTTCAACATAACTGGTCTCAGAAACCTGTAAACTGACAATCTTGAGCATTGAAGTCCTAACATATGTTTTTGTGCATATAACTTCTAACACATTAAAAACTGTCTTACAGCATTGCAAAAACATTGTATTTCATAAGACATAAGCATCTTTCAGTTTGGCAAGATTTGCACTGAATATTGAATGAAGCAGCTTTCTCTCATAGGGAGACAAGGTTTTGAGCAGATTTGGGCTAGATTTCACTTCATTTGAACAGAAGCACTATTTCAACATTACTGGTCTCAGAAACCTGTAAACTGACAATCTTGAGCATTGAAGTCCTTACATATGTTTTTGTGCATATAACTTCTAACACATTAAAAACTGTCTTACAGCATTGCAAAAACATTGTATTTCATAAGGCATAAGCATCTTCAGTTTGGCAAGATTTGCACTGAATATTGAATGAAGCAGCTTTCTCTCATAGAGAGGCAAGCTTTTGAGCAGATTTGGGCTAGATTTCACTTCATTTGAACAGAAGCACTATTTCAACATTTTTGGTCTCAGAAACCTGTAAACTGACAATCTTGAGCATTGAAGTCCTAACATATGTTTTTGTGCATATAACTTCTAACACATTAAAAACTGTCTTACAGCATTGCAAAAACATTGTATTTCGTAAGGCATAAGCATCTTTCAGTTTGGCAAGATTTGCACTGAATATTGAATGAAGCAGCTTTCTCTCACAGAGAGACAAGCTTTTGAGCAGATTTGGGCTAGATTTCACTTCATTTGAACACAAGCACTATTTCAACATTACTGGTCTCAGAAACCTGTAAACTGACAATCTTGAGCATTGAAGTCCTAACATATGTTCTTGTGCATATAACTTCTAACACATTAAAAACTGTCTTACAGCATTACAAAAACATTGTATTTCATAAGGCATAAGCATCTTTCAGTTTGGCAAGATTTGCACTGAATATTGAATGAAGCAGCTTTCTCTCATAGGGAGACAAGGTTTTGAGCAGATTTGGGCTAGATTTCACTTCATTTGAACAAAAGCACTATTTCAACATAACTGGTCTCAGAAACCTGTAAACTGACAATCTTGAGCATTGAAGTCCTAACATATGTTTTTGTGCATATAACTTCTAACACATTAAAAACTGTCTTACAGCATTGCAAAAACATTGTATTTCATAAGGCATAAGCATCTTTCAGTTTGGCAAGATTTGCACTGAATATTGAATGAAGCAGCTTTCTCTCATAGAGAGACAAGCTTTTGAGCAGATTTGGGCTAGATTTCACTTCATTTGAACAGAAGCACTATTTCAACATTACTGGTCTCAGAAACCTGTAAACTGACAATCTTGAGCATTGAAGTCCTAACATAAGTTTTTGTGCATATAACTTCCAACACATTAAAAACTGTCTTACAGCATTGCAAAAACATTGTATTTCATAAGGCATAAGCATCTTTCAGTTTGGCAAGATTTGCACTGAATATTGAATGAAGCAGCTTTCTCTCATAGAGAGACAAGCTTTTGAGGAGATTTGGGCTAGATTTCACTTCATTTGAACAGAAGCACTATTTCAACATTACTGGTCTCAGAAACCTGTAAACTGACAATCTTGAGCATTGAAGTCCTAACATAAGTTTTTGTGCATATAACTTCTAACACTTTAAAAACTGTCTTACAGCATTGCAAAAACATTGTATTTCATAAGGCATAAGCATCTTTCAGTTTGGCAAGATTTGCACTGAATATTGAATGAAGCAGCTTTCTCTCATAGAGAGACAAGCTTTTGAGCAGATTTGGGCTAGATTTCACTTCATTTGAACAGAAGCACTATTTCAACATAACTGGTCTCAGAAACCTGTAAACTGACAATCTTGAGCATTGAAGTCCTAACATAGGTTTTTGTGCATATAACTTCTAACACATTAAAAACTGTCTTACAGCATTGCAAAAACATTGTATTTCATAAGGCATAAGCATCTTTCAGTTAGGCAAGATTTGCACTGAATATTGAATGAAGCAGCTTTCTCTCATAGGGAGACAAGGTTTTGAGCAGATTTGGGCTAGATTTCACTTCATTTGAACAGAAGCACTATTTCAACATAACTGGTGTCAGAAACCTGTAAACTGACAATCTTGAGCATTGAAGTCCTAACATAAGTTTTTGTGCATATAACTTCTAACACATTAAAAACTGTCTTACAGCATTGCAAAAACATTGTATTTCATAAGGCATAAGCATCTTTCAGTTTGGCAAGATTTGCACTGAATATTGAATGAAGCAGCTTTCTCTCATAGGGAGACAAGGTTTTGAGCAGATTTGGGCTAGATTTCACTTCATTTGAACAGAAGCACTATTTCAACATTACTGGTCTCAGAAACCTGTAAACTGACAATCTTGAGCATTGAAGTCCTAACATATGTTTTTGTGCATATAACTTCTAACACATTAAAAACTGTCTCACTGCATTGCAGAAATCATTTTATTTCATAAGACATAAGCATCTTTCAGTTAGGCAAGATTTGCACTGAATATTGAATGAAGCAGCTTTCTCTCATAGAGAGACAAGCTTTTGAGCAGATTTGGGCTAGATTTCACTTCATTTGAACAGAAGCACTATTTCAACATTACTGGTCTCAGAATCCTGTAAACTGACAATCTTGAGCATTGAAGTCCTAACATAAGTTTTTGTGCATATAACTTCTAACACATTAAAAACTGTCTTACAGCATTGCAAAAACATTGTATTTCATAAGGCATAAGCATCTTTCAGTTTGTCAAGATTTGCTCTGAATATTGAATGAAGCAGCTTTCTCTCATAGAGAGACAACCTGTTGAGCAGATTTGGGCTAGATTTCACTTCATTTGAACAGAAGCACTATTTCAACATTACTGTTCTCAGAAACCTGTAAACTGACAATCTTGAGCATTGAAGTCCTAACATATGTTTTTGTGCATATAACTTCTAACACATTAAAAACTGTCTTACAGCATTGCAAAAACATTGTATTTCGTAAGGCATAAGCATCTTTCAGTTTGGCAAGATTTGCACTGAATATTGAATGAAGCAGCTTTCTCTCACAGAGAGACAAGCTTTGGAGCAGATTTGGGCTAGATTTCACTTCATTTGAACACAAGCACTATTTCAACATTACTGGTCTCAGAAACCTGTAAACTGACAATCTTGAGCATTGAAGTCCTAACATATGTTTTTGTGCATATAACTTCTAACACATTAAAAACTGTCTTACAGCATTGCAAAAACATTGTATTTCATAAGGCATAAGCATCTTTCAGTTTGGCAAGATTTGCACTGAATATTGAATGAAGCAGCTTTCTCTCATAGGGAGACAAGGTTTTGAGCAGATTTGGGCTAGATTTCACTTCATTTGAACAAAAGCACTATTTCAACATAACTGGTCTCAGAAACCTGTAAACTGACAATCTTGAGCATTGAAGTCCTAACATATGTTTTTGTGCATATAACTTCTAACACATTAAAAACTGTCTTACAGCATTGCAAAAACATTGTATTTCATAAGGCATAAGCATCTTTCAGTTTGGCAAGATTTGCACTGAATATTGAATGAAGCAGCTTTCTCTCATAGAGAGACAAGCTTTTGAGCAGATTTGGGCTAGATTTCACTTCATTTGAACAGAAGCACTATTTCAACATTACTGGTCTCAGAAACCTGTAAACTGACAATCTTGAGCATTGAAGTCCTAACATAAGTTTTTGTGCATATAACTTCCAACACATTAAAAACTGTCTTACAGCATTGCAAAAACATTGTATTTCATAAGGCATAAGCATCTTTCAGTTTGGCAAGATTTGCACTGAATATTGAATGAAGCAGCTTTCTCTCATAGAGAGACAAGCTTTTGAGCAGATTTGGGCTAGATTTCACTTCATTTGAACAGAAGCACTATTTCAACATTACTGGTCTCAGAAACCTGTAAACTGACAATCTTGAGCATTGAAGTCCTAACATAAGTTTTTGTGCATATAACTTCTAACACTTTAAAAACTGTCTTACAGCATTGCAAAAACATTGTATTTCATAAGGCATAAGCATCTTTCAGTTTGGCAAGATTTGCACTGAATATTGAATGAAGCAGCTTTCTCTCATAGAGAGACAAGCTTTTGAGCAGATTTGGGCTAGATTTCACTTCATTTGAACAGAAGCACTATTTCAACATAACTGGTCTCAGAAACCTGTAAACTGACAATCTTGAGCATTGAAGTCCTAACATATGTTTTTGTGCATATAACTTCTAACACATTAAAAACTGTCTTACAGCATTGCAAAAACATTGTATTTCATAAGGCATAAGCATCTTTCAGTTTGGCAAGATTTGCACTGAATATTGAATGAAGCAGCTTTCTCTCATAGGGAGACAAGGTTTTGAGCAGATTTGGGCTAGATTTCACTTCATTTGAACAAAAGCACTATTTCAACATAACTGGTCTCAGAAACCTGTAAACTGACAATCTTGAGCATTGAAGTCCTAACATATGTTTTTGTGCATATAACTTCTAACACATTAAAAACTGTCTTACAGCATTGCAAAAACATTGTATTTCATAAGGCATAAGCATCTTTCAGTTTGGCAAGATTTGCACTGAATATTGAATGAAGCAGCTTTCTCTCATAGGGAGACAAGGTTTTGAGCAGATTTGGGCTAGATTTCACTTCATTTGAACAGAAGCACTATTTCAACATTACTGGTCTCAGAAACCTGTAAACTGACAATCTTGAGCATTGAAGTCCTAACATAAGTTTTTGTGCATATAACTTCTAACACATTAAAAACTGTCTTACAGCATTGCAAAAACATTGTATTTCATAAGGCATAAGCATCTTTCAGTTTGGCAAGATTTGCACTGAATATTGAATGAAGCAGCTTTCTCTCATAGGGAGACAAGGTTTTGAGCAGATTTGGGCTAGATTTCACTTCATTTGAACAGAAGCACTATTTCAACATAACTGGTCTCAGAAACCTGTAAACTGACAATCTTGACCATTGAAGGCCTAAAATAAGTTTTTGTGCATAGAACTTCTAACACATTAAAAACAGTCTCACTGCATTGCAGAAATCAATTTATTTTATAAGACATAAGCATCTTTCAGTTAGGCAAGATTTGCACTGAATATTGAATGAAGCAGCTTTCTCTCATAGAGAGACAACCTGTTGAGCAGATTTGGGCTAGATTTCACTTCATTTGAACAGAAGCACTATTTCAACATTACTGGTCTCAGAAACCTGTAAACTGACAATCTTGAGCATTGAAGTCCTAACATAAGTTTTTGTGCATATAACTTCTAACACATTAAAAACTGTCTTACAGCATTGCAAAAACATTGTATTTCATAAGGCATAAGCATCTTTCAGTTTGGCAAGATTTGCACTGAATATTGAATGAAGCAGCTTTCTCTCATAGAGAGACAAGCTTTTGAGCAGATTTGGGCTAGATTTCACTTCATTTGAACAGAAGCACTATTTCAACATAACTGGTCTCAGAAACCTGTAAACTGACAATCTTGAGCATTGAAGTCCTAACATAGGTTTTTGTGCATATAACTTCTAACACATTAAAAACTGTCTTACAGCATTGCAAAAACATTGTATTTCATAAGGCATAAGCATCTTTCAGTTTGGCAAGATTTGCACTGAATATTGAATGAAGCAGCTTTCTCTCATAGAGAGACAAGCTTTTGAGCAGATTTGGGCTAGATTTCACTTCATTTGAACAGAAGCACTATTTCAACATAACTGGTCTCAGAAACCTGTAAACTGACAATCTTGAGCATTGAAGTCCTAACATAGGTTTTTGTGCATATAACTTCTAACACATTAAAAACTGTCTTACAGCATTGCAAAAACATTGTATTTCATAAGGCATAAGCATCTTTCAGTTAGGCAAGATTTGCACTGAATATTGAATGAAGCAGCTTTCTCTCATAGGGAGACAAGGTTTTGAGCAGATTTGGGCTAGATTTCACTTCATTTGAACAGAAGCACTATTTCAACATAACTGGTGTCAGAAACCTGTAAACTGACAATCTTGAGCATTGAAGTCCTAACATAAGTTTTTGTGCATATAACTTCTAACACATTAAAAACTGTCTTACAGCATTGCAAAAACATTGTATTTCATAAGGCATAAGCGTCTTTCAGTTTGGCAAGATTTGCACTGAATATTGAATGAAGCAGCTTTCTCTCATAGGGAGACAAGGTTTTGAGCAGATTTGGGCTAGATTTCACTTCATTTGAACAGAAGCACTATTTCAACATTACTGGTCTCAGAAACCTGTAAACTGACAATCTTGAGCATTGAAGTCCTAACATATGTTTTTGTGCATATAACTTCTAACACATTAAAAACTGTCTCACTGCATTGCAGAAATCATTTTATTTCATAAGACATAAGCATCTTTCAGTTAGGCAAGATTTGCACTGAATATTGAATGAAGCAGCTTTCTCTCATAGAGAGACAAGCTTTTGAGCAGATTTGGGCTAGATTTCACTTCATTTGAACAGAAGCACTATTTCAACATTACTGGTCTCAGAATCCTGTAAACTGACAATCTTGAGCATTGAAGTCCTAACATAAGTTTTTATGCATATAACTTCTAACACATTAAAAACTGTCTTACAGCATTGCAAAAACATTGTATTTCATAAGGCATAAGCATCTTTCAGTTTGTCAAGATTTGCTCTGAATATTGAATGAAGCAGCTTTCTCTCATAGAGAGACAAGCTTTTGAGCAGATTTGGGCTCGATTTCACTTCATTTGAACAGAAACACTATTTCAACATTACTGGTCTCAGAAACCTGTAAACTGACAATCTTGAGCATTGAAGTCCTAACATATGTTTTTGTGCATATAACTTCTAACACATTAAAAACTGTCTTACAGCATTGCAAAAACATTGTATTTCATAAGGCATAAGCATCTTTCAGTTTGGCAAGATTTGCACTGAATATTGAAATAAGCAGCTTTCTCTCATAGAGAGACAAGCTTTTGAGCAGATTTGGGCTCGATTTCACTTCATTTGAGCAGAAACACTATTTCAACATTACTGGTCTCAGAAACCTGTAAACTGACAATCTTGAGCATTGAAGTCCTAACATAGGTTTTTGTGCATATAACTTCTAACACATTAAAAACTGTCTTACAGCATTGCAAAAACATTGTATTTCATAAGGCATAAGCATCGTTCAGTTAGGCAAGATTTGCACTGAAAATTGAATGAAGCAGCTTTCTCTCATAGGGAGACAAGGTTTTGAGCAGATTTGGGCTAGATTTCACTTCATTTGAACAGAAGAACTATTTCAACATAACTGGTGTCAGAAACCTGTAAACTGACAATCTTGAGCATTGAAGTCCTAACATAAGTTTTTGTGCATATAACTTCTAACACATTAAAAACTGTCTTACAGCATTGCAAAAACATTGTATTTCATAAGGCATAAGCATCTTTCAGTTTGGCAAGATTTGCACTGAATATTGAATGAAGCAGCTTTCTCTCATAGAGAGACAAGCTTTTGAGCAGATTTGGGCTAGATTTCACTTCATTTGAACAGAAGCACTATTTCAACTTTACTGGTCTCAGAAACCTGTAAACTGACAATCTTGAGCATTGAAGTTCTAACATAAGTTTTTGTGTATATAACTTCTAACACATTAAAAACTGTCTTACAGCATTGCAAAAACATTGTATTTCATAAGGCATAAGCATCTTTCAGTTTGGCAAGATTTGCACTGAATATTGAATGAAGCAGCTTTCTCTCATAGAGAGACAAGCTTTTGAGCAGATTTGGGCTAGATTTCACTTCATTTGAACAGAAGCACTATTTCAACATAACTGGTCTCAGAAACCTGTAAACTGACAATCTTGAGCATTGAAGTCCTAACATATGTTTTTGTGCATATAACTTCTAACACATTAAAAACTGTCTTACAGCATTGCAAAAACATTGTATTTCATAAGGCATAAGCATCTTTCAGTTTGGCAAGATTTGCACTGAATATTGAATGAAGCAGCTTTCTCTCATAGGGAGACAAGGTTTTGAGCAGATTTGGGCTAGATTTCACTTCATTTGAACAAAAGCACTATTTCAACATAACTGGTCTCAGAAACCTGTAAACTGACAATCTTGAGCATTGAAGTCCTAACATATGTTTTTGTGCATATAACTTCTAACACATTAAAAACTGTCTTACAGCATTGCAAAAACATTGTATTTCATAAGACATAAGCATCTTTCAGTTTGGCAAGATTTGCACTGAATATTGAATGAAGCAGCTTTCTCTCATAGGGAGACAAGGTTTTGAGCAGATTTGGGCTAGATTTCACTTCATTTGAACAGAAGCACTATTTCAACATTACTGGTCTCAGAAACCTGTAAACTGACAATCTTGAGCATTGAAGTCCTTACATATGTTTTTGTGCATATAACTTCTAACACATTAAAAACTGTCTTACAGCATTGCAAAAACATTGTATTTCATAAGGCATAAGCATCTTCAGTTTGGCAAGATTTGCACTGAATATTGAATGAAGCAGCTTTCTCTCATAGAGAGGCAAGCTTTTGAGCAGATTTGGGCTAGATTTCACTTCATTTGAACAGAAGCACTATTTCAACATTTTTGGTCTCAGAAACCTGTAAACTGACAATCTTGAGCATTGAAGTCCTAACATATGTTTTTGTGCATATAACTTCTAACACATTAAAAACTGTCTTACAGCATTGCAAAAACATTGTATTTCGTAAGGCATAAGCATCTTTCAGTTTGGCAAGATTTGCACTGAATATTGAATGAAGCAGCTTTCTCTCACAGAGAGACAAGCTTTTGAGCAGATTTGGGCTAGATTTCACTTCATTTGAACACAAGCACTATTTCAACATTACTGGTCTCAGAAACCTGTAAACTGACAATCTTGAGCATTGAAGTCCTAACATATGTTCTTGTGCATATAACTTCTAACACATTAAAAACTGTCTTACAGCATTACAAAAACATTGTATTTCATAAGGCATAAGCATCTTTCAGTTTGGCAAGATTTGCACTGAATATTGAATGAAGCAGCTTTCTCTCATAGGGAGACAAGGTTTTGAGCAGATTTGGGCTAGATTTCACTTCATTTGAACAAAAGCACTATTTCAACATAACTGGTCTCAGAAACCTGTAAACTGACAATCTTGAGCATTGAAGTCCTAACATATGTTTTTGTGCATATAACTTCTAACACATTAAAAACTGTCTTACAGCATTGCAAAAACATTGTATTTCATAAGGCATAAGCATCTTTCAGTTTGGCAAGATTTGCACTGAATATTGAATGAAGCAGCTTTCTCTCATAGAGAGACAAGCTTTTGAGCAGATTTGGGCTAGATTTCACTTCATTTGAACAGAAGCACTATTTCAACATTACTGGTCTCAGAAACCTGTAAACTGACAATCTTGAGCATTGAAGTCCTAACATAAGTTTTTGTGCATATAACTTCCAACACATTAAAAACTGTCTTACAGCATTGCAAAAACATTGTATTTCATAAGGCATAAGCATCTTTCAGTTTGGCAAGATTTGCACTGAATATTGAATGAAGCAGCTTTCTCTCATAGAGAGACAAGCTTTTGAGGAGATTTGGGCTAGATTTCACTTCATTTGAACAGAAGCACTATTTCAACATTACTGGTCTCAGAAACCTGTAAACTGACAATCTTGAGCATTGAAGTCCTAACATAAGTTTTTGTGCATATAACTTCTAACACTTTAAAAACTGTCTTACAGCATTGCAAAAACATTGTATTTCATAAGGCATAAGCATCTTTCAGTTTGGCAAGATTTGCACTGAATATTGAATGAAGCAGCTTTCTCTCATAGAGAGACAAGCTTTTGAGCAGATTTGGGCTAGATTTCACTTCATTTGAACAGAAGCACTATTTCAACATAACTGGTCTCAGAAACCTGTAAACTGACAATCTTGAGCATTGAAGTCCTAACATAGGTTTTTGTGCATATAACTTCTAACACATTAAAAACTGTCTTACAGCATTGCAAAAACATTGTATTTCATAAGGCATAAGCATCTTTCAGTTAGGCAAGATTTGCACTGAATATTGAATGAAGCAGCTTTCTCTCATAGGGAGACAAGGTTTTGAGCAGATTTGGGCTAGATTTCACTTCATTTGAACAGAAGCACTATTTCAACATAACTGGTGTCAGAAACCTGTAAACTGACAATCTAGAGCATTGAAGTCCTAACATAAGTTTTTGTGCATATAACTTCTAACACATTAAAAACTGTCTTACAGCATTGCAAAAACATTGTATTTCATAAGGCATAAGCATCTTTCAGTTTGGCAAGATTTGCACTGAATATTGAATGAAGCAGCTTTCTCTCATAGGGAGACAAGGTTTTGAGCAGATTTGGGCTAGATTTCACTTCATTTGAACAGAAGCACTATTTCAACATTACTGGTCTCAGAAACCTGTAAACTGACAATCTTGAGCATTGAAGTCCTAACATATGTTTTTGTGCATATAACTTCTAACACATTAAAAACTGTCTCACTGCATTGCAGAAATCATTTTATTTCATAAGACATAAGCATCTTTCAGTTAGGCAAGATTTGCACTGAATATTGAATGAAGCAGCTTTCTCTCATAGAGAGACAAGCTTTTGAGCAGATTTGGGCTAGATTTCACTTCATTTGAACAGAAGCACTATTTCAACATTACTGGTCTCAGAATCCTGTAAACTGACAATCTTGAGCATTGAAGTCCTAACATAAGTTTTTGTGCATATAACTTCTAACACATTAAAAACTGTCTTACAGCATTGCAAAAACATTGTATTTCATAAGGCATAAGCATCTTTCAGTTTGTCAAGATTTGCTCTGAATATTGAATGAAGCAGCTTTCTCTCATAGAGAGACAACCTGTTGAGCAGATTTGGGCTAGATTTCACTTCATTTGAACAGAAGCACTATTTCAACATTACTGTTCTCAGAAACCTGTAAACTGACAATCTTGAGCATTGAAGTCCTAACATATGTTTTTGTGCATATAACTTCTAACACATTAAAAACTGTCTTACAGCATTGCAAAAACATTGTATTTCGTAAGGCATAAGCATCTTTCAGTTTGGCAAGATTTGCACTGAATATTGAATGAAGCAGCTTTCTCTCACAGAGAGACAAGCTTTTGAGCAGATTTGGGCTAGATTTCACTTCATTTGAACACAAGCACTATTTCAACATTACTGGTCTCAGAAACCTGTAAACTGACAATCTTGAGCATTGAAGTCCTAACATATGTTTTTGTGCATATAACTTCTAACACATTAAAAACTGTCTTACAGCATTGCAAAAACATTGTATTTCATAAGGCATAAGCATCTTTCAGTTTGGCAAGATTTGCACTGAATATTGAATGAAGCAGCTTTCTCTCATAGGGAGACAAGGTTTTGAGCAGATTTGGGCTAGATTTCACTTCATTTGAACAAAAGCACTATTTCAACATAACTGGTCTCAGAAACCTGTAAACTGACAATCTTGAGCATTGAAGTCCTAACATATGTTTTTGTGCATATAACTTCTAACACATTAAAAACTGTCTTACAGCATTGCAAAAACATTGTATTTCATAAGGCATAAGCATCTTTCAGTTTGGCAAGATTTGCACTGAATATTGAATGAAGCAGCTTTCTCTCATAGAGAGACAAGCTTTTGAGCAGATTTGGGCTAGATTTCACTTCATTTGAACAGAAGCACTATTTCAACATTACTGGTCTCAGAAACCTGTAAACTGACAATCTTGAGCATTGAAGTCCTAACATAAGTTTTTGTGCATATAACTTCCAACACATTAAAAACTGTCTTACAGCATTGCAAAAACATTGTATTTCATAAGGCATAAGCATCTTTCAGTTTGGCAAGATTTGCACTGAATATTGAATGAAGCAGCTTTCTCTCATAGAGAGACAAGCTTTTGAGCAGATTTGGGCTAGATTTCACTTCATTTGAACAGAAGCACTATTTCAACATTACTGGTCTCAGAAACCTGTAAACTGACAATCTTGAGCATTGAAGTCCTAACATAAGTTTTTGTGCATATAACTTCTAACACTTTAAAAACTGTCTTACAGCATTGCAAAAACATTGTATTTCATAAGGCATAAGCATCTTTCAGTTTGGCAAGATTTGCACTGAATATTGAATGAAGCAGCTTTCTCTCATAGAGAGACAAGCTTTTGAGCAGATTTGGGCTAGATTTCACTTCATTTGAACAGAAGCACTATTTCAACATAACTGGTCTCAGAAACCTGTAAACTG
Organism: Carassius carassius; assembly: GCF_963082965.1. NCBI lineage: Eukaryota > Metazoa > Chordata > Actinopteri > Cypriniformes > Cyprinidae > Carassius > Carassius carassius. The sequence goes on along the minus strand of NC_081782.1, from coordinate 23,831,880 downwards.
ACAATCTTGAGCATTGAAGTCCTAACATATGTTTTTGTGCATATAACTTCTAACACATTAAAAACTGTCTTACAGCATTGCAAAAACATTGTATTTCATAAGGCATAAGCATCTTTCAGTTTGGCAAGATTTGCACTGAATATTGAATGAAGCAGCTTTCTCTCATAGGGAGACAAGGTTTTGAGCAGATTTGGGCTAGATTTCACTTCATTTGAACAAAAGCACTATTTCAACATAACTGGTCTCAGAAACCTGTAAACTGACAATCTTGAGCATTGAAGTCCTAACATATGTTTTTGTGCATATAACTTCTAACACATTAAAAACTGTCTTACAGCATTGCAAAAACATTGTATTTCATAAGGCATAAGCATCTTTCAGTTTGGCAAGATTTGCACTGAATATTGAATGAAGCAGCTTTCTCTCATAGGGAGACAAGGTTTTGAGCAGATTTGGGCTAGATTTCACTTCATTTGAACAGAAGCACTATTTCAACATTACTGGTCTCAGAAACCTGTAAACTGACAATCTTGAGCATTGAAGTCCTAACATAAGTTTTTGTGCATATAACTTCTAACACATTAAAAACTGTCTTACAGCATTGCAAAAACATTGTATTTCATAAGGCATAAGCATCTTTCAGTTTGGCAAGATTTGCACTGAATATTGAATGAAGCAGCTTTCTCTCATAGGGAGACAAGGTTTTGAGCAGATTTGGGCTAGATTTCACTTCATTTGAACAGAAGCACTATTTCAACATAACTGGTCTCAGAAACCTGTAAACTGACAATCTTGACCATTGAAGGCCTAAAATAAGTTTTTGTGCATAGAACTTCTAACACATTAAAAACAGTCTCACTGCATTGCAGAAATCAATTTATTTTATAAGACATAAGCATCTTTCAGTTAGGCAAGATTTGCACTGAATATTGAATGAAGCAGCTTTCTCTCATAGAGAGACAACCTGTTGAGCAGATTTGGGCTAGATTTCACTTCATTTGAACAGAAGCACTATTTCAACATTACTGGTCTCAGAAACCTGTAAACTGACAATCTTGAGCATTGAAGTCCTAACATAAGTTTTTGTGCATATAACTTCTAACACATTAAAAACTGTCTTACAGCATTGCAAAAACATTGTATTTCATAAGGCATAAGCATCTTTCAGTTTGGCAAGATTTGCACTGAATATTGAATGAAGCAGCTTTCTCTCATAGAGAGACAAGCTTTTGAGCAGATTTGGGCTAGATTTCACTTCATTTGAACAGAAGCACTATTTCAACATAACTGGTCTCAGAAACCTGTAAACTGACAATCTTGAGCATTGAAGTCCTAACATAGGTTTTTGTGCATATAACTTCTAACACATTAAAAACTGTCTTACAGCATTGCAAAAACATTGTATTTCATAAGGCATAAGCATCTTTCAGTTAGGCAAGATTTGCACTGAATATTGAATGAAGCAGCTTTCTCTCATAGGGAGACAAGGTTTTGAGCAGATTTGGGCTAGATTTCACTTCATTTGAACAGAAGCACTATTTCAACATAACTGGTGTCAGAAACCTGTAAACTGACAATCTTGAGCATTGAAGTCCTAACATAAGTTTTTGTGCATATAACTTCTAACACATTAAAAACTGTCTTACAGCATTGCAAAAACATTGTATTTCATAAGGCATAAGCGTCTTTCAGTTTGGCAAGATTTGCACTGAATATTGAATGAAGCAGCTTTCTCTCATAGGGAGACAAGGTTTTGAGCAGATTTGGGCTAGATTTCACTTCATTTGAACAAAAGCACTATTTCAACATAACTGGTCTCAGAAACCTGTAAACTGACAATCTTGAGCATTGAAGTCCTAACATATGTTTTTGTGCATATAACTTCTAACACATTAAAAACTGTCTTACAGCATTGCAAAAACATTGTATTTCATAAGGCATAAGCATCTTTCAGTTTGGCAAGATTTGCACTGAATATTGAATGAAGCAGCTTTCTCTCATAGAGAGACAAGCTTTTGAGCAGATTTGGGCTAGATTTCACTTCATTTGAACAGAAGCACTATTTCAACATTACTGGTCTCAGAAACCTGTAAACTGACAATCTTGAGCATTGAAGTCCTAACATAAGTTTTTGTGCATATAACTTCCAACACATTAAAAACTGTCTTACAGCATTGCAAAAACATTGTATTTCATAAGGCATAAGCATCTTTCAGTTTGGCAAGATTTGCACTGAATATTGAATGAAGCAGCTTTCTCTCATAGAGAGACAAGCTTTTGAGGAGATTTGGGCTAGATTTCACTTCATTTGAACAGAAGCACTATTTCAACATTACTGGTCTCAGAAACCTGTAAACTGACAATCTTGAGCATTGAAGTCCTAACATAAGTTTTTGTGCATATAACTTCTAACACTTTAAAAACTGTCTTACAGCATTGCAAAAACATTGTATTTCATAAGGCATAAGCATCTTTCAGTTTGGCAAGATTTGCACTGAATATTGAATGAAGCAGCTTTCTCTCATAGAGAGACAAGCTTTTGAGCAGATTTGGGCTAGATTTCACTTCATTTGAACAGAAGCACTATTTCAACATAACTGGTCTCAGAAACCTGTAAACTGACAATCTTGAGCATTGAAGTCCTAACATAGGTTTTTGTGCATATAACTTCTAACACATTAAAAACTGTCTTACAGCATTGCAAAAACATTGTATTTCATAAGGCATAAGCATCTTTCAGTTAGGCAAGATTTGCACTGAATATTGAATGAAGCAGCTTTCTCTCATAGGGAGACAAGGTTTTGAGCAGATTTGGGCTAGATTTCACTTCATTTGAACAGAAGCACTATTTCAACATAACTGGTGTCAGAAACCTGTAAACTGACAATCTAGAGCATTGAAGTCCTAACATAAGTTTTTGTGCATATAACTTCTAACACATTAAAAACTGTCTTACAGCATTGCAAAAACATTGTATTTCATAAGGCATAAGCATCTTTCAGTTTGGCAAGATTTGCACTGAATATTGAATGAAGCAGCTTTCTCTCATAGGGAGACAAGGTTTTGAGCAGATTTGGGCTAGATTTCACTTCATTTGAACAGAAGCACTATTTCAACATTACTGGTCTCAGAAACCTGTAAACTGACAATCTTGAGCATTGAAGTCCTAACATATGTTTTTGTGCATATAACTTCTAACACATTAAAAACTGTCTCACTGCATTGCAGAAATCATTTTATTTCATAAGACATAAGCATCTTTCAGTTAGGCAAGATTTGCACTGAATATTGAATGAAGCAGCTTTCTCTCATAGAGAGACAAGCTTTTGAGCAGATTTGGGCTAGATTTCACTTCATTTGAACAGAAGCACTATTTCAACATTACTGGTCTCAGAATCCTGTAAACTGACAATCTTGAGCATTGAAGTCCTAACATAAGTTTTTGTGCATATAACTTCTAACACATTAAAAACTGTCTTACAGCATTGCAAAAACATTGTATTTCATAAGGCATAAGCATCTTTCAGTTTGTCAAGATTTGCTCTGAATATTGAATGAAGCAGCTTTCTCTCATAGAGAGACAACCTGTTGAGCAGATTTGGGCTAGATTTCACTTCATTTGAACAGAAGCACTATTTCAACATTACTGTTCTCAGAAACCTGTAAACTGACAATCTTGAGCATTGAAGTCCTAACATATGTTTTTGTGCATATAACTTCTAACACATTAAAAACTGTCTTACAGCATTGCAAAAACATTGTATTTCGTAAGGCATAAGCATCTTTCAGTTTGGCAAGATTTGCACTGAATATTGAATGAAGCAGCTTTCTCTCACAGAGAGACAAGCTTTTGAGCAGATTTGGGCTAGATTTCACTTCATTTGAACACAAGCACTATTTCAACATTACTGGTCTCAGAAACCTGTAAACTGACAATCTTGAGCATTGAAGTCCTAACATATGTTTTTGTGCATATAACTTCTAACACATTAAAAACTGTCTTACAGCATTGCAAAAACATTGTATTTCATAAGGCATAAGCATCTTTCAGTTTGGCAAGATTTGCACTGAATATTGAATGAAGCAGCTTTCTCTCATAGGGAGACAAGGTTTTGAGCAGATTTGGGCTAGATTTCACTTCATTTGAACAAAAGCACTATTTCAACATAACTGGTCTCAGAAACCTGTAAACTGACAATCTTGAGCATTGAAGTCCTAACATATGTTTTTGTGCATATAACTTCTAACACATTAAAAACTGTCTTACAGCATTGCAAAAACATTGTATTTCATAAGGCATAAGCATCTTTCAGTTTGGCAAGATTTGCACTGAATATTGAATGAAGCAGCTTTCTCTCATAGAGAGACAAGCTTTTGAGCAGATTTGGGCTAGATTTCACTTCATTTGAACAGAAGCACTATTTCAACATTACTGGTCTCAGAAACCTGTAAACTGACAATCTTGAGCATTGAAGTCCTAACATAAGTTTTTGTGCATATAACTTCCAACACATTAAAAACTGTCTTACAGCATTGCAAAAACATTGTATTTCATAAGGCATAAGCATCTTTCAGTTTGGCAAGATTTGCACTGAATATTGAATGAAGCAGCTTTCTCTCATAGAGAGACAAGCTTTTGAGCAGATTTGGGCTAGATTTCACTTCATTTGAACAGAAGCACTATTTCAACATTACTGGTCTCAGAAACCTGTAAACTGACAATCTTGAGCATTGAAGTCCTAACATAAGTTTTTGTGCATATAACTTCTAACACTTTAAAAACTGTCTTACAGCATTGCAAAAACATTGTATTTCATAAGGCATAAGCATCTTTCAGTTTGGCAAGATTTGCACTGAATATTGAATGAAGCAGCTTTCTCTCATAGAGAGACAAGCTTTTGAGCAGATTTGGGCTAGATTTCACTTCATTTGAACAGAAGCACTATTTCAACATAACTGGTCTCAGAAACCTGTAAACTGACAATCTTGAGCATTGAAGTCCTAACATATGTTTTTGTGCATATAACTTCTAACACATTAAAAACTGTCTTACAGCATTGCAAAAACATTGTATTTCATAAGGCATAAGCATCTTTCAGTTTGGCAAGATTTGCACTGAATATTGAATGAAGCAGCTTTCTCTCATAGGGAGACAAGGTTTTGAGCAGATTTGGGCTAGATTTCACTTCATTTGAACAAAAGCACTATTTCAACATAACTGGTCTCAGAAACCTGTAAACTGACAATCTTGAGCATTGAAGTCCTAACATATGTTTTTGTGCATATAACTTCTAACACATTAAAAACTGTCTTACAGCATTGCAAAAACATTGTATTTCATAAGGCATAAGCATCTTTCAGTTTGGCAAGATTTGCACTGAATATTGAATGAAGCAGCTTTCTCTCATAGGGAGACAAGGTTTTGAGCAGATTTGGGCTAGATTTCACTTCATTTGAACAGAAGCACTATTTCAACATTACTGGTCTCAGAAACCTGTAAACTGACAATCTTGAGCATTGAAGTCCTAACATAAGTTTTTGTGCATATAACTTCTAACACATTAAAAACTGTCTTACAGCATTGCAAAAACATTGTATTTCATAAGGCATAAGCATCTTTCAGTTTGGCAAGATTTGCACTGAATATTGAATGAAGCAGCTTTCTCTCATAGGGAGACAAGGTTTTGAGCAGATTTGGGCTAGATTTCACTTCATTTGAACAGAAGCACTATTTCAACATAACTGGTCTCAGAAACCTGTAAACTGACAATCTTGACCATTGAAGGCCTAAAATAAGTTTTTGTGCATAGAACTTCTAACACATTAAAAACAGTCTCACTGCATTGCAGAAATCAATTTATTTTATAAGACATAAGCATCTTTCAGTTAGGCAAGATTTGCACTGAATATTGAATGAAGCAGCTTTCTCTCATAGAGAGACAACCTGTTGAGCAGATTTGGGCTAGATTTCACTTCATTTGAACAGAAGCACTATTTCAACATTACTGGTCTCAGAAACCTGTAAACTGACAATCTTGAGCATTGAAGTCCTAACATAAGTTTTTGTGCATATAACTTCTAACACATTAAAAACTGTCTTACAGCATTGCAAAAACATTGTATTTCATAAGGCATAAGCATCTTTCAGTTTGGCAAGATTTGCACTGAATATTGAATGAAGCAGCTTTCTCTCATAGAGAGACAAGCTTTTGAGCAGATTTGGGCTAGATTTCACTTCATTTGAACAGAAGCACTATTTCAACATAACTGGTCTCAGAAACCTGTAAACTGACAATCTTGAGCATTGAAGTCCTAACATAGGTTTTTGTGCATATAACTTCTAACACATTAAAAACTGTCTTACAGCATTGCAAAAACATTGTATTTCATAAGGCATAAGCATCTTTCAGTTAGGCAAGATTTGCACTGAATATTGAATGAAGCAGCTTTCTCTCATAGGGAGACAAGGTTTTGAGCAGATTTGGGCTAGATTTCACTTCATTTGAACAGAAGCACTATTTCAACATAACTGGTGTCAGAAACCTGTAAACTGACAATCTTGAGCATTGAAGTCCTAACATAAGTTTTTGTGCATATAACTTCTAACACATTAAAAACTGTCTTACAGCATTGCAAAAACATTGTATTTCATAAGGCATAAGCGTCTTTCAGTTTGGCAAGATTTGCACTGAATATTGAATGAAGCAGCTTTCTCTCATAGGGAGACAAGGTTTTGAGCAGATTTGGGCTAGATTTCACTTCATTTGAACAGAAGCACTATTTCAACATTACTGGTCTCAGAAACCTGTAAACTGACAATCTTGAGCATTGAAGTCCTAACATATGTTTTTGTGCATATAACTTCTAACACATTAAAAACTGTCTCACTGCATTGCAGAAATCATTTTATTTCATAAGACATAAGCATCTTTCAGTTAGGCAAGATTTGCACTGAATATTGAATGAAGCAGCTTTCTCTCATAGAGAGACAAGCTTTTGAGCAGATTTGGGCTAGATTTCACTTCATTTGAACAGAAGCACTATTTCAACATTACTGGTCTCAGAATCCTGTAAACTGACAATCTTGAGCATTGAAGTCCTAACATAAGTTTTTGTGCATATAACTTCTAACACATTAAAAACTGTCTTACAGCATTGCAAAAACATTGTATTTCATAAGGCATAAGCATCTTTCAGTTTGTCAAGATTTGCTCTGAATATTGAATGAAGCAGCTTTCTCTCATAGAGAGACAACCTGTTGAGCAGATTTGGGCTAGATTTCACTTCATTTGAACAGAAGCACTATTTCAACATTACTGTTCTCAGAAACCTGTAAACTGACAATCTTGAGCATTGAAGTCCTAACATATGTTTTTGTGCATATAACTTCTAACACATTAAAAACTGTCTTACAGCATTGCAAAAACATTGTATTTCATAAGGCATAAGCATCTTTCAGTTTGGCAAGATTTGCACTGAATATTGAAATAAGCAGCTTTCTCTCATAGAGAGACAAGCTTTTGAGCAGATTTGGGCTCGATTTCACTTCATTTGAACAGAAACACTATTTCAACATTACTGGTCTCAGAAACCTGTAAACTGACAATCTTGAGCATTGAAGTCCTAACATATGTTTTTGTGCATATAACTTCTAACACATTAAAAACTGTCTTACAGCATTGCAAAAACATTGTATTTCATAAGGCATAAGCATCTTTCAGTTTGGCAAGATTTGCACTGAATATTGAAATAAGCAGCTTTCTCTCATAGAGAGACAAGCTTTTGAGCAGATTTGGGCTCGATTTCACTTCATTTGAGCAGAAACACTATTTCAACATTACTGGTCTCAGAAACCTGTAAACTGACAATCTTGAGCATTGAAGTCCTAACATAGGTTTTTGTGCATATAACTTCTAACACATTAAAAACTGTCTTACAGCATTGCAAAAACATTGTATTTCATAAGGCATAAGCATCGTTCAGTTAGGCAAGATTTGCACTGAAAATTGAATGAAGCAGCTTTCTCTCATAGGGAGACAAGGTTTTGAGCAGATTTGGGCTAGATTTCACTTCATTTGAACAGAAGAACTATTTCAACATAACTGGTGTCAGAAACCTGTAAACTGACAATCTTGAGCATTGAAGTCCTAACATAAGTTTTTGTGCATATAACTTCTAACACATTAAAAACTGTCTTACAGCATTGCAAAAACATTGTATTTCATAAGGCATAAGCATCTTTCAGTTTGGCAAGATTTGCACTGAATATTGAATGAAGCAGCTTTCTCTCATAGAGAGACAAGCTTTTGAGCAGATTTGGGCTAGATTTCACTTCATTTGAACAGAAGCACTATTTCAACTTTACTGGTCTCAGAAACCTGTAAACTGACAATCTTGAGCATTGAAGTTCTAACATAAGTTTTTGTGTATATAACTTCTAACACATTAAAAACTGTCTTACAGCATTGCAAAAACATTGTATTTCATAAGGCATAAGCATCTTTCAGTTTGGCAAGATTTGCACTGAATATTGAATGAAGCAGCTTTCTCTCATAGAGAGACAAGCTTTTGAGCAGATTTGGGCTAGATTTCACTTCATTTGAACAGAAGCACTATTTCAACATAACTGGTCTCAGAAACCTGTAAACTGACAATCTTGAGCATTGAAGTCCTAACATATGTTTTTGTGCATATAACTTCTAACACATTAAAAACTGTCTTACAGCATTGCAAAAACATTGTATTTCATAAGGCATAAGCATCTTTCAGTTTGGCAAGATTTGCACTGAATATTGAATGAAGCAGCTTTCTCTCATAGGGAGACAAGGTTTTGAGCAGATTTGGGCTAGATTTCACTTCATTTGAACAAAAGCACTATTTCAACATAACTGGTCTCAGAAACCTGTAAACTGACAATCTTGAGCATTGAAGTCCTAACATATGTTTTTGTGCATATAACTTCTAACACATTAAAAACTGTCTTACAGCATTGCAAAAACATTGTATTTCATAAGACATAAGCATCTTTCAGTTTGGCAAGATTTGCACTGAATATTGAATGAAGCAGCTTTCTCTCATAGGGAGACAAGGTTTTGAGCAGATTTGGGCTAGATTTCACTTCATTTGAACAGAAGCACTATTTCAACATTACTGGTCTCAGAAACCTGTAAACTGACAATCTTGAGCATTGAAGTCCTTACATATGTTTTTGTGCATATAACTTCTAACACATTAAAAACTGTCTTACAGCATTGCAAAAACATTGTATTTCATAAGGCATAAGCATCTTCAGTTTGGCAAGATTTGCACTGAATATTGAATGAAGCAGCTTTCTCTCATAGAGAGGCAAGCTTTTGAGCAGATTTGGGCTAGATTTCACTTCATTTGAACAGAAGCACTATTTCAACATTTTTGGTCTCAGAAACCTGTAAACTGACAATCTTGAGCATTGAAGTCCTAACATATGTTTTTGTGCATATAACTTCTAACACATTAAAAACTGTCTTACAGCATTGCAAAAACATTGTATTTCGTAAGGCATAAGCATCTTTCAGTTTGGCAAGATTTGCACTGAATATTGAATGAAGCAGCTTTCTCTCACAGAGAGACAAGCTTTTGAGCAGATTTGGGCTAGATTTCACTTCATTTGAACACAAGCACTATTTCAACATTACTGGTCTCAGAAACCTGTAAACTGACAATCTTGAGCATTGAAGTCCTAACATATGTTCTTGTGCATATAACTTCTAACACATTAAAAACTGTCTTACAGCATTACAAAAACATTGTATTTCATAAGGCATAAGCATCTTTCAGTTTGGCAAGATTTGCACTGAATATTGAATGAAGCAGCTTTCTCTCATAGGGAGACAAGGTTTTGAGCAGATTTGGGCTAGATTTCACTTCATTTGAACAAAAGCACTATTTCAACATAACTGGTCTCAGAAACCTGTAAACTGACAATCTTGAGCATTGAAGTCCTAACATATGTTTTTGTGCATATAACTTCTAACACATTAAAAACTGTCTTACAGCATTGCAAAAACATTGTATTTCATAAGGCATAAGCATCTTTCAGTTTGGCAAGATTTGCACTGAATATTGAATGAAGCAGCTTTCTCTCATAGAGAGACAAGCTTTTGAGCAGATTTGGGCTAGATTTCACTTCATTTGAACAGAAGCACTATTTCAACATTACTGGTCTCAGAAACCTGTAAACTGACAATCTTGAGCATTGAAGTCCTAACATAAGTTTTTGTGCATATAACTTCCAACACATTAAAAACTGTCTTACAGCATTGCAAAAACATTGTATTTCATAAGGCATAAACATCTTTCAGTTTGGCAAGATTTGCACTGAATATTGAATGAAGCAGCTTTCTCTCATAGAGAGACAAGCTTTTGAGGAGATTTGGGCTAGATTTCACTTCATTTGAACAGAAGCACTATTTCAACATTACTGGTCTCAGAAACCTGTAAACTGACAATCTTGAGCATTGAAGTCCTAACATAAGTTTTTGTGCATATAACTTCTAACACTTTAAAAACTGTCTTACAGCATTGCAAAAACATTGTATTTCATAAGGCATAAGCATCTTTCAGTTTGGCAAGATTTGCACTGAATATTGAATGAAGCAGCTTTCTCTCATAGAGAGACAAGCTTTTGAGCAGATTTGGGCTAGATTTCACTTCATTTGAACAGAAGCACTATTTCAACATAACTGGTCTCAGAAACCTGTAAACTGACAATCTTGAGCATTGAAGTCCTAACATAGGTTTTTGTGCATATAACTTCTAACACATTAAAAACTGTCTTACAGCATTGCAAAAACATTGTATTTCATAAGGCATAAGCATCTTTCAGTTAGGCAAGATTTGCACTGAATATTGAATGAAGCAGCTTTCTCTCATAGGGAGACAAGGTTTTGAGCAGATTTGGGCTAGATTTCACTTCATTTGAACAGAAGCACTATTTCAACATAACTGGTGTCAGAAACCTGTAAACTGACAATCTTGAGCATTGAAGTCCTAACATAAGTTTTTGTGCATATAACTTCTAACACATTAAAAACTGTCTTACAGCATTGCAAAAACATTGTATTTCATAAGGCATAAGCATCTTTCAGTTTGGCAAGATTTGCACTGAATATTGAATGAAGCAGCTTTCTCTCATAGGGAGACAAGGTTTTGAGCAGATTTGGGCTAGATTTCACTTCATTTGAACAGAAGCACTATTTCAACATTACTGGTCTCAGAAACCTGTAAACTGACAATCTTGAGCATTGAAGTCCTAACATATGTTTTTGTGCATATAACTTCTAACACATTAAAAACTGTCTCACTGCATTGCAGAAATCATTTTATTTCATAAGACATAAGCATCTTTCAGTTAGGCAAGATTTGCACTGAATATTGAATGAAGCAGCTTTCTCTCATAGAGAGACAAGCTTTTGAGCAGATTTGGGCTAGATTTCACTTCATTTGAACAGAAGCACTATTTCAACATTACTGGTCTCAGAATCCTGTAAACTGACAATCTTGAGCATTGAAGTCCTAACATAAGTTTTTGTGCATATAACTTCTAACACATTAAAAACTGTCTTACAGCATTGCAAAAACATTGTATTTCATAAGGCATAAGCATCTTTCAGTTTGTCAAGATTTGCTCTGAATATTGAATGAAGCAGCTTTCTCTCATAGAGAGACAACCTGTTGAGCAGATTTGGGCTAGATTTCACTTCATTTGAACAGAAGCACTATTTCAACATTACTGTTCTCAGAAACCTGTAAACTGACAATCTTGAGCATTGAAGTCCTAACATATGTTTTTGTGCATATAACTTCTAACACATTAAAAACTGTCTTACAGCATTGCAAAAACATTGTATTTCGTAAGGCATAAGCATCTTTCAGTTTGGCAAGATTTGCACTGAATATTGAATGAAGCAGCTTTCTCTCATAGAGAGACAAGCTTTTGAGCAGATTTGGGCTAGATTTCACTTCATTTGAACAGAAGCACTATTTCAACATAACTGGTCTCAGAAACCTGTAAACTGACAATCTTGAGCATTGAAGTCCTAACATAGGTTTTTGTGCATATAACTTCTAACACATTAAAAACTGTCTTACAGCATTGCAAAAACATTGTATTTCATAAGGCATAAGCATCTTTCAGTTAGGCAAGATTTGCACTGAATATTGAATGAAGCAGCTTTCTCTCATAGGGAGACAAGGTTTTGAGCAGATTTGGGCTAGATTTCACTTCATTTGAACAGAAGCACTATTTCAACATAACTGGTGTCAGAAACCTGTAAACTGACAATCTTGAGCATTGAAGTCCTAACATAAGTTTTGTGCATATAACTTCTAACACATTAAAAACTGTCTTACAGCATTGCAAAAACATTGTATTTCATAAGGCATAAGCATCTTTCAGTTTGGCAAGATTTGCACTGAATATTGAATGAAGCAGCTTTCTCTCATAGGGAGACAAGGTTTTGAGCAGATTTGGGCTAGATTTCACTTCATTTGAACAGAAGCACTATTTCAACATTACTGGTCTCAGAAACCTGTAAACTGACAATCTTGAGCATTGAAGTCCTAACATATGTTTTTGTGCATATAACTTCTAACACATTAAAAACTGTCTCACTGCATTGCAGAAATCATTTTATTTCATAAGACATAAGCATCTTTCAGTTAGGCAAGATTTGCACTGAATATTGAATGAAGCAGCTTTCTCTCATAGAGAGACAAGCTTTTGAGCAGATTTGGGCTAGATTTCACTTCATTTGAACAGAAGCACTATTTCAACATTACTGGTCTCAGAATCCTGTAAACTGACAATCTTGAGCATTGAAGTCCTAACATAAGTTTTTGTGCATATAACTTCTAACACATTAAAAACTGTCTTACAGCATTGCAAAAACATTGTATTTCATAAGGCATAAGCATCTTTCAGTTTGGCAAGATTTGCACTGAATATTGAATGAAGCAGCTTTCTCTCATAGGGAGACAAGGTTTTGAGCAGATTTGGGCTAGATTTCACTTCATTTGAACAAAAGCACTATTTCAACATAACTGGTCTCAGAAACCTGTAAACTGACAATCTTGAGCATTGAAGTCCTAACATATGTTTTTGTGCATATAACTTCTAACACATTAAAAACTGTCTTACAGCATTGCAAAAACATTGTATTTCATAAGGCATAAGCATCTTTCAGTTTGGCAAGATTTGCACTGAATATTGAATGAAGCAGCTTTCTCTCATAGAGAGACAAGCTTTTGAGCAGATTTTGGCTAGATTTCACTTCATTTGAACAGAAGCACTATTTCAACATTACTGGTCTCAGAAACCTGTAAACTGACAATCTTGAGCGTTGAAGTCCTAACATAAGTTTTTGTGCATATAACTTCCAACACATTAAAAACTGTCTTACAGCATTGCAAAAACATTGTATTTCATAAGGCATAAGCATCTTTCAGTTTGGCAAGATTTGCACTGAATATTGAATGAAGCAGCTTTCTCTCATAGAGAGACAAGCTTTTGAGCAGATTTGGGCTAGATTTCACTTCATTTGAACAGAAGCACTATTTCAACATTACTGGTCTCAGAAACCTGTAAACTGACAATCTTGAGCATTGAAGTCCTAACATAAGTTTTTGTGCATATAACTTCTAACACTTTAAAAACTGTCTTACAGCATTGCAAAAACATTGTATTTCATAAGGCATAAGCATCTTTCAGTTTGGCAAGATTTGCACTGAATATTGAATGAAGCAGCTTTCTCTCATAGAGAGACAAGCTTTTGAGCAGATTTGGGCTAGATTTCACTTCATTTGAACAGAAGCACTATTTCAACATTACTGGTCTCAGAATCCTGTAAACTGACAATCTTGAGCATTGAAGTCCTAACATAAGTTTTTGTGCATATAACTTCTAACACATTAAAAACTGTCTTACAGCATTGCAAAAACATTGTATTTCATAAGGCATAAGCATCTTTCAGTTTGTCAAGATTTGCTCTGAATATTGAATGAAGCAGCTTTCTCTCATAGAGAGACAACCTGTTGAGCAGATTTGGGCTAGATTTCACTTCATTTGAACAGAAGCACTATTTCAACATTACTGTTCTCAGAAACCTGTAAACTGACAATCTTGAACATTGAAGTCCTAACATATGTTTTTGTGCATATAACTTCTAACACATTAAAAACTGTCTTACAGCCTTGCAAAAACATTGTATTTCATAAGGCATAAGCATCTTTCAGTTTGGCAAGATTTGCACTGAATATTGAATGAAGCAGCTTTCTCTCATAGAGAGACAAGCTTTTGAGCAGATTTGGGCTCGATTTCACTTCATTTGAACAGAAACACTATTTCAACATTACTGGTCTCAGAAACCTGTAAACTGACAATCTTGAGCATTGAAGTCCTAACATATGTTTTTGTGCATATAACTTCTAACACATTAAAAACTGTCTTACAGCATTGCAAAAACATTGTATTTCATAAGGCATAAGCATCTTTCAGTTTGGCAAGATTTGCACTGAATATTGAAATAAGCAGCTTTCTCTCATAGAGAGACAAGCTTTTGAGCAGATTTGGGCTCGATTTCACTTCATTTGAGCAGAAACACTATTTCAACATTACTGGTCTCAGAAACCTGTAAACTGACAATCTTGAGCATTGAAGTCCTAACATAGGTTTTTGTGCATATAACTTCTAACAGATTAAAAACTGTCTTACAGCATTGCAAAAACATTGTATTTCATAAGGCATAAGCATCTTTCAGTTTGGCAAGATTTGCACTGAATATTGAATGAAGCAGCTTTCTCTCATAGAGAGACAAGCTTTTGAGCAGATTTGGGCTAGATTTCACTTCATTTGAACAGAAGCACTATTTCAACATTACTGGTCTCAGACACCTGTAAACTGACAATCTTGAGCATTGAAGTCCTAACATATGTTTTTGTGCATATAACTTCTAACACATTAAAAACTGTCTTACAGCATTGCAAAAACATTGTATTTCATAAGGAATAAGCATCTTTCAGTTTGGCAAGATTTGCACTGAATATTGAATGAAGCAGCTTTCTCTCATAGGGAGACAAGGTTTTGAGCAGATTTGGGCTAGATTTCACTTCATTTGAACAGAAGCACTATTTCAACATTACTGGTCTCAGAAACCTGTAAACTGACAATCTTGAGCATTGAAGTCCTAACATAAGTTTTTGTGCATATAACTTCTAACACATTAAAAACTGTCTTACAGCATTGCAAAAACATTGTATTTCATAAGGCATAAGCATCTTTCAGTTAGGCAAGATTTGCACTGAATATTGAATGAAGCAGCTTTCTCTCATAGGGAGACAAGGTTTTGAGCAGATTTGGGCTAGATTTCACTTCATTTGAACAGAAGCACTATTTCAACATTACTGGTCTCAGAAACCTGTAAACTGACAATCTTGAGCATTGAAGTCCTAACATAAGTTTTTGTGCATATAACTTCTAACACATTAAAAACTGTCTTACAGCATTGCAAAAACATTGTATTTCATAAGGCATAAGCATCTTTCAGTTTGGCAAGATTTGCACTGAATATTGAATGAAGCAGCTTTCTCTCGTAGAGAGACAAGCTTTTGAGCAGATTTGGGCTAGATTTCACTTCATTTGAACAGAAGCACTATTTCAACATAACTCGTCTCAGAAACCTGTAAACTGACAATCTTGAGCATTGAAGTCCTAACATAAGTTTTTGTGCATATAACTTCTAACACATTAAAAACTGTCTTACAGCATTGCAAAAACATTGTATTTCATAAGGCATAAGCATCTTTCAGTTTGGCAAGATTTGCACTGAATATTGAATGAAGCAGCTTTCTCTCATAGAGAGACAAGCTTTTGAGCAGATTTGGGCTAGATTTCACTTCATTTGAACAGAAGCACTATTTCAACATAACTGGTCTCAGAAACCTGTAAACTGACAATCTTGAGCATTGAAGTCCTAACATAAGTTTTTGTGCATATAACTTCTAACACATTAAAAACTGTCTTACAGCATTGCAAAAACATTGTATTTCATAAGGCATAAGCATCTTTCAGTTTGGCAAGATTTGCACTGAATATTGAATGAAGCAGCTTTCTCTCATAGAGAGACAAGCTTTTGAGCAGGTTTGGGCTAGATTTCACTTCATTTGAACAGAAGCACTATTTCAACATTACTGGTCTCAGAAACCTGTAAACTGACAATCTTGAGCATTGAAGTCCTAACATATGTTCTTGTGCATATAACTTCTAACACATTAAAAACTGTCTTACAGCATTACAAAAACATTGTATTTCATAAGGCATAAGCATCTTTCAGTTTGGCAAGATTTGCACTGAATATTGAATGAAGCAGCTTTCTCTCATAGGGAGACAAGGTTTTGAGCAGATTTGGGCTAGATTTCACTTCATTTGAACAAAAGCACTATTTCAACATAACTGGTCTCAGAAACCTGTAAACTGACAATCTTGAGCATTGAAGTCCTAACATATGTTTTTGTGCATATAACTTCTAACACATTAAAAACTGTCTTACAGCATTGCAAAAACATTGTATTTCATAAGGCATAAGCATCTTTCAGTTTGGCAAGATTTGCACTGAATATTGAATGAAGCAGCTTTCTCTCATAGAGAGACAAGCTTTTGAGCAGATTTGGGCTAGATTTCACTTCATTTGAACAGAAGCACTATTTCAACATTACTGGTCTCAGAAACCTGTAAACTGACAATCTTGAGCATTGAAGTCCTAACATAAGTTTTTGTGCATATAACTTCCAACACATTAAAAACTGTCTTACAGCATTGCAAAAACATTGTATTTCATAAGGCATAAGCATCTTTCAGTTTGGCAAGATTTGCACTGAATATTGAATGAAGCAGCTTTCTCTCATAGAGAGACAAGCTTTTGAGGAGATTTGGGCTAGATTTCACTTCATTTGAACAGAAGCACTATTTCAACATTACTGGTCTCAGAAACCTGTAAACTGACAATCTTGAGCATTGAAGTCCTAACATAAGTTTTTGTGCATATAACTTCTAACACTTTAAAAACTGTCTTACAGCATTGCAAAAACATTGTATTTCATAAGGCATAAGCATCTTTCAGTTTGGCAAGATTTGCACTGAATATTGAATGAAGCAGCTTTCTCTCATAGAGAGACAAGCTTTTGAGCAGATTTGGGCTAGATTTCACTTCATTTGAACAGAAGCACTATTTCAACATAACTGGTCTCAGAAACCTGTAAACTGACAATCTTGAGCATTGAAGTCCTAACATAGGTTTTTGTGCATATAACTTCTAACACATTAAAAACTGTCTTACAGCATTGCAAAAACATTGTATTTCATAAGGCATAAGCATCTTTCAGTTAGGCAAGATTTGCACTGAATATTGAATGAAGCAGCTTTCTCTCATAGGGAGACAAGGTTTTGAGCAGATTTGGGCTAGATTTCACTTCATTTGAACAGAAGCACTATTTCAACATAACTGGTGTCAGAAACCTGTAAACTGACAATCTTGAGCATTGAAGTCCTAACATAAGTTTTTGTGCATATAACTTCTAACACATTAAAAACTGTCTTACAGCATTGCAAAAACATTGTATTTCATAAGGCATAAGCATCTTTCAGTTTGGCAAGATTTGCACTGAATATTGAATGAAGCAGCTTTCTCTCATAGGGAGACAAGGTTTTGAGCAGATTTGGGCTAGATTTCACTTCATTTGAACAGAAGCACTATTTCAACATTACTGGTCTCAGAAACCTGTAAACTGACAATCTTGAGCATTGAAGTCCTAACATATGTTTTTGTGCATATAACTTCTAACACATTAAAAACTGTCTCACTGCATTGCAGAAATCATTTTATTTCATAAGACATAAGCATCTTTCAGTTAGGCAAGATTTGCACTGAATATTGAATGAAGCAGCTTTCTCTCATAGAGAGACAAGCTTTTGAGCAGATTTGGGCTAGATTTCACTTCATTTGAACAGAAGCACTATTTCAACATTACTGGTCTCAGAATCCTGTAAACTGACAATCTTGAGCATTGAAGTCCTAACATAAGTTTTTGTGCATATAACTTCTAACACATTAAAAACTGTCTTACAGCATTGCAAAAACATTGTATTTCATAAGGCATAAGCATCTTTCAGTTTGTCAAGATTTGCTCTGAATATTGAATGAAGCAGCTTTCTCTCATAGAGAGACAACCTGTTGAGCAGATTTGGGCTAGATTTCACTTCATTTGAACAGAAGCACTATTTCAACATTACTGTTCTCAGAAACCTGTAAACTGACAATCTTGAGCATTGAAGTCCTAACATATGTTTTTGTGCATATAACTTCTAACACATTAAAAACTGTCTTACAGCATTGCAAAAACATTGTATTTCGTAAGGCATAAGCATCTTTCAGTTTGGCAAGATTTGCACTGAATATTGAATGAAGCAGCTTTCTCTCATAGAGAGACAAGCTTTTGAGCAGATTTGGGCTAGATTTCACTTCATTTGAACAGAAGCACTATTTCAACATAACTGGTCTCAGAAACCTGTAAACTGACAATCTTGAGCATTGAAGTCCTAACATAGGTTTTTGTGCATATAACTTCTAACACATTAAAAACTGTCTTACAGCATTGCAAAAACATTGTATTTCATAAGGCATAAGCATCTTTCAGTTAGGCAAGATTTGCACTGAATATTGAATGAAGCAGCTTTCTCTCATAGGGAGACAAGGTTTTGAGCAGATTTGGGCTAGATTTCACTTCATTTGAACAGAAGCACTATTTCAACATAACTGGTGTCAGAAACCTGTAAACTGACAATCTTGAGCATTGAAGTCCTAACATAAGTTTTGTGCATATAACTTCTAACACATTAAAAACTGTCTTACAGCATTGCAAAAACATTGTATTTCATAAGGCATAAGCATCTTTCAGTTTGGCAAGATTTGCACTGAATATTGAATGAAGCAGCTTTCTCTCATAGGGAGACAAGGTTTTGAGCAGATTTGGGCTAGATTTCACTTCATTTGAACAGAAGCACTATTTCAACATTACTGGTCTCAGAAACCTGTAAACTGACAATCTTGAGCATTGAAGTCCTAACATATGTTTTTGTGCATATAACTTCTAACACATTAAAAACTGTCTCACTGCATTGCAGAAATCATTTTATTTCATAAGACATAAGCATCTTTCAGTTAGGCAAGATTTGCACTGAATATTGAATGAAGCAGCTTTCTCTCATAGAGAGACAAGCTTTTGAGCAGATTTGGGCTAGATTTCACTTCATTTGAACAGAAGCACTATTTCAACATTACTGGTCTCAGAATCCTGTAAACTGACAATCTTGAGCATTGAAGTCCTAACATAAGTTTTTGTGCATATAACTTCTAACACATTAAAAACTGTCTTACAGCATTGCAAAAACATTGTATTTCATAAGGCATAAGCATCTTTCAGTTTGGCAAGATTTGCACTGAATATTGAATGAAGCAGCTTTCTCTCATAGGGAGACAAGGTTTTGAGCAGATTTGGGCTAGATTTCACTTCATTTGAACAAAAGCACTATTTCAACATAACTGGTCTCAGAAACCTGTAAACTGACAATCTTGAGCATTGAAGTCCTAACATATGTTTTTGTGCATATAACTTCTAACACATTAAAAACTGTCTTACAGCATTGCAAAAACATTGTATTTCATAAGGCATAAGCATCTTTCAGTTTGGCAAGATTTGCACTGAATATTGAATGAAGCAGCTTTCTCTCATAGAGAGACAAGCTTTTGAGCAGATTTTGGCTAGATTTCACTTCATTTGAACAGAAGCACTATTTCAACATTACTGGTCTCAGAAACCTGTAAACTGACAATCTTGAGCATTGAAGTCCTAACATAAGTTTTTGTGCATATAACTTCCAACACATTAAAAACTGTCTTACAGCATTGCAAAAACATTGTATTTCATAAGGCATAAGCATCTTTCAGTTTGGCAAGATTTGCACTGAATATTGAATGAAGCAGCTTTCTCTCATAGAGAGACAAGCTTTTGAGCAGATTTGGGCTAGATTTCACTTCATTTGAACAGAAGCACTATTTCAACATTACTGGTCTCAGAAACCTGTAAACTGACAATCTTGAGCATTGAAGTCCTAACATAAGTTTTTGTGCATATAACTTCTAACACTTTAAAAACTGTCTTACAGCATTGCAAAAACATTGTATTTCATAAGGCATAAGCATCTTTCAGTTTGGCAAGATTTGCACTGAATATTGAATGAAGCAGCTTTCTCTCATAGAGAGACAAGCTTTTGAGCAGATTTGGGCTAGATTTCACTTCATTTGAACAGAAGCACTATTTCAACATTACTGGTCTCAGAATCCTGTAAACTGACAATCTTGAGCATTGAAGTCCTAACATAAGTTTTTGTGCATATAACTTCTAACACATTAAAAACTGTCTTACAGCATTGCAAAAACATTGTATTTCATAAGGCATAAGCATCTTTCAGTTTGTCAAGATTTGCTCTGAATATTGAATGAAGCAGCTTTCTCTCATAGAGAGACAACCTGTTGAGCAGATTTGGGCTAGATTTCACTTCATTTGTACAGAAGCACTATTTCAACATTACTGTTCTCAGAAACCTGTAAACTGACAATCTTGAACATTGAAGTCCTAACATATGTTTTTGTGCATATAACTTCTAACACATTAAAAACTGTCTTACAGCCTTGCAAAAACATTGTATTTCATAAGGCATAAGCATCTTTCAGTTTGGCAAGATTTGCACTGAATATTGAATGAAGCAGCTTTCTCTCATAGAGAGACAAGCTTTTGAGCAGATTTGGGCTCGATTTCACTTCATTTGAACAGAAACACTATTTCAACATTACTGGTCTCAGAAACCTGTAAACTGACAATCTTGAGCATTGAAGTCCTAACATATGTTTTTGTGCATATAACTTCTAACACATTAAAAACTGTCTTACAGCATTGCAAAAACATTGTATTTCATAAGGCATAAGCATCTTTCAGTTTGGCAAGATTTGCACTGAATATTGAAATAAGCAGCTTTCTCTCATAGAGAGACAAGCTTTTGAGCAGATTTGGGCTCGATTTCACTTCATTTGAGCAGAAACACTATTTCAACATTACTGGTCTCAGAAACCTGTAAACTGACAATCTTGAGCATTGAAGTCCTAACATAGGTTTTTGTGCATATAACTTCTAACAGATTAAAAACTGTCTTACAGCATTGCAAAAACATTGTATTTCATAAGGCATAAGCATCTTTCAGTTTGGCAAGATTTGCACTGAATATTGAATGAAGCAGCTTTCTCTCATAGAGAGACAAGCTTTTGAGCAGATTTGGGCTAGATTTCACTTCATTTGAACAGAAGCACTATTTCAACATTACTGGTCTCAGACACCTGTAAACTGACAATCTTGAGCATTGAAGTCCTAACATATGTTTTTGTGCATATAACTTCTAACACATTAAAAACTGTCTTACAGCATTGCAAAAACATTGTATTTCATAAGGAATAAGCATCTTTCAGTTTGGCAAGATTTGCACTGAATATTGAATGAAGCAGCTTTCTCTCATAGGGAGACAAGGTTTTGAGCAGATTTGGGCTAGATTTCACTTCATTTGAACAGAAGCACTATTTCAACATTACTGGTCTCAGAAACCTGTAAACTGACAATCTTGAGCATTGAAGTCCTAACATAAGTTTTTGTGCATATAACTTCTAACACATTAAAAACTGTCTTACAGCATTGCAAAAACATTGTATTTCATAAGGCATAAGCATCTTTCAGTTAGGCAAGATTTGCACTGAATATTGAATGAAGCAGCTTTCTCTCATAGGGAGACAAGGTTTTGAGCAGATTTGGGCTAGATTTCACTTCATTTGAACAGAAGCACTATTTCAACATTACTGGTCTCAGAAACCTGTAAACTGACAATCTTGAGCATTGAAGTCCTAACATAAGTTTTTGTGCATATAACTTCTAACACATTAAAAACTGTCTTACAGCATTGCAAAAACATTGTATTTCATAAGGCATAAGCATCTTTCAGTTTGGCAAGATTTGCACTGAATATTGAATGAAGCAGCTTTCTCTCGTAGAGAGACAAGCTTTTGAGCAGATTTGGGCTAGATTTCACTTCATTTGAACAGAAGCACTATTTCAACATAACTCGTCTCAGAAACCTGTAAACTGACAATCTTGAGCATTGAAGTCCTAACATAAGTTTTTGTGCATATAACTTCTAACACATTAAAAACTGTCTTACAGCATTGCAAAAACATTGTATTTCATAAGGCATAAGCATCTTTCAGTTTGGCAAGATTTGCACTGAATATTGAATGAAGCAGCTTTCTCTCATAGAGAGACAAGCTTTTGAGCAGATTTGGGCTAGATTTCACTTCATTTGAACAGAAGCACTATTTCAACATAACTGGTCTCAGAAACCTGTAAACTGACAATCTTGAGCATTGAAGTCCTAACATAAGTTTTTGTGCATATAACTTCTAACACATTAAAAACTGTCTTACAGCATTGCAAAAACATTGTATTTCATAAGGCATAAGCATCTTTCAGTTTGGCAAGATTTGCACTGAATATTGAATGAAGCAGCTTTCTCTCATAGAGAGACAAGCTTTTGAGCAGGTTTGGGCTAGATTTCACTTCATTTGAACAGAAGCACTATTTCAACATTACTGGTCTCAGAAACCTGTAAACTGACAATCTTGAGCATTGAAGTCCTAACATAAGTTTTTGTGCATATAACTTCTAACACATTAAAAACTGTCTTACAGCATTGCAAAAACATTGTATTTCATAAGGCATAAGCATCTTTCAGTTTGGCAAGATTTGCACTGAATATTGAATGAAGCAGCTTTCTCTCGTAGAGAGACAAGCTTTTGAGCAGATTTGGGCTAGATTTCACTTCATTTGAACAGAAGCACTATTTCAACATAACTCGTCTCAGAAACCTGTAAACTGACAATCTTGAGCATTGAAGTCCTAACATAAGTTTTTGTGCATATAACTTCTAACACATTAAAAACTGTCTTACAGCATTGCAAAAACATTGTATTTCATAAGGCATAAGCATCTTTCAGTTTGGCAAGATTTGCTCTGAATATTGAATGAAGCAGCTTTCTCTCATAGAGAGACAACCTGTTGAGCAGATTTGGGCTAGATTTCACTTCATTTGAACAGAAGCACTATTTCAACATAACTGGTCTTTGAAGTCCTAACATATGTTTTTGTGCATATAACTTCTAACACATTAAAAACTGTCTTACAGCATTGCAAAAACATTGTATTTCATAAGGCATAAGCATCTTTCAGTTTGGCAAGATTTGCACTGAATATTGAATGATGCAGCTTTCTCTCGTAGAGAGACAAGCTTTTGAGCAGATTTGGGCTAGATTTTGCATATAACTTCTAACACATTAAAAACTGTCTTACAGCATTGCAAAAACATTGTATTTCATAAGGCATAAGCATCTTTCAGTTAGGCAAGATTTGCACTGAAAATTGAATGAAGCAGCTTTCTCTCATAGGGAGACAAGGTTTTGAGCAGATTTGGGCTAGATTTCACTTCATTTGAACAGAAGCACTATTTCAACATAACTGGTGTCAGAAACCTGTAAACTGACAATCTTGAGCATTGAAGTCCTAACATAAGTTTTTGTGCATATAACTTCTAACACATTAAAAACTGTCTTACAGCATTGCAAAAACATTGTATTTCATAAGGCATAAGCATCTTTCAGTTTGGCAAGATTTGCACTGAATATTGAATGAAGCAGCTTTCTCTCATAGGGAGACAAGGTTTTGAGCAGATTTGGGCTAGATTTCACTTCATTTGAACAGAAGCACTATTTCAACATTACTGGTCTCAGAAACCTGTAAACTGACAATCTTGAGCATTGAAGTCCTTACATATGTTTTTGTGCATATAACTTCTAACACATTAAAAACTGTCTTACAGCATTGCAAAAACATTGTATTTCATAAGGCATAAGCATCTTTCAGTTTGGCAAGATTTGCACTGAATATTGAATGAAGCAGCTTTCTCTCATAGAGAGACAAGGTTTTGAGCAGATTTGGGCTTGATTTCACTTCATTTGAACAGAAGCACTATTTCAACATTACTGGTCTCAGAAACCTGTAAACTGACAATCTTGAGCATTGAAGTCCTAACATATGTTTTTGTGCATATAACTTCTAACACATTAAAAACTGTCTTACAGCATTGCAAAAACATTGTATTTCATAAGGCATAAGCATCTTTCAGTTTGGCAAGATTTGCACTGAATATTGAATGAAGCAGCTTTCTCTCATAGAGAGACAAGCTTTTGAGCAGATTTGGGCTCGATTTCACTTCATTTGAACAGAAGCACTATTTCAACATTACTGGTCTCAGAAACCTGTAAACTGACAATCTTGAGCATTGAGGTCCTAACATAAGTTTTTGTGCATATAACTTCTAACACATTAAAAACTGTCTTACAGCATTGCAAAAACATTGTATTTCATAAGGCATAAGCATCTTTCAGTTTGGCAAGATTTGCACTGAATATTGAATGAAGCAGCTTTCTCTCGTAGAGAGACAAGCTTTTGAGCAGATTTGGGCTAGATTTCACTTCATTTGAACAGAAGCACTATTTCAACATTACTCGTCTCAGAAACCTGTAAACTGACAATCTTGAGCATTGAAGTCCTAACATATGTTTTTGTGCATATAACTTCTAACACATTAAAAACTGTCTTACAGCATTGCAAAAACATTGTATTTCATAAGGCATAAGCATCTTTCAGTTTGGCAAGATTTGCACTGAATATTGAATGAAGCAGCTTTCTCTCATAGGGAGACAAGGTTTTGAGCAGATTTGGGCTAGATTTCACTTCATTTGAACAGAAGCACTATTTCAACATTACTGGTCTCAGAAACCTGTAAACTGACAATCTTGAGCATTGAAGTCCTAACATGTGTTTTTGTGCATATAACTTCTAACACATTAAAAACTGTCTTACAGCATTGCAAAAACATTGTATTTCATAAGGCATAAGCATCTTTCAGTTTGGCAAGATTTGCACTGAATATTGAATGAAGCAGCTTTCTCTCGTAGAGAGACAAGCTTTTGAGCAGATTTGGGCTAGATTTCACTTCATTTGAACAGAAGCACTATTTCAACATAACTGGTCTCAGAAACCTGTAAACTGACAATCTTGAGCATTGAAGTCCTAACATAAGTTTTTGTGCATATAACTTCTAACACATTAAAAACTGTCTTACAGCATTGCAAAAACATTGTATTTCATAAGGCATAAGCATCTTTCAGTTTGGCAAGATTTGCACTGAATATTGAATGAAGCAGCTTTCTCTCATAGAAAGACAAGCTTTTGAGCAGATTTGGGCTAGATTTCACTTCATTTGAACAGAAGCACTATTTCAACATTACTGGTCTCAGAAACCTGTAAACTGACAATCTTGAGCATTGAAGTCCTAACATAAGTTTTTGTGCATATAACTTCTAACACATTAAAAACTGTCTTACAGCATTGCAAAAACATTGTATTTCATAAGGCATAAGCATCTTTCAGTTTGGCAAGATTTGCACTGAATATTGAATGAAGCAGCTTTCTCTCGTAGAGAGACAAGCTTTTGAGCAGATTTGGGCTAGATTTCACTTCATTTGAACAGAAGCACTATTTCAACATAACTCGTCTCAGAAACCTGTAAACTGACAATCTTGAGATTTGAAGTCCTAACATAAGTTTTTGTGCATATAACTTTTAACTCATTAAAAACTGTCTTACAGCATTGCAAAAACATTGTATTTCATAAGGCATAAGCATCTTTCAGTTTGGCAAGATTTGCTCTGAATATTGAATGAAGCAGCTTTCTCTCATAGAGAGACAACCTGTTGAGCAGATTTGGGCTAGATTTCACTTCATTTGAACAGAAGCACTATTTCAACATTACTGGTCTCAGAAACCTGTAAACTGACAATCTTGAGCATTGAAGTCCTAACATAGGTTTTTGTGCATATAACTTCTAACACATTAAAAACTGTCTTACAGCATTGCAAAACCATTGTATTTCATAAGGCATAAGCATCTTTCAGTTTGGCAAGATTTGCACTGAATATTGAATGAAGCAGCTTTCTCTCATAGGGAGACAAGGTTTTGAGCAGATTTGGGCTCGATTTCACTTCATTTGAACAGAAGCACTATTTCAACATTACTGGTCTCAGAAACCTCTAAACTGACAATCTTGAGCATTGAAGTCCTAACATATGTTTTTGTGCATATAACTTCTAACACATTAAAAACTGTCTTACAGCATTGCAAAAACATTGTATTTCATAAGGCATAAGCATCTTTCAGTTTGGCAAGATTTGCACTGAATATTGAATGAAGCAGCTTTCTCTCATAGAGAGACAAGCTTTTGAGCAGATTTGGGCTCGATTTCACTTCATTTGAACAGAAACACTATTTCAACATTACTGGTCTCAGAAACCTGTAAACTGACAATCTTGAGCATTGAAGTCCTAACATAGGTTTTTGTGCATATAACTTCTAACAGATTAAAAACTGTCTTACAGCATTGCAAAAACATTGTATTTCATAAGGCATAAGCATCTTTCAGTTTGGCAAGATTTGCACTGAATATTGAATGAAGCAGCTTTCTCTCATAGGGAGACAAGGTTTTGAGCAGATTTGGGCTAGATTTCACTTCATTTGAACAGAAGCACTATTTCAACATTTTTGGTCTCAGAAACCTGTAAACTGACAATCTTGAGCATTGAAGTCCTAACATATGTTTTTGTGCATATAACTTCTAACACATTAAAAACTGTCTTACAGCATTTCAAAAACATTGTATTTCATAAGGCATAAGCATCTTTCAGTTTGGCAAGATTTGCACTGAATATTGAATGAAGCAGCTTTCTCTCATAGAGAGACAAGCTTTTGAGCAGATTTGGGCTAGATTTCACTTCATTTGAACAGAAGCACTATTTCAACATTACTGGTCTCAGACACCTGTAAACTGACAATCTTGAGCATTGAAGTCCTAACATATGTTTTTGTGCATATAACTTCTAACACATTAAAAACTGTCTTACAGCATTGCAAAAACATTGTATTTCATAAGGAATAAGCATCTTTCAGTTTGGCAAGATTTGCACTGAATATTGAATGAAGCAGCTTTCTCTCATAGGGAGACAAGGTTTTGAGCAGATTTGGGCTAGATTTCACTTCATTTGAACAGAAGCACTATTTCAACATTACTGGTCTCAGAAATCTGTAAACTGACAATCTTGAGCATTGAAGTCCTAACATAAGTTTTTGTGCATATAACTTCTAACACATTAAAAACTGTCTTACAGCATTGCAAAAACATTGTATTTCATAAGGCATAAGCATCTTTCAGTTAGGCAAGATTTGCACTGAATATTGAATGAAGCAGCTTTCTCTCATAGGGAGACAAGGTTTTGAGCAGATTTGGGCTAGATTTCACTTCATTTGAACAGAAGCACTATTTCAACATTACTGGTCTCAGAAACCTGTAAACTGACAATCTTGAGCATTGAAGTCCTAACATATGTTTTTGTGCATATAACTTCTAACACATTAAAAACTGTCTTACAGCATTGCAAAAACATTGTATTTCATAAGGCATAAGCATCTTTCAGTTTGGCAAGATTTGCACTGAATATTGAATGAAGCAGCTTTCTCTCATAGAGAGACAAGCTTTTGAGCAGATTTGGGCTAGATTTCACTTCATTTGAACAGAAGCACTATTTCAACATTACTGGTCTCAGAAACCTGTAAACTGACAATCTTGAGCATTGAAGTCCTAACATATGTTTTTGTGCATATAACTTCTAACACATTAAAAACTGTCTTACAGCATTGCAAAAACATTGTATTTCATAAGGCATAAGCATCTTTCAGTTTGGCAAGATTTGCACTGAATATTGAATGAAGCAGCTTTCTCTCATAGAGAGACAAGCTTTTGAGCAGATTTGGGCTAGATTTCACTTCATTTGAACAGAAGCACTATTTCAACATTACTGGTCTCAGAAACCTGTAAACTGACAATCTTGAGCATTGAAGTCCTAACATAAGTTTTTGTGCATATAACTTCTAACACATTAAAAACTGTCTTACAGCATTGCAAAAACATTGTATTTCATAAGGCATAAGCATCTTTCAGTTTGGCAAGATTTGCACTGAATATTGAATGAAGCAGCTTTCTCTCGTAGAGAGACAAGCTTTTGAGCAGATTTGGGCTAGATTTCACTTCATTTGAACAGAAGCACTATTTCAACATAACTGGTCTCAGAAACCTGTAAACTGACAATCTTGAGCATTGAAGTCCTAACATAAGTTTTTGTGCATATAACTTCTAACACATTAAAAACTGTCTTACAGCATTGCAAAAACATTGTATTTCATAAGGCATAAGCATCTTTCAGTTTGGCAAGATTTGCACTGAATATTGAATGAAGCAGCTTTCTCTCATAGAGAGACAAGCTTTTGAGCAGGTTTGGGCTAGATTTCACTTCATTTGAACAGAAGCACTATTTCAACATTACTGGTCTCAGAAACCTGTAAACTGACAATCTTGAGCATTGAAGTCCTAACATAAGTTTTTGTGCATATAACTTCTAACACATTAAAAACTGTCTTACAGCATTGCAAAAACATTGTATTTCATAAGGCATAAGCATCTTTCAGTTTGGCAAGATTTGCACTGAATATTGAATGAAGCAGCTTTCTCTCGTAGAGAGACAAGCTTTTGAGCAGATTTGGGCTAGATTTCACTTCATTTGAACAGAAGCACTATTTCAACATAACTCGTCTCAGAAACCTGTAAACTGACAATCTTGAGCATTGAAGTCCTAACATAAGTTTTTGTGCATATAACTTCTAACACATTAAAAACTGTCTTACAGCATTGCAAAAACATTGTATTTCATAAGGCATAAGCATCTTTCAGTTTGGCAAGATTTGCTCTGAATATTGAATGAAGCAGCTTTCTCTCATAGAGAGACAACCTGTTGAGCAGATTTGGGCTAGATTTCACTTCATTTGAACAGAAGCACTATTTCAACATTACTGGTCTCAGAAACCTGTAAACTGACAATCTTGAGCATTGAAGTCCTAACATATGTTTTTGTGCATATAACTTCTAACACATTAAAAACTGTCTTACAGCATTGCAAAAACATTGTATTTCATAAGGCATAAGCATCTTTCAGTTAGGCAAGATTTGCACTGAAAATTGAATGAAGCAGCTTTCTCTCATAGGGAGACAAGGTTTTGAGCAGATTTGGGCTAGATTTCACTTCATTTGAACAGAAGCACTATTTCAACATAACTGGTGTCAGAAACCTGTAAACTGACAATCTTGAGCATTGAAGTCCTAACATAAGTTTTTGTGCATATAACTTCTAACACATTAAAAACTGTCTTACAGCATTGCAAAAACATTGTATTTCATAAGGCATAAGCATCTTTCAGTTTGGCAAGATTTGCACTGAATATTGAAATAAGCAGCTTTCTCTCATAGGGAGACAAGGTTTTGAGCAGATTTGGGCTAGATTTCACTTCATTTGAACAGAAGCACTATTTCAACATAACTGGTGTCAGAAACCTGTAAACTGACAATCTTGAGCATTGAAGTCCTAACATATGTTTTTGTGCATATAACTTCTAACACATTGAAAACTGTCTTACAGCATTGCAAAAACATTGTATTTCATAAGGCATAAGCATCTTTCAGTTTGGCAAGATTTGCACTGAATATTGAATGAAGCAGCTTTCTCTCATAGAGAGACAAGGTTTTGAGCAGATTTGGGCTCGATTTCACTTCATTTGAACAGAAGCACTATTTCAACATTACTGGTCTCAGAAACCTGTAAACTGACAATCTTGAGCATTGAAGTCCTAACATATGTTTTTGTGCATATAACTTCTAACACATTAAAAACTGTCTTACAGCATTGCAAAAACATTGTATTTCATAAGGCATAAGCATCTTTCAGTTTGGCAAGATTTGCACTGAATATTGAATGAAGCAGCTTTCTCTCATAGAGAGACAAGCTTTTGAGCAGATTTGGGCTCGATTTCACTTCATTTGAACAGAAGCACTATTTCAACATTACTGGTCTCAGAAACCTGTAAACTGACAATCTTGAGCATTGAGGTCCTAACATAAGTTTTTGTGCATATAACTTCTAACACATTAAAAACTGTCTTACAGCATTGCAAAAACATTGTATTTCATAAGGCATAAGCATCTTTCAGTTTGGCAAGATTTGCACTGAATATTGAATGAAGCAGCTTTCTCTCGTAGAGAGACAAGCTTTTGAGCAGATTTGGGCTAGATTTCACTTCATTTGAACAGAAGCACTATTTCAACATTACTCGTCTCAGAAACCTGTAAACTGACAATCTTGAGCATTGAAGTCCTAACATATGTTTTTGTGCATATAACTTCTAACACATTAAAAACTGTCTTACAGCATTGCAAAAACATTGTATTTCATAAGGCATAAGCATCTTTCAGTTTGGCAAGATTTGCACTGAATATTGAATGAAGCAGCTTTCTCTCATAGGGAGACAAGGTTTTGAGCAGATTTGGGCTAGATTTCACTTCATTTGAACAGAAGCACTATTTCAACATTACTGGTCTCAGAAACCTGTAAACTGACAATCTTGAGCATTGAAGTCCTAACATGTGTTTTTGTGCATATAACTTCTAACACATTAAAAACTGTCTTACAGCATTGCAAAAACATTGTATTTCATAAGGCATAAGCATCTTTCAGTTTGGCAAGATTTGCACTGAATATTGAATGAAGCAGCTTTCTTTCGTAGAGAGACAAGCTTTTGAGCAGATTTGGGCTAGATTTCACTTCATTTGAACAGAAGCACTATTTCAACATAACTGGTCTCAGAAACCTGTAAACTGACAATCTTGAGCATTGAAGTCCTAACATAAGTTTTTGTGCATATAACTTCTAACACATTAAAAACTGTCTTACAGCATTGCAAAAACATTGTATTTCATAAGGCATAAGCATCTTTCAGTTTGGCAAGATTTGCACTGAATATTGAATGAAGCAGCTTTCTCTCATAGAAAGACAAGCTTTTGAGCAGATTTGGGCTAGATTTCACTTCATTTGAACAGGAGCACTATTTCAACATTACTGGTCTCAGAAACCTGTAAACTGACAATCTTGAGCATTGAAGTCCTAACATAAGTTTTTGTGCATATAACTTCTAACACATTAAAAACTGTCTTACAGCATTGCAAAAACATTGTATTTCATAAGGCATAAGCATCTTTCAGTTTGGCAAGATTTGCACTGAATATTGAATGAAGCAGCTTTCTCTCGTAGAGAGACAAGCTTTTGAGCAGATTTGGGCTAGATTTCACTTCATTTGAACAGAAGCACTATTTCAACATAACTCGTCTCAGAAACCTGTAAACTGACAATCTTGAGATTTGAAGTCCTAACATAAGTTTTTGTGCATATAACTTTTAACACATTAAAAACTGTCTTACAGCATTGCAAAAACATTGTATTTCATAAGGCATAAGCATCTTTCAGTTTGGCAAGATTTGCTCTGAATATTGAATGAAGCAGCTTTCTCTCATAGAGAGACAACCTGTTGAGCAGATTTGGGCTAGATTTCACTTCATTTGAACAGAAGCACTATTTCAACATTACTGGTCTCAGAAACCTGTAAACTGACAATCTTGAGCATTGAAGTCCTAACATAGGTTTTTGTGCATATAACTTCTAACACATTAAAAACTGTCTTACAGCATTGCAAAACCATTGTATTTCATAAGGCATAAGCATCTTTCAGTTTGGCAAGATTTGCACTGAATATTGAATGAAGCAGCTTTCTCTCAATAGGAGACAAGGTTTTGAGCAGATTTGGGCTCGATTTCACTTCATTTGAACAGAAGCACTATTTCAACATTACTGGTCTCAGAAACCTCTAAACTGACAATCTTGAGCATTGAAGTCCTAACATATGTTTTTGTGCATATAACTTCTAACACATTAAAAACTGTCTTACAGCATTGCAAAAACATTGTATTTCATAAGGCATAAGCATCTTTCAGTTTGGCAAGATTTGCACTGAATATTGAATGAAGCAGCTTTCTCTCATAGAGAGACAAGCTTTTGAGCAGATTTGGGCTCGATTTCACTTCATTTGAACAGAAACACTATTTCAACATTACTGGTCTCAGAAACCTGTAAACTGACAATCTTGAGCATTGAAGTCCTAACATAGGTTTTTGTGCATATAACTTCTAACAGATTAAAAACTGTCTTACAGCATTGCAAAAACATTGTATTTCATAAGGCATAAGCATCTTTCAGTTTGGCAAGATTTGCACTGAATATTGAATGAAGCAGCTTTCTCTCATAGAGAGACAAGCTTTTGAGCAGATTTGGGCTAGATTTCACTTCATTTGAACAGAAGCACTATTTCAACATTACTGGTCTCAGACACCTGTAAACTGACAATCTTGAGCATTGAAGTCCTAACATATGTTTTTGTGCATATAACTTCTAACACATTAAAAACTGTCTTACAGCATTGCAAAAACATTGTATTTCATAAGGAATAAGCATCTTTCAGTTTGGCAAGATTTGCACTGAATATTGAATGAAGCAGCTTTCTCTCATAGGGAGACAAGGTTTTGAGCAGATTTGGGCTAGATTTCACTTCATTTGAACAGAAGCACTATTTCAACATTACTGGTCTCAGAAATCTGTAAACTGACAATCTTGAGCATTGAAGTCCTAACATAAGTTTTTGTGCATATAACTTCTAACACATTAAAAACTGTCTTACAGCATTGCAAAAACATTGTATTTCATAAGGCATAAGCATCTTTCAGTTAGGCAAGATTTGCACTGAATATTGAATGAAGCAGCTTTCTCTCATAGGGAGACAAGGTTTTGAGCAGATTTGGGCTAGATTTCACTTCATTTGAACAGAAGCACTATTTCAACATTACTGGTCTCAGAAACCTGTAAACTGACAATCTTGAGCATTGAAGTCCTAACATATGTTTTTGTGCATATAACTTCTAACACATTAAAAACTGTCTTACAGCATTGCAAAAACATTGTATTTCATAAGGCATAAGCATCTTTCAGTTTGGCAAGATTTGCACTGAATATTGAATGAAGCAGCTTTCTCTCATAGAGAGACAAGCTTTTGAGCAGATTTGGGCTAGATTTCACTTCATTTGAACAGAAGCACTATTTCAACATTACTGGTCTCAGAAACCTGTAAACTGACAATCTTGAGCATTGAAGTCCTAACATATGTTTTTGTGCATATAACTTCTAACACATTAAAAACTGTCTTACAGCATTGCAAAAACATTGTATTTCATAAGGCATAAGCATCTTTCAGTTTGGCAAGATTTGC
This sequence comes from Carassius carassius, assembly GCF_963082965.1. NCBI lineage: Eukaryota > Metazoa > Chordata > Actinopteri > Cypriniformes > Cyprinidae > Carassius > Carassius carassius. The sequence goes on along the minus strand of NC_081782.1, from coordinate 23,798,331 downwards.
ACTGAATATTGAATGAAGCAGCTTTCTCTCATAGAGAGACAAGCTTTTGAGCAGATTTGGGCTAGATTTCACTTCATTTGAACAGAAGCACTATTTCAACATTACTGGTCTCAGAAACCTGTAAACTGACAATCTTGAGCATTGAAGTCCTAACATAAGTTTTTGTGCATATAACTTCTAACACATTAAAAACTGTCTTACAGCATTGCAAAAACATTGTATTTCATAAGGCATAAGCATCTTTCAGTTTGGCAAGATTTGCACTGAATATTGAATGAAGCATCTTTCTCTCGTAGAGAGACAAGCTTTTGAGCAGATTTGGGCTAGATTTCACTTCATTTGAACAGAAGCACTATTTCAACATAACTGGTCTCAGAAACCTGTAAACTGACAATCTTGAGCATTGAAGTCCTAACATAAGTTTTTGTGCATATAACTTCTAACACATTAAAAACTGTCTTACAGCATTGCAAAAACATTGTATTTCATAAGGCATAAGCATCTTTCAGTTTGGCAAGATTTGCACTGAATATTGAATGAAGCAGCTTTCTCTCATAGAGAGACAAGCTTTTGAGCAGGTTTGGGCTAGATTTCACTTCATTTGAACAGAAGCACTATTTCAACATTACTGGTCTCAGAAACCTGTAAACTGACAATCTTGAGCATTGAAGTCCTAACATAAGTTTTTGTGCATATAACTTCTAACACATTAAAAACTGTCTTACAGCATTGCAAAAACATTGTATTTCATAAGGCATAAGCATCTTTCAGTTTGGCAAGATTTGCACTGAATATTGAATGAAGCAGCTTTCTCTCGTAGAGAGACAAGCTTTTGAGCAGATTTGGGCTAGATTTCACTTCATTTGAACAGAAGCACTATTTCAACATAACTCGTCTCAGAAACCTGTAAACTGACAATCTTGAGCATTGAAGTCCTAACATAAGTTTTTGTGCATATAACTTCTAACACATTAAAAACTGTCTTACAGCATTGCAAAAACATTGTATTTCATAAGGCATAAGCATCTTTCAGTTTGGCAAGATTTGCTCTGAATATTGAATGAAGCAGCTTTCTCTCATAGAGAGACAACCTGTTGAGCAGATTTGGGCTAGATTTCACTTCATTTGAACAGAAGCACTATTTCAACATTACTGGTCTCAGAAACCTGTAAACTGACAATCTTGAGCATTGAAGTCCTAACATATGTTTTTGTGCATATAACTTCTAACACATTAAAAACTGTCTTACAGCATTGCAAAAACATTGTATTTCATAAGGCATAAGCATCTTTCAGTTAGGCAAGATTTGCACTGAAAATTGAATGAAGCAGCTTTCTCTCATAGGGAGACAAGGTTTTGAGCAGATTTGGGCTAGATTTCACTTCATTTGAACAGAAGCACTATTTCAACATAACTGGTGTCAGAAACCTGTAAACTGACAATCTTGAGCATTGAAGTCCTAACATAAGTTTTTGTGCATATAACTTCTAACACATTAAAAACTGTCTTACAGCATTGCAAAAACATTGTATTTCATAAGGCATAAGCATCTTTCAGTTTGGCAAGATTTGCACTGAATATTGAAATAAGCAGCTTTCTCTCATAGGGAGACAAGGTTTTGAGCAGATTTGGGCTAGATTTCACTTCATTTGAACAGAAGCACTATTTCAACATAACTGGTGTCAGAAACCTGTAAACTGACAATCTTGAGCATTGAAGTCCTAACATATGTTTTTGTGCATATAACTTCTAACACATTGAAAACTGTCTTACAGCATTGCAAAAACATTGTATTTCATAAGGCATAAGCATCTTTCAGTTTGGCAAGATTTGCACTGAATATTGAATGAAGCAGCTTTCTCTCATAGAGAGACAAGGTTTTGAGCAGATTTGGGCTCGATTTCACTTCATTTGAACAGAAGCACTATTTCAACATTACTGGTCTCAGAAACCTGTAAACTGACAATCTTGAGCATTGAAGTCCTAACATATGTTTTTGTGCATATAACTTCTAACACATTAAAAACTGTCTTACAGCATTGCAAAAACATTGTATTTCATAAGGCATAAGCATCTTTCAGTTTGGCAAGATTTGCACTGAATATTGAATGAAGCAGCTTTCTCTCATAGAGAGACAAGCTTTTGAGCAGATTTGGGCTCGATTTCACTTCATTTGAACAGAAGCACTATTTCAACATTACTGGTCTCAGAAACCTGTAAACTGACAATCTTGAGCATTGAGGTCCTAACATAAGTTTTTGTGCATATAACTTCTAACACATTAAAAACTGTCTTACAGCATTGCAAAAACATTGTATTTCATAAGGCATAAGCATCTTTCAGTTTGGCAAGATTTGCACTGAATATTGAATGAAGCAGCTTTCTCTCGTAGAGAGACAAGCTTTTGAGCAGATTTGGGCTAGATTTCACTTCATTTGAACAGAAGCACTATTTCAACATTACTCGTCTCAGAAACCTGTAAACTGACAATCTTGAGCATTGAAGTCCTAACATATGTTTTTGTGCATATAACTTCTAACACATTAAAAACTGTCTTACAGCATTGCAAAAACATTGTATTTCATAAGGCATAAGCATCTTTCAGTTAGGCAAGATTTGCACTGAATATTGAATGAAGCAGCTTTCTCTCATAGGGAGACAAGGTTTTGAGCAGATTTGGGCTAGATTTCACTTCATTTGAACAGAAGCACTATTTCAACATTACTGGTCTCAGAAACCTGTAAACTGACAATCTTGAGCATTGAAGTCCTAACATATGTTTTTGTGCATATAACTTCTAACACATTAAAAACTGTCTTACAGCATTGCAAAAACATTGTATTTCATAAGGCATAAGCATCTTTCAGTTTGGCAAGATTTGCACTGAATATTGAATGAAGCAGCTTTCTCTCATAGAGAGACAAGCTTTTGAGCAGATTTGGGCTAGATTTCACTTCATTTGAACAGAAGCACTATTTCAACATTACTGGTCTCAGAAACCTGTAAACTGACAATCTTGAGCATTGAAGTCCTAACATATGTTTTTGTGCATATAACTTCTAACACATTAAAAACTGTCTTACAGCATTGCAAAAACATTGTATTTCATAAGGCATAAGCATCTTTCAGTTTGGCAAGATTTGCACTGAATATTGAATGAAGCAGCTTTCTCTCATAGAGAGACAAGCTTTTGAGCAGATTTGGGCTAGATTTCACTTCATTTGAACAGAAGCACTATTTCAACATTACTGGTCTCAGAAACCTGTAAACTGACAATCTTGAGCATTGAAGTCCTAACATAAGTTTTTGTGCATATAACTTCTAACACATTAAAAACTGTCTTACAGCATTGCAAAAACATTGTATTTCATAAGGCATAAGCATCTTTCAGTTTGGCAAGATTTGCACTGAATATTGAATGAAGCATCTTTCTCTCGTAGAGAGACAAGCTTTTGAGCAGATTTGGGCTAGATTTCACTTCATTTGAACAGAAGCACTATTTCAACATAACTCGTCTCAGAAACCTGTAAACTGACAATCTTGAGCATTGAAGTCCTAACATAAGTTTTTGTGCATATAACTTCTAACACATTAAAAACTGTCTTACAGCATTGCAAAAACATTGTATTTCATAAGGCATAAGCATCTTTCAGTTTGGCAAGATTTGCTCTGAATATTGAATGAAGCAGCTTTCTCTCATAGAGAGACAACCTGTTGAGCAGATTTGGGCTAGATTTCACTTCATTTGAACAGAAGCACTATTTCAACATTACTGGTCTCAGAAACCTGTAAACTGACAATCTTGAGCATTGAAGTCCTAACATATGTTTTTGTGCATATAACTTCTAACACATTAAAAACTGTCTTACAGCATTGCAAAAACATTGTATTTCATAAGGCATAAGCATCTTTCAGTTAGGCAAGATTTGCACTGAAAATTGAATGAAGCAGCTTTCTCTCATAGGGAGACAAGGTTTTGAGCAGATTTGGGCTAGATTTCACTTCATTTGAACAGAAGCACTATTTCAACATAACTGGTGTCAGAAACCTGTAAACTGACAATCTTGAGCATTGAAGTCCTAACATAAGTTTTTGTGCATATAACTTCTAACACATTAAAAACTGTCTTACAGCATTGCAAAAACATTGTATTTCATAAGGCATAAGCATCTTTCAGTTTGGCAAGATTTGCACTGAATATTGAAATAAGCAGCTTTCTCTCATAGGGAGACAAGGTTTTGAGCAGATTTGGGCTAGATTTCACTTCATTTGAACAGAAGCATTATTTCAACATAACTGGTGTCAGAAACCTGTAAACTGACAATCTTGAGCATTGAAGTCCTAACATATGTTTTTGTGCATATAACTTCTAACACATTGAAAACTGTCTTACAGCATTGCAAAAACATTGTATTTCATAAGGCATAAGCATCTTTCAGTTTGGCAAGATTTGCACTGAATATTGAATGAAGCAGCTTTCTCTCATAGAGAGACAAGGTTTTGAGCAGATTTGGGCTCGATTTCACTTCATTTGAACAGAAGCACTATTTCAACATTACTGGTCTCAGAAACCTGTAAACTGACAATCTTGAGCATTGAAGTCCTAACATATGTTTTTGTGCATATAACTTCTAACACATTAAAAACTGTCTTACAGCATTGCAAAAACATTGTATTTCATAAGGCATAAGCATCTTTCAGTTTGGCAAGATTTGCACTGAATATTGAATGAAGCAGCTTTCTCTCATAGAGAGACAAGCTTTTGAGCAGATTTGGGCTCGATTTCACTTCATTTGAACAGAAGCACTATTTCAACATTACTGGTCTCAGAAACCTGTAAACTGACAATCTTGAGCATTGAGGTCCTAACATAAGTTTTTGTGCATATAACTTCTAACACATTAAAAACTGTCTTACAGCATTGCAAAAACATTGTATTTCATAAGGCATAAGCATCTTTCAGTTTGGCAAGATTTGCACTGAATATTGAATGAAGCAGCTTTCTCTCGTAGAGAGACAAGCTTTTGAGCAGATTTGGGCTAGATTTCACTTCATTTGAACAGAAGCACTATTTCAACATTACTCGTCTCAGAAACCTGTAAACTGACAATCTTGAGCATTGAAGTCCTAACATATGTTTTTGTGCATATAACTTCTAACACATTAAAAACTGTCTTACAGCATTGCAAAAACATTGTATTTCATAAGGCATAAGCATCTTTCAGTTTGGCAAGATTTGCACTGAATATTGAATGAAGCAGCTTTCTCTCATAGGGAGACAAGGTTTTGAGCAGATTTGGGCTAGATTTCACTTCATTTGAACAGAAGCACTATTTCAACATTACTGGTCTCAGAAACCTGTAAACTGACAATCTTGAGCATTGAAGTCCTAACATGTGTTTTTGTGCATATAACTTCTAACACATTAAAAACTGTCTTACAGCATTGCAAAAACATTGTATTTCATAAGGCATAAGCATCTTTCAGTTTGGCAAGATTTGCACTGAATATTGAATGAAGCAGCTTTCTTTCGTAGAGAGACAAGCTTTTGAGCAGATTTGGGCTAGATTTCACTTCATTTGAACAGAAGCACTATTTCAACATAACTGGTCTCAGAAACCTGTAAACTGACAATCTTGAGCATTGAAGTCCTAACATAAGTTTTTGTGCATATAACTTCTAACACATTAAAAACTGTCTTACAGCATTGCAAAAACATTGTATTTCATAAGGCATAAGCATCTTTCAGTTTGGCAAGATTTGCACTGAATATTGAATGAAGCAGCTTTCTCTCATAGAAAGACAAGCTTTTGAGCAGATTTGGGCTAGATTTCACTTCATTTGAACAGAAGCACTATTTCAACATTACTGGTCTCAGAAACCTGTAAACTGACAATCTTGAGCATTGAAGTCCTAACATAAGTTTTTGTGCATATAACTTCTAACACATTAAAAACTGTCTTACAGCATTGCAAAAACATTGTATTTCATAAGGCATAAGCATCTTTCAGTTTGGCAAGATTTGCACTGAATATTGAATGAAGCAGCTTTCTCTCGTAGAGAGACAAGCTTTTGAGCAGATTTGGGCTAGATTTCACTTCATTTGAACAGAAGCACTATTTCAACATAACTCGTCTCAGAAACCTGTAAACTGACAATCTTGAGATTTGAAGTCCTAACATAAGTTTTTGTGCATATAACTTTTAACACATTAAAAACTGTCTTACAGCATTGCAAAAACATTGTATTTCATAAGGCATAAGCATCTTTCAGTTTGGCAAGATTTGCTCTGAATATTGAATGAAGCAGCTTTCTCTCATAGAGAGACAACCTGTTGAGCAGATTTGGGCTAGATTTCACTTCATTTGAACAGAAGCACTATTTCAACATTACTGGTCTCAGAAACCTGTAAACTGACAATCTTGAGCATTGAAGTCCTAACATAAGTTTTTGTGCATATAACTTCTAACACATTAAAAACTGTCTTACAGCATTGCAAAAACATTGTATTTCATAAGGCATAAGCATCTTTCAGTTTGGCAAGATTTGCACTGAATATTGAATGAAGCAGCTTTCTCTCGTAGAGAGACAAGCTTTTGAGCAGATTTGGGCTAGATTTCACTTCATTTGAACAGAAGCACTATTTCAACATAACTCGTCTCAGAAACCTGTAAACTGACAATCTTGAGCATTGAAGTCCTAACATAAGTTTTTGTGCATATAACTTCTAACACATTAAAAACTGTCTTACAGCATTGCAAAAACATTGTATTTCATAAGGCATAAGCATCTTTCAGTTTGGCAAGATTTGCTCTGAATATTGAATGAAGCAGCTTTCTCTCATAGAGAGACAACCTGTTGAGCAGATTTGGGCTAGATTTCACTTCATTTGAACAGAAGCACTATTTCAACATTACTGGTCTCAGAAACCTGTAAACTGACAATCTTGAGCATTGAAGTCCTAACATATGTTTTTGTGCATATAACTTCTAACACATTAAAAACTGTCTTACAGCATTGCAAAAACATTGTATTTCATAAGGCATAAGCATCTTTCAGTTAGGCAAGATTTGCACTGAAAATTGAATGAAGCAGCTTTCTCTCATAGGGAGACAAGGTTTTGAGCAGATTTGGGCTAGATTTCACTTCATTTGAACAGAAGCACTATTTCAACATAACTGGTGTCAGAAACCTGTAAACTGACAATCTTGAGCATTGAAGTCCTAACATAAGTTTTTGTGCATATAACTTCTAACACATTAAAAACTGTCTTACAGCATTGCAAAAACATTGTATTTCATAAGGCATAAGCATCTTTCAGTTTGGCAAGATTTGCACTGAATATTGAAATAAGCAGCTTTCTCTCATAGGGAGACAAGGTTTTGAGCAGATTTGGGCTAGATTTCACTTCATTTGAACAGAAGCACTATTTCAACATAACTGGTGTCAGAAACCTGTAAACTGACAATCTTGAGCATTGAAGTCCTAACATATGTTTTTGTGCATATAACTTCTAACACATTGAAAACTGTCTTACAGCATTGCAAAAACATTGTATTTCATAAGGCATAAGCATCTTTCAGTTTGGCAAGATTTGCACTGAATATTGAATGAAGCAGCTTTCTCTCATAGAGAGACAAGGTTTTGAGCAGATTTGGGCTCGATTTCACTTCATTTGAACAGAAGCACTATTTCAACATTACTGGTCTCAGAAACCTGTAAACTGACAATCTTGAGCATTGAAGTCCTAACATATGTTTTTGTGCATATAACTTCTAACACATTAAAAACTGTCTTACAGCATTGCAAAAACATTGTATTTCATAAGGCATAAGCATCTTTCAGTTTGGCAAGATTTGCACTGAATATTGAATGAAGCAGCTTTCTCTCATAGAGAGACAAGCTTTTGAGCAGATTTGGGCTCGATTTCACTTCATTTGAACAGAAGCACTATTTCAACATTACTGGTCTCAGAAACCTGTAAACTGACAATCTTGAGCATTGAGGTCCTAACATAAGTTTTTGTGCATATAACTTCTAACACATTAAAAACTGTCTTACAGCATTGCAAAAACATTGTATTTCATAAGGCATAAGCATCTTTCAGTTTGGCAAGATTTGCACTGAATATTGAATGAAGCAGCTTTCTCTCATAGGGAGACAAGGTTTTGAGCAGATTTGGGCTAGATTTCACTTCATTTGAACAGAAGCACTATTTCAACATTACTGGTCTCAGAAACCTGTAAACTGACAATCTTGAGCATTGAAGTCCTAACATATGTTTTTGTGCATATAACTTCTAACACATTAAAAACTGTCTTACAGCATTGCAAAAACATTGTATTTCATAAGGCATAAGCATCTTTCAGTTTGGCAAGATTTGCACTGAATATTGAATGAAGCAGCTTTCTTTCGTAGAGAGACAAGCTTTTGAGCAGATTTGGGCTAGATTTCACTTCATTTGAACAGAAGCACTATTTCAACATAACTGGTCTCAGAAACCTGTAAACTGACAATCTTGAGCATTGAAGTCCTAACATAAGTTTTTGTGCATATAACTTCTAACACATTAAAAACTGTCTTACAGCATTGCAAAAACATTGTATTTCATAAGGCATAAGCATCTTTCAGTTTGGCAAGATTTGCACTGAATATTGAATGAAGCAGCTTTCTCTCATAGAAAGACAAGCTTTTGAGCAGATTTGGGCTAGATTTCACTTCATTTGAACAGAAGCACTATTTCAACATTACTGGTCTCAGAAACCTGTAAACTGACAATCTTGAGCATTGAAGTCCTAACATAAGTTTTTGTGCATATAACTTCTAACACATTAAAAACTGTCTTACAGCATTGCAAAAACATTGTATTTCATAAGGCATAAGCATCTTTCAGTTTGGCAAGATTTGCACTGAATATTGAATGAAGCAGCTTTCTCTCGTAGAGAGACAAGCTTTTGAGCAGATTTGGGCTAGATTTCACTTCATTTGAACAGAAGCACTATTTCAACATAACTCGTCTCAGAAACCTGTAAACTGACAATCTTGAGATTTGAAGTCCTAACATAAGTTTTTGTGCATATAACTTTTAACACATTAAAAACTGTCTTACAGCATTGCAAAAACATTGTATTTCATAAGGCATAAGCATCTTTCAGTTTGGCAAGATTTGCTCTGAATATTGAATGAAGCAGCTTTCTCTCATAGAGAGACAACCTGTTGAGCAGATTTGGGCTAGATTTCACTTCATTTGAACAGAAGCACTATTTCAACATTACTGGTCTCAGAAACCTGTAAACTGACAATCTTGAGCATTGAAGTCCTAACATAGGTTTTTGTGCATATAACTTCTAACACATTAAAAACTGTCTTACAGCATTGCAAAACCATTGTATTTCATAAGGCATAAGCATCTTTCAGTTTGGCAAGATTTGCACTGAATATTGAATGAAGCAGCTTTCTCTCATAGGGAGACAAGGTTTTGAGCAGATTTGGGCTCGATTTCACTTCATTTGAACAGAAGCACTATTTCAACATTACTGGTCTCAGAAACCTCTAAACTGACAATCTTGAGCATTGAAGTCCTAACATATGTTTTTGTGCATATAACTTCTAACACATTAAAAACTGTCTTACAGCATTGCAAAAACATTGTATTTCATAAGGCATAAGCATCTTTCAGTTTGGCAAGATTTGCACTGAATATTGAATGAAGCAGCTTTCTCTCATAGAGAGACAAGCTTTTGAGCAGATTTGGGCTCGATTTCACTTCATTTGAACAGAAACACTATTTCAACATTACTGGTCTCAGAAACCTGTAAACTGACAATCTTGAGCATTGAAGTCCTAACATAGGTTTTTGTGCATATAACTTCTAACAGATTAAAAACTGTCTTACAGCATTGCAAAAACATTGTATTTCATAAGGCATAAGCATCTTTCAGTTTGGCAAGATTTGCACTGAATATTGAATGAAGCAGCTTTCTCTCATAGGGAGACAAGGTTTTGAGCAGATTTGGGCTAGATTTCACTTCATTTGAACAGAAGCACTATTTCAACATTTTTGGTCTCAGAAACCTGTAAACTGACAATCTTGAGCATTGAAGTCCTAACATATGTTTTTGTGCATATAACTTCTAACACATTAAAAACTGTCTTACAGCATTTCAAAAACATTGTATTTCATAAGGCATAAGCATCTTTCAGTTTGGCAAGATTTGCACTGAATATTGAATGAAGCAGCTTTCTCTCATAGAGAGACAAGCTTTTGAGCAGATTTGGGCTAGATTTCACTTCATTTGAACAGAAGCACTATTTCAACATTACTGGTCTCAGACACCTGTAAACTGACAATCTTGAGCATTGAAGTCCTAACATATGTTTTTGTGCATATAACTTCTAACACATTAAAAACTGTCTTACAGCATTGCAAAAACATTGTATTTCATAAGGAATAAGCATCTTTCAGTTTGGCAAGATTTGCACTGAATATTGAATGAAGCAGCTTTCTCTCATAGGGAGACAAGGTTTTGAGCAGATTTGGGCTAGATTTCACTTCATTTGAACAGAAGCACTATTTCAACATTACTGGTCTCAGAAATCTGTAAACTGACAATCTTGAGCATTGAAGTCCTAACATAAGTTTTTGTGCATATAACTTCTAACACATTAAAAACTGTCTTACAGCATTGCAAAAACATTGTATTTCATAAGGCATAAGCATCTTTCAGTTAGGCAAGATTTGCACTGAATATTGAATGAAGCAGCTTTCTCTCATAGGGAGACAAGGTTTTGAGCAGATTTGGGCTAGATTTCACTTCATTTGAACAGAAGCACTATTTCAACATTACTGGTCTCAGAAACCTGTAAACTGACAATCTTGAGCATTGAAGTCCTAACATATGTTTTTGTGCATATAACTTCTAACACATTAAAAACTGTCTTACAGCATTGCAAAAACATTGTATTTCATAAGGCATAAGCATCTTTCAGTTTGGCAAGATTTGCACTGAATATTGAATGAAGCAGCTTTCTCTCATAGAGAGACAAGCTTTTGAGCAGATTTGGGCTAGATTTCACTTCATTTGAACAGAAGCACTATTTCAACATTACTGGTCTCAGAAACCTGTAAACTGACAATCTTGAGCATTGAAGTCCTAACATATGTTTTTGTGCATATAACTTCTAACACATTAAAAACTGTCTTACAGCATTGCAAAAACATTGTATTTCATAAGGCATAAGCATCTTTCAGTTTGGCAAGATTAGCACTGAATATTGAATGAAGCAGCTTTCTCTCATAGAGAGACAAGCTTTTGAGCAGATTTGGGCTAGATTTCACTTCATTTGAACAGAAGCACTATTTCAACATTACTGGTCTCAGAAACCTGTAAACTGACAATCTTGAGCATTGAAGTCCTAACATAAGTTTTTGTGCATATAACTTCTAACACATTAAAAACTGTCTTACAGCATTGCAAAAACATTGTATTTCATAAGGCATAAGCATCTTTCAGTTTGGCAAGATTTGCACTGAATATTGAATGAAGCAGCTTTCTCTCGTAGAGAGACAAGCTTTTGAGCAGATTTGGGCTAGATTTCACTTCATTTGAACAGAAGCACTATTTCAACATAACTGGTCTCAGAAACCTGTAAACTGACAATCTTGAGCATTGAAGTCCTAACATAAGTTTTTGTGCATATAACTTCTAACACATTAAAAACTGTCTTACAGCATTGCAAAAACATTGTATTTCATAAGGCATAAGCATCTTTCAGTTTGGCAAGATTTGCACTGAATATTGAATGAAGCAGCTTTCTCTCATAGAGAGACAAGCTTTTGAGCAGGTTTGGGCTAGATTTCACTTCATTTGAACAGAAGCACTATTTCAACATTACTGGTCTCAGAAACCTGTAAACTGACAATCTTGAGCATTGAAGTCCTAACATAAGTTTTTGTGCATATAACTTCTAACACATTAAAAACTGTCTTACAGCATTGCAAAAACATTGTATTTCATAAGGCATAAGCATCTTTCAGTTTGGCAAGATTTGCACTGAATATTGAATGAAGCAGCTTTCTCTCGTAGAGAGACAAGCTTTTGAGCAGATTTGGGCTAGATTTCACTTCATTTGAACAGAAGCACTATTTCAACATAACTCGTCTCAGAAACCTGTAAACTGACAATCTTGAGCATTGAAGTCCTAACATAAGTTTTTGTGCATATAACTTCTAACACATTAAAAACTGTCTTACAGCATTGCAAAAACATTGTATTTCATAAGGCATAAGCATCTTTCAGTTTGGCAAGATTTGCTCTGAATATTGAATGAAGCAGCTTTCTCTCATAGAGAGACAACCTGTTGAGCAGATTTGGGCTAGATTTCACTTCATTTGAACAGAAGCACTATTTCAACATTACTGGTCTCAGAAACCTGTAAACTGACAATCTTGAGCATTGAAGTCCTAACATATGTTTTTGTGCATATAACTTCTAACACATTAAAAACTGTCTTACAGCATTGCAAAAACATTGTATTTCATAAGGCATAAGCATCTTTCAGTTAGGCAAGATTTGCACTGAAAATTGAATGAAGCAGCTTTCTCTCATAGGGAGACAAGGTTTTGAGCAGATTTGGGCTAGATTTCACTTCATTTGAACAGAAGCACTATTTCAACATAACTGGTGTCAGAAACCTGTAAACTGACAATCTTGAGCATTGAAGTCCTAACATAAGTTTTTGTGCATATAACTTCTAACACATTAAAAACTGTCTTACAGCATTGCAAAAACATTGTATTTCATAAGGCATAAGCATCTTTCAGTTTGGCAAGATTTGCACTGAATATTGAAATAAGCAGCTTTCTCTCATAGGGAGACAAGGTTTTGAGCAGATTTGGGCTAGATTTCACTTCATTTGAACAGAAGCACTATTTCAACATAACTGGTGTCAGAAACCTGTAAACTGACAATCTTGAGCATTGAAGTCCTAACATATGTTTTTGTGCATATAACTTCTAACACATTGAAAACTGTCTTACAGCATTGCAAAAACATTGTATTTCATAAGGCATAAGCATCTTTCAGTTTGGCAAGATTTGCACTGAATATTGAATGAAGCAGCTTTCTCTCATAGAGAGACAAGGTTTTGAGCAGATTTGGGCTCGATTTCCCTTCATTTGAACAGAAGCACTATTTCAACATTACTGGTCTCAGAAACCTGTAAACTGACAATCTTGAGCATTGAAGTCCTAACATATGTTTTTGTGCATATAACTTCTAACACATTAAAAACTGTCTTACAGCATTGCAAAAACATTGTATTTCATAAGGCATAAGCATCTTTCAGTTAGGCAAGATTTGCACTGAATATTGAATGAAGCAGCTTTCTCTCATAGGGAGACAAGGTTTTGAGCAGATTTGGGCTAGATTTCACTTCATTTGAACAGAAGCACTATTTCAACATTACTGGTCTCAGAAACCTGTAAACTGACAATCTTGAGCATTGAAGTCCTAACATATGTTTTTGTGCATATAACTTCTAACACATTAAAAACTGTCTTACAGCATTGCAAAAACATTGTATTTCATAAGGCATAAGCATCTTTCAGTTTGGCAAGATTTGCACTGAATATTGAATGAAGCAGCTTTCTCTCATAGAGAGACAAGCTTTTGAGCAGATTTGGGCTAGATTTCACTTCATTTGAACAGAAGCACTATTTCAACATTACTGGTCTCAGAAACCTGTAAACTGACAATCTTGAGCATTGAAGTCCTAACATATGTTTTTGTGCATATAACTTCTAACACATTAAAAACTGTCTTACAGCATTGCAAAAACATTGTATTTCATAAGGCATAAGCATCTTTCAGTTTGGCAAGATTAGCACTGAATATTGAATGAAGCAGCTTTCTCTCATAGAGAGACAAGCTTTTGAGCAGATTTGGGCTAGATTTCACTTCATTTGAACAGAAGCACTATTTCAACATTACTGGTCTCAGAAACCTGTAAACTGACAATCTTGAGCATTGAAGTCCTAACATAAGTTTTTGTGCATATAACTTCTAACACATTAAAAACTGTCTTACAGCATTGCAAAAACATTGTATTTCATAAGGCATAAGCATCTTTCAGTTTGGCAAGATTTGCACTGAATATTGAATGAAGCAGCTTTCTCTCGTAGAGAGACAAGCTTTTGAGCAGATTTGGGCTAGATTTCACTTCATTTGAACAGAAGCACTATTTCAACATAACTGGTCTCAGAAACCTGTAAACTGACAATCTTGAGCATTGAAGTCCTAACATAAGTTTTTGTGCATATAACTTCTAACACATTAAAAACTGTCTTACAGCATTGCAAAAACATTGTATTTCATAAGGCATAAGCATCTTTCAGTTTGGCAAGATTTGCACTGAATATTGAATGAAGCAGCTTTCTCTCATAGAGAGACAAGCTTTTGAGCAGGTTTGGGCTAGATTTCACTTCATTTGAACAGAAGCACTATTTCAACATTACTGGTCTCAGAAACCTGTAAACTGACAATCTTGAGCATTGAAGTCCTAACATAAGTTTTTGTGCATATAACTTCTAACACATTAAAAACTGTCTTACAGCATTGCAAAAACATTGTATTTCATAAGGCATAAGCATCTTTCAGTTTGGCAAGATTTGCACTGAATATTGAATGAAGCAGCTTTCTCTCGTAGAGAGACAAGCTTTTGAGCAGATTTGGGCTAGATTTCACTTCATTTGAACAGAAGCACTATTTCAACATAACTCGTCTCAGAAACCTGTAAACTGACAATCTTGAGCATTGAAGTCCTAACATAAGTTTTTGTGCATATAACTTCTAACACATTAAAAACTGTCTTACAGCATTGCAAAAACATTGTATTTCATAAGGCATAAGCATCTTTCAGTTTGGCAAGATTTGCTCTGAATATTGAAGGAAGCAGCTTTCTCTCATAGAGAGACAACCTGTTGAGCAGATTTGGGCTAGATTTCACTTCATTTGAACAGAAGCACTATTTCAACATTACTGGTCTCAGAAACCTGTAAACTGACAATCTTGAGCATTGAAGTCCTAACATATGTTTTTGTGCATATAACTTCTAACACATTAAAAACTGTCTTACAGCATTGCAAAAACATTGTATTTCATAAGGCATAAGCATCTTTCAGTTAGGCAAGATTTGCACTGAAAATTGAATGAAGCAGCTTTCTCTCATAGGGAGACAAGGTTTTGAGCAGATTTGGGCTAGATTTCACTTCATTTGAACAGAAGCACTATTTCAACATAACTGGTGTCAGAAACCTGTAAACTGACAATCTTGAGCATTGAAGTCCTAACATAAGTTTTTGTGCATATAACTTCTAACACATTAAAAACTGTCTTACAGCATTGCAAAAACATTGTATTTCATAAGGCATAAGCATCTTTCAGTTTGGCAAGATTTGCACTGAATATTGAAATAAGCAGCTTTCTCTCATAGGGAGACAAGGTTTTGAGCAGATTTGGGCTAGATTTCACTTCATTTGAACAGAAGCACTATTTCAACATAACTGGTGTCAGAAACCTGTAAACTGACAATCTTGAGCATTGAAGTCCTAACATATGTTTTTGTGCATATAACTTCTAACACATTGAAAACTGTCTTACAGCATTGCAAAAACATTGTATTTCATAAGGCATAAGCATCTTTCAGTTTGGCAAGATTTGCACTGAATATTGAATGAAGCAGCTTTCTCTCATAGAGAGACAAGGTTTTGAGCAGATTTGGGCTCGATTTCCCTTCATTTGAACAGAAGCACTATTTCAACATTACTGGTCTCAGAAACCTGTAAACTGACAATCTTGAGCATTGAAGTCCTAACATATGTTTTTGTGCATATAACTTCTAACACATTAAAAACTGTCTTACAGCATTGCAAAAACATTGTATTTCATAAGGCATAAGCATCTTTCAGTTTGGCAAGATTTGCACTGAATATTGAATGAAGCAGCTTTCTCTCATAGGGAGACAAGGTTTTGAGCAGATTTGGGCTCAATTTCACTTCATTTGAACAGAAGCACTATTTCAACATTACTGGTCTCAGAAACCTCTAAACTGACAATCTTGAGCATTGAAGTCCTAACATATGTTTTTGTGCATATAACTTCTAACACATTAAAAACTGTCTTACAGCATTGCAAAAACATTGTATTTCATAAGGCATAAGCATCTTTCAGTTTGGCAAGATTTGCACTGAATATTGAATGAAGCAGCTTTCTCTCATAGAGAGACAAGCTTTTGAGCAGATTTGGGCTCGATTTCACTTCATTTGAACAGAAACACTATTTCAACATTACTGGTCTCAGAAACCTGTAAACTGACAATCTTGAGCATTGAAGTCCTAACATAGGTTTTTGTGCATATAACTTCTAACACATTAAAAACTGTCTTACAGCATTGCAAAAACATTGTATTTCATAAGGCATAAGCATCTCTCAGTTTGACAAGATTTGCACTGAATATTGAATGAAGCAGCTTTCTCTCATAGGGAGACAAGGTTTTGAGCAGATTTGGGCTAGATTTCACTTCATTTGAACAGAAGCACTATTTCAACATTACTGGTCTCAGAAACCTGTAAACTGAGAATCTTGAGCATTGAAGTCCTAACATGTGTTTTTGTGCATATAACTTTTAACACATTAAAAACTGTCTTACAGCATTGCAAAAACATTGTATTTCATAAGGCATAAGCATCTTTCAGTTTGGCAAGATTTGCACTGAATATTGAATGAAGCAGCTTTCTCTCATAGAGAGACAAGCTTTTGAGCAGATTTGGGCTCGATTTCACTTCATTTGAACAGAAACACTATTTCAACATTACTGGTCTCAGAAACCTGTAAACTGACAATCTTGAGCATTGAAGTCCTAACATAGGTTTTTGTGCATATAACTTCTAACACATTAAAAACTGTCTTACAGCATTGCAAAAACATTGTATTTCATAAGGCATAAGCATCTCTCAGTTTGACAAGATTTGCACTGAATATTGAATGAAGCAGCTTTCTCTCATAGGGAGACAAGGTTTTGAGCAGATTTGGGCTAGATTTCACTTCATTTGAACAGAAGCACTATTTCAACATTACTGGTCTCAGAAACCTGTAAACTGAGAATCTTGAGCATTGAAGTCCTAACATGTGTTTTTGTGCATATAACTTCTAACACATTAAAAACTGTCTTACAGCATTGCAAAAACATTGTATTTCATAAGGCATAAGCATCTTTCAGTTTGGCAAGATTTGCACTGAATATTGAATGAAGCAGCTTTCTCTCATAGAGAGACAAGCTTTTGAGCAGATTTGGGCTAGATTTCATTTCATTTGAACAGAAGCACTATTTCAACATAACTGGTGTCAGAAACCTGTAAACTGACAATCTTGAGCATTGAAGTCCTAACATAAGTTTTTGTGCATATAACTTCTAACACATTAAAAACTGTCTTACAGCATTGCAAAAACATTGTATTTCATAAGGCATAAGCATCTTTCAGTTTGGCAAGATTTGCTCTGAATATTGAATGAAGCAGCTTTCTCTCATAGAGAGACAACCTGTTGAGCAGATTTGGGCTAGATTTCACTTCATTTGAACAGAAGCACTATTTCAACATTACTGGTCTCAGAAACCTGTAAACTGACAATCTTGAGCATTGAAGTCCTAACATAGGTTTTTGTGCATATAACTTCTAACACATTAAAAACTGTCTTACAGCATTGCAAAACCATTGTATTTCATAAGGCATAAGCATCTTTCAGTTTGGCAAGATTTGCACTGAATATTGAATGAAGCAGCTTTCTCTCATAGGGAGACAAGGTTTTGAGCAGATTTGGGCTCGATTTCACTTCATTTGAACAGAAGCACTATTTCAACATTACTGGTCTCAGAAACCTCTAAACTGACAATCTTGAGCATTGAAGTCCTAACATATGTTTTTGTGCATATAACTTCTAACACATTAAAAACTGTCTTACAGCATTGCAAAAACATTGTATTTCATAAGGCATAAGCATCTTTCAGTTTGGCAAGATTTGCACTGAATATTGAATGAAGCAGCTTTCTCTCATAGAGAGACAAGCTTTTGAGCAGATTTGGGCTCGATTTCACTTCATTTGAACAGAAACACTATTTCAACATTACTGGTCTCAGAAACCTGTAAACTGACAATCTTGAGCATTGAAGTTCTAACATAGGTTTTTGTGCATATAACTTCTAACACATTAAAAACTGTCTTACAGCATTGCAAAAACATTGTATTTCATAAGGCATAAGCATCTCTCAGTTTGACAAGATTTGCACTGAATATTGAATGAAGCAGCTTTCTCTCATAGGGAGACAAGGTTTTGAGCAGATTTGGGCTAGATTTCACTTCATTTGAACAGAAGCACTATTTCAACATTACTGGTCTCAGAAACCTGTAAACTGAGAATCTTGAGCATTGAAGTCCTAACATGTGTTTTTGTGCATATAACTTCTAACGCATTAAAAACTGTCTTACAGCATTGCAAAAACATTGTATTTCATAAGGCATAAGCATCTTTCAGTTTGGCAAGATTTGCACTGAATATTGAATGAAGCAGCTTTCTCTCATAGAGAGACAAGCTTTTGAGCAGATTTGGGCTAGATTTCATTTCATTTGAACAGAAGCACTATTTCAACATAACTGGTGTCAGAAACCTGTAAACTGACAATCTTGAGCATTGAAGTCCTAACATAAGTTTTTGTGCATATAACTTCTAACACATTAAAAACTGTCTTACAGCATTGCAAAAACATTGTATTTCATAAGGCATAAGCATCTCTCAGTTTGACAAGATTTGCACTGAATATTGAATGAAGCAGCTTTCTCTCATAGGGAGACAAGGTTTTGAGCAGATTTGGGCTAGATTTCACTTCATTTGAACAGAAGCACTATTTCAACATTACTGGTCTCAGAAACCTGTAAACTGAGAATCTTGAGCATTGAAGTCCTAACATGTGTTTTTGTGCATATAACTTCTAACGCATTAAAAACTGTCTTACAGCATTGCAAAAACATTGTATTTCATAAGGCATAAGCATCTTTCAGTTTGGCAAGATTTGCACTGAATATTGAATGAAGCAGCTTTCTCTCATAGAGAGACAAGCTTTTGAGCAGATTTGGGCTAGATTTCATTTCATTTGAACAGAAGCACTATTTCAACATAACTGGTGTCAGAAACCTGTAAACTGACAATCTTGAGCATTGAAGTCCTAACATAAGTTTTTGTGCATATAACTTCTAACACATTAAAAACTGTCTTACAGCATTGCAAAAACATTGTATTTCATAAGGCATAAGCATCTTTCAGTTTGTCAAGATTTGCTCTGAATATTGAATGAAGCAGCTTTCTCTCATAGAGAGACAACCTGTTGAGCAGATTTGGGCTAGATTTCACTTCATTTGAACAGAAGCACTAATTCAACATTACTGGTCTCAGAAACCTGTAAACTGACAATCTTGAGCATTGAAGTCCTAACATATGTTTTTGTGCATATAACTTCTAACACATTAAAAACTGTCTTACAGCATTGCAAAAACATTGTATTTCATAAGGCATAAGCATCTTTCAGTTTGGCAAGATTTGCACTGAATATTGAAATAAGCAGCTTTCTCTCATAGAGAGACAAGCTTTTGAGCAGATTTGGGCTCGATTTCACTTCATTTGAACAGAAACACTATTTCAACATTACTGGTCTCAGAAACCTGTAAACTGACAATCTTGAGCATTGAAGTCCTAACATATGTTTTTGTGCATATAACTTCTAACACATTAAAAACTGTCTTACAGCATTGCAAAAACATTGTATTTCATAAGGCATAAGCATCTTTCAGTTTGGCAAGATTTGCACTGAATATTGAAATAAGCAGCTTTCTCTCATAGAGAGACAAGCTTTTGAGCAGATTTGGGCTCGATTTCACTTCATTTGAACAGAAGCACTATTTCAACATTACTGGTCTCAGAAACCTGTAAACTGACAATCTTGAGCATTGAAGTCCTAACATAAGTTTTTGTGCATATAACTTCTAACACATTAAAAACTGTCTTACAGCATTGCAAAAACATTGTATTTCATAAGGCATAAGCATCTTTCAGTTTGTCAAGATTTGCTCTGAATATTGAATGAAGCAGCTTTCTCTCATAGAGAGACAACCTGTTGAGCAGATTTGGGCTAGATTTCACTTCATTTGAACAGAAGCACTAATTCAACATTACTGGTCTCAGAAACCTGTAAACTGACAATCTTGAGCATTGAAGTCCTAACATATGTTTTTGTGCATATAACTTCTAACACATTAAAAACTGTCTTACAGCATTGCAAAAACATTGTATTTCATAAGGCATAAGCATCTTTCAGTTTGGCAAGATTTGCACTGAATATTGAAATAAGCAGCTTTCTCTCATAGAGAGACAAGCTTTTGAGCAGATTTGGGCTCGATTTCACTTCATTTGAACAGAAACACTATTTCAACATTACTGGTCTCAGAAACCTGTAAACTGACAATCTTGAGCATTGAAGTCCTAACATAAGTTTTTGTGCATATAACTTCTAACACATTAAAAACTGTCTTACAGCATTGCAAAAACATTGTATTTCATAAGGCATAAGCATCTTTCAGTTTGGCAAGATTTGCACTGAATATTGAATGAAGTAGCTTTATCTCATAGAGAGGCAAGCTTTTGAGCAGATTTGGGCTAGATTTCACTTCATTTGAACAGAAGCACTATTTCAACATTACTAGTCTCAGAAACCTGTAAACTGACAATCTTGAGCATTGAAGTCCTAACATAAGTTTTTGTGCATATAACTTCTAACACATTAAAAACTGTCTTACAGCATTGCAAAAACATTGTATTTCATAAGGCATAAGCATCTTTCAGTTTGTCAAGATTTGCTCTGAATATTGAATGAAGCAGCTTTCTCTCATAGAGAGACAACCTGTTGAGCAGATTTGGGCTAGATTTCACTTCATTTGAACAGAAGCACTAATTCAACATTAATGGTCTCAGAAACCTGTAAACTGACAATCTTGAGCATTGAAGTCCTAACATATGTTTTTGTGCATATAACTTCTAACACATTAAAAACTGTCTTACAGCATTGCAAAAACATTGTATTTCATAAGGCATAAGCATCTTTCAGTTTGGCAAGATTTGCACTGAATATTGAAATAAGCAGCTTTCTCTCATAGAGAGACAAGCTTTTGAGCAGATTTGGGCTCGATTTCACTTCATTTGAACAGAAACACTATTTCAACATTACTGGTCTCAGAAACCTGTAAACTGACAATCTTGAGCATTGAAGTCCTAACATAAGTTTTTGTGCATATAACTTCTAACACATTAAAAACTGTCTTACAGCATTGCAAAAACATTGTATTTCATAAGGCATAAGCATCTTTCAGTTTGGCAAGATTTGCACTGAATATTGAATGAAGTAGCTTTATCTCATAGAGAGGCAAGCTTTTGAGCAGATTTGAGCTAGATTTCACTTTATTTGAACAGAAGCACTATTTCAACATTTTTGGTCTCAGAAACCTGTAAACTGACAATCTTGAGCATTGAAGTCCTAACATATGTTTTTGTGCATATAACTTCTAACACATTAAAAACTGTCTTACAGCATTGCAAAAACATTGTATTTCATAAGGCATAAGCATCTTTCAGTTTGGCAAGATTTGCACTGAATATTGAATGAAGCAGTTTTCTCTCATAGAGAGACAAGCTTTTGAGCAGATTTGGGCTAGATTTCACTTCATTTGAACAGAAGCACTATTTCAACATTACTGGTCTCAGAAACCTGTAAACTGACAATCTTGAGCATTGAAGTCCTAACATAAGTTTTTGTGCATATAACTTGTAACACATTAAAAACTGTCTTACAGCATTGCAAAAACATTGTATTTCATAAGGCATAAGCATCTTTCAGTTAGGCAAGATTTGCACTGAAAATTGAATGAAGCAGCTTTCTCTCATAGGGAGACAAGGTTTTGAGCAGATTTGGGCTAGATTTCACTTCATTTGAACAGAAGCACTATTTCAACATAACTGGTGTCAGAAACCTGTAAACTGACAATCTTGAGCATTGAAGTCCTAACATAAGTTTTTGTGCATATAACTTCTAACACATTAAAAACTGTCTTACAGCATTGCAAAAACATTGTATTTCATAAGGCATAAGCATCTTTCAGTTTGACAAGATTTGCACTGAATATTGAATGAAGCAGCTTTCTCTCATAGGGAGACAAGGTTTTGAGCAGATTTGGGCTAGATTTCACTTCATTTGAACAGAAGCACTATTTCAACATTACTGGTCTCAGAAACCTGTAAACTGAGAATCTTGAGCATTGAAGTCCTAACATGTGTTTTTGTGCATATAACTTCTAACACATTAAAAACTGTCTTACAGCATTGCAAAAACATTGTATTTCATAAGGCATAAGCATCTTTCAGTTTGGCAAGATTTGCACTGAATATTGAATGAAGCAGCTTTCTCTCATAGAGAGACAAGCTTTTGAGCAGATTTGGGCTAGATTTCATTTCATTTGAACAGAAGCACTATTTCAACATAACTGGTGTCAGAAACCTGTAAACTGACAATCTTGAGCATTGAAGTCCTAACATAAGTTTTTGTGCATATAACTTCTAACACATTAAAAACTGTCTTACAGCATTGCAAAAACATTGTATTTCATAAGGCATAAGCATCTTTCAGTTTGTCAAGATTTGCTCTGAATATTGAATGAAGCAGCTTTCTCTCATAGAGAGACAACCTGTTGAGCAGATTTGGGCTAGATTTCACTTCATTTGAACAGAAGCACTAATTCAACATTACTGGTCTCAGAAACCTGTAAACTGACAATCTTGAGCATTGAAGTCCTAACATATGTTTTTGTGCATATAACTTCTAACACATTAAAAACTGTCTTACAGCATTGCAAAAACATTGTATTTCATAAGGCATAAGCATCTTTCAGTTTGGCAAGATTTGCACTGAATATTGAATGAAGCAGCTTTCTCTCATAGAGAGACAAGCTTTTGAGCAGATTTGGGCTCGATTTCACTTCATTTGAACAGAAGCACTATTTCAACATTACTGGTCTCAGAAACCTGTAAACTGACAATCTTGAGCATTGAAGTCCTAACATAAGTTTTTGTGCATATAACTTCTAACACATTAAAAACTGTCTTACAGCATTGCAAAAACATTGTATTTCATAAGGCATAAGCATCTTTCAGTTTGTCAAGATTTGCTCTGAATATTGAATGAAGCAGCTTTCTCTCATAGAGAGACAACCTGTTGAGCAGATTTGGGCTAGATTTCACTTCATTTGAACAGAAGCACTAATTCAACATTACTGGTCTCAGAAACCTGTAAACTGACAATCTTGAGCATTGAAGTCCTAACATATGTTTTTGTGCATATAACTTCTAACACATTAAAAACTGTCTTACAGCATTGCAAAAACATTGTATTTCATAAGGCATAAGCATCTTTCAGTTTGGCAAGATTTGCACTGAATATTGAAATAAGCAGCTTTCTCTCATAGAGAGACAAGCTTTTGAGCAGATTTGGGCTCGATTTCACTTCATTTGAACAGAAACACTATTTCAACATTACTGGTCTCAGAAACCTGTAAACTGACAATCTTGAGCATTGAAGTCCTAACATAAGTTTTTGTGCATATAACTTCTAACACATTAAAAACTGTCTTACAGCATTGCAAAAACATTGTATTTCATAAGGCATAAGCATCTTTCAGTTTGGCAAGATTTGCACTGAATATTGAATGAAGTAGCTTTATCTCATAGAGAGGCAAGCTTTTGAGCAGATTTGGGCTAGATTTCACTTCATTTGAACAGAAGCACTATTTCAACATTACTAGTCTCAGAAACCTGTAAACTGACAATCTTGAGCATTGAAGTCCTAACATAAGTTTTTGTGCATATAACTTCTAACACATTAAAAACTGTCTTACAGCATTGCAAAAACATTGTATTTCATAAGGCATAAGCATCTTTCAGTTTGGCAAGATTTGCACTGAATATTGAATGAAGCAGCTTTCTCTCATAGAGAGACAAGCTTTTGAGCAGATTTGGGCTAGATTTCACTTCATTTGAACAGAAGCACTATTTCAACATTACTGGTCTCAGAAACCTGTAAACTGACAATCTTGAGCATTGAAGTCCTAACATAAGTTTTTGTGCATATAACTTGTAACACATTAAAAACTGTCTTACAGCATTGCAAAAACATTGTATTTCATAAGGCATAAGCATCTTTCAGTTAGGCAAGATTTGCACTGAAAATTGAATGAAGCAGCTTTCTCTCATAGGGAGACAAGGTTTTGAGCAGATTTGGGCTAGATTTCACTTCATTTGAACAGAAGCACTATTTCAACATAACTGGTGTCAGAAACCTGTAAACTGACAATCTTGAGCATTGAAGTCCTAACATAAGTTTTTGTGCATATAACTTCTAACACATTAAAAACTGTCTTACAGCATTGCAAAAACATTGTATTTCATAAGGCATAAGCATCTTTCAGTTTGGCAAGATTTGCACTGAATATTGAATGAAGCAGCTTTATCTCATAGAGAGGCAAGCTTTTGAGCAGATTTGGGCTAGATTTCACTTCATTTGAACAGAAGCACTATTTCAACATAACTGGTCTCAGAAACCTGTAAACTGACAATCTTGACCATTGAAGGCCTAAAATAAGTTTTTGTGCATAGAACTTCTAACACATTAAAAACTGTCTCACTGCATTGCAGAAATCATTTTATTTCATAAGACATAAGCATCTTTCAGTTAGGCAAGATTTGCACTGAATATTGAATGAAGCCACTTTCTCTCATAGAGAGACAAGCTTTTGAGCAGATTTGGGCTAGATTTCACTTCATTTGAACAGAAGCACTATTTCAACATTACTGGTCTCAGAAACCTGTAAACTGACAATCTTGAGCATTGAAGTCCTAACATAAGTTTTTGTGCATATAACTTCTAACACATTAAAAACTGTCTTACAGCATTGCAAAAACATTGTATTTAATAAGGCATAAGCATCTTTCAGTTTGGCAAGATTTGCACTGAATATTGAATGAAGCAGCTTTATCTCATAGAGAGACAAGGTTTTGAGCAGATTTGGGCTAGATTTCACTTCATTTGAACAGAAGCACTATTTCAACATTACTGGTCTCAGAAACCTGTAAACTGACAATCTTGAGCATTGAAGTCCTAACATATGTTTTTGTGCATATAACTTCTAACACATTAAAAACTGTCTTGCAGCATTGCAAAAACATTGTATTTCATAAGGCATAAGCATCTTTCAGTTTGGCAAGATTTGCACTGAATATTGAATGAAGCAGCTTTATCTCATAGAGAGGCAAGCTTTTGAGCAGATTTGGGCTAGATTTCACTTCATTTGAACAGAAGCACTATTTCAACATTTTTGGTCTCAGAAACCTGTAAACTGACAATCTTGAGCATTGAAGTCCTAACATATGTTTTTGTGCATATAACTTCTAACACATTAAAAACTGTCTTACAGCATTGCAAAAACATTGTATTTCATAAGGCATAAGCATCTTTCAGTTTGGCAAGATTTGCACTGAATATTGAATGAAGCAGCTTTCTCTCATAGAGAGACAAGCTTTTGAGCAGATTTGGGCTAGATATCACTTCATTTGAACAGAAGCACTATTTCAACATTACTGGTCTCAGAAACCTGTAAACTGACAATCTTGAGCATTGAAGTCCTAACATAAGTTTTTGTGCATATAACTTCTAACACATTAAAAACTGTCTTACAGCATTGCAAAAACATTGTATTTCATAAGGCATAAGCTTCTTTCAGTTAGGCAAGATTTGCACTGAAAATTGAATGAAGCAGTTTTCTCTCATAGGGAGACAAGGTTTTGAGCAGATTTGGGCTAGATTTCACTTCATTTGAACAGAAGCACTATTTCAACATAACTGGTCTCAGAAACCTGTAAACTGACAATCTTGACCATTGAAGGCCTAAAATAAGTTTTTGTGCATAGAACTTCTAACACATTAAAAACTGTCTCACTGCATTGCAGAAATCATTTTATTTCATAAGACATAAGCATCTTTCAATTAGGCAAGATTTGCACTGAATATTGAATGAAGCCGCTTTCTCTCATAGAGAGACAAGCTTTTGAGCAGATTTGGGCTAGATTTCACTTCATTTGAACAGAAGCACTATTTCAACATTTTTGGTCTCAGAAACCTGTAAACTGACAATCTTGAGCATTGAAGTCCTAACATATGTTTTTGTGCATATAACTTCTAACACATTAAAAACTGTCTTACAGCATTGCAAAAACATTGTATTTCATAAGGCATAAGCATCTTTCAGTTTGGCAAGATTTGCACTGAATATTGAATGAAGCAGCTTTCTCTCATAGAGAGACAAGCTTTTGAGCAGATTTGGGCTAGATTTCACTTCATTTGAACAGAAGCACTATTTCAACATTACTGGTCTCAGAAACCTGTAAACTGACAATCTTGACCATTGAAGGCCTAAAATAAGTTTTTGTGCATAGAACTTCTAACACATTAAAAACTGTCTCACTGCATTGCAGAAATCATTTTATTTCATAAGACATAAGCATCTTTCAATTAGGCAAGATTTGCACTGAATATTGAATGAAGCAGCTTTCTCTCATAGGGAGACAAGGTTTTGAGCAGATTTGGGCTCGATTTCACTTCATTTGAACAGAAGCACTATTTCAACATTACTGGTCTCAGAAACCTCTAAACTGACAATCTTGAGCATTGAAGTCCTAACATATGTTTTTGTGCATATAACTTCTAACACATTAAAAACTGTCTTACAGCATTGCAAAAACATTGTATTTCATAAGGCATAAGCATCTTTCAGTTTGGCAAGATTTGCACTGAATATTGAATGAAGCAGCTTTCTCTCATAGAGAGACAAGCTTTTGAGCAGATTTGGGCTCGATTTCACTTCATTTGAACAGAAGCACTATTTCAACATTACTGGTCTCAGAAACCTGTAAACTGACAATCTTGAGCATTGAAGTCCTAACATAAGTTTTTGTGCATATAACTTCTAACACATTAAAAACTGTCTTACAGCATTGCAAAAACATTGTATTTCATAAGGCATAAGCATCTTTCAGTTTGTCAAGATTTGCTCTGAATATTGAATGAAGCAGCTTTCTCTCATAGAGAGACAACCTGTTGAGCAGATTTGGGCTAGATTTCACTTCATTTGAACAGAAGCACTAATTCAACATTACTGGTCTCAGAAACCTGTAAACTGACAATCTTGAGCATTGAAGTCCTAACATATGTTTTTGTGCATATAACTTCTAACACATTAAAAACTGTCTTAAAGCATTGCAAAAACATTGTATTTCATAAGGCATAAGCATCTTTCAGTTTGGCAAGATTTGCACTGAATATTGAAATAAGCAGCTTTCTCTCATAGAGAGACAAGCTTTTGAGCAGATTTGGGCTCGATTTCACTTCATTTGAACAGAAACACTATTTCAACATTACTGGTCTCAGAAACCTGTAAACTGACAATCTTGAGCATTGAAGTCCTAACATAAGTTTTTGTGCATATAACTTCTAACACATTAAAAACTGTCTTACAGCATTGCAAAAACATTGTATTTCATAAGGCATAAGCATCTTTCAGTTTGGCAAGATTTGCACTGAATATTGAATGAAGTAGCTTTATCTCATAGAGAGGCAAGCTTTTGAGCAGATTTGGGCTAGATTTCACTTCATTTGAACAGAAGCACTATTTCAACATTACTAGTCTCAGAAACCTGTAAACTGACAATCTTGAGCATTGAAGTCCTAACATAAGTTTTTGTGCATATAACTTCTAACACATTAAAAACTGTCTTACAGCATTGCAAAAACATTGTATTTCATAAGGCATAAGCATCTTTCAGTTTGTCAAGATTTGCTCTGAATATTGAATGAAGCAGCTTTCTCTCATAGAGAGACAACCTGTTGAGCAGATTTGGGCTAGATTTCACTTCATTTGAACAGAAGCACTAATTCAACATTAATGGTCTCAGAAACCTGTAAACTGACAATCTTGAGCATTGAAGTCCTAACATATGTTTTTGTGCATATAACTTCTAACACATTAAAAACTGTCTTACAGCATTGCAAAAACATTGTATTTCATAAGGCATAAGCATCTTTCAGTTTGGCAAGATTTGCACTGAATATTGAAATAAGCAGCTTTCTCTCATAGAGAGACAAGCTTTTGAGCAGATTTGGGCTCGATTTCACTTCATTTGAACAGAAACACTATTTCAACATTACTGGTCTCAGAAACCTGTAAACTGACAATCTTGAGCATTGAAGTCCTAACATAAGTTTTTGTGCATATAACTTCTAACACATTAAAAACTGTCTTACAGCATTGCAAAAACATTGTATTTCATAAGGCATAAGCATCTTTCAGTTTGGCAAGATTTGCACTGAATATTGAATGAAGTAGCTTTATCTCATAGAGAGGCAAGCTTTTGAGCAGATTTGGGCTAGATTTCACTTTATTTGAACAGAAGCACTATTTCAACATTTTTGGTCTCAGAAACCTGTAAACTGACAATCTTGAGCATTGAAGTCCTAACATATGTTTTTGTGCATATAACTTCTAACACATTAAAAACTGTCTTACAGCATTGCAAAAACATTGTATTTCATAAGGCATAAGCATCTTTCAGTTTGGCAAGATTTGCACTGAATATTGAAATAAGCAGCTTTCTCTCATAGAGAGACAAGCTTTTGAGCAGATTTGGGCTCGATTTCACTTCATTTGAACAGAAACACTATTTCAACATTACTGGTCTCAGAAACCTGTAAACTGACAATCTTGAGCATTGAAGTCCTAACATAAGTTTTTGTGCATATAACTTCTAACACATTAAAAACTGTCTTACAGCATTGCAAAAACATTGTATTTCATAAGGCATAAGCATCTTTCAGTTTGGCAAGATTTGCACTGAATATTGAATGAAGTAGCTTTATCTCATAGAGAGGCAAGCTTTTGAGCAGATTTGGGCTAGATTTCACTTCATTTGAACAGAAGCACTATTTCAACATTACTAGTCTCAGAAACCTGTAAACTGACAATCTTGAGCATTGAAGTCCTAACATAAGTTTTTGTGCATATAACTTCTAACACATTAAAAACTGTCTTACAGCATTGCAAAAACATTGTATTTCATAAGGCATAAGCATCTTTCAGTTTGGCAAGATTTGCACTGAATATTGAATGAAGCAGCTTTCTCTCATAGAGAGACAAGCTTTTGAGCAGATTTGGGCTAGATTTCACTTCATTTGAACAGAAGCACTATTTCAACATTACTGGTCTCAGAAACCTGTAAACTGACAATCTTGAGCATTGAAGTCCTAACATAAGTTTTTGTGCATATAACTTGTAACACATTAAAAACTGTCTTACAGCATTGCAAAAACATTGTATTTCATAAGGCATAAGCATCTTTCAGTTAGGCAAGATTTGCACTGAAAATTGAATGAAGCAGCTTTCTCTCATAGGGAGACAAGGTTTTGAGCAGATTTGGGCTAGATTTCACTTCATTTGAACAGAAGCACTATTTCAACATAACTGGTGTCAGAAACCTGTAAACTGACAATCTTGAGCATTGAAGTCCTAACATAAGTTTTTGTGCATATAACTTCTAACACATTAAAAACTGTCTTACAGCATTGCAAAAACATTGTATTTCATAAGGCATAAGCATCTTTCAGTTTGGCAAGATTTGCACTGAATATTGAATGAAGCAGCTTTATCTCATAGAGAGGCAAGCTTTTGAGCAGATTTGGGCTAGATTTCACTTCATTTGAACAGAAGCACTATTTCAACATAACTGGTCCCAGAAACCTGTAAACTGACAATCTTGACCATTGAAGGCCTAAAATAAGTTTTTGTGCATAGAACTTCTAACACATTAAAAACTGTCTCACTGCATTGCAGAAATCATTTTATTTCATAAGACATAAGCATCTTTCAGTTAGGCAAGATTTGCACTGAATATTGAATGAAGCCACTTTCTCTCATAGAGAGACAAGCTTTTGAGCAGATTTGGGCTAGATTTCACTTCATTTGAACAGAAGCACTATTTCAACATTACTGGTCTCAGAAACCTGTAAACTGACAATCTTGAGCATTGAAGTCCTAACATAAGTTTTTGTGCATATAACTTCTAACACATTAAAAACTGTCTTACAGCATTGCAAAAACATTGTATTTCATAAGGCATAAGCATCTTTCAGTTTGGCAAGATTTGCACTGAATATTGAATGAAGTAGCTTTATCTCATAGAGAGGCAAGCTTTTGAGCAGATTTGGGCTAGATTTCACTTCATTTGAACAGAAGCACTATTTCAACATTACTAGTCTCAGAAACCTGTAAACTGACAATCTTGAGCATTGAAGTCCTAACATAAGTTTTTGTGCATATAACTTCTAACACATTAAAAACTGTCTTACAGCATTGCAAAAACATTGTATTTCATAAGGCATAAGCATCTTTCAGTTTGTCAAGATTTGCTCTGAATATTGAATGAAGCAGCTTTCTCTCATAGAGAGACAACCTGTTGAGCAGATTTGGGCTAGATTTCACTTCATTTGAACAGAAGCACTAATTCAACATTAATGGTCTCAGAAACCTGTAAACTGACAATCTTGAGCATTGAAGTCCTAACATATGTTTTTGTGCATATAACTTCTAACACATTAAAAACTGTCTTACAGCATTGCAAAAACATTGTATTTCATAAGGCATAAGCATCTTTCAGTTTGGCAAGATTTGCACTGAATATTGAAATAAGCAGCTTTCTCTCATAGAGAGACAAGCTTTTGAGCAGATTTGGGCTCGATTTCACTTCATTTGAACAGAAACACTATTTCAACATTACTGGTCTCAGAAACCTGTAAACTGACAATCTTGAGCATTGAAGTCCTAACATAAGTTTTTGTGCATATAACTTCTAACACATTAAAAACTGTCTTACAGCATTGCAAAAACATTGTATTTCATAAGGCATAAGCATCTTTCAGTTTGGCAAGATTTGCACTGAATATTGAATGAAGTAGCTTTATCTCATAGAGAGGCAAGCTTTTGAGCAGATTTGGGCTAGATTTCACTTTATTTGAACAGAAGCACTATTTCAACATTTTTGGTCTCAGAAACCTGTAAACTGACAATCTTGAGCATTGAAGTCCTAACATAAGTTTTTGTGCATATAACTTGTAACACATTAAAAACTGTCTTACAGCATTGCAAAAACATTGTATTTCATAAGGCATAAGCATCTTTCAGTTAGGCAAGATTTGCACTGAAAATTGAATGAAGCAGCTTTCTCTCATAGGGAGACAAGGTTTTGAGCAGATTTGGGCTAGATTTCACTTCATTTGAACAGAAGCACTATTTCAACATAACTGGTGTCAGAAACCTGTAAACTGACAATCTTGAGCATTGAAGTCCTAACATAAGTTTTTGTGCATATAACTTCTAACACATTAAAAACTGTCTTACAGCATTGCAAAAACATTGTATTTCATAAGGCATAAGCATCTTTCAGTTTGACAAGATTTGCACTGAATATTGAATGAAGCAGCTTTCTCTCATAGGGAGACAAGCTTTTGAGCAGATTTGGGCTAGATTTCACTTCATTTGAACAGAAGCACTATTTCAACATTACTAGTCTCAGAAACCTGTAAACTGACAATCTTGAGCATTGAAGTCCTAACATAAGTTTTTGTGCATATAACTTCTAACACATTAAAAACTGTCTTACAGCATTGCAAAAACATTGTATTTCATAAGGCATAAGCATCTTTCAGTTTGGCAAGATTTGCACTGAATATTGAATGAAGCAGCTTTCTCTCATAGAGAGACAAGCTTTTGAGCAGATTTGGGCTAGATTTCACTTCATTTGAACAGAAGCACTATTTCAACATTACTGGTCTCAGAAACCTGTAAACTGACAATCTTGAGCATTGAAGTCCTAACATAAGTTTTTGTGCATATAACTTGTAACACATTAAAAACTGTCTTACAGCATTGCAAAAACATTGTATTTCATAAGGCATAAGCATCTTTCAGTTAGGCAAGATTTGCACTGAAAATTGAATGAAGCAGCTTTCTCTCATAGGGAGACAAGGTTTTGAGCAGATTTGGGCTAGATTTCACTTCATTTGAACAGAAGCACTATTTCAACATAACTGGTGTCAGAAACCTGTAAACTGACAATCTTGAGCATTGAAGTCCTAACATAAGTTTTTGTGCATATAACTTCTAACACATTAAAAACTGTCTTACAGCATTGCAAAAACATTGTATTTCATAAGGCATAAGCATCTTTCAGTTTGGCAAGATTTGCACTGAATATTGAATGAAGCAGCTTTATCTCATAGAGAGGCAAGCTTTTGAGCAGATTTGGGCTAGATTTCACTTCATTTGAACAGAAGCACTATTTCAACATAACTGGTCCCAGAAACCTGTAAACTGACAATCTTGACCATTGAAGGCCTAAAATAAGTTTTTGTGCATAGAACTTCTAACACATTAAAAACTGTCTCACTGCATTGCAGAAATCATTTTATTTCATAAGACATAAGCATCTTTCAGTTAGGCAAGATTTGCACTGAATATTGAATGAAGCCACTTTCTCTCATAGAGAGACAAGCTTTTGAGCAGATTTGGGCTAGATTTCACTTCATTTGAACAGAAGCACTATTTCAACATTACTGGTCTCAGAAACCTGTAAACTGACAATCTTGAGCATTGAAGTCCTAACATAAGTTTTTGTGCATATAACTTCTAACACATTAAAAACTGTCTTACAGCATTGCAAAAACATTGTATTTCATAAGGCATAAGCATCTTTCAGTTTGGCAAGATTTGCACTGAATATTGAATGAAGTAGCTTTATCTCATAGAGAGGCAAGCTTTTGAGCAGATTTGGGCTAGATTTCACTTCATTTGAACAGAAGCACTATTTCAACATTACTAGTCTCAGAAACCTGTAAACTGACAATCTTGAGCATTGAAGTCCTAACATAAGTTTTTGTGCATATAACTTCTAACACATTAAAAACTGTCTTACAGCATTGCAAAAACATTGTATTTCATAAGGCATAAGCATCTTTCAGTTTGTCAAGATTTGCTCTGAATATTGAATGAAGCAGCTTTCTCTCATAGAGAGACAACCTGTTGAGCAGATTTGGGCTAGATTTCACTTCATTTGAACAGAAGCACTAATTCAACATTAATGGTCTCAGAAACCTGTAAACTGACAATCTTGAGCATTGAAGTCCTAACATATGTTTTTGTGCATATAACTTCTAACACATTAAAAACTGTCTTACAGCATTGCAAAAACATTGTATTTCATAAGGCATAAGCATCTTTCAGTTTGGCAAGATTTGCACTGAATATTGAAATAAGCAGCTTTCTCTCATAGAGAGACAAGCTTTTGAGCAGATTTGGGCTCGATTTCACTTCATTTGAACAGAAACACTATTTCAACATTACTGGTCTCAGAAACCTGTAAACTGACAATCTTGAGCATTGAAGTCCTAACATAAGTTTTTGTGCATATAACTTCTAACACATTAAAAACTGTCTTACAGCATTGCAAAAACATTGTATTTCATAAGGCATAAGCATCTTTCAGTTTGGCAAGATTTGCACTGAATATTGAATGAAGTAGCTTTATCTCATAGAGAGGCAAGCTTTTGAGCAGATTTGGGCTAGATTTCACTTTATTTGAACAGAAGCACTATTTCAACATTTTTGGTCTCAGAAACCTGTAAACTGACAATCTTGAGCATTGAAGTCCTAACATAAGTTTTTGTGCATATAACTTGTAACACATTAAAAACTGTCTTACAGCATTGCAAAAACATTGTATTTCATAAGGCATAAGCATCTTTCAGTTAGGCAAGATTTGCACTGAAAATTGAATGAAGCAGCTTTCTCTCATAGGGAGACAAGGTTTTGAGCAGATTTGGGCTAGATTTCACTTCATTTGAACAGAAGCACTATTTCAACATAACTGGTGTCAGAAACCTGTAAACTGACAATCTTGAGCATTGAAGTCCTAACATAAGTTTTTGTGCATATAACTTCTAACACATTAAAAACTGTCTTACAGCATTGCAAAAACATTGTATTTCATAAGGCATAAGCATCTTTCAGTTTGACAAGATTTGCACTGAATATTGAATGAAGCAGCTTTCTCTCATAGGGAGACAAGGTTTTGAGCAGATTTGGGCTAGATTTCACTTCATTTGAACAGAAGCACTATTTCAACATTACTGGTCTCAGAAACCTGTAAACTGAGAATCTTGAGCATTGAAGTCCTAACATATGTTTTTGTGCATATAACTTCTAACACATTAAAAACTGTCTTACAGCATTGCAAAAACATTGTATTTCATAAGGCATAAGCATCTTTCAGTTTGGCAAGATTTGCACTGAATATTGAATGAAGCAGCTTTCTCTCATAGAGAGACAAGCTTTTGAGCAGATTTGGGCTCGATTTCACTTCATTTGAACAGAAGCACTATTTCAACATTACTGGTCTCAGAAACCTGTAAACTGACAATCTTGAGCATTGAAGTCCTAACATAAGTTTTTGTGCATATAACTTCTAACACATTAAAAACTGTCTTACAGCATTGCAAAAACATTGTATTTCATAAGGCATAAGCATCTTTCAGTTTGTCAAGATTTGCTCTGAATATTGAATGAAGCAGCTTTCTCTCATAGAGAGACAACCTGTTGAGCAGATTTGGGCTAGATTTCACTTCATTTGAACAGAAGCACTAATTCAACATTACTGGTCTCAGAAACCTGTAAACTGACAATCTTGAGCATTGAAGTCCTAACATATGTTTTTGTGCATATAACTTCTAACACATTAAAAACTGTCTTACAGCATTGCAAAAACATTGTATTTCATAAGGCATAAGCATCTTTCAGTTTGGCAAGATTTGCACTGAATATTGAAATAAGCAGCTTTCTCTCATAGAGAGACAAGCTTTTGAGCAGATTTGGGCTCGATTTCACTTCATTTGAACAGAAACACTATTTCAACATTACTGGTCTCAGAAACCTGTAAACTGACAATCTTGAGCATTGAAGTCCTAACATAAGTTTTTGTGCATATAACTTCTAACACATTAAAAACTGTCTTACAGCATTGCAAAAACATTGTATTTCATAAGGCATAAGCATCTTTCAGTTTGGCAAGATTTGCACTGAATATTGAATGAAGTAGCTTTATCTCATAGAGAGGCAAGCTTTTGAGCAGATTTGGGCTAGATTTCACTTCATTTGAACAGAAGCACTATTTCAACATTACTAGTCTCAGAAACCTGTAAACTGACAATCTTGAGCATTGAAGTCCTAACATAAGTTTTTGTGCATATAACTTCTAACACATTAAAAACTGTCTTACAGCATTGCAAAAACATTGTATTTCATAAGGCATAAGCATCTTTCAGTTTGGCAAGATTTGCACTGAATATTGAATGAAGCAGCTTTCTCTCATAGAGAGACAAGCTTTTGAGCAGATTTGGGCTAGATTTCACTTCATTTGAACAGAAGCACTATTTCAACATTACTGGTCTCAGAAACCTGTAAACTGACAATCTTGAGCATTGAAGTCCTAACATAAGTTTTTGTGCATATAACTTGTAACACATTAAAAACTGTCTTACAGCATTGCAAAAACATTGTATTTCATAAGGCATAAGCATCTTTCAGTTAGGCAAGATTTGCACTGAAAATTGAATGAAGCAGCTTTCTCTCATAGGGAGACAAGGTTTTGAGCAGATTTGGGCTAGATTTCACTTCATTTGAACAGAAGCACTATTTCAACATAACTGGTGTCAGAAACCTGTAAACTGACAATCTTGAGCATTGAAGTCCTAACATAAGTTTTTGTGCATATAACTTCTAACACATTAAAAACTGTCTTACAGCATTGCAAAAACATTGTATTTCATAAGGCATAAGCATCTTTCAGTTTGGCAAGATTTGCACTGAATATTGAATGAAGCAGCTTTATCTCATAGAGAGGCAAGCTTTTGAGCAGATTTGGGCTAGATTTCACTTCATTTGAACAGAAGCACTATTTCAACATAACTGGTCTCAGAAACCTGTAAACTGACAATCTTGACCATTGAAGGCCTAAAATAAGTTTTTGTGCATAGAACTTCTAACACATTAAAAACTGTCTCACTGCATTGCAGAAATCATTTTATTTCATAAGACATAAGCATCTTTCAGTTAGGCAAGATTTGCACTGAATATTGAATGAAGCCACTTTCTCTCATAGAGAGACAAGCTTTTGAGCAGATTTGGGCTAGATTTCACTTCATTTGAACAGAAGCACTATTTCAACATTACTGGTCTCAGAAACCTGTAAACTGACAATCTTGAGCATTGAAGTCCTAACATAAGTTTTTGTGCATATAACTTCTAACACATTAAAAACTGTCTTACAGCATTGCAAAAACATTGTATTTAATAAGGCATAAGCATCTTTCAGTTTGGCAAGATTTGCACTGAATATTGAATGAAGCAGCTTTATCTCATAGAGAGACAAGGTTTTGAGCAGATTTGGGCTAGATTTCACTTCATTTGAACAGAAGCACTATTTCAACATTACTGGTCTCAGAAACCTGTAAACTGACAATCTTGAGCATTGAAGTCCTAACATATGTTTTTGTGCATATAACTTCTAACACATTAAAAACTGTCTTGCAGCATTGCAAAAACATTGTATTTCATAAGGCATAAGCATCTTTCAGTTTGGCAAGATTTGCACTGAATATTGAATGAAGCAGCTTTATCTCATAGAGAGGCAAGCTTTTGAGCAGATTTGGGCTAGATTTCACTTCATTTGAACAGAAGCACTATTTCAACATTTTTGGTCTCAGAAACCTGTAAACTGACAATCTTGAGCATTGAAGTCCTAACATATGTTTTTGTGCATATAACTTCTAACACATTAAAAACTGTCTTACAGCATTGCAAAAACATTGTATTTCATAAGGCATAAGCATCTTTCAGTTTGGCAAGATTTGCACTGAATATTGAATGAAGCAGCTTTCTCTCATAGAGAGACAAGCTTTTGAGCAGATTTGGGCTAGATATCACTTCATTTGAACAGAAGCACTATTTCAACATTACTGGTCTCAGAAACCTGTAAACTGACAATCTTGAGCATTGAAGTCCTAACATAAGTTTTTGTGCATATAACTTCTAACACATTAAAAACTGTCTTACAGCATTGCAAAAACATTGTATTTCATAAGGCATAAGCTTCTTTCAGTTAGGCAAGATTTGCACTGAAAATTGAATGAAGCAGCTTTCTCTCATAGGGAGACAAGGTTTTGAGCAGATTTGGGCTAGATTTCACTTCATTTGAACAGAAGCACTATTTCAACATAACTGGTCTCAGAAACCTGTAAACTGACAATCTTGACCATTGAAGGCCTAAAATAAGTTTTTGTGCATAGAACTTCTAACACATTAAAAACTGTCTCACTGCATTGCAGAAATCATTTTATTTCATAAGACATAAGCATCTTTCAATTAGGCAAGATTTGCACTGAATATTGAATGAAGCCGCTTTCTCTCATAGAGAGACAAGCTTTTGAGCAGATTTGGGCTAGATTTCACTTCATTTGAACAGAAGCACTATTTCAACATAACTGGTGTCAGAAACCTGTAAACTGACAATCTTGAGCATTGAAGTCCTAACATATGTTTTTGTGCATATAACTTCTAACACATTGAAAACTGTCTTACAGCATTGCAAAAACATTGTATTTCATAAGGCATAAGCATCTTTCAGTTTGGCAAGATTTGCACTGAATATTGAATGAAGCAGCTTTCTCTCATAGAGAGACAAGCTTTTGAGCAGATTTGGGCTCGATTTCACTTCATTTGAACAGAAGCACTATTTCAACATTACTGGTCTCAGAAACCTGTAAACTGACAATCTTGAGCATTGAAGTCCTAACATAAGTTTTTGTGCATATAACTTCTAACACATTAAAAACTGTCTTACAGCATTGCAAAAACATTGTATTTCATAAGGCATAAGCATCTTTCAGTTTGGCAAGATTTGCACTGAATATTGAATGAAGCAGCTTTATCTCATAGAGAGGCAAGCTTTTGAGCAGATTTGGGCTAGATTTCACTTCATTTGAACAGAAGCACTATTTCAACATTTTTGGTCTCAGAAACCTGTAAACTGACAATCTTGAGCATTGAAGTCCTAACATATGTTTTTGTGCATATAACTTCTAACACATTAAAAACTGTCTTACAGCATTGCAAAAACATTGTATTTCATAAGGCATAAGCATCTTTCAGTTTGGCAAGATTTGCACTGAATATTGAATGAAGCAGCTTTCTCTCATAGAGAGACAAGCTTTTGAGCAGATTTGGGCTAGATTTCACTTCATTTGAACAGAAGCACTATTTCAACATTACTGGTCTCAGAAACCTGTAAACTGACAATCTTGACCATTGAAGGCCTAAAATAAGTTTTTGTGCATAGAACTTCTAACACATTAAAAACTGTCTCACTGCATTGCAGAAATCATTTTATTTCATAAGACATAA
The DNA here is from genome assembly GCF_963082965.1 of Carassius carassius. Lineage (NCBI taxonomy): Eukaryota > Metazoa > Chordata > Actinopteri > Cypriniformes > Cyprinidae > Carassius > Carassius carassius. The sequence goes on along the minus strand of NC_081782.1, from coordinate 23,759,573 downwards.
GCATCTTTCAATTAGGCAAGATTTGCACTGAATATTGAATGAAGCAGCTTTCTCTCATAGGGAGACAAGGTTTTGAGCAGATTTGGGCTCGATTTCACTTCATTTGAACAGAAGCACTATTTCAACATTACTGGTCTCAGAAACCTCTAAACTGACAATCTTGAGCATTGAAGTCCTAACATATGTTTTTGTGCATATAACTTCTAACACATTAAAAACTGTCTTACAGCATTGCAAAAACATTGTATTTCATAAGGCATAAGCATCTTTCAGTTTGGCAAGATTTGCACTGAATATTGAATGAAGCAGCTTTCTCTCATAGAGAGACAAGCTTTTGAGCAGATTTGGGCTCGATTTCACTTCATTTGAACAGAAGCACTATTTCAACATTACTGGTCTCAGAAACCTGTAAACTGACAATCTTGAGCATTGAAGTCCTAACATAAGTTTTTGTGCATATAACTTCTAACACATTAAAAACTGTCTTACAGCATTGCAAAAACATTGTATTTCATAAGGCATAAGCATCTTTCAGTTTGTCAAGATTTGCTCTGAATATTGAATGAAGCAGCTTTCTCTCATAGAGAGACAACCTGTTGAGCAGATTTGGGCTAGATTTCACTTCATTTGAACAGAAGCACTAATTCAACATTACTGGTCTCAGAAACCTGTAAACTGACAATCTTGAGCATTGAAGTCCTAACATATGTTTTTGTGCATATAACTTCTAACACATTAAAAACTGTCTTACAGCATTGCAAAAACATTGTATTTCATAAGGCATAAGCATCTTTCAGTTTGGCAAGATTTGCACTGAATATTGAAATAAGCAGCTTTCTCTCATAGAGAGACAAGCTTTTGAGCAGATTTGGGCTCGATTTCACTTCATTTGAACAGAAACACTATTTCAACATTACTGGTCTCAGAAACCTGTAAACTGACAATCTTGAGCATTGAAGTCCTAACATAAGTTTTTGTGCATATAACTTCTAACACATTAAAAACTGTCTTACAGCATTGCAAAAACATTGTATTTCATAAGGCATAAGCATCTTTCAGTTTGGCAAGATTTGCACTGAATATTGAATGAAGTAGCTTTATCTCATAGAGAGGCAAGCTTTTGAGCAGATTTGGGCTAGATTTCACTTCATTTGAACAGAAGCACTATTTCAACATTACTAGTCTCAGAAACCTGTAAACTGACAATCTTGAGCATTGAAGTCCTAACATAAGTTTTTGTGCATATAACTTCTAACACATTAAAAACTGTCTTACAGCATTGCAAAAACATTGTATTTCATAAGGCATAAGCATCTTTCAGTTTGTCAAGATTTGCTCTGAATATTGAATGAAGCAGCTTTCTCTCATAGAGAGACAACCTGTTGAGCAGATTTGGGCTAGATTTCACTTCATTTGAACAGAAGCACTAATTCAACATTAATGGTCTCAGAAACCTGTAAACTGACAATCTTGAGCATTGAAGTCCTAACATATGTTTTTGTGCATATAACTTCTAACACATTAAAAACTGTCTTACAGCATTGCAAAAACATTGTATTTCATAAGGCATAAGCATCTTTCAGTTTGGCAAGATTTGCACTGAATATTGAAATAAGCAGCTTTCTCTCATAGAGAGACAAGCTTTTGAGCAGATTTGGGCTCGATTTCACTTCATTTGAACAGAAACACTATTTCAACATTACTGGTCTCAGAAACCTGTAAACTGACAATCTTGAGCATTGAAGTCCTAACATAAGTTTTTGTGCATATAACTTCTAACACATTAAAAACTGTCTTACAGCATTGCAAAAACATTGTATTTCATAAGGCATAAGCATCTTTCAGTTTGGCAAGATTTGCACTGAATATTGAATGAAGTAGCTTTATCTCATAGAGAGGCAAGCTTTTGAGCAGATTTGGGCTAGATTTCACTTTATTTGAACAGAAGCACTATTTCAACATTTTTGGTCTCAGAAACCTGTAAACTGACAATCTTGAGCATTGAAGTCCTAACATATGTTTTTGTGCATATAACTTCTAACACATTAAAAACTGTCTTACAGCATTGCAAAAACATTGTATTTCATAAGGCATAAGCATCTTTCAGTTTGGCAAGATTTGCACTGAATATTGAATGAAGCAGCTTTCTCTCATAGAGAGACAAGCTTTTGAGCAGATTTGGGCTAGATTTCACTTCATTTGAACAGAAGCACTATTTCAACATTACTGGTCTCAGAAACCTGTAAACTGACAATCTTGAGCATTGAAGTCCTAACATAAGTTTTTGTGCATATAACTTGTAACACATTAAAAACTGTCTTACAGCATTGCAAAAACATTGTATTTCATAAGGCATAAGCATCTTTCAGTTAGGCAAGATTTGCACTGAAAATTGAATGAAGCAGCTTTCTCTCATAGGGAGACAAGGTTTTGAGCAGATTTGGGCTAGATTTCACTTCATTTGAACAGAAGCACTATTTCAACATAACTGGTGTCAGAAACCTGTAAACTGACAATCTTGAGCATTGAAGTCCTAACATAAGTTTTTGTGCATATAACTTCTAACACATTAAAAACTGTCTTACAGCATTGCAAAAACATTGTATTTCATAAGGCATAAGCATCTTTCAGTTTGACAAGATTTGCACTGAATATTGAATGAAGCAGCTTTCTCTCATAGGGAGACAAGGTTTTGAGCAGATTTGGGCTAGATTTCACTTCATTTGAACAGAAGCACTATTTCAACATTACTGGTCTCAGAAACCTGTAAACTGAGAATCTTGAGCATTGAAGTCCTAACATGTGTTTTTGTGCATATAACTTCTAACACATTAAAAACTGTCTTACAGCATTGCAAAAACATTGTATTTCATAAGGCATAAGCATCTTTCAGTTTGGCAAGATTTGCACTGAATATTGAATGAAGCAGCTTTCTCTCATAGAGAGACAAGCTTTTGAGCAGATTTGGGCTAGATTTCATTTCATTTGAACAGAAGCACTATTTCAACATAACTGGTGTCAGAAACCTGTAAACTGACAATCTTGAGCATTGAAGTCCTAACATAAGTTTTTGTGCATATAACTTCTAACACATTAAAAACTGTCTTACAGCATTGCAAAAACATTGTATTTCATAAGGCATAAGCATCTTTCAGTTTGTCAAGATTTGCTCTGAATATTGAATGAAGCAGCTTTCTCTCATAGAGAGACAACCTGTTGAGCAGATTTGGGCTAGATTTCACTTCATTTGAACAGAAGCACTAATTCAACATTACTGGTCTCAGAAACCTGTAAACTGACAATCTTGAGCATTGAAGTCCTAACATATGTTTTTGTGCATATAACTTCTAACACATTAAAAACTGTCTTACAGCATTGCAAAAACATTGTATTTCATAAGGCATAAGCATCTTTCAGTTTGGCAAGATTTGCACTGAATATTGAATGAAGCAGCTTTCTCTCATAGAGAGACAAGCTTTTGAGCAGATTTGGGCTCGATTTCACTTCATTTGAACAGAAGCACTATTTCAACATTACTGGTCTCAGAAACCTGTAAACTGACAATCTTGAGCATTGAAGTCCTAACATAAGTTTTTGTGCATATAACTTCTAACACATTAAAAACTGTCTTACAGCATTGCAAAAACATTGTATTTCATAAGGCATAAGCATCTTTCAGTTTGTCAAGATTTGCTCTGAATATTGAATGAAGCAGCTTTCTCTCATAGAGAGACAACCTGTTGAGCAGATTTGGGCTAGATTTCACTTCATTTGAACAGAAGCACTAATTCAACATTACTGGTCTCAGAAACCTGTAAACTGACAATCTTGAGCATTGAAGTCCTAACATATGTTTTTGTGCATATAACTTCTAACACATTAAAAACTGTCTTACAGCATTGCAAAAACATTGTATTTCATAAGGCATAAGCATCTTTCAGTTTGGCAAGATTTGCACTGAATATTGAAATAAGCAGCTTTCTCTCATAGAGAGACAAGCTTTTGAGCAGATTTGGGCTCGATTTCACTTCATTTGAACAGAAACACTATTTCAACATTACTGGTCTCAGAAACCTGTAAACTGACAATCTTGAGCATTGAAGTCCTAACATAAGTTTTTGTGCATATAACTTCTAACACATTAAAAACTGTCTTACAGCATTGCAAAAACATTGTATTTCATAAGGCATAAGCATCTTTCAGTTTGGCAAGATTTGCACTGAATATTGAATGAAGTAGCTTTATCTCATAGAGAGGCAAGCTTTTGAGCAGATTTGGGCTAGATTTCACTTGATTTGAACAGAAGCACTATTTCAACATTACTAGTCTCAGAAACCTGTAAACTGACAATCTTGAGCATTGAAGTCCTAACATAAGTTTTTGTGCATATAACTTCTAACACATTAAAAACTGTCTTACAGCATTGCAAAAACATTGTATTTCATAAGGCATAAGCATCTTTCAGTTTGGCAAGATTTGCACTGAATATTGAATGAAGCAGCTTTCTCTCATAGAGAGACAAGCTTTTGAGCAGATTTGGGCTAGATTTCACTTCATTTGAACAGAAGCACTATTTCAACATTACTGGTCTCAGAAACCTGTAAACTGACAATCTTGAGCATTGAAGTCCTAACATAAGTTTTTGTGCATATAACTTGTAACACATTAAAAACTGTCTTACAGCATTGCAAAAACATTGTATTTCATAAGGCATAAGCATCTTTCAGTTAGGCAAGATTTGCACTGAAAATTGAATGAAGCAGCTTTCTCTCATAGGGAGACAAGGTTTTGAGCAGATTTGGGCTAGATTTCACTTCATTTGAACAGAAGCACTATTTCAACATAACTGGTGTCAGAAACCTGTAAACTGACAATCTTGAGCATTGAAGTCCTAACATAAGTTTTTGTGCATATAACTTCTAACACATTAAAAACTGTCTTACAGCATTGCAAAAACATTGTATTTCATAAGGCATAAGCATCTTTCAGTTTGGCAAGATTTGCACTGAATATTGAATGAAGCAGCTTTATCTCATAGAGAGGCAAGCTTTTGAGCAGATTTGGGCTAGATTTCACTTCATTTGAACAGAAGCACTATTTCAACATAACTGGTCTCAGAAACCTGTAAACTGACAATCTTGACCATTGAAGGCCTAAAATAAGTTTTTGTGCATAGAACTTCTAACACATTAAAAACTGTCTCACTGCATTGCAGAAATCATTTTATTTCATAAGACATAAGCATCTTTCAGTTAGGCAAGATTTGCACTGAATATTGAATGAAGCCACTTTCTCTCATAGAGAGACAAGCTTTTGAGCAGATTTGGGCTAGATTTCACTTCATTTGAACAGAAGCACTATTTCAACATTACTGGTCTCAGAAACCTGTAAACTGACAATCTTGAGCATTGAAGTCCTAACATAAGTTTTTGTGCATATAACTTCTAACACATTAAAAACTGTCTTACAGCATTGCAAAAACATTGTATTTAATAAGGCATAAGCATCTTTCAGTTTGGCAAGATTTGCACTGAATATTGAATGAAGCAGCTTTATCTCATAGAGAGACAAGGTTTTGAGCAGATTTGGGCTAGATTTCACTTCATTTGAACAGAAGCACTATTTCAACATTACTGGTCTCAGAAACCTGTAAACTGACAATCTTGAGCATTGAAGTCCTAACATATGTTTTTGTGCATATAACTTCTAACACATTAAAAACTGTCTTGCAGCATTGCAAAAACATTGTATTTCATAAGGCATAAGCATCTTTCAGTTTGGCAAGATTTGCACTGAATATTGAATGAAGCAGCTTTATCTCATAGAGAGGCAAGCTTTTGAGCAGATTTGGGCTAGATTTCACTTCATTTGAACAGAAGCACTATTTCAACATTTTTGGTCTCAGAAACCTGTAAACTGACAATCTTGAGCATTGAAGTCCTAACATATGTTTTTGTGCATATAACTTCTAACACATTAAAAACTGTCTTACAGCATTGCAAAAACATTGTATTTCATAAGGCATAAGCATCTTTCAGTTTGGCAAGATTTGCACTGAATATTGAATGAAGCAGCTTTCTCTCATAGAGAGACAAGCTTTTGAGCAGATTTGGGCTAGATATCACTTCATTTGAACAGAAGCACTATTTCAACATTACTGGTCTCAGAAACCTGTAAACTGACAATCTTGAGCATTGAAGTCCTAACATAAGTTTTTGTGCATATAACTTCTAACACATTAAAAACTGTCTTACAGCATTGCAAAAACATTGTATTTCATAAGGCATAAGCTTCTTTCAGTTAGGCAAGATTTGCACTGAAAATTGAATGAAGCAGCTTTCTCTCATAGGGAGACAAGGTTTTGAGCAGATTTGGGCTAGATTTCACTTCATTTGAACAGAAGCACTATTTCAACATAACTGGTCTCAGAAACCTGTAAACTGACAATCTTGACCATTGAAGGCCTAAAATAAGTTTTTGTGCATAGAACTTCTAACACATTAAAAACTGTCTCACTGCATTGCAGAAATCATTTTATTTCATAAGACATAAGCATCTTTCAATTAGGCAAGATTTGCACTGAATATTGAATGAAGCCGCTTTCTCTCATAGAGAGACAAGCTTTTGAGCAGATTTGGGCTAGATTTCACTTCATTTGAACAGAAGCACTATTTCAACATAACTGGTGTCAGAAACCTGTAAACTGACAATCTTGAGCATTGAAGTCCTAACATATGTTTTTGTGCATATAACTTCTAACACATTGAAAACTGTCTTACAGCATTGCAAAAACATTGTATTTCATAAGGCATAAGCATCTTTCAGTTTGGCAAGATTTGCACTGAATATTGAATGAAGCAGCTTTCTCTCATAGAGAGACAAGCTTTTGAGCAGATTTGGGCTCGATTTCACTTCATTTGAACAGAAGCACTATTTCAACATTACTGGTCTCAGAAACCTGTAAACTGACAATCTTGAGCATTGAAGTCCTAACATAAGTTTTTGTGCATATAACTTCTAACACATTAAAAACTGTCTTACAGCATTGCAAAAACATTGTATTTCATAAGGCATAAGCATCTTTCAGTTTGGCAAGATTTGCACTGAATATTGAATGAAGCAGCTTTATCTCATAGAGAGGCAAGCTTTTGAGCAGATTTGGGCTAGATTTCACTTCATTTGAACAGAAGCACTATTTCAACATTTTTGGTCTCAGAAACCTGTAAACTGACAATCTTGAGCATTGAAGTCCTAACATATGTTTTTGTGCATACAACTTCTAACACATTAAAAACTGTCTTACAGCATTGCAAAAACATTGTATTTCATAAGGCATAAGCATCTTTCAGTTTGGCAAGATTTGCACTGAATATTGAATGAAGCAGCTTTCTCTCATAGAGAGACAAGCTTTTGAGCAGATTTGGGCTAGATTTCACTTCATTTGAACAGAAGCACTATTTCAACATTACTGGTCTCAGAAACCTGTAAACTGACAATCTTGACCATTGAAGGCCTAAAATAAGTTTTTGTGCATAGAACTTCTAACACATTAAAAACTGTCTCACTGCATTGCAGAAATCATTTTATTTCATAAGACATAAGCATCTTTCAGTTAGGCAAGATTTGCACTGAAAATTGAATGAAGCAGCTTTCTCTCATAGGGAGACAAGGTTTTGAGCAGATTTGGGCTAGATTTCACTTCATTTGAACAGAAGCACTATTTCAACATAACTGGTCTCAGAAACCTGTAAACTGACAATCTTGACCATTGAAGGCCTAAAATAAGTTTTTGTGCATAGAACTTCTAACACATTAAAAACTGTCTCACTGCATTGCAGAAATCATTTTATTTCATAAGACATAAGCATCTTTCAGTTAGGCAAGATTTGCACTGAATATTGAATGAAGCCGCTTTCTCTCATAGAGAGACAAGCTTTTGAGCAGATTTGGGCTAGATTTCACTTCATTTGAACAGAAGCACTATTTCAACATAACTGGTGTCAGAAACCTGTAAACTGACAATCTTGAGCATTGAAGTCCTAACATAAGTTTTTGTGCATATAACTTCTAACACATTAAAAACTGTCTTACAGCATTGCAAAAACATTGTATTTCATAAGGCATAAGCATCTTTCAGTTTGGCAAGATTTGCACTGAATATTGAAATAAGCAGCTTTCTCTCATAGGGAGACAAGGTTTTGAGCAGATTTGGGCTAGATTTCACTTCATTTGAACAGAAGCACTATTTCAACATAACTGGTGTCAGAAACCTGTAAACTGACAATCTTGAGCATTGAAGTCCTAACATATGTTTTTGTGCATATAACTTCTAACACATTGAAAACTGTCTTACAGCATTGCAAAAACATTGTATTTCATAAGGCATAAGCATCTTTCAGTTTGGCAAGATTTGCACTGAATATTGAATGAAGCAGCTTTCTCTCATAGGGAGACAAGGTTTTGAGCAGATTTGGGCTCGATTTCACTTCATTTGAACAGAAGCACTATTTCAACATTACTGGTCTCAGAAACCTGTAAACTGACAATCTTGAGCATTGAAGTCCTAACATATGTTTTTGTGCATATAACTTCTAACACATTAAAAACTGTCTTACAGCATTGCAAAAACATTGTATTTCATAAGGCATAAGCATCTTTCAGTTTGGCAAGATTTGCACTGAATATTGAATGAAGCAGCTTTCTCTCATAGAGAGACAAGCTTTTGAGCAGATTTGGGCTCGATTTCACTTCATTTGAACAGAAGCACTATTTCAACATTACTGGTCTCAGAAACCTGTAAACTGACAATCTTGAGCATTGAGGTCCTAACATAAGTTTTTGTGCATATAACTTCTAACACATTAAAAACTGTCTTACAGCATTGCAAAAACATTGTATTTCATAAGGCATAAGCATCTTTCAGTTTGGCAAGATTTGCACTGAATATTGAATGAAGCAGCTTTCTCTCGTAGAGAGACAAGCTTTTGAGCAGATTTGGGCTAGATTTCACTTCATTTGAACAGAAGCACTATTTCAACATAACTCGTCTCAGAAACCTGTAAACTGACAATCTTGAGCATTGAAGTCCTAACATATGTTTTTGTGCATATAACTTCTAACACATTAAAAACTGTCTTACAGCATTGCAAAAACATTGTATTTCATAAGGCATAAGCATCTTTCAGTTTGGCAAGATTTGCACTGAATATTGAAATAAGCAGCTTTCTCTCATAGAGAGACAAGCTTTTGAGCAGATTTGGGCTCGATTTCACTTCATTTGAACAGAAACACTATTTCAACATTACTGGTCTCAGAAACCTGTAAACTGACAATCTTGAGCATTGAAGTCCTAACATAGGTTTTTGTGCATATAACTTCTAACACATTAAAAACTGTCTTACAGCATTGCAAAAACATTGTATTTCATAAGGCATAAGCATCTTTCAGTTTGACAAGATTTGCACTGAATATTGAATGAAGCAGCTTTCTCTCATAGGGAGACAAGGTTTTGAGCAGATTTGGGCTAGATTTCACTTCATTTGAACAGAAGCACTATTTCAACATTACTGGTCTCAGAAACCTGTAAACTGAGAATCTTGAGCATTGAAGTCCTAACATGTGTTTTTGTGCATATAACTTCTAACACATTAAAAACTGTCTTACAGCATTGCAAAAACATTGTATTTCATAAGGCATAAGCATCTTTCAGTTTGGCAAGATTTGCACTGAATATTGAATGAAGCAGCTTTCTCTCATAGAGAGACAAGCTTTTGAGCAGATTTGGGCTAGATTTCATTTCATTTGAACAGAAGCACTATTTCAACATAACTGGTCTCAGAAACCTGTAAACTGACAATCTTGAGCATTGAAGTCCTAACATAAGTTTTTGTGCATATAACTTCTAACACATTAAAAACTGTCTTACAGCATTGCAAAAACATTGTATTTCATAAGGCATAAGCATCTTTCAGTTTGTCAAGATTTGCTCTGAATATTGAATGAAGCAGCTTTCTCTCATAGAGAGACAACCTGTTGAGCAGATTTGGGCTAGATTTCACTTCATTTGAACAGAAGCACTAATTCAACATTACTGGTCTCAGAAACCTGTAAACTGACAATCTTGAGCATTGAAGTCCTAACATATGTTTTTGTGCATATAACTTCTAACACATTAAAAACTGTCTTACAGCATTGCAAAAACATTGTATTTCATAAGGCATAAGCATCTTTCAGTTTGGCAAGATTTGCACTGAATATTGAATGAAGCAGCTTTCTCTCATAGAGAGACAAGCTTTTGAGCAGATTTGGGCTCGATTTCACTTCATTTGAACAGAAGCACTAATTCAACATTACTGGTCTCAGAAACCTGTAAACTGACAATCTTGAGCATTGAAGTCCTAACATATGTTTTTGTGCATATAACTTCTAACACATTAAAAACTGTCTTACAGCATTGCAAAAACATTGTATTTCATAAGGCATAAGCATCTTTCAGTTTGGCAAGATTTGCACTGAATATTGAAATAAGCAGCTTTCTCTCATAGAGAGACAAGCTTTTGAGCAGATTTGGGCTCGATTTCACTTCATTTGAACAGAAACACTATTTCAACATTACTGGTCTCAGAAACCTGTAAACTGACAATCTTGAGCATTGAAGTCCTAACATAAGTTTTTGTGCATATAACTTCTAACACATTAAAAACTGTCTTACAGCATTGCAAAAACATTGTATTTCATAAGGCATAAGCATCTTTCAGTTTGGCAAGATTTGCACTGAATATTGAATGAAGTAGCTTTATCTCATAGAGAGGCAAGCTTTTGAGCAGATTTGGGCTAGATTTCACTTCATTTGAACAGAAGCACTATTTCAACATTACTGGTCTCAGAAACCTGTAAACTGACAATCTTGAGCATTGAAGTCCTAACATAAGTTTTTGTGCATATAACTTCTAACACATTAAAAACTGTCTTACAGCATTGCAAAAACATTGTATTTCATAAGGCATAAGCATCTTTCAGTTTGTCAAGATTTGCTCTGAATATTGAATGAAGCAGCTTTCTCTCATAGAGAGACAAGCTTTTGAGCAGATTTGGGCTCGATTTCACTTCATTTGAACAGAAACACTATTTCAACATAACTGGTGTCAGAAACCTGTAAACTGACAATCTTGAGCATTGAAGTCCTAACATAAGTTTTTGTGCATATAACTTCTAACACATTAAAAACTGTCTTACAGCATTGCAAAAACATTGTATTTCATAAGGCATAAGCATCTTTCAGTTTGGCAAGATTTGCACTGAATATTGAAATAAGCAGCTTTCTCTCATAGGGAGACAAGGTTTTGAGCAGATTTGGGCTAGATTTCACTTCATTTGAACAGAAGCACTATTTCAACATAACTGGTGTCAGAAACCTGTAAACTGACAATCTTGAGCATTGAAGTCCTAACATATGTTTTTGTGCATATAACTTCTAACACATTGAAAACTGTCTTACAGCATTGCAAAAACATTGTATTTCATAAGGCATAAGCATCTTTCAGTTTGGCAAGATTTGCACTGAATATTGAATGAAGCAGCTTTCTCTCATAGGGAGACAAGGTTTTGAGCAGATTTGGGCTCGATTTCACTTCATTTGAACAGAAGCACTATTTCAACATTACTGGTCTCAGAAACCTGCAAACTGACAATCTTGAGCATTGAAGTCCTAACATGTGTTTTTGTGCATATAACTTCTAACACATTAAAAACTGTCTTACAGCATTGCAAAAACATTGTATTTCATAAGGCATAAGCATCTTTCAGTTTGGCAAGATTTGCACTGAATATTGAATGAAGCAGCTTTCTCTCATAGAGAGACAAGCTTTTGAGCAGATTTGGGCTAGATTTCATTTCATTTGAACAGAAGCACTATTTCAACATAACTGGTGTCAGAAACCTGTAAACTGACAATCTTGAGCATTGAAGTCCTAACATAAGTTTTTGTGCATATAACTTCTAACACATTAAAAACTGTCTTACAGCATTGCAAAAACATTGTATTTCATAAGGCATAAGCATCTTTCAGTTTGTCAAGATTTGCTCTGAATATTGAATGAAGCAGCTTTCTCTCATAGAGAGACAACCTGTTGAGCAGATTTGGGCTAGATTTCACTTCATTTGAACAGAAGCACTAATTCAACATTACTGGTCTCAGAAACCTGTAAACTGACAATCTTGAGCATTGAAGTCCTAACATATGTTTTTGTGCATATAACTTCTAACACATTAAAAACTGTCTTACAGCATTGCAAAAACATTGTATTTCATAAGGCATAAGCATCTTTCAGTTTGGCAAGATTTGCACTGAATATTGAAATAAGCAGCTTTCTCTCATAGAGAGACAAGCTTTTGAGCAGATTTGGGCTCGATTTCACTTCATTTGACCAGAAACACTATTTCAACATTACTGGTGTCAGAAACCTGTAAACTGACAATCTTGAGCATTGAAGTCCTAACATAAGTTTTTGTGAATATAACTTCTAACACATTAAAAACTGTCTTACAGCATTGCAAAAACATTGTATTTCATAAGGCATAAGCATCTTTCAGTTTGGCAAGATTTGCACTGAATATTGAATGAAGTAGCTTTATCTCATAGAGAGGCAAGCTTTTGAGCAGATTTGGGCTAGATTTCACTTCATTTGAACAGAAGCACTATTTCAACATTACTGGTCTCAGAAACCTGTAAACTGACAATCTTGAGCATTGAAGTCCTAACATAAGTTTTTGTGCATATAACTTCTAACACATTAAAAACTGTCTTACAGCATTGCAAAAACATTGTATTTCATAAGGCATAAGCATCTTTCAGTTTGTCAAGATTTGCTCTGAATATTGAATGAAGCAGCTTTCTCTCATAGAGAGACAAGCTTTTGAGCAGATTTGGGCTCGATTTCACTTCATTTGAACAGAAACACTATTTCAACATTACTGGTCTCAGAAACCTGTAAACTGACAATCTTGAGCATTGAAGTCCTAACATAAGTTTTTGTGCATATAACTTCTAACACATTAAAAACTGTCTTACAGCATTGCAAAAACATTGTATTTCATAAGGCATAAGCATCTTTCAGTTTGGCAAGATTTGCACTGAATATTGAATGAAGTAGCTTTATCTCATAGAGAGGCAAGCTTTTGAGCAGATTTGGGCTAGATTTCACTTCATTTGAACAGAAGCACTATTTCAACATTTTTGGTCTCAGAAACCTGTAAACTGACAATCTTGAGCATTGAAGTCCTAACATATGTTTTTGTGCATATAACTTCAACACATTAAAAACTGTCTTACAGCATTGCAAAAACATTGTATTTCATAAGGCATAAGCATCTTTCAGTTTGGCAAGATTTGCACTGAATATTGAATGAAGCAGCTTTCTCTCATAGAGAGACAAGCTTTTGAGCAGATTTGGGCTAGATTTCACTTCATTTGAACAGAAGCACTATTTCAACATTACTGGTCTCAGAAACCTGTAAACTGACAATCTTGAGCATTGAAGTCCTAAAATAAGTTTTTGTGCATATAACTTCTAACACATTAAAAACTGTCTTACAGCATTGCAAAAACATTGTATTTCATAAGGCATAAGCATCTTTCAGTTAGGCAAGATTTGCACTGAAAATTGAATGAAGCAGCTTTCTCTCATAGGGAGACAAGGTTTTGAGCAGATTTGGGCTAGATTTCACTTCATTTGAACAGAAGCACTATTTCAACATAACTGGTGTCAGAAACCTGTAAACTGACAATCTTGAGCATTGAAGTCCTAACATAAGTTTTTGTGCATATAACTTCTAACACATTAAAAACTGTCTTACAGCATTGCAAAAACATTGTATTTCATAAGGCATAAGCATCTTTCAGTTTGGCAAGATTTGCACTGAATATTGAATGAAGCAGCTTTATCTCATAGAGAGGCAAGCTTTTGAGCAGATTTGGGCTAGATTTCACTTCATTTGAACAGAAGCACTATTTCAACATAACTGGTCTCAGAAACCTGTAAACTGACAATCTTGACCATTGAAGGCCTAAAATAAGTTTTTGTGCATAGAACTTCTAACACATTAAAAACTGTCTCACTGCATTGCAGAAATCATTTTATTTCATAAGACATAAGCATCTTTCAGTTAGGCAAGATTTGCACTGAATATTGAATGAAGCCACTTTCTCTCATAGAGAGACAAGCTTTTGAGCAGATTTGGGCTAGATTTCACTTCATTTGAACAGAAGCACTATTTCAACATTACTGGTCTCAGAAACCTGTAAACTGACAATCTTGAGCATTGAAGTCCTAACATAAGTTTTTGTGCATATAACTTCTAACACATTAAAAACTGTCTTACAGCATTGCAAAAACATTGTATTTAATAAGGCATAAGCATCTTTCAGTTTGGCAAGATTTGCACTGAATATTGAATGAAGCAGCTTTATCTCATAGAGAGACAAGGTTTTGAGCAGATTTGGGCTAGATTTCACTTCATTTGAACAGAAGCACTATTTCAACATTACTGGTCTCAGAAACCTGTAAACTGACAATCTTGAGCATTGAAGTCCTAACATATGTTTTTGTGCATATAACTTCTAACACATTAAAAACTGTCTTGCAGCATTGCAAAAACATTGTATTTCATAAGGCATAAGCATCTTTCAGTTTGGCAAGATTTGCACTGAATATTGAATGAAGCAGCTTTCTCTCATAGAGAGGCAAGATTTTGAGCAGATTTGGGCTAGATTTCACTTCATTTGAACAGAAGCACTATTTCAACATTTTTGGTCTCAGAAACCTGTAAACTGACAATCTTGAGCATTGAAGTCCTAACATATGTTTTTGTGCATATAACTTCTAACACATTAAAAACTGTCTTACAGCATTGCAAAAACATTGTATTTCATAAGGCATAAGCATCTTTCAGTTTGGCAAGATTTGCACTGAATATTGAATGAAGCAGCTTTCTCTCATAGAGAGACAAGCTTTTGAGCAGATTTGGGCTAGATTTCACTTCATTTGAACAGAAGCACTATTTCAACATTACTGGTCTCAGAAACCTGTAAACTGACAATCTTGAGCATTGAAGTCCTAACATAAGTTTTTGTGCATATAACTTCTAACACATTAAAAACTGTCTTACAGCATTGCAAAAACATTGTATTTCATAAGGCATAAGCATCTTTCAGTTAGGCAAGATTTGCACTGAAAATTGAATGAAGCAGCTTTCTCTCATAGGGAGACAAGGTTTTGAGCAGATTTGGGCTAGATTTCACTTCATTTGAACAGAAGCACTATTTCAACATAACTGGTCTCAGAAACCTGTAAACCGACAATCTTGACCATTGAAGGCCTAAAATAAGTTTTTGTGCATAGAACTTCTAACACATTAAAAACTGTCTCACTGCATTGCAGAAATCATTTTATTTCATAAGACATAAGCATCTTTCAGTTAGGCAAGATTTGCACTGAATATTGAATGAAGCCGCTTTCTCTCATAGAGAGACAAGCTTTTGAGCAGATTTGGGCTAGATTTCACTTCATTTGAACAGAAGCACTATTTCAACATTACTGGTCTCAGAAACCTGTAAACTGACAATCTTGAGCATTGAAGTCCTAACATAAGTTTTTGTGCATATAACTTCTAACACATTAAAAACTGTCTTACAGCATTGCAAAAACATTGTATTTCATAAGGCATAAACATCTTTCAGTTTGGCAAGATTTGCACTGAATATTGAATGAAGCAGCTTTATCTCATAGAGAGGCAAGCTTTTGAGCAGATTTGGGCTAGATTTCACTTCATTTGAACAGAAGCACTATTTCAACATAACTGGTCTCAGAAACCTGTAAACTGACAATCTTGACCATTGAAGGCCTAAAATAAGTTTTTGTGCATAGAACTTCTAACACATTAAAAACTGTCTCACTGCATTGCAGAAATCATTTTATTTCATAAGACATAAGCATCTTTCAGTTAGGCAAGATTTGCACTGAATATTGAATGAAGCCGCTTTCTCTCATAGAGAGACA
The DNA here is from genome assembly GCF_963082965.1 of Carassius carassius. Classification (NCBI taxonomy): domain Eukaryota; kingdom Metazoa; phylum Chordata; class Actinopteri; order Cypriniformes; family Cyprinidae; genus Carassius; species Carassius carassius. Next base: position 23,743,518 of record NC_081782.1, on the reverse strand, counting down.
AGCTTTTGAGCAGATTTGGGCTAGATTTCACTTCATTTGAACAGAAGCACTATTTCAACATTACTGGTCTCAGAAACCTGTAAACTGACAATCTTGAGCATTGAAGTCCTAACATAAGTTTTTGTGCATATAACTTCTAACACATTAAAAACTGTCTTACAGCATTGCAAAAACATTGTATTTCATAAGGCATAAGCATCTTTCAGTTTGTCAAGATTTGCTCTGAATATTGAATGAAGCAGCTTTCTCTCATAGAGAGACAACCTGTTGAGCAGATTTGGGCTAGATTTCACTTCATTTGAACAGAAGCACTAATTCAACATTACTGGTCTCAGAAACCTGTAAACTGACAATCTTGAGCATTGAAGTCCTAACATATGTTTTTGTGCATATAACTTCTAACACATTAAAAACTGTCTTACAGCATTGCAAAAACATTGTATTTCATAAGGCATAAGCATCTTTCAGTTTGGCAAGATTTGCACTGAATATTGAAATAAGCAGCTTTCTCTCATAGAGAGACAAGCTTTTGAGCAGACTTGGGCTCGATTTTACTTAATTTGAACAGAAACACTATTTCAACATTACTGGTCTCAGAAACATGTAAACTGACAATCTTGAGCATTGAAGTCCTAACATAGGTTTTTGTGCATATAACTTCTAACACATTAAAAACTGTCTTACAGCATTGCAAAAACATTGTATTTCATAAGGCATAAGCATCTTTCAGTTAGGCAAGATTTGCACTGAAAATTGAATGAAGCAGCTTTCTCTCATAGGGAGACAAGGTTTTGAGCAGATTTGGGCTAGATTTCACTTCATTTGAACAGAAGCACTATTTCAACATAACTGGTGTCAGAAACCTGTAAACTGACAATCTTGAGCATTGAAGTCCTAACATAAGTTTTTGTGCATATAACTTCTAACACATTAAAAACTGTCTTACAGCATTGCAAAAACATTGTATTTCATAAGGCATAAGCATCTTTCAGTTTGGCAAGATTTGCACTGAATATTGAATGAAGCAGCTTTCTCTCATAGGGAGACAAGGTTTTGAGCAGATTTGGGCTAGATTTCACTTCATTTGAACAGAAGCACTATTTCAACATTACTGGTCTCAGAAACCTGTAAACTGACAATCTTGAGCATTGAAGTCCTAACATATGTTTTTGTGCATATAACTTCTAACACATTAAAAACTGTCTTACAGCATTGCAAAAACATTGTATTTCATAAGGCATAAGCATCTTTCAGTTTGGCAAGATTTGCACTGAATATTGAATGAAGCAGCTTTATCTCATAGAGAGGCAAGCTTTTGAGCAGATTTGGGCTAGATTTCACTTCATTTGAACAGAAGCACTATTTCAACATTTTTGGTCTCAGAAACCTGTAAACTGACAATCTTGAGCATTGAAGTCCTAACATATGTTTTTGTGCATATAACTTCTAACACATTAAAAACTGTCTTACAGCATTGCAAAAACATTGTATTTCATAAGGCATAAGCATCTTTCAGTTTGGCAAGATTTGCACTGAATATTGAATGAAGCAGCTTTCTCTCATAGAGAGACAAGCTTTTGAGCAGATTTGGGCTAGATTTCACTTCATTTGAACAGAAGCACTATTTCAACATTACTGGTCTCAGAAACCTGTAAACTGACAATCTTGAGCATTGAAGTCCTAACATAAGTTTTTGTGCATATAACTTCTAACACATTAAAAACTGTCTTACAGCATTGCAAAAACATTGTATTTCATAAGGCATAAGCATCTTTCAGTTTGGCAAGATTTGCACTGAATATTGAATGAAGCAGCTTTCTCTCGTAGAGAGACAAGCTTTTGAGCAGATTTGGGCTAGATTTCACTTCATTTGAACAGAAGCACTATTTCAACATAACTGGTCTCAGAAACCTGTAAACTGACAATCTTGAGCATTGAAGTCCTAACATAAGTTTTTGTGCATATAACTTCTAACACATTAAAAACTGTCTTACAGCATTGCAAAAACATTGTATTTCATAAGGCATAAGCATTTTTCAGTTTGTCAAGATTTGCTCTGAATATTGAATGAAGCAGCTTTCTCTCATAGAGAGACAACCTGTTGAGCAGATTTGGGCTAGATTTCACTTCATTTGAACAGAAGCACTATTTCAACATTACTGGTGTCAGAAACCTGTAAACTGACAATCTTGAGCATTGAAGTCCTAACATAAGTTTTTGTGCATATAACTTCTAACACATTAAAAACTGTCTTACAGCATTGCAAAAACATTGTATTTCATAAGGCATAAGCATCTTTCAGTTTGGCAAGATTTGCACTGAATATTGAATGAAGCAGCTTTATCTCATAGAGAGGCAAGCTTTTGAGCAGATTTGGGCTAGATTTCACTTCATTTGAACAGAAGCACTATTTCAACATAACTGGTCTCAGAAACCTGTAAACTGACAATCTTGACCATTGAAGGCCTAAAATAAGTTTTTGTGCATAGAACTTCTAACACATTAAAAACTGTCTCACTGCATTGCAGAAATCATTTTATTTCATAAGACATAAGCATCTTTCAGTTAGGCAAGATTTGCACTGAATATTGAATGAAGCCACTTTCTCTCATAGAGAGACAAGCTTTTGAGCAGATTTGGGCTAGATTTCACTTCATTTGAACAGAAGCACTATTTCAACATTACTGGTCTCAGAAACCTGTAAACTGACAATCTTGAGCATTGAAGTCCTAACATAAGTTTTTGTGCATATAACTTCTAACACATTAAAAACTGTCTTACAGCATTGCAAAAACATTGTATTTCATAAGGCATAAGCATCTTTCAGTTTGGCAAGATTTGCACTGAATATTGAATGAAGCAGCTTTATCTCATAGAAAGACAAGGTTTTGAGCAGATTTGGGCTAGATTTCACTTCATTTGAACAGAAGCACTATTTCAACATTACTGGTCTCAGAAACCTGTAAACTGACAATCTTGAGCATTGAAGTCCTAACATAAGTTTTTGTGCATATAACTTCTAACACATTAAAAACTGTCTTACAGCATTGCAAAAACATTGTATTTCATAAGGCATAAGCATCTTTCAGTTTGGCAAGATTTGCACTGAATATTGAATGAAGCAGCTTTCTCTCATAGAGAGACAAGCTTTTGAGCAGATTTGGGCTAGATTTCACTTCATTTGAACAGAAGCACTATTTCAACATAACTGGTCTCAGAAACCTGTAAACTGACAATCTTGACCATTGAAGGCCTAAAATAAGTTTTTGTGCATAGAACTTCTAACACATTTAAAACTGTCTCACTGCATTGCAGAAATCATTTTATTTCATAAGACATAAGCATCTTTCAGTTAGGCAAGATTTGCACTGAATTTTGAATGAAGCAGCTTTCTCTCATAGAGAGACAAGCTTTTGAGCAGATTTGAGCTAGATTTCACTTCATTTGAACAGAAGCACTATTTCAACATTACTGGTCTCAGAAACCTGTAAACTGACAATCTTGAGCATTGAAGTCCTAACATAAGTTTTTGTGCATATAACTTCTAACACATTAAAAACTGTCTTACAGCATTGCAAAAACATTGTATTTCATAAGGCATAAGCATCTTTCAGTTTGGCAAGATTTGCACTGAAAATTGAATGAAGCAGCTTTCTCTCATAGGGAGACAAGGTTTTGAGCAGATTTGGGCTAGATTTTACTTCATTTGAACAGAAGCACTATTTCAACATAACTGGTGTCAGAAACCTGTAAACTGACAATCTTGAGCATTGAAGTCCTAACATAAGTTTTTGTGCATATAACTTCTAACACATTAAAAACTGTCTTACAGCATTGCAAAAACATTGCATTTCATAAGGCATAAGCATCTTTCAGTTTGGCAAGATTTGCACTGAAAATTGAATGAAGCAGCTTTCTCTCATAGGGAGACAAGGTTTTGAGCAGATTTGGGCTAGATTTCACTTTATTTGAACAGAAGCACTATTTCAACATAACTGGTGTCAGAAACCTGTAAACTGACAATCTTGAGCATTGAAGTCCTAACATATGTTTTTGTGCATATAACTTCTAACACATTAAAAACTGTCTTACAGCATTGCAAAAACATTGTATTTCATAAGGCATAAGCATCTTTTAGTTAGGCAAGATTTGCACTGAAAATTGAATGAAGCAGCTTTCTCTCATAGGGAGACAAGGTTTTGATCAGATTTGGGCTAGATTTTACTTCATTTGAACAGAAGCACTATTTCAACATAACTGGTGTCAGAAACCTGTAAACTGACAATCTTGAGCATTGAAGTCCTAACATAAGTTTTTGTGCATATAACTTCTAACACATTAAAAACTGTCTTACAGCATTGCAAAAACATTGTATTTCATAAGGCATAAGCATCTTTCAGTTTGGCAAGATTTGCACTGAATATTGAATGAAGCAGCTTTCTCTCATAGGGAGACAAGGTTTTGCGCAGATTTGGGCTCGATTTCACTTCATTTGAACAGAAGCACTATTTCAACATTACTGGTCTCAGAAACCTGTAAACTGACAATCTTAAGCATTGAAGTCCTAACATATGTTTTTGTGGATATAACTTCTAACACATTAAAAACTGTCTTACAGCATTGCAAAAACATTGTATTTCATAAGGCATAAGCATCTTTCAGTTTGGCAAGATTTGCACTGAATATTGAATGAAGCAGCTTTCTCTCATAGAGAGACAAGCTTTTGAGCAGATTTGGGCTCGATTTCACTTCAATTGAACAGAAGCACTATTTCAACATTACTGGTCTCAGAAACCTGTAAACTGACAATCTTGAGCATTGGGGTCCTAACATAAGTTTTTGTGCATATAACTTCTAACACATTAAAAACTGTCTTACAGCATTGCAAAAACATTGTATTTCATAAGGCATAAGCATCTTTCAGTTTGGCAAGATTTGCACTGAATATTGAATGAAGCAGCTTTCTCTCATAGAGAGACAAGCTTTTGAGCAGATTTGGGCTAGATTTCACTTCATTTGAACAGAAGCACTATTTCAACATAACTGGTCTCAGAAACCTGTAAACTGACAATCTTGACCATTGAAGGCCTAAAATAAGTTTTTGTGCATAGAACTTCTAACACATTTAAAACTGTCTCACTGCATTGCAGAAATCATTTTATTTCATAAGACATAAGCATCTTTCAGTTAGGCAAGATTTGCACTGAATTTTGAATGAAGCAGCTTTCTCTCATAGAGAGACAAGCTTTTGAGCAGATTTGAGCTAGATTTCACTTCATTTGAACAGAAGCACTATTTCAACATTACTGGTCTCAGAAACCTGTAAACTGACAATCTTGAGCATTGAAGTCCTAACATAAGTTTTTGTGCATATAACTTCTAACACATTAAAAACTGTCTTACAGCATTGCAAAAACATTGTATTTCATAAGGCATAAGCATCTTTCAGTTTGGCAAGATTTGCACTGAATATTGAATGAAGCAGCTTTCTCTCATAGAGAGACAAGCTTTTGAGCAGATTTGGGCTAGATTTCACTTCATTTGAACAGAAGCACTATTTCAACATAACTGGTCTCAGAAGCCTGTAAACTGACAATCTTGAGCCTTGAAGTCCTAACATAAGTTTTTGTGCATATAACTTCTAACACATTAAAAACTGTCTTACAGCATTGCAAAAACATTGTATTTCATAAGGCATAAGCATCTTTTAGTTAGGCAAGATTTGCACTGAAAATTGAATGAAGCAGCTTTCTCTCATAGGGAGACAAGGTTTTGAGCAGATTTGGGCTAGATTTTACTTCATTTGAACAGAAGCACTATTTCAACATAACTGGTGTCAGAAACCTGTAAACTGACAATCTTGAGCATTGAAGTCCTAACATAAGTTTTTGTGCATATAACTTCTAACACATTAAAAACTGTCTTACAGCATTGCAAAAACATTGCATTTCATAAGGCATAAGCATCTTTCAGTTTGGCAAGATTTGCACTGAATATTGAATGAAGCAGCTTTCTCTCATAGGGAGAAAAGGTTTTGCGCAGATTTGGGCTCGATTTCACTTCATTTGAACAGAAGCACTATTTCAACATTACTGGTCTCAGAAACCTGTAAACTGACAATCTTAAGCATTGAAGTCCTAACATATGTTTTTGTGGATATAACTTCTAACACATTAAAAACTGTCTTACAGCATTGCAAAAACATTGTATTTCATAAGGCATAAGCATCTTTCAGTTTGGCAAGATTTGCACTGAATATTGAATGAAGCAGCTTTCTCTCATAGAGAGACAAGCTTTTGAGCAGATTTGGGCTCGATTTCACTTCAATTGAACAGAAGCACTATTTCAACATTACTGGTCTCAGAAACCTGTAAACTGACAATCTTGAGCATTGGGGTCCTAACATAAGTTTTTGTGCATATAACTTCTAACACATTAAAAACTGTCTTACAGCATTGCAAAAACATTGTATTTCATAAGGCATAAGCATCTTTCAGTTTGGCAAGATTTGCACTGAATATTGAATGAAGCAGCTTTATCTCATAGAGAGGCAAGCTTTTGAGCAGATTTGGGCTAGATTTCACTTCATTTGAACAGAAGCACTATTTCAACATAACTGGTCTCAGAAACCTGTAAACTGACAATCTTGACCATTGAAGGCCTAAAATAAGTTTTTGTGCATAGAACTTCTAACACATTAAAAACTGTCTCACTGCATTGCAGAAATCATTTTATTTCATAAGACATAAGCATCTTTCAGTTAAGCAAGATTTGCACTGAATATTGAATGAAGCCGCTTTCTCTCATAGAGAGACAAGCTTTTGAGCAGATTTGGGCTAGATTTCACTTCATTTGAACAGAAGCACTATTTCAACATTACTGGTCTCAGAAACCTGTAAACTGACAATCTTGAGCATTGAAGTCCTAACATAAGTTTTTGTGCATATAACTTCTAACACATTAAAAACTGTCTTACAGCATTGCAAAAACATTGTATTTCATAAGGCATAAGCATCTTTCAGTTTGTCAAGATTTGCTCTGAATATTGAATGAAGCAGCTTTCTCTCATAGAGAGACAACCTGTTGAGCAGATTTGGGCTAGATTTCACTTCATTTGAACAGAAGCACTAATTCAACATTACTGGTCTCAGAAACCTGTAAACTGACAATCTTGAGCATTGAAGTCCTAACATATGTTTTTGTGCATATAACTTCTAACACATTAAAAACTGTCTTACAGCATTGAAAAAACATTGTATTTCATAAGGCATAAGCATCTTTCAGTTTGGCAAGATTTGCACTGAATATTGAAATAAGCAGCTTTCTCTCATAGAGAGACAAGCTTTTGAGCAGACTTGGGCTCGATTTCACTTAATTTGAACAGAAACACTATTTCAACATTACTGGTCTCAGAAACCTGTAAACTGACAATCTTGAGCATTGAAGTCCTAACATAGGTTTTTGTGCATATAACTTCTAACACATTAAAAACTGTCTTACAGCATTGCAAAAACATTGTATTTCATAAGGCATAAGCATCTTTCAGTTAGGCAAGATTTGCACTGAAAATTGAATGAAGCAGCTTTCTCTCATAGGGAGACAAGGTTTTGAGCAGATTTGGGCTAGATTTCACTTCATTTGAACAGAAGCACTATTTCAACATAACTGGTGTCAGAAACCTGTAAACTGACAATCTTGAGCATTGAAGTCCTAACATAAGTTTTTGTGCATATAACTTCTAACACATTAAAAACTGTCTTACAGCATTGCAAAAACATTGTAGTTCATAAGGCATAAGCATCTTTCAGTTTGGCAAGATTTGCACTGAATATTGAATGAAGCAGGTTTCTCTCATAGGGAGACAAGGTTTTGAGCAGATTTGGGCTAGATTTCACTTCATTTGAACAGAAGCACTATTTCAACATTACTGGTCTCAGAAACCTGTAAACTGACAATCTTGAGCATTGAAGTCCTAACATATGTTTTTGTGCATATAACTTCTAACACATAAAAAACTGTCTTACAGCATTGCAAAAACATTGTATTTCATAAGGCATAAGCATCTTTCAGTTTGGCAAGATTTGCACTGAAAATTGAATGAAGCAGCTTTCTCTCATAGGGAGACAAGGTTTTGAGCAGATTTGGGCTAGATTTCACTTCATTTGAACAGAAGCACTATTTCAACATAACTGGTGTCAGAAACCTGTAAACTGACAATCTTGAGCATTGAAGTCCTAACATAAGTTTTTGTGCATATAACTTCTAACACATTAAAAACTGTCTTACAGCATTGCAAAAACATTGTAGTTCATAAGGCATAAGCATCTTTCAGTTTGGCAAGATTTGCACTGAATATTGAATGAAGCAGGTTTCTCTCATAGGGAGACAAGGTTTTGAGCAGATTTGGGCTAGATTTCACTTCATTTGAACAGAAGCACTATTTCAACATTACTGGTCTCAGAAACCTGTAAACTGACAATCTTGAGCATTGAAGTCCTAACATATGTTTTTGTGCATATAACTTCTAACACATTAAAAACTGTCTTACAGCATTGCAAAAACATTGTATTTCATAAGGCATAAGCATCTTTCAGTTTGGCAAGATTTGCACTGAATATTGAATGAAGCAGCTTTATCTCATAGAGAGGCAAGCTTTTGAGCAGATTTGGGCTAGATTTCACTTCATCTGAACAGAAGCACTATTTCAACATTTTTGGTCTCAGAAACCTGTAAACTGAAAATCTTGAGCATTGAAGTCCTAACATATGTTTTTGTGCATATAACTTCTAACACATTAAAAACTGTCTTACAGTATTGCAAAAACATTGTATTTCATAAGGCATAAGCATCTTTCAGTTTGGCAAGATTTGCACTGAATATTGAATGAAGCAGCTTTCTCTCATAGAGAGACAAGCTTTTGAGCAGATTTGGGCTAGATTTCACTTCATTTGAACAGAAGCACTATTTCAACATTACTGGTCTCAGAAACCTGTAAACTGACAATCTTGAGCATTGAAGTCCTAACATAAGTTTTTGTGCATATAACTTCTAACACATTAAAAACTGTCTTACAGCATTGCAAAAACATTGTATTTCATAAGGCATAAGCATCTTTCAGTTTGGCAAGATTTGCACTGAATATTGAATGAAGCAGCTTTCTCTCGTAGAGAGACAAGCTTTTGAGCAGATTTGGGCTAGATTTCACTTCATTTGAACAGAAGCACTATTTCAACATAACTGGTCTCAGAAACCTGTAAACTGACAATCTTGAGCATTGAAGTCCTAACATAAGTTTTTGTGCATATAACTTCTAACACATTAAAAACTGTCTTACAGCATTGCAAAAACATTGTATTTCATAAGGCATAAGCATTTTTCAGTTTGTCAAGATTTGCTCTGAATATTGAATGAAGCAGCTTTCTCTCATAGAAAGACAACCTGTTGAGCAGATTTGGGCTAGATTTCACTTCATTTGAACAGAAGCACTATTTCAACATTACTGGTCTCAGAAACCTGTAAACTGACAATCTTGAGCATTGAAGTCCTAACATATGTTTTTGTGCATATAACTTCTAACACATTAAAAACTGTCTTACAGCATTGCAAAAACATTGTATTTCATAAGGCATAAGCATCTTTCAGTTTGGCAAGATTTGCACTGAATATTGAAATAAGCAGCTTTCTCTCATAGAGAGACAAGCTTTTGAGCAGATTTGGGCTCGATTTCACTTCATTTGAACAGAAACACTATTTCAACATTACTGGTCTCAGAAACCTGTAAACTGACAATCTTGAGCATTGAAGTCCTAACATAGGTTTTTGTGCATATAACTTCTAACACATTAAAAACTGTCTACAGCATTGCAAAAACATTGTATTTCATAAGGCATAAGCATCTTTCAGTTAGGCAAGATTTGCACTGAAAATTGAATGAAGCAGCTTTCTCTCATAGGGAGACAAGGTTTTGAGCAGATTTGGGCTAGATTTCACTTCATTTGAACAGAAGCACTATTTCAACATAACTGGTGTCAGAAACCTGTAAACTGACAATCTTGAGCATTGAAGTCCTAACATATGTTTTTGTGCATATAACTTCTAACACATTAAAAACTGTCTTACAGCATTGCAAAAACATTGTATTTCATAAGGCATAAGCATCTTTCAGTTTGGCAAGATTTGCACTGAATATTGAAATAAGCAGCTTTCTCTAAAAGAGAGACAAGCTTTTGAGCAGATTTGGGCTCGATTTCACTTCATTTGAACAGAAACACTATTTCAACATTACTGGTCTCAGAAACCTGTAAACTGACAATCTTGAGCATTGAAGTCCTAACATAGGTTTTTGTGCATATAACTTCTAACACATTAAAAACTGTCTACAGCATTGCAAAAACATTGTATTTCATAAGGCATAAGCATCTTTCAGTTAGGCAAGATTTGCACTGAAAATTGAATGAAGCAGCTTTCTCTCATAGGGAAACAAGGTTTTGAGCAGATTTGGGCTAGATTTTACTTCATTTGAACAGAAGCACTATTTCAACATAACTGGTGTCAGAAACCTGTAAACTGACAATCTTGAGCATTGAAGTCCTAACATAAGTTTTTGTGCATATAACTTCTAACACATTAAAAACTGTCTTACAGCATTGCAAAAACATTGTATTTCATAAGGCATAAGCATCTTTCAGTTTGGCAAGATTTGCACTGAATATTGAATGAAGCAGCTTTATCTCATAGAGAGGCAAGCTTTTGAGCAGATTTGGGCTAGATTTCACTTCATTTGAACAGAAGCACTATTTCAACATAACTGGTCTCAGAAACCTGTAAACTGACAATCTTGACCATTGAAGGCCTAAAATAAGTTTTTGTGCATAGAACTTCTAACACATTAAAAACTGTCTCACTGCATTGCAGAAATCATTTTATTTCATAAGACATAAGCATCTTTCAGTTAGGCAAGATTTGCACTGAATATTGAATGAAGCCACTTTCTCTCATAGAGAGACAAGCTTTTGAGCAGATTTGGGCTAGATTTCACTTCATTTGAACAGAAGCACTATTTCAACATTACTGGTCTCAGAAACCTGTAAACTGACAATCTTGAGCATTGAAGTCCTAACATAAGTTTTTGTGCATATAACTTCTAACACATTAAAAACTGTCTTACAGCATTGCAAAAACATTGTATTTCATAAGGCATAAGCATCTTTCAGTTTGGCAAGATTTGCACTGAATATTGAATGAAGCAGCTTTATCTCATAGAGAGACAAGGTTTTGAGCAGATTTGGGCTAGATTTCACTTCATTTGAACAGAAGCACTATTTCAACATTACTGGTCTCAGAAACCTGTAAACTGACAATCTTGAGCATTGAAGTCCTAACATATGTTTTTGTGCATATAACTTCTAACACATTAAAAACTGTCTTACAGCATTGCAAAAACATTGTATTTCATAAGGCATAAGCATCTTTCAGTTTGGCAAGATTTGCACTGAATATTGAATGAAGCAGCTTTATCTCATAGAGAGGCAAGCTTTTGAGCAGATTTGGGCTAGATTTCACTTCATTTGAACAGAAGCACTATTTCAACATAACTGGTCTCAGAAACCTGTAAACTGACAATCTTGACCATTGAAGGCCTAAAATAAGTTTTTGTGCATAGAACTTCTAACACATTAAAAACTGTCTCACTGCATTGCAGAAATCATTTTATTTCATAAGACATAAGCATCTTTCAGTTAGGCAAGATTTGCACTGAATATTGAATGAAGCCGCTTTCTCTCATAGAGAGACAAGCTTTTGAGCAGATTTGGGCTAGATTTCACTTCATTTGAACAGAAGCACTATTTTAACATTACTGGTCTCAGAAACCTGTAAACTGACAATCTTGAGCATTGAAGTCCTAACATAAGTTTTTGTGCATATAACTTCTAACACATTAAAAACTGTCTTACAGCATTGCAAAAACATTGTATTTCATAAGGCATAAGCATCTTTCAGTTTGTCAAGATTTGCTCTGAATATTGAATGAAGCAGCTTTCTATCATAGAGAGACAACCTGTTGAGCAGATTTGGGCTAGATTTCACTTCATTTGAACAGAAGCACTAATTCAACATTACTGGTCTCAGAAACCTGTAAACTGACAATCTTGAGCATTGAAGTCCTAACATATGTTTTTGTGCATATAACTTCTAACACATTAAAAACTGTCTTACAGCATTGCAAAAACATTGTATTTCATAAGGCATAAGCATCTTTCCGTTTTGGCAAGATTTGCACTGAATATTGAAATAAGCAGCTTTCTCTCATAGAGAGACAAGCTTTTGAGCAGACTTGGGCTCGATTTCACTTAATTTGAACAGAAACACTATTTCAACATTACTGGTCTCAGAAACCTGTAAACTGACAATCTTGAGCATTGAAGTCCTAACATAGGTTTTTGTGCATATAACTTCTAACACATTAAAAACTGTCTTACAGCATTGCAAAAACATTGTATTTCATAAGGCATAAGCATCTTTCAGTTAGGCAAGATTTGCACTGAAAATTGAATGAAGCAGCTTTCTCTCATAGGGAGACAAGGTTTTGAGCAGATTTGGGCTAGATTTCACTTCATTTGAACAGAAGCACTATTTCAACATAACTGGTCTCAGAAACCTGTAAACTGACAATCTTGAGCATTGAAGTCCTAACATATGTTTTTGTGCATATAACTTCTAACACATAAAAAACTGTCTTACAGCATTGCAAAAACATTGTATTTCATAAGGCATAAGCATCTTTCAGTTTGGCAAGATTTGCACTGAATATTGAATGAAGCAGCTTTATCTCATAGAGAGGCAAGCTTTTGAGCAGATTTGGGCTAGATTTCACTTCATTTGAACAGAAGCACTATTTCAACATTTTTGGTCTCAGAAACCTGTAAACTGACAATCTTGAGCATTGAAGTCCTAACATATGTTTTTGTGCATATAACTTCTAACACATTAAAAACTGTCTTACAGCATTGCAAAAACATTGTATTTCATAAGGCATAAGCATCTTTCAGTTTGGCAAGATTTGCACTGAATATTGAATGAAGCAGCTTTCTCTCATAGAGAGACAAGCTTTTGAGCAGATTTGGGCTAGATTTCACTTCATTTGAACAGAAGCACTATTTCAACATTACTGGTCTCAGAAACCTGTAAACTGACAATCTTGAGCATTGAAGTCCTAACATAAGTTTTTGTGCATATAACTTCTAACACATTAAAAACTGTCTCACTGCATTGCAGAAATCATTTTATTTCATAAGACATAAGCATCTTTCAGTTAGGCAAGATTTGCACTGAATATTGAATGAAGCCACTTTCTCTCATAGAGAGACAAGCTTTTGAGCAGATTTGGGCTAGATTTCACTTCATTTGAACAGAAGCACTATTTCAACATAACTGGTCTCAGAAACCTGTAAACTGACAATCTTGAGCATTGAAGTCCTAACATAAGTTTTTGTGCATATAACTTCTAACACATTAAAAACTGTCTTACAGCATTGCAAAAACATTGTATTTCATAAGGCATAAGCATTTTTCAGTTTGTCAAGATTTGCTCTGAATATTGAATGAAGCAGCTTTCTCTCATAGAAAGACAACCTGTTGAGCAGATTTGGGCTAGATTTCACTTCATTTGAACAGAAGCACTATTTCAACATTACTGGTCTCAGAAACCTGTAAACTGACAATCTTGAGCATTGAAGTCCTAACATATGTTTTTGTGCATATAACTTCTAACACATTAAAAACTGTCTTACAGCATTGCAAAAACATTGTATTTCATAAGGCATAAGCATCTTTCAGTTTGGCAAGATTTGCACTGAATATTGAAATAAGCAGCTTTCTCTCATAGAGAGACAAGCTTTTGAGCAGATTTGGGCTCGATTTCACTTCATTTGAACAGAAACACTATTTCAACATTACTGGTCTCAGAAACCTGTAAACTGACAATCTTGAGCATTGAAGTCCTAACATAGGTTTTTGTGCATATAACTTCTAACACATTAAAAACTGTCTACAGCATTGCAAAAACATTGTATTTCATAAGGCATAAGCATCTTTCAGTTAGGCAAGATTTGCACTGAAAATTGAATGAAGCAGCTTTCTCTCATAGGGAGACAAGGTTTTGAGCAGATTTGGGCTAGATTTCACTTCATTTGAACAGAAGCACTATTTCAACATAACTGGTGTCAGAAACCTGTAAACTGACAATCTTGAGCATTGAAGTCCTAACATATGTTTTTGTGCATATAACTTCTAACACATTAAAAACTGTCTTACAGCATTGCAAAAACATTGTATTTCATAAGGCATAAGCATCTTTCAGTTTGGCAAGATTTGCACTGAATATTGAAATAAGCAGCTTTCTCTAAAAGAGAGACAAGCTTTTGAGCAGATTTGGGCTCGATTTCACTTCATTTGAACAGAAACACTATTTCAACATTACTGGTCTCAGAAACCTGTAAACTGACAATCTTGAGCATTGAAGTCCTAACATAGGTTTTTGTGCATATAACTTCTAACACATTAAAAACTGTCTACAGCATTGCAAAAACATTGTATTTCATAAGGCATAAGCATCTTTCAGTTAGGCAAGATTTGCACTGAAAATTGAATGAAGCAGCTTTCTCTCATAGGGAAACAAGGTTTTGAGCAGATTTGGGCTAGATTTTACTTCATTTGAACAGAAGCACTATTTCAACATAACTGGTGTCAGAAACCTGTAAACTGACAATCTTGAGCATTGAAGTCCTAACATAAGTTTTTGTGCATATAACTTCTAACACATTAAAAACTGTCTTACAGCATTGCAAAAACATTGTATTTCATAAGGCATAAGCATCTTTCAGTTTGGCAAGATTTGCACTGAATATTGAATGAAGCAGCTTTATCTCATAGAGAGGCAAGCTTTTGAGCAGATTTGGGCTAGATTTCACTTCATTTGAACAGAAGCACTATTTCAACATAACTGGTCTCAGAAACCTGTAAACTGACAATCTTGACCATTGAAGGCCTAAAATAAGTTTTTGTGCATAGAACTTCTAACACATTAAAAACTGTCTCACTGCATTGCAGAAATCATTTTATTTCATAAGACATAAGCATCTTTCAGTTAGGCAAGATTTGCACTGAATATTGAATGAAGCCACTTTCTCTCATAGAGAGACAAGCTTTTGAGCAGATTTGGGCTAGATTTCACTTCATTTGAACAGAAGCACTATTTCAACATTACTGGTCTCAGAAACCTGTAAACTGACAATCTTGAGCATTGAAGTCCTAACATAAGTTTTTGTGCATATAACTTCTAACACATTAAAAACTGTCTTACAGCATTGCAAAAACATTGTATTTCATAAGGCATAAGCATCTTTCAGTTTGGCAAGATTTGCACTGAATATTGAATGAAGCAGCTTTATCTCATAGAGAGACAAGGTTTTGAGCAGATTTGGGCTAGATTTCACTTCATTTGAACAGAAGCACTATTTCAACATTACTGGTCTCAGAAACCTGTAAACTGACAATCTTGAGCATTGAAGTCCTAACATATGTTTTTGTGCATATAACTTCTAACACATTAAAAACTGTCTTACAGCATTGCAAAAACATTGTATTTCATAAGGCATAAGCATCTTTCAGTTTGGCAAGATTTGCACTGAATATTGAATGAAGCAGCTTTATCTCATAGAGAGGCAAGCTTTTGAGCAGATTTGGGCTAGATTTCACTTCATTTGAACAGAAGCACTATTTCAACATAACTGGTCTCAGAAACCTGTAAACTGACAATCTTGACCATTGAAGGCCTAAAATAAGTTTTTGTGCATAGAACTTCTAACACATTAAAAACTGTCTCACTGCATTGCAGAAATCATTTTATTTCATAAGACATAAGCATCTTTCAGTTAGGCAAGATTTGCACTGAATATTGAATGAAGCCGCTTTCTCTCATAGAGAGACAAGCTTTTGAGCAGATTTGGGCTAGATTTCACTTCATTTGAACAGAAGCACTATTTTAACATTACTGGTCTCAGAAACCTGTAAACTGACAATCTTGAGCATTGAAGTCCTAACATAAGTTTTTGTGCATATAACTTCTAACACATTAAAAACTGTCTTACAGCATTGCAAAAACATTGTATTTCATAAGGCATAAGCATCTTTCAGTTTGTCAAGATTTGCTCTGAATATTGAATGAAGCAGCTTTCTATCATAGAGAGACAACCTGTTGAGCAGATTTGGGCTAGATTTCACTTCATTTGAACAGAAGCACTAATTCAACATTACTGGTCTCAGAAACCTGTAAACTGACAATCTTGAGCATTGAAGTCCTAACATATGTTTTTGTGCATATAACTTCTAACACATTAAAAACTGTCTTACAGCATTGCAAAAAACATTGTATTTCATAAGGCATAAGCATCTTTCAGTTTGGCAAGATTTGCACTGAATATTGAAATAAGCAGCTTTCTCTCATAGAGAGACAAGCTTTTGAGCAGACTTGGGCTCGATTTCACTTAATTTGAACAGAAACACTATTTCAACATTACTGGTCTCAGAAACCTGTAAACTGACAATCTTGAGCATTGAAGTCCTAACATAGGTTTTTGTGCATATAACTTCTAACACATTAAAAACTGTCTTACAGCATTGCAAAAACATTGTATTTCATAAGGCATAAGCATCTTTCAGTTAGGCAAGATTTGCACTGAAAATTGAATGAAGCAGCTTTCTCTCATAGGGAGACAAGGTTTTGAGCAGATTTGGGCTAGATTTCACTTCATTTGAACAGAAGCACTATTTCAACATAACTGGTCTCAGAAACCTGTAAACTGACAATCTTGAGCATTGAAGTCCTAACATATGTTTTTGTGCATATAACTTCTAACACATAAAAAACTGTCTTACAGCATTGCAAAAACATTGTATTTCATAAGGCATAAGCATCTTTCAGTTTGGCAAGATTTGCACTGAATATTGAATGAAGCAGCTTTATCTCATAGAGAGGCAAGCTTTTGAGCAGATTTGGGCTAGATTTCACTTCATTTGAACAGAAGCACTATTTCAACATTTTTGGTCTCAGAAACCTGTAAACTGACAATCTTGAGCATTGAAGTCCTAACATATGTTTTTGTGCATATAACTTCTAACACATTAAAAACTGTCTTACAGCATTGCAAAAACATTGTATTTCATAAGGCATAAGCATCTTTCAGTTTGGCAAGATTTGCACTGAATATTGAATGAAGCAGCTTTCTCTCATAGAGAGACAAGCTTTTGAGCAGATTTGGGCTAGATTTCACTTCATTTGAACAGAAGCACTATTTCAACATTACTGGTCTCAGAAACCTGTAAACTGACAATCTTGAGCATTGAAGTCCTAACATAAGTTTTTGTGCATATAACTTCTAACACATTAAAAACTGTCTCACTGCATTGCAGAAATCATTTTATTTCATAAGACATAAGCATCTTTCAGTTAGGCAAGATTTGCACTGAATATTGAATGAAGCCACTTTCTCTCATAGAGAGACAAGCTTTTGAGCAGATTTGGGCTAGATTTCACTTCATTTGAACAGAAGCACTATTTCAACATTACTGGTCTCAGAAACCTGTAAACTGACAATCTTGAGCATTGAAGTCCTAACATAAGTTTTTGTGCATATAACTTCTAACACATTAAAAACTGTCTTACAGCATTGCAAAAACATTGTATTTCATAAGGCATAAGCATCTTTCAGTTTGGCAAGATTTGCACTGAATATTGAAT
Source organism: Carassius carassius (assembly GCF_963082965.1). Classification (NCBI taxonomy): domain Eukaryota; kingdom Metazoa; phylum Chordata; class Actinopteri; order Cypriniformes; family Cyprinidae; genus Carassius; species Carassius carassius. Next base: position 23,725,721 of record NC_081782.1, on the reverse strand, counting down.
GAAGCAGCTTTATCTCATAGAGAGACAAGGTTTTGAGCAGATTTGGGCTAGATTTCACTTCATTTGAACAGAAGCACTATTTCAACATTACTGGTCTCAGAAACCTGTAAACTGACAATCTTGAGCATTGAAGTCCTAACATATGTTTTTGTGCATATAACTTCTAACACATTAAAAACTGTCTTACAGCATTGCAAAAACATTGTATTTCATAAGGCATAAGCATCTTTCAGTTTGGCAAGATTTGCACTGAATATTGAATGAAGCAGCTTTATCTCATAGAGAGGCAAGCTTTTGAGCAGATTTGGGCTAGATTTCACTTCATTTGAACAGAAGCACTATTTCAACATTTTTGGTCTCAGAAACCTGTAAACTGACAATCTTGAGCATTGAAGTCCTAACATATGTTTTTGTGCATATAACTTCTAACACATTAAAAACTGTCTTACAGCATTGCAAAAACATTGTATTTCATAAGGCATAAGCATCTTTCAGTTTGGCAAGATTTGCACTGAATATTGAATGAAGCAGCTTTCTCTCATAGAGAGACAAGCTTTTGAGCAGATTTGGGCTAGATTTCACTTCATTTGAACAGAAGCACTATTTCAACATTACTGGTCTCAGAAACCTGTAAACTGACAATCTTGAGCATTGAAGTCCTAACATAAGTTTTTGTGCATATAACTTCTAACACATTAAAAACTGTCTCACTGCATTGCAGAAATCATTTTATTTCATAAGACATAAGCATCTTTCAGTTAGGCAAGATTTGCACTGAATATTGAATGAAGCCACTTTCTCTCATAGAGAGACAAGCTTTTGAGCAGATTTGGGCTAGATTTCACTTCATTTGAACAGAAGCACTATTTCAACATTACTGGTCTCAGAAACCTGTAAACTGACAATCTTGAGCATTGAAGTCCTAACATAAGTTTTTGTGCATATAACTTCTAACACATTAAAAACTGTCTTACAGCATTGCAAAAACATTGTATTTCATAAGGCATAAGCATCTTTCAGTTTGGCAAGATTTGCACTGAATATTGAATGAAGCAGCTTTATCTCATAGAGAGACAAGGTTTTGAGCAGATTTGGGCTAGATTTCACTTCATTTGAACAGAAGCACTATTTCAACATTACTGGTCTCAGAAACCTGTAAACTGACAATCTTGAGCATTGAAGTCCTAACATATATTTTGTGCATATAACTTCTAACACATTAAAAACTGTCTTACAGCATTGCAAAAACATTGTATTTCATAAGGCATAAGCATCTTTCAGTTTGGCAAGATTTGCACTGAATATTGAATGAAGCAGCTTTCTCTCATAGAGAGACAAGCTTTTGAGCAGATTTGGGCTAGATTTCACTTCATTTGAACAGAAGCACTATTTCAACATTACTGGTCTCAGAAACCTGTAAACTGACAATCTTGAGCATTGAAGTCCTAACATAAGTTTTTGTGCATATAACTTCTAACACATTAAAAACTGTCTCACTGCATTGCAGAAATCATTTTATTTCATAAGACATAAGCATCTTTCAGTTAGGCAAGATTTGCACTGAATATTGAATGAAGCCACTTTCTCTCATAGAGAGACAAGCTTTTGAGCAGATTTGGGCTAGATTTCACTTCATTTGAACAGAAGCACTATTTCAACATTACTGGTCTCAGAAACCTGTAAACTGACAATCTTGAGCATTGAAGTCCTAACATAAGTTTTTGTGCATATAACTTCTAACACATTAAAAACTGTCTTACAGCATTGCAAAAACATTGTATTTCATAAGGCATAAGCATCTTTCAGTTTGGCAAGATTTGCACTGAATATTGAATGAAGCAGCTTTATCTCATAGAGAGACAAGGTTTTGAGCAGATTTGGGCTAGATTTCACTTCATTTGAACAGAAGCACTATTTCAACATTACTGGTCTCAGAAACCTGTAAACTGACAATCTTGAGCATTGAAGTCCTAACATATATTTTGTGCATATAACTTCTAACACATTAAAAACTGTCTTACAGCATTGCAAAAACATTGTATTTCATAAGGCATAAGCATCTTTCAGTTTGGCAAGATTTGCACTGAATATTGAATGAAGCAGCTTTATCTCATAGAGAGGCAAGCTTTTGAGCAGATTTGGGCTAGATTTCACTTCATTTGAACAGAAGCACTATTTCAACATAACTGGTCTCAGAAACCTGTAAACTGACAATCTTGAGCATTGAAGTCCTAACATAAGTTTTTGTGCATATAACTTCTAACACATTAAAAACTGTCTTACAGCATTGCAAAAACATTGTATTTCATAAGGCATAAGCATTTTTCAGTTTGTCAAGATTTGCTCTGAATATTGAATGAAGCAGCTTTCTCTCATAGAGAGACAACCTGTTGAGCAGATTTGGGCTAGATTTCACTTCATTTGAACAGAAGCACTATTTCAACATTACTGGTCTCAGAAACCTGTAAACTGACAATCTTGAGCATTGAAGTCCTAACATATGTTTTTGTGCATATAACTTCTAACACATTAAAAACTGTCTTACAGCATTGCAAAAACATTGTATTTCATTAGGCATAAGCATCTTTCAGTTTGGCAAGATTTGCACTGAATATTGAAATAAGCAGCTTTCTCTCATAGAGAGACAAGCTTTTGAGCAGTTTTGGGCTCGATTTCACTTCATTTGAACAGAAACACTATTTCAACATTACTGGTCTCAGAAACCTGTAAACTGACAATCTTGAGCATTGAAGTCCTAACATAGGTTTTTGTGCATATAACTTCTAACACATTAAAAACTGTCTACAGCATTGCAAAAACATTGTATTTCATAAGGCATAAGCATCTTTCAGTTTGGCAAGATTTGCACTGAATATTGAATGAAGCAGCTTTCTCTCGTAGAGAGACAAGCTTTTGAGCAGATTTGGGCTAGATTTCACTTCATTTGAACAGAAGCACTATTTCAACATAACTGGTCTCAGAAACCTGTAAACTGACAATCTTGAGCATTGAAGTCCTAACATAAGTTTTTGTGCATATAACTTCTAACACATTAAAAACTGTCTTACAGCATTGCAAAAACATTGTATTTCATAAGGCATAAGCATTTTTCAGTTTGTCAAGATTTGCTCTGAATATTGAATGAAGCAGCTTTCTCTCATAGAGAGACAACCTGTTGAGCAGATTTGGGCTAGATTTCACTTCATTTGAACAGAAGCACTATTTCAACATTACTGGTCTCAGAAACCTGTAAACTGACAATCTTGAGCATTGAAGTCCTAACATATGTTTTTGTGCATATAACTTCTAACACATTAAAAACTGTCTTACAGCATTGCAAAAACATTGTATTTCATAAGGCATAAGCATCTTTCAGTTTGGCAAGATTTGCACTGAATATTGAAATAAGCAGCTTTCTCTCATAGAGAGACAAGCTTTTGAGCAGATTTGGGCTCGATTTCACTTCATTTGAACAGAAACACTATTTCAACATTACTGGTCTCAGAAACCTGTAAACTGACAATCTTGAGCATTGAAGTCCTAACATAGGTTTTTGTGCATATAACTTCTAACACATTAAAAACTGTCTACAGCATTGCAAAAACATTGTATTTCATAAGGCATAAGCATCTTTCAGTTAGGCAAGATTTGCACTGAAAATTGAATGAAGCAGCTTTCTCTCATAGGGAGACAAGGTTTTGAGCAGATTTGGGCTAGATTTCACTTTATTTGAACAGAAGCACTATTTCAACATAACTGGTGTCAGAAACCTGTAAACTGACAATCTTGAGCATTGAAGTCCTAACATATGTTTTTGTGCATATAACTTCTAACACATTAAAAACTGTCTTACAGCATTGCAAAAACATTGTATTTCATAAGGCATAAGCATCTTTTAGTTAGGCAAGATTTGCACTGAAAATTGAATGAAGCAGCTTTCTCTCATAGGGAGACAAGGTTTTGATCAGATTTGGGCTAGATTTTACTTCATTTGAACAGAAGCACTATTTCAACATAACTGGTGTCAGAAACCTGTAAACTGACAATCTTGAGCATTGAAGTCCTAACATAAGTTTTTGTGCATATAACTTCTAACACATTAAAAACTGTCTTACAGCATTGCAAAAACATTGTATTTCATAAGGCATAAGCATCTTTCAGTTTGGCAAGATTTGCACTGAATATTGAATGAAGCAGCTTTCTCTCATAGGGAGACAAGGTTTTGCGCAGATTTGGGCTCGATTTCACTTCATTTGAACAGAAGCACTATTTCAACATTACTGGTCTCAGAAACCTGTAAACTGACAATCTTAAGCATTGAAGTCCTAACATATGTTTTTGTGGATATAACTTCTAACACATTAAAAACTGTCTTACAGCATTGCAAAAACATTGTATTTCATAAGGCATAAGCATCTTTCAGTTTGGCAAGATTTGCACTGAATATTGAATGAAGCAGCTTTCTCTCATAGAGAGACAAGCTTTTGAGCAGATTTGGGCTCGATTTCACTTCAATTGAACAGAAGCACTATTTCAACATTACTGGTCTCAGAAACCTGTAAACTGACAATCTTGAGCATTGGGGTCCTAACATAAGTTTTTGTGCATATAACTTCTAACACATTAAAAACTGTCTTACAGCATTGCAAAAACATTGTATTTCATAAGGCATAAGCATCTTTCAGTTTGGCAAGATTTGCACTGAATATTGAATGAAGCAGCTTTCTCTCATAGAGAGACAAGCTTTTGAGCAGATTTGGGCTAGATTTCACTTCATTTGAACAGAAGCACTATTTCAACATAACTGGTCTCAGAAACCTGTAAACTGACAATCTTGACCATTGAAGGCCTAAAATAAGTTTTTGTGCATTGAACTTCTAACACATTTAAAACTGTCTCACTGCATTGCAGAAATCATTTTATTTCATAAGACATAAGCATCTTTCAGTTAGGCAAGATTTGCACTGAATTTTGAATGAAGCAGCTTTCTCTCATAGAGAGACAAGCTTTTGAGCAGATTTGAGCTAGATTTCACTTCATTTGAACAGAAGCACTATTTCAACATTACTGGTCTCAGAAACCTGTAAACTGACAATCTTGAGCATTGAAGTCCTAACATAAGTTTTTGTGCATATAACTTCTAACACATTAAAAACTGTCTTACAGCATTGCAAAAACATTGTATTTCATAAGGCATAAGCATCTTTCAGTTTGGCAAGATTTGCACTGAAAATTGAATGAAGCAGCTTTCTCTCATAGGGAGACAAGGTTTTGAGCAGATTTGGGCTCGATTTCACTTCAATTGAACAGAAGCACTATTTCAACATTACTGGTCTCAGAAACCTGTAAACTGACAATCTTGAGCATTGGGGTCCTAACATAAGTTTTTGTGCATATAACTTCTAACACATTAAAAACTGTCTTACAGCATTGCAAAAACATTGTATTTCATAAGGCATAAGCATCTTTCAGTTTGGCAAGATTTGCACTGAATATTGAATGAAGCAGCTTTCTCTCATAGAGAGACAAGCTTTTGAGCAGATTTGGGCTAGATTTCACTTCATTTGAACAGAAGCACTATTTCAACATAACTGGTCTCAGAAACCTGTAAACTGACAATCTTGACCATTGAAGGCCTAAAATAAGTTTTTGTGCATAGAACTTCTAACACATTTAAAACTGTCTCACTGCATTGCAGAAATCATTTTATTTCATAAGACATAAGCATCTTTCAGTTAGGCAAGATTTGCACTGAATTTTGAATGAAGCAGCTTTCTCTCATAGAGAGACAAGCTTTTGAGCAGATTTGAGCTAGATTTCACTTCATTTGAACAGAAGCACTATTTCAACATTACTGGTCTCAGAAACCTGTAAACTGACAATCTTGAGCATTGAAGTCCTAACATAAGTTTTTGTGCATATAACTTCTAACACATTAAAAACTGTCTTACAGCATTGCAAAAACATTGTATTTCATAAGGCATAAGCATCTTTCAGTTTGGCAAGATTTGCACTGAAAATTGAATGAAGCAGCTTTCTCTCATAGGGAGACAAGGTTTTGAGCAGATTTGGGCTAGATTTTACTTCATTTGAACAGAAGCACTATTTCAACATAACTGGTGTCAGAAACCTGTAAACTGACAATCTTGAGCATTGAAGTCCTAACATAAGTTTTTGTGCATATAACTTCTAACACATTAAAAACTGTCTTACAGCATTGCAAAAACATTGCATTTCATAAGGCATAAGCATCTTTCAGTTTGGCAAGATTTGCACTGAAAATTGAATGAAGCAGCTTTCTCTCATAGGGAGACAAGGTTTTGAGCAGATTTGGGCTAGATTTCACTTTATTTGAACAGAAGCACTATTTCAACATAACTGGTGTCAGAAACCTGTAAACTGACAATCTTGAGCATTGAAGTCCTAACATATGTTTTTGTGCATATAACTTCTAACACATTAAAAACTGTCTTACAGCATTGCAAAAACATTGTATTTCATAAGGCATAAGCATCTTTTAGTTAGGCAAGATTTGCACTGAAAATTGAATGAAGCAGCTTTCTCTCATAGGGAGACAAGGTTTTGATCAGATTTGGGCTAGATTTTACTTCATTTGAACAGAAGCACTATTTCAACATAACTGGTGTCAGAAACCTGTAAACTGACAATCTTGAGCATTGAAGTCCTAACATAAGTTTTTGTGCATATAACTTCTAACACATTAAAAACTGTCTTACAGCATTGCAAAAACATTGTATTTCATAAGGCATAAGCATCTTTCAGTTTGGCAAGATTTGCACTGAATATTGAATGAAGCAGCTTTCTCTCATAGGGAGACAAGGTTTTGCGCAGATTTGGGCTCGATTTCACTTCATTTGAACAGAAGCACTATTTCAACATTACTGGTCTCAGAAACCTGTAAACTGACAATCTTAAGCATTGAAGTCCTAACATATGTTTTTGTGGATATAACTTCTAACACATTAAAAACTGTCTTACAGCATTGCAAAAACATTGTATTTCATAAGGCATAAGCATCTTTCAGTTTGGCAAGATTTGCACTGAATATTGAATGAAGCAGCTTTCTCTCATAGAGAGACAAGCTTTTGAGCAGATTTGGGCTCGATTTCACTTCAATTGAACAGAAGCACTATTTCAACATTACTGGTCTCAGAAACCTGTAAACTGACAATCTTGAGCATTGGGGTCCTAACATAAGTTTTTGTGCATATAACTTCTAACACATTAAAAACTGTCTTACAGCATTGCAAAAACATTGTATTTCATAAGGCATAAGCATCTTTCAGTTTGGCAAGATTTGCACTGAATATTGAATGAAGCAGCTTTCTCTCATAGAGAGACAAGCTTTTGAGCAGATTTGGGCTAGATTTCACTTCATTTGAACAGAAGCACTATTTCAACATAACTGGTCTCAGAAACCTGTAAACTGACAATCTTGACCATTGAAGGCCTAAAATAAGTTTTTGTGCATAGAACTTCTAACACATTTAAAACTGTCTCACTGCATTGCAGAAATCATTTTATTTCATAAGACATAAGCATCTTTCAGTTAGGCAAGATTTGCACTGAATTTTGAATGAAGCAGCTTTCTCTCATAGAGAGACAAGCTTTTGAGCAGATTTGAGCTAGATTTCACTTCATTTGAACAGAAGCACTATTTCAAAATTACTGGTCTCAGAAACCTGTAAACTGACAATCTTGAGCATTGAAGTCCTAACATAAGTTTTTGTGGATATAACTTCTAACACATTAAAAACTGTCTTACAGCATTGCAAAAACATTGTATTTCATAAGGCATAAGCATCTTTCAGTTTGGCAAGATTTGCACTGAATATTGAATGAAGCAGCTTTCTCTCATAGAGAGACAAGCTTTTGAGCAGATTTGGGCTCGATTTCACTTCATTTGAACAGAAGCACTATTTCAACATAACTGGTCTCAGAAACCTGTAAACTGACAATCTTGACCATTGAAGGCCTAAAATAAGTTTTTGTGCATAGAACTTCTAACACATTTAAAACTGTCTCACTGCATTGCAGAAATCATTTTATTTCATAAGACATAAGCATCTTTCAGTTAGGCAAGATTTGCACTGAATTTTGAATGAAGCAGCTTTCTCTCATAGAGAGACAAGCTTTTGAGCAGATTTGAGCTAGATTTCACTTCATTTGAACAGAAGCACTATTTCAAAATTACTGGTCTCAGAAACCTGTAAACTGACAATCTTGAGCATTGAAGTCCTAACATAAGTTTTTGTGCATATAACTTCTAACACATTAAAAACTGTCTTACAGCATTGCAAAAACATTGTATTTCATAAGGCATAAGCATCTTTCAGTTTGGCAAGATTTGCACTGAATATTGAATGAAGCAGCTTTCTCTCATAGAGAGACAAGCTTTTGAGCAGATTTGGGCTAGATTTCACTTCATTTGAACAGAAGCACTATTTCAACATAACTGGTCTCAGAAGCCTGTAAACTGACAATCTTGAGCATTGAAGTCCTAACATAAGTTTTTGTGCATATAACTTCTAACACATTAAAAACTGTCTTACAGCATTGCAAAAACATTGTATTTCATAAGGCGTAAGCATCTTTCAGTTTGTCAAGATTTGCACTGAATATTGAATGAAGCAGCTTTCTCTCATAGGGAGACAAGGTTTTGAGCAGATTTGGGCTCGATTTCACTTCATTTGAACAGAAGCACTATTTCAACATTACTGGTCTCAGAAACCTGTAGACTGACAATCTTGAGCATTGAAGTCCTAACATATGTTTTTGTGCATAGAACTTCTAACACATTTAAAACTGTCTTACAGCATTGCAAAAACATTGTATTTCATAAGGCATAAGCATCTTTCAGTTAGGCAAGATTTGCACTGAATTTTGAATGAAGCAGCTTTCTCTCATAGAGAGACAAGCTTTTGAGCAGATTTGAGCTAGATTTCACTTCATTTGAACAGAAGCACTATTTCAACATTACTGGTCTCAGAAACCTGTAAACTGACAATCTTGAGCATTGAAGTCCTAACATAAGTTTTTGTGCATATAACTTCTAACACATTAAAAACTGTCTTACAGCATTGCAAAAACATTGTATTTCATAAGGCATAAGCATCTTTCAGTTAGGCAAGATTTGCACTGAAAATTGAATGAAGCAGCTTTCTCTCATAGGGAGACAAGGTTTTGAGCAGATTTGGGCTAGATTTCACTTCATTTGAACAGGAGCACTATTTCAACATAACTGGTCTCAGAAACCTGTAAACTGACAATCTTGAGCATTGAAGTCCTAACATAAGTTTTTGTGCATATAACTTCTAACACATTAAAAACTGTCTTACAGCATTGCAAAAACATTGTATTTCATAAGGCATAAGCATCTTTCAGTTTGGCAAGATTTGCTCTGAATATTGAATGAAGCAGCTTTCTCTCATAGAGAGACAACCTGTTGAGCAGATTTGGGCTAGATTTCACTTCATTTGAACAGAAGCACTATTTCAACATTACTGGTTTCAGAAACCTGTAAACTGACAATCTTGAGCATTGAAGTCCTAACATATGTTTTTGTGCATATAACTTCTAACACATTAAAAACTGTCTTACAGCATTGCAAAAACATTGTATTTCATAAGGCATAAGCATCTCTCAGTTAGGCAAGATTTGCACTGAAAATTGAATGAAGCAGCTTTCTCTCATAGGGAGACAAGGTTTTGAGCAGATTTGGGCTAGATTTCACTTCATTTGAACAGAAGCACTATTTCAACATAACTGGTGTCAGAAACCTGTAAACTGACAATCTTGAGCATTGAAGTCCTAACATAAGTTTTTGTGCATATAACTTCTAACACATTAAAAACTGTCTTACAGCATTGCAAAAACATTGTATTTCATAAGGCATAAGCATCTTTCAGTTTGGCAAGATTTGCACTGAATATTGAATGAAGCAGCTTTCTCTCATAGAGAGACAAGCTTTTGAGCAGATTTGGGCTAGATTTCACTTCATTTGAACAGAAGCACTATTTCAACATTACTGGTCTCAGAAACCTGTAAACTGACAATCTTGAGCATTGAAGTCCTAACATAAGTTTTTGTGCATATAACTTCTAACACATTAAAAACTGTCTTACAGCATTGCAAAAACATTGTATTTCATAAGGCATAAGCATCTTTCAGTTTGGCAAGATTTGCACTGAATATTGAATGAAGCAGCTTTCTCTCGTAGAGAGACAAGCTTTTGAGCAGATTTGGGCTAGATTTCACTTCATTTGAACAGAAGCACTATTTCAACATAACTGGTCTCAGAAACCTGTAAACTGACAATCTTGAGCATTGAAGTCCTAACATAAGTTTTTGTGCATATAACTTCTAACACATTAAAAACTGTCTTACAGCATTGCAAAAACTTTGTATTTCATAAGGCATAAGCATCTTTCAGTTAGGCAAGATTTGCACTGAAAATTGAATGAAGCAGCTTTCTCTCATAGGGAGACAAGGTTTTGAGCAGATTTGGGCTAGATTTCACTTCATTTGAACAGGAGCACTATTTCAACATAACTGGTCTCAGAAACCTGTAAACTGACAATCTTGAGCATTGAAGTCCTAACATAAGTTTTTGTGCATATAACTTCTAACACATTAAAAACTGTCTTACAGCATTGCAAAAACGTATTTCATAAGGCATAAGCATCTTTCAGTTTGGCAAGATTTGCTCTGAATATTGAATGAAGCAGCTTTCTCTCATAGAGAGACAACCTGTTGAGCAGATTTGGGCTAGATTTCACTTCATTTGAACAGAAGCACTATTTCAACATTACTGGTTTCAGAAACCTGTAAACTGACAATCTTGAGCATTGAAGTCCTAACATATGTTTTTGTGCATATAACTTCTAACACATTAAAAACTGTCTTACAGCATTGCAAAAACATTGTATTTCATAAGGCATAAGCATCTCTCAGTTAGGCAAGATTTGCACTGAAAATTGAATGAAGCAGCTTTCTCTCATAGGGAGACAAGGTTTTGAGCAGATTTGGGCTAGATTTCACTTCATTTGAACAGAAGCACTATTTCAACATAACTGGTGTCAGAAACCTGTAAACTGACAATCTTGAGCATTGAAGTCCTAACATAAGTTTTTGTGCATATAACTTCTAACACATTAAAAACTGTCTTACAGCATTGCAAAAACATTGTATTTCATAAGGCATAAGCATCTTTCAGTTTGGCAAGATTTGCACTGAATATTGAAATAAGCAGCTTTCTCTCATAGAGAGACAAGCTTTTGAGCAGATTTGGGCTCGATTTCACTTCATTTGAACAGAAACACTATTTCAACATTACTGGTCTCAGAAACCTGTAAACTGACAATCTTGAGCATTGAAGTCCTAACATATGTTTTTGTGCATATAACTTCTAACACATTAAAAACTGTCTTACAGCATTGCAAAAACATTGTATTTCATAAGGCATAAGCATCTTTCAGTTAGGCAAGATTTGCACTGAAAATTGAATGAAGCAGCTTTCTCTCATAGGGAGACAAGGTTTTGAGCAGATTTGGGCTAGATTTCACTTCATTTGAACAGAAGCACTATTTCAACATAACTGGTGTCAGAAACCTGTAAACTGACAATCTTGAGCATTGAAGTCCTAACATAAGTTTTTGTGCATATAACTTCTAACACATTAAAAACTGTCTTACAGCATTGCAAAAACATTGTATTTCATAAGGCATAAGCATCTTTCAGTTTGGCAAGATTTGCACTGAATATTGAAATAAGCAGCTTTCTCTCATAGAGAGACAAGCTTTTGAGCAGATTTGGGCTCGATTTCACTTCATTTGAACAGAAACACTATTTCAACATTACTGGTCTCAGAAACCTGTAAACTGACAATCTTGAGCATTGAAGTCCTAACATAGGTTTTTGTGCATATAACTTCTAACACATTAAAAACTGTCTTACAGCATTGCAAAAACATTGTATTTCATAAGGCATAAGCATCTTTCAGTTAGGCAAGATTTGCACTGAAAATTGAATGAAGCAGCTTTCTCTCATAGGGAGACAAGGTTTTGAGCAGATTTAGGCTAGATTTCACTTCATTTGAACAGAAGCACTATTTCAACATAACTGGTGTCAGAAACCTGTAAACTGACAATCTTGAGCATTGAAGTCCTAACATAAGTTTTTGTGCATATAACTTCTAACACATTAAAAACTGTCTTACAGCATTGCAAAAACATTGTATTTCATAAGGCATAAGCATCTTTCAGTTAGGCAAGATTTGCACTGAAAATTGAATGAAGCAGCTTTCTCTCATAGGGAGACAAGGTTTTGAGCAGATTTGGGCTAGATTTCACTTCATTTGAACAGAAGCACTATTTCAACATAACTGGTGTCAGAAACCTGTAAACTGACAATCTTGAGCATTGAAGTCCTAACATAAGTTTTTGTGCATATAACTTCTAACACATTAAAAACTGTCTTACAGCATTGCAAAAACATTGTATTTCATAAGGCATAAGCATCTTTCAGTTTGGCAAGATTTGCACTGAATATTGAAATAAGCAGCTTTCTCTCATAGAGAGACAAGCTTTTGAGCAGATTTGGGCTCGATTTCACTTCATTTGAACAGAAGCACTATTTCAACATTACTGGTCTCAGAAACCTGTAAACTGACAATCTTGAGCATTGAAGTCCTAACATAGGTTTTTGTGCATATAACTTCTAACACATTAAAAACTGTCTTACAGCATTGCAAAAACATTGTATTTCATAAGGCATAAGCATCTTTCAGTTTGGCAAGATTTGCACTGAATATTGAATGAAGCAGCTTTCTCTCGTAGAGAGACAAGCTTTTGAGCAGATTTGGGCTAGATTTCACTTCATTTGAACAGAAGCACTATTTCAACATAACTGGTCTCAGAAACCTGTAAACTGACAATCTTGAGCATTGAAGTCCTAACATAAGTTTTTGTGCATATAACTTCTAACACATTAAAAACTGTCTTACAGCATTGCAAAAACTTTGTATTTCATAAGGCATAAGCATCTTTCAGTTTGGCAAGATTTGCACTGAATATTGAATGAAGCAGCTTTCTCTCATAGAGAGACAAGCTTTTGAGCAGATTTGGGCTAGATTTCACTTCATTTGAACAGAAGCACTATTTCAACATTACTGGTCTCAGAAACCTGTAAACTGACAATCTTGAGCATTGAAGTCCTAACATAAGTTTTTGTGCATATAACTTCTAACACATTAAAAACTGTCTTACAGCATTGCAAAAACATTGTATTTCATAAGGCATAAGCATCTTTCAGTTTGGCAAGATTTGCACTGAATATTGAATGAAGCAGCTTTCTCTCGTAGAGAGACAAGCTTTTGAGCAGATTTGGGCTAGATTTCACTTCATTTGAACAGAAGCACTATTTCAACATAACTCGTCTCAGAAACCTGTAAACTGACAATCTTGAGCATTGAAGTCCTAACATAAGTTTTTGTGCATATAACTTCTAACACATTAAAAACTGTCTTACAGCATTGCAAAAACATTGTATTTCATAAGGCATAAGCATCTTTCAGTTTGGCAAGATTTGCTCTGAATATTGAATGAAGCAGCTTTCTCTCATAGAGAGACAACCTGTTGAGCAGATTTGGGCTAGATTTCACTTCATTTGAACAGAAGCACTATTTCAACATTACTGGTGTCAGAAACCTGTAAACTGACAATCTTGAGCATTGAAGTCCTAACATAAGTTTTTGTGCATATAACTTCTAACACATTAAAAACTGTCTTACAGCATTGCAAAAACATTGTATTTCATAAGGCATAAGCATCTTTCAGTTTGGCAAGATTTGCACTGAATATTGAAATAAGCAGCTTTCTCTCATAGAGAGACAAGCTTTTGAGCAGATTTGGGCTCGATTTCACTTCATTTGAACAGAAACACTATTTCAACATTACTGGTCTCAGAAACCTGTAAACTGACAATCTTGAGCATTGAAGTCCTAACATAGGTTTTTGTGCATATAACTTCTAACACAATAAAAACTGTCTTACAGCATTGCAAAAACATTGTATTTCATAAGGCATAAGCATCTTTCAGTAAGGCAAGATTTGCACTGAAAATTGAATGAAGCAGCTTTCTCTCATAGGGAGACAAGGTTTTGAGCAGATTTAGGCTAGATTTCACTTCATTTGAACAGAAGCACTATTTCAACATAACTGGTGTCAGAAACCTGTAAACTGACAATCTTGAGCATTGAAGTCCTAACATAAGTTTTTGTGCATATAACTTCTAACACATTAAAAACTGTCTTACAGCATTGCAAAAACATTGTATTTCATAAGGCATAAGCATCTTTCAGTTAGGCAAGATTTGCACTGAAAATTGAATGAAGCAGCTTTCTCTCATAGGGAGACAAGGTTTTGAGCAGATTTGGGCTAGATTTCACTTCATTTGAACAGAAGCACTATTTCAACATAACTGGTGTCAGAAACCTGTAAACTGACAATCTTGAGCATTGAAGTCCTAACATAAGTTTTTGTGCATATAACTTCTAACACATTAAAAACTGTCTTACAGCATTGCAAAAACATTGTTTTTCATAAGGCATAAGCATCTTTCAGTTTGGCAGGATTTGCACTGAATATTGAAATAAGCAGCTTTCTCTCATAGAGAGACAAGCTTTTGAGCAGATTTGGGCTAGATTTCACTTCATTTGAACAGAAGCACTATTTCAACATTACTGGTCTCAGAAACCTGTAAACTGACAATCTTGAGCATTGAAGTCCTAACATAAGTTTTTGTGCATATAACTTCTAACACATTAAAAACTGTCTTACAGCATTGCAAAAACATTGTATTTCATAAGGCATAAGCATCTTTCAGTTTGGCAAGATTTGCACTGAATATTGAATGAAGCAGCTTTCTCTCATAGAGAGACAAGCTTTTGAGCAGATTTGGGCTAGATTTCACTTCATTTGAACAGAAGCACTATTTCAACATAACTGGTCTCAGAAACCTGTAAACTGACAATCTTGACCATTGAAGTCCTAAAATAAGTTTTTGTGCATAGAACTTCTAACACATTAAAAACTGTCTCACTGCATTGCAGAAATCATTTTAATTCATAAGACATAAGCATCTTTCAGTTTGGCAAGATTTGCACTGAATATTGAATGAAGCAGCTTTCTCTCATAGAGAGACAAGCTTTTGAGCAGATATGGGCTAGATTTCACTTCATTTGAACAGAAGCACTATTTCAACATTACTGGTCTCAGAAACCTGTAAACTGACAATCTTGAGCATTGAAGTCCTAACATAGGTTTTTGTGCATATAACTTCTAACACATTAAAAACTGTCTTACAGCATTGCAAAAACATTGTATTTCATAAGGCATAAGCATCTTTCAGTTAGGCAAGATTTGCACTGAAAATTTAATGAAGCAGCTTTCTCTCATAGGGAGACAAGGTTTTGAGCAGATTTGGGCTAGATTTCACTTCATTTGAACAGAAGCACTATTTCAACATAACTGGTGTCAGAAACCTGTAAACTGACAATCTTGAGCATTGAAGTCCTAACATAAGTTTTTGTGCATATAACTTCTAACACATTAAAAACTGTCTTACAGCATTGCAAAAACATTGTATTTCATAAGGCATAAGCATCTTTCAGTTTGGCAAGATTTGCACTGAATATTGAATGAAGCAGCTTTCTCTCATAGGGAGACAAGGTTTTGAGCAGATTTGGGCTAGATTTCACTTCATTTGAACAGAAGCACTATTTCAACATTACTGGTCTCAGAAACCTGTAAACTGACAATCTTGAGCATTGAAGTCCTAACATATGTTTTTGTGCATATAACTTCTAACACATTAAAAACTGTCTTACAGCATTGCAAAAACATTGTATTTCATAAGGCATAAGCATCTTTCAGTTTGGCAAGATTTGCACTGAATATTGAATGAAGCAGCTTTCTCTCATAGAGAGACAAGCTTTTGAGCAGATTTGGGCTAGATTTCACTTCATTTGAACAGAAGCACTATTTCAACATTACTGGTCTCAGAAACCTGTAAACTGACAATCTTGAGCATTGAAGTCCTAACATAAGTTTTTGTGCATATAACTTCTAACACATTAAAAACTGTCTTACAGCATTGCAAAAACATTGTATTTCATAAGGCATAAGCATCTTTCAGTTTGGCAAGATTTGCACTGAATATTGAATGAAGCAGCTTTCTCTCGTAGAGAGACAAGCTTTTGAGCAGATTTGGGCTAGATTTCACTTCATTTGAACAGAAGCACTATTTCAACATAACTGGTCTCAGAAACCTGTAAACTGACAATCTTGAGCATTGAAGTCCTAACATAAGTTTTTGTGCATATAACTTCTAACACATTAAAAACTGTCTTACAGCATTGCAAAAACTTTGTATTTCATAAGGCATAAGCATCTTTCAGTTAGGCAAGATTTGCACTGAAAATTGAATGAAGCAGCTTTCTCTCATAGGGAGACAAGGTTTTGAGCAGATTTGGGCTAGATTTCACTTCATTTGAACAGGAGCACTATTTCAACATAACTGGTGTCAGAAACCTGTAAACTGACAATCTTGAGCATTGAAGTCCTAACATATGTTTTTGTGCATATAACTTCTAACACATTGAAAACTGTCTTACAGCATTGCAAAAACATTGTATTTCATAAGGCATAAGCATCTCTCAGTTAGGCAAGATTTGCACTGAAAATTGAATGAAGCAGCTTTCTCTCATAGGGAGACAAGGTTTTGAGCAGATTTGGGCTAGATTTCACTTCATTTGAACAGAAGCACTATTTCAACATTACTGGTCTCAGAAACCTGTAAACTGACAATCTTGAGCATTGAAGTCCTAACATAAGTTTTTGTGCATATAACTTCTAACACATTAAAAACTGTCTTACAGCATTGCAAAAACATTGTATTTCATAAGGCATAAGCATCTTTCAGTTTGGCAAGATTTGCACTGAATATTGAAATAAGCAGCTTTCTCTCATAGAGAGACAAGCTTTTGAGCAGATTTAGGCTCGATTTCACTTCATTTGAACAGAAACACTATTTCAACATTACTGGTCTCAGAAACCTGTAAACTGACAATCTTGAGCATTGAAGTCCTAACATATGTTTTTGTGCATATAACTTCTAACACATTAAAAACTGTCTTACAGCATTGCAAAAACATTGTATTTCATAAGGCATAAGCATCTTTCAGTTAGGCAAGATTTGCACTGAAAATTGAATGAAGCAGCTTTCTCTCATAGGGAGACAAGGTTTTGAGCAGATTTGGGCTAGATTTCACTTCATTTGAACAGAAGCACTATTTCAACATAACTGGTGTCAGAAACCTGTAAACTGACAATCTTGAGCATTGAAGTCCTAACATAAGTTTTTGTGCATATAACTTCTAACACATTAAAAACTGTCTTACAGCATTGCAAAAACATTGTATTTCATAAGGCATAAGCATCTTTCAGTTTGGCAAGATTTGCACTGAATATTGAAATAAGCAGCTTTCTCTCATAGAGAGACAAGCTTTTGAGCAGATTTGGGCTCGATTTCACTTCATTTGAACAGAAACACTATTTCAACATTACTGGTCTCAGAAACCTGTAAACTGACAATCTTGAGCATTGAAGTCCTAACATAGGTTTTTGTGCATATAACTTCTAACACATTAAAAACTGTCTTACAGCATTGCAAAAACATTGTATTTCATAAGGCATAAGCATCTTTCAGTTAGGCAAGATTTGCACTGAAAATTGAATGAAGCAGCTTTCTCTCATAGGGAGACAAGGTTTTGAGCAGATTTAGGCTAGATTTCCCTTCATTTGAACTGAAGCACTATTTCAACATAACTGGTGTCAGAAACCTGTAAACTGACAATCTTGAGCATTGAAGTCCTAACATAAGTTTTTGTGCATATAACTTCTAACACATTAAAAACTGTCTTACAGCATTGCAAAAACATTGTATTTCATAAGGCATAAGCATCTTTCAGTTAGGCAAGATTTGCACTGAAAATTGAATGAAGCAGCTTTCTCTCATAGGGAGACAAGGTTTTGAGCAGATTTGGGCTAGATTTCACTTCATTTGAACAGAAGCACTATTTCAACATAACTGGTGTCAGAAACCTGTAAACTGACAATCTTGAGCATTGAAGTCCTAACATAAGTTTTTGTGCATATAACTTCTAACACATTAAAAACTGTCTTACAGCATTGCAAAAACATTGTATTTCATAAGGCATAAGCATCTTTCAGTTTGGCAAGATTTGCACTGAATATTGAAATAAGCAGCTTTCTCTCATAGAGAGACAAGCTTTTGAGCAGATTTGGGCTCGATTTCACTTCATTTGAACAGAAGCACTATTTCAACATTACTGGTCTCAGAAACCTGTAAACTGACAATCTTGAGCATTGAAGTCCTAACATAGGTTTTTGTGCATATAACTTCTAACACATTAAAAACTGTCTTACAGCATTGCAAAAACATTGTATTTCATAAGGCATAAGCATCTTTCAGTTAGGCAAGATTTGCACTGAAAATTGAATGAAGCAGCTTTCTCTCATAGGGAGACAAGGTTTTGAGCAGATTTGGGCTAGATTTCACTTCATTTGAACAGAAGCACTATTTCAACATTACTGGTCTCAGAAACCTGTAAACTGACAATCTTGAGCATTGAAGTCCTAACATAAGTTTTTGTGCATATAACTTCTAACACATTAAAAACTGTCTTACAGCATTGCAAAAACATTGTATTTCATAAGGCATAAGCATCTTTCAGTTTGGCAAGATTTGCACTGAATATTGAAATAAGCAGCTTTCTCTCATAGAGAGACAAGCTTTTGAGCAGATTTGGGCTCGATTTCACTTCATTTGAACAGAAGCACTATTTCAACATTACTGGTCTCAGAAACCTGTAAACTGACAATCTTGAGCATTGAAGTCCTAACATAGGTTTTTGTGCATATAACTTCTAACACATTAAAAACTGTCTTACAGCATTGCAAAAACATTGTATTTCATAAGGCATAAGCATCTTTCAGTTTGGCAAGATTTGCATTGAATATTGAAATAAGCAGCTTTCTCTCATAGAGAGACAAGCTTTTGAGCAGATTTGGGCTCGATTTCACTTCATTTGAACAGAAACACTATTTCAACATTACTGGTCTCAGAAACCTGTAAACTGACAATCTTGAGCATTGAAGTCCTAACATAGGTTTTTGTGCATATAACTTCTAACACATTAAAAACTGTCTTACAGCATTGCAAAAACATTGTATTTCATAAGGCATAAGCATCTTTCAGTTAGGCAAGATTTGCACTGAAAATTGAATGAAGCAGCTTTCTCTCATAGGGAGACAAGGTTTTGAGCAGATTTAGGCTAGATTTCCCTTCATTTGAACAGAAGCACTATTTCAACATAACTGGTGTCAGAAACCTGTAAACTGACAATCTTGAGCATTGAAGTCCTAACATAAGTTTTTGTGCATATAACTTCTAACACATTAAAAACTGTCTTACAGCATTGCAAAAACATTGTATTTCATAAGGCATAAGCATCTTTCAGTTAGGCAAGATTTGCACTGAAAATTGAATGAAGCAGCTTTCTCTCATAGGGAGACAAGGTTTTGAGCAGATTTGGGCTAGATTTCACTTCATTTGTACAGAAGCACTATTTCAACATAACTGGTGTCAGAAACCTGTAAACTGACAATCTTGAGCATTGAAGTCCTAACATAAGTTTTTGTGCATATAACTTCTAACACATTAAAAACTGTCTTACAGCATTGCAAAAACATTGTATTTCATAAGGCATAAGCATCTTTCAGTTTGGCAAGATTTGCACTGAATATTGAAATAAGCAGCTTTCTCTCATAGAGAGACAAGCTTTTGAGCAGATTTGGGCTAGATTTCACTTCATTTGAACAGAAGCACTATTTCAACATTACTGGTCTCAGAAACCTGTAAACTGACAATCTTGAGCATTGAAGTCCTAACATAAGTTTTTGTGCATATAACTTCTAACACATTAAAAACTGTCTTACAGCATTGCAAAAACATTGTATTTCATAAGGCATAAGCATCTTTCAGTTTGGCAAGATTTGCACTGAATATTGAATGAAGCAGCTTTCTCTCGTAGAGAGACAAGCTTTTGAGCAGATTTGGGCTAGATTTCACTTCATTTGAACAGAAACACTATTTCAACATAACTCGTCTCAGAAACCTGTAAACTGACAATCTTGAGCATTGAAGTCCTAACATAAGTTTTTGTGCATATAACTTCTAACACATTAAAAACTGTCTTACAGCATTGCAAAAACATTGTATTTCATAAGGCATAAGCATCTTTCAGTTTGGCAAGATTTGCTCTGAATATTGAATGAAGCAGCTTTCTCTCATAGAGAGACAACCTGTTGAGCAGATTTGGGCTAGATTTCACTTCATTTGAACAGAAGCACTATTTCAACATTACTGGTCTCAGAAACCTGTAAACTGACAATCTTGAGCATTGAAGTCCTAACATAAGTTTTTGTGCATATAACTTCTAACACATTAAAAACTGTCTTACAGCATTGCAAAAACATTGTATTTCATAAGGCATAAGCATCTTTCAGTTTGGCAAGATTTGCACTGAATATTGAATGAAGCAGCTTTCTCTCATAGAGAGACAAGCTTTTGAGCAGATTTGGGCTAGATTTCACTTCATTTGAACAGAAGCACTATTTCAACATAACTGGTCTCAGAAACCTGTAAACTGACAATCTTGACCATTGAAGTCCTAACATATGTTTTTGTGCATATAACTTCTAACACATTAAAAACTGTCTTACAGCATTGCAAAAACATTGTATTTCATAAGGCATAAGCATCTTTCAGTTTGGCAAGATTTGCACTGAATATTGAATGAAGCAGCTTTCTCTCATAGAGAGACAAGCTTTTGAGCAGATTTGGGCTAGATTTCACTTCATTTGAACAGAAGCACTATTTCAACATTACTGGTCTCAGAAACCTGTAAACTGACAATCTTGAGCATTGAAGTCCTAACATAAGTTTTTGTGCATATAACTTCTAACACATTAAAAACTGTCTTACAGCATTGCAAAAACATTGTATTTCATAAGGCATAAGCATCTTTCAGTTTGGCAAGATTTGCTCTGAATATTGAATGAAGCAGCTTTCTCTCATAGAGAGACAACCTGTTGAGCAGATTTGGGCTAGATTTCACTTCATTTGAACAGAAGCACTATTTCAACATTACTGGTTTCAGAAACCTGTAAACTGACAATCTTGAGCATTGAAGTCCTAACATATGTTTTTGTGCATATAACTTCTAACACATTAAAAACTGTCTTACAGCATTGCAAAAACATTGTATTTCATAAGGCATAAGCATCTCTCAGTTAGGCAAGATTTGCACTGAAAATTGAATGAAGCAGCTTTCTCTCATAGGGAGACAAGGTTTTGAGCAGATTTGGGCTAGATTTCACTTCATTTGAACAGAAGCACTATTTCAACATAACTGGTGTCAGAAACCTGTAAACTGACAATCTTGAGCATTGAAGTCCTAACATAAGTTTTTGTGCATATAACTTCTAACACATTAAAAACTGTCTTACAGCATTGCAAAAACATTGTATTTCATAAGGCATAAGCATCTTTCAGTTTGGCAAGATTTGCACTGAATATTGAAATAAGCAGCTTTCTCTCATAGAGAGACAAGCTTTTGAGCAGATTTAGGCTCGATTTCACTTCATTTGAACAGAAACACTATTTCAACATTACTGGTCTCAGAAACCTGTAAACTGACAATCTTGAGCATTGAAGTCCTAACATATGTTTTTGTGCATATAACTTCTAACACATTAAAAACTGTCTTACAGCATTGCAAAAACATTGTATTTCATAAGGCATAAGCATCTTTCAGTTTGGCAAGATTTGCACTGAAAATTGAATGAAGCAGCTTTCTCTCATAGGGAGACAAGGTTTTGAGCAGATTTGGGCTAGATTTTACTTCATTTGAACAGAAGCACTATTTCAACATAACTGGTGTCAGAAACCTGTAAACTGACAATCTTGAGCATTGAAGTCCTAACATAAGTTTTTGTGCATATAACTTCTAACACATTAAAAACTGTCTTACAGCATTGCAAAAACATTGCATTTCATAAGGCATAAGCATCTTTCAGTTTGGCAAGATTTGCACTAAAAATTGAATGAAGCAGCTTTCTCTCATAGGGAGACAAGGTTTTGAGCAGATTTGGGCTAGATTTCACTTTATTTGAACAGAAGCACTATTTCAACATAACTGGTGTCAGAAACCTGTAAACTGACAATCTTGAGCATTGAAGTCCTAACATATGTTTTTGTGCATATAACTTCTAACACATTAAAAACTGTCTTACAGCATTGCAAAAACATTGTATTTCATAAGGCATAAGCATCTTTTAGTTAGGCAAGATTTGCACTGAAAATTGAATGAAGCAGCTTTCTCTCATAGGGAGACAAGGTTTTGATCAGATTTGGGCTAGATTTTACTTCATTTGAACAGAAGCACTATTTCAACATAACTGGTGTCAGAAACCTGTAAACTGACAATCTTGAGCATTGAAGTACTAACATAAGTTTTTGTGCATATAACTTCTAACACATTAAAAACTGTCTTACAGCATTGCAAAAACATTGTATTTCATAAGGCATAAGCATCTTTCAGTTTGGCAAGATTTGCACTGAATATTGAATGAAGCAGCTTTCTCTCATAGGGAGACAAGGTTTTGCGCAGATTTGGGCTCGATTTCACTTCATTTGAACAGAAGCACTATTTCAACATTACTGGTCTCAGAAACCTGTAAACTGACAATCTTAAGCATTGAAGTCCTAACATATGTTTTTGTGGATATAACTTCTAACACATTAAAAACTGTCTTACAGCATTGCAAAAACATTGTATTTCATAAGGCATAAGCATCTTTCAGTTTGTCAAGATTTGCACTGAATATTGAATGAAGCAGCTTTCTCTCATAGAGAGACAAGCTTTTGAGCAGATTTGGGCTCGATTTCACTTCAATTGAACGGAAGCACTATTTCAACATTACTGGTCTCAGAAACCTGTAAACTGACAATCTTGAGCATTGGGGTCCTAACATAAGTTTTTGTGCATATAACTTCTAACACATTAAAAACTGTCTTACAGCATTGCAAAAACATTGTATTTCATAAGGCATAAGCATCTTTCAGTTTGGCAAGATTTGCACTGAATATTGAATGAAGCAGCTTTCTCTCATAGAGAGACAAGCTTTTGAGCAGATTTGGGCTAGATTTCACTTCATTTGAACAGAAGCACTATTTCAACATAACTGGTGTCAGAAACCTGTAAACTGACAATCTTGAGCATTGAAGTCCTAACATAAGTTTTTGTGCATATAACTTCTAACACATTAAAAACTGTCTTACAGCATTGCAAAAACATTGTATTTCATAAGGCATAAGCATCTTTCAGTTTGGCAAGATTTGCACTGAATATTGAAATAAGCAGCTTTCTCTCATAGAGAGACAAGCTTTTGAGCAGATTTAGGCTCGATTTCACTTCATTTGAACAGAAACACTATTTCAACATTACTGGTCTCAGAAACCTGTAAACTGACAATCTTGAGCATTGAAGTCCTAACATATGTTTTTGTGCATATAACTTCTAACACATTAAAAACTGTCTTACAGCATTGCAAAAACATTGTATTTCATAAGGCATAAGCATCTTTCAGTTAGGCAAGATTTGCACTGAAAATTGAATGAAGCAGCTTTCTCTCATAGGGAGACAAGGTTTTGAGCAGATTTGGGCTAGATTTCACTTCATTTGAACAGAAGCACTATTTCAACATAACTGGTGTCAGAAACCTGTAAACTGACAATCTTGAGCATTGAAGTCCTAACATAAGTTTTTGTGCATATAACTTCTAACACATTAAAAACTGTCTTACAGCATTGCAAAAACATTGTATTTCATAAGGCATAAGCATCTTTCAGTTTGGCAAGATTTGCACTGAATATTGAAATAAGCAGCTTTCTCTCATAGAGAGACAAGCTTTTGAGCAGATTTGGGCTCGATTTCACTTCATTTGAACAGAAACACTATTTCAACATTACTGGTCTCAGAAACCTGTAAACTGACAATCTTGAGCATTGAAGTCCTAACATAGGTTTTTGTGCATATAACTTCTAACACATTAAAAACTGTCTTACAGCATTGCAAAAACATTGTATTTCATAAGGCATAAGCATCTTTCAGTTAGGCAAGATTTGCACTGAAAATTGAATGAAGCAGCTTTCTCTCATAGGGAGACAAGGTTTTGAGCAGATTTAGGCTAGATTTCCCTTCATTTGAACAGAAGCACTATTTCAACATAACTGGTGTCAGAAACCTGTAAACTGACAATCTTGAGCATTGAAGTCCTAACATAAGTTTTTGTGCATATAACTTCTAACACATTAAAAACTGTCTTACAGCATTGCAAAAACATTGTATTTCATAAGGCATAAGCATCTTTCAGTTAGGCAAGATTTGCACTGAAAATTGAATGAAGCAGCTTTCTCTCATAGGGAGACAAGGTTTTGAGCAGATTTGGGCTAGATTTCACTTCATTTGAACAGAAGCACTATTTCAACATAACTGGTGTCAGAAACCTGTAAACTGACAATCTTGAGCATTGAAGTCCTAACATAAGTTTTTGTGCATATAACTTCTAACACATTAAAAACTGTCTTACAGCATTGCAAAAACATTGTATTTCATAAGGCATAAGCATCTTTCAGTTTGGCAAGATTTGCACTGAATATTGAAATAAGCAGCTTTCTCTCATAGAGAGACAAGCTTTTGAGCAGATTTGGGCTCGATTTCACTTCATTTGAACAGAAGCACTATTTCAACATTACTGGTCTCAGAAACCTGTAAACTGACAATCTTGAGCATTGAAGTCCTAACATAGGTTTTTGTGCATATAACTTCTAACACATTAAAAACTGTCTTACAGCATTGCAAAAACATTGTATTTCATAAGGCATAAGCATCTTTCAGTTAGGCAAGATTTGCACTGAAAATTGAATGAAGCAGCTTTCTCTCATAGGGAGACAAGGTTTTGAGCAGATTTGGGCTAGATTTCACTTCATTTGAACAGAAGCACTATTTCAACATTACTGGTCTCAGAAACCTGTAAACTGACAATCTTGAGCATTGAAGTCCTAACATAAGTTTTTGTGCATATAACTTCTAACACATTAAAAACTGTCTTACAGCATTGCAAAAACATTGTATTTCATAAGGCATAAGCATCTTTCAGTTTGGCAAGATTTGCACTGAATATTGAAATAAGCAGCTTTCTCTCATAGAGAGACAAGCTTTTGAGCAGATTTGGGCTCGATTTCACTTCATTTGAACAGAAGCACTAT
This sequence comes from Carassius carassius, assembly GCF_963082965.1. NCBI lineage: Eukaryota > Metazoa > Chordata > Actinopteri > Cypriniformes > Cyprinidae > Carassius > Carassius carassius. Next base: position 23,700,227 of record NC_081782.1, on the reverse strand, counting down.
TTCAACATTACTGGTCTCAGAAACCTGTAAACTGACAATCTTGAGCATTGAAGTCCTAACATAGGTTTTTGTGCATATAACTTCTAACACATTAAAAACTGTCTTACAGCATTGCAAAAACATTGTATTTCATAAGGCATAAGCATCTTTCAGTTTGGCAAGATTTGCACTGAATATTGAAATAAGCAGCTTTCTCTCATAGAGAGACAAGCTTTTGAGCAGATTTGGGCTCGATTTCACTTCATTTGAACAGAAACACTATTTCAACATTACTGGTCTCAGAAACCTGTAAACTGACAATCTTGAGCATTGAAGTCCTAACATAGGTTTTTGTGCATATAACTTCTAACACATTAAAAACTGTCTTACAGCATTGCAAAAACATTGTATTTCATAAGGCATAAGCATCTTTCAGTTAGGCAAGATTTGCACTGAAAATTGAATGAAGCAGCTTTCTCTCATAGGGAGACAAGGTTTTGAGCAGATTTAGGCTAGATTTCCCTTCATTTGAACAGAAGCACTATTTCAACATAACTGGTGTCAGAAACCTGTAAACTGACAATCTTGAGCATTGAAGTCCTAACATAAGTTTTTGTGCATATAACTTCTAACACATTAAAAACTGTCTTACAGCATTGCAAAAACATTGTATTTCATAAGGCATAAGCATCTTTCAGTTAGGCAAGATTTGCACTGAAAATTGAATGAAGCAGCTTTCTCTCATAGGGAGACAAGGTTTTGAGCAGATTTGGGCTAGATTTCACTTCATTTGAACAGAAGCACTATTTCAACATAACTGGTCTCAGAAACCTGTAAACTGACAATCTTGAGCATTGAAGTCCTAACATAAGTTTTTGTGCATATAACTTCTAACACATTAAAAACTGTCTTACAGCATTGCAAAAACATTGTATTTCATAAGGCATAAGCATCTTTCAGTTTGGCAAGATTTGCACTGAATATTGAATGAAGCAGCTTTCTCTCGTAGAGAGACAAGCTTTTGAGCAGATTTGGGCTAGATTTCACTTCATTTGAACAGAAACACTATTTCAACATAACTCGTCTCAGAAACCTGTAAACTGACAATCTTGAGCATTGAAGTCCTAACATAAGTTTTTGTGCATATAACTTCTAACACATTAAAAACTGTCTTACAGCATTGCAAAAACATTGTATTTCATAAGGCATAAGCATCTTTCAGTTTGGCAAGATTTGCTCTGAATATTGAATGAAGCAGCTTTCTCTCATAGAGAGACAACCTGTTGAGCAGATTTGGGCTAGATTTCACTTCATTTGAACAGAAGCACTATTTCAACATTACTGGTCTCAGAAACCTGTAAACTGACAATCTTGAGCATTGAAGTCCTAACATAAGTTTTTGTGCATATAACTTCTAACACATTAAAAACTGTCTTACAGCATTGCAAAAACATTGTATTTCATAAGGCATAAGCATCTTTCAGTTAGGCAAGATTTGCACTGAATATTGAATGAAGCAGCTTTCTCTCATAGAGAGACAAGCTTTTGAGCAGATTTGGGCTAGATTTCACTTCATTTGAACAGAAGCACTATTTCAACATAACTGGTCTCAGAAACCTGTAAACTGACAATCTTGACCATTGAAGTCCTAACATATGTTTTTGTGCATATAACTTCTAACACATTAAAAACTGTCTTACAGCATTGCAAAAACATTGTATTTCATAAGGCATAAGCATCTTTCAGTTTGGCAAGATTTGCACTGAATATTGAATGAAGCAGCTTTCTCTCATAGAGAGACAAGCTTTTGAGCAGATTTGGGCTAGATTTCACTTCATTTGAACAGAAGCACTATTTCAACATTACTGGTCTCAGAAACCTGTAAACTGACAATCTTGAGCATTGAAGTCCTAACATAAGTTTTTGTGCATATAACTTCTAACACATTAAAAACTGTCTTACAGCATTGCAAAAACATTGTATTTCATAAGGCATAAGCATCTTTCAGTTTGGCAAGATTTGCACTGAATATTGAATGAAGCAGCTTTCTCTCGTAGAGAGACAAGCTTTTGAGCAGATTTGGGCTAGATTTCACTTCATTTGAACAGAAACACTATTTCAACATAACTCGTCTCAGAAACCTGTAACCTGACAATCTTGAGCATTGAAGTCCTAACATAAGTTTTTGTGCATATAACTTCTAACACATTAAAAACTGTCTTACAGCATTGCAAAAACATTGTATTTCATAAGGCATAAGCATCTTTCAGTTTGGCAAGATTTGCTCTGAATATTGAATGAAGCAGCTTTCTCTCATAGAGAGACAACCTGTTGAGCAGATTTGGGCTAGATTTCACTTCATTTGAACAGAAGCACTATTTCAACATAACTGGTCTCAGAAACCTGTAAACTGACAATCTTGACCATTGAAGTCCTAAAATAAGTTTTTGTGCATAGAACTTCTAACACATTAAAAACTGTCTCACTGCATTGCAGAAATCATTTTAATTCATAAGACATAAGCATCTTTCAGTTTGGCAAGATTTGCACTGAATATTGAATGAAGCAGCTTTCTCTCATAGAGAGACAAGCTTTTGAGCAGATATGGGCTAGATTTCACTTCATTTGAACAGAAGCACTATTTCAACATTACTGGTCTCAGAAACCTGTAAACTGACAATCTTGAGCATTGAAGTCCTAACATAGGTTTTTGTGCATATAACTTCTAACACATTAAAAACTGTCTTACAGCATTGCAAAAACATTGTATTTCATAAGGCATAAGCATCTTTCAGTTAGGCAAGATTTGCACTGAAAATTTAATGAAGCAGCTTTCTCTCATAGGGAGACAAGGTTTTGAGCAGATTTGGGCTAGATTTCACTTCATTTGAACAGAAGCACTATTTCAACATAACTGGTGTCAGAAACCTGTAAACTGACAATCTTGAGCATTGAAGTCCTAACATAAGTTTTTGTGCATATAACTTCTAACACATTAAAAACTGTCTTACAGCATTGCAAAAACATTGTAATTCATAAGGCATAAGCATCTTTCAGTTTGGCAAGATTTGCACTGAATATTGAATGAAGCAGCTTTCTCTCATAGGGAGACAAGGTTTTGAGCAGATTTGGGCTAGATTTCACTTCATTTGAACAGAAGCACTATTTCAACATTACTGGTCTCAGAAACCTGTAAACTGACAATCTTGAGCATTGAAGTCCTAACATATGTTTTTGTGCATATAACTTCTAACACATTAAAAACTGTCTTACAGCATTGCAAAAACATTGTATTTCATAAGGCATAAGCATCTTTCAGTTTGGCAAGATTTGCACTGAATATTGAATGAAGCAGCTTTCTCTCATAGAGAGACAAGCTTTTGAGCAGATTTGGGCTAGATTTCACTTCATTTGAACAGAAGCACTATTTCAACATTACTGGTCTCAGAAACCTGTAAACTGACAATCTTGAGCATTGAAGTCCTAACATAAGTTTTTGTGCATATAACTTCTAACACATTAAAAACTGTCTTACAGCATTGCAAAAACATTGTATTTCATAAGGCATAAGCATCTTTCAGTTTGGCAAGATTTGCACTGAATATTGAATGAAGCAGCTTTCTCTCGTAGAGAGACAAGCTTTTGAGCAGATTTGGGCTAGATTTCACTTCATTTGAACAGAAGCACTATTTCAACATAACTGGTCTCAGAAACCTGTAAACTGACAATCTTGAGCATTGAAGTCCTAACATAAGTTTTTGTGCATATAACTTCTAACACATTAAAAACTGTCTTACAGCATTGCAAAAACTTTGTATTTCATAAGGCATAAGCATCTTTCAGTTAGGCAAGATTTGCACTGAAAATTGAATGAAGCAGCTTTCTCTCATAGGGAGACAAGGTTTTGAGCAGATTTGGGCTAGATTTCACTTCATTTGAACAGGAGCACTATTTCAACATAACTGGTGTCAGAAACCTGTAAACTGACAATCTTGAGCATTGAAGTCCTAACATATGTTTTTGTGCATATAACTTCTAACACATTGAAAACTGTCTTACAGCATTGCAAAAACATTGTATTTCATAAGGCATAAGCATCTTTCAGTTTGGCAAGATTTGCTCTGAATATTGAATGAAGCAGCTTTCTCTCATAGAGAGACAACCTGTTGAGCAGATTTGGGCTAGATTTCACTTCATTTGAACAGAAGCACTATTTCAACATTACTGGTTTCAGAAACCTGTAAACTGACAATCTTGAGCATTGAAGTCCTAACATATGTTTTTGTGCATATAACTTCTAACACATTAAAAACTGTCTTACAGCATTGCAAAAACATTGTATTTCATAAGGCATAAGCATCTCTCAGTTAGGCAAGATTTGCACTGAAAATTGAATGAAGCAGCTTTCTCTCATAGGGAGACAAGGTTTTGAGCAGATTTGGGCTAGATTTCACTTCATTTGAACAGAAGCACTATTTCAACATAACTGGTGTCAGAAACCTGTAAACTGACAATCTTGAGCATTGAAGTCCTAACATAAGTTTTTGTGCATATAACTTCTAACACATTAAAAACTGTCTTACAGCATTGCAAAAACATTGTATTTCATAAGGCATAAGCATCTTTCAGTTAGGCAAGATTTGCACTGAAAATTGAATGAAGCAGCTTTCTCTCATAGGGAGACAAGGTTTTGAGCAGATTTGGGCTAGATTTCACTTCATTTGAACAGAAGCACTATTTCAACATAACTGGTGTCAGAAACCTGTAAACTGACAATCTTGAGCATTGAAGTCCTAACATAAGTTTTTGTGCATATAACTTCTAACACATTAAAAACTGTCTTACAGCATTGCAAAAACATTGTATTTCATAAGGCATAAGCATCTTTCAGTTTGGCAAGATTTGCACTGAATATTGAAATAAGCAGCTTTCTCTCATAGAGAGACAAGCTTTTGAGCAGATTTGGGCTCGATTTCACTTCATTTGAACAGAAACACTATTTCAACATTACTGGTCTCAGAAACCTGTAAACTGACAATCTTGAGCATTGAAGTCCTAACATAGGTTTTTGTGCATATAACTTCTAACACATTAAAAACTGTCTTACAGCATTGCAAAAACATTGTATTTCATAAGGCATAAGCATCTTTCAGTTAGGCAAGATTTGCACTGAAAATTGAATGAAGCAGCTTTCTCTCATAGGGAGACAAGGTTTTGAGCAGATTTAGGCTAGATTTCCCTTCATTTGAACAGAAGCACTATTTCAACATAACTGGTGTCAGAAACCTGTAAACTGACAATCTTGAGCATTGAAGTCCTAACATAAGTTTTTGTGCATATAACTTCTAACACATTAAAAACTGTCTTACAGCATTGCAAAAACATTGTATTTCATAAGGCATAAGCATCTTTCAGTTAGGCAAGATTTGCACTGAAAATTGAATGAAGCAGCTTTCTCTCATAGGGAGACAAGGTTTTGAGCAGATTTGGGCTAGATTTCACTTCATTTGAACAGAAGCACTATTTCAACATAACTGGTGTCAGAAACCTGTAAACTGACAATCTTGAGCATTGAAGTCCTAACATAAGTTTTTGTGCATATAACTTCTAACACATTAAAAACTGTCTTACAGCATTGCAAAAACATTGTATTTCATAAGGCATAAGCATCTTTCAGTTTGGCAAGATTTGCACTGAATATTAAAATAAGCAGCTTTCTCTCATAGAGAGACAAGCTTTTGAGCAGATTTGGGCTCGATTTCACTTCATTTGAACAGAAGCACTATTTCAACATTACTGGTCTCAGAAACCTGTAAACTGACAATCTTGAGCATTGAAGTCCTAACATAGGTTTTTGTGCATATAACTTCTAACACATTAAAAACTGTCTTACAGCATTGCAAAAACATTGTATTTCATAAGGCATAAGCATCTTTCAGTTAGGCAAGATTTGCACTGAAAATTGAATGAAGCAGCTTTCTCTCATAGGGAGACAAGGTTTTGAGCAGATTTGGGCTAGATTTCACTTCATTTGAACAGAAGCACTATTTCAACATTACTGGTCTCAGAAACCTGTAAACTGACAATCTTGAGCATTGAAGTCCTAACATAAGTTTTTGTGCATATAACTTCTAACACATTAAAAACTGTCTTACAGCATTGCAAAAACATTGTATTTCATAAGGCATAAGCATCTTTCAGTTTGGCAAGATTTGCACTGAATATTGAAATAAGCAGCTTTCTCTCATAGAGAGACAAGCTTTTGAGCAGATTTGGGCTCGATTTCACTTCATTTGAACAGAAGCACTATTTCAACATTACTGGTCTCAGAAACCTGTAAACTGACAATCTTGAGCATTGAAGTCCTAACATAGGTTTTTGTGCATATAACTTCTAACACATTAAAAACTGTCTTACAGCATTGCAAAAACATTGTATTTCATAAGGCATAAGCATCTTTCAGTTTGGCAAGATTTGCACTGAATATTGAAATAAGCAGCTTTCTCTCATAGAGAGACAAGCTTTTGAGCAGATTTGGGCTCGATTTCACTTCATTTGAACAGAAACACTATTTCAACATTACTGGTCTCAGAAACCTGTAAACTGACAATCTTGAGCATTGAAGTCCTAACATAGGTTTTTGTGCATATAACTTCTAACACATTAAAAACTGTCTTACAGCATTGCAAAAACATTGTATTTCATAAGGCATAAGCATCTTTCAGTTAGGCAAGATTTGCACTGAAAATTGAATGAAGCAGCTTTCTCTCATAGGGAGACAAGGTTTTGAGCAGATTTAGGCTAGATTTCCCTTCATTTGAACAGAAGCACTATTTCAACATAACTGGTGTCAGAAACCTGTAAACTGACAATCTTGAGCATTGAAGTCCTAACATAAGTTTTTGTGCATATAACTTCTAACACATTAAAAACTGTCTTACAGCATTGCAAAAACATTGTATTTCATAAGGCATAAGCATCTTTCAGTTAGGCAAGATTTGCACTGAAAATTTAATGAAGCAGCTTTCTCTCATAGGGAGACAAGGTTTTGAGCAGATTTGGGCTAGATTTCACTTCATTTGAACAGAAGCACTATTTCAACATAACTGGTGTCAGAAACCTGTAAACTGACAATCTTGAGCATTGAAGTCCTAACATAAGTTTTTGTGCATATAACTTCTAACACATTAAAAACTGTCTTACAGCATTGCAAAAACATTGTATTTCATAAGGCATAAGCATCTTTCAGTTTGGCAAGATTTGCACTGAATATTGAAATAAGCAGCTTTCTCTCATAGAGAGACAAGCTTTTGAGCAGATTTGGGCTAGATTTCACTTCATTTGAACAGAAGCACTATTTCAACATTACTGGTCTCAGAAACCTGTAAACTGACAATCTTGAGCATTGAAGTCCTAACATAAGTTTTTGTGCATATAACTTCTAACACATTAAAAACTGTCTTACAGCATTGCAAAAACATTGTATTTCATAAGGCATAAGCATCTTTCAGTTTGGCAAGATTTGCACTGAATATTGAATGAAGCAGCTTTCTCTCGTAGAGAGACAAGCTTTTGAGCAGATTTGGGCTAGATTTCACTTCATTTGAACAGAAACACTATTTCAACATAACTGGTGTCAGAAACCTGTAAACTGACAATCTTGAGCATTGAAGTCCTAACATATGTTTTTGTGCATATAACTTCTAACACATTAAAAACTGTCTTACAGCATTGCAAAAACATTGTATTTCATAAGGCATAAGCATCTTTCAGTTTGGCAAGATTTGCACTGAATATTGAATGAAGCAGCTTTCTCTCGTAGAGAGACAAGCTTTTGAGCAGATTTGGGCTAGATTTCACTTCATTTGAACAGAAACACTATTTCAACATAACTCGTCTCAGAAACCTGTAAACTGACAATCTTGAGCATTGAAGTCCTAACATAAGTTTTTGTGCATATAACTTCTAACACATTAAAAACTGTCTTACAGCATTGCAAAAACATTGTATTTCATAAGGCATAAGCATCTTTCAGTTTGGCAAGATTTGCTCTGAATATTGAATGAAGCAGCTTTCTCTCATAGAGAGACAACCTGTTGAGCAGATTTGGGCTAGATTTCACTTCATTTGAACAGAAGCACTATTTCAACATTACTGGTGTCAGAAACCTGTAAACTGACAATCTTGAGCATTGAAGTCCTAACATATGTTTTTGTGCATATAACTTCTAACACATTAAAAACTGTCTTACAGCATTGCAAAAACATTGTATTTCATAAGGCATAAGCATCTTTCAGTTTGGCAAGATTTGCACTGAATATTGAATGAAGCAGCTTTCTCTCGTAGAGAGACAAGCTTTTGAGCAGATTTGGGCTAGATTTCACTTCATTTGAACAGAAACACTATTTCAACATAACTCGTCTCAGAAACCTGTAAACTGACAATCTTGAGCATTGAAGTCCTAACATAAGTTTTTGTGCATATAACTTCTAACACATTAAAAACTGTCTTACAGCATTGCAAAAACATTGTATTTCATAAGGCATAAGCATCTTTCAGTTTGGCAAGATTTGCTCTGAATATTGAATGAAGCAGCTTTCTCTCATAGAGAGACAACCTGTTGAGCAGATTTGGGCTAGATTTCACTTCATTTGAACAGAAGCACTATTTCAACATTACTGGTCTCAGAAACCTGTAAACTGACAATCTTGAGCATTGAAGTCCTAACATAAGTTTTTGTGCATATAACTTCTAACACATTAAAAACTGTCTTACAGCATTGCAAAAACATTGTATTTCATAAGGCATAAGCATCTTTCAGTTTGGCAAGATTTGCACTGAATATTGAATGAAGCAGCTTTCTCTCATAGAGAGACAAGCTTTTGAGCAGATTTGGGCTAGATTTCACTTCATTTGAACAGAAGCACTATTTCAACATAACTGGTCTCAGAAACCTGTAAACTGACAATCTTGACCATTGAAGTCCTAACATATGTTTTTGTGCATATAACTTCTAACACATTAAAAACTGTCTTACAGCATTGCAAAAACATTGTATTTCATAAGGCATAAGCATCTTTCAGTTTGGCAAGATTTGCACTGAATATTGAATGAAGCAGCTTTCTCTCATAGAGAGACAAGCTTTTGAGCAGATTTGGGCTAGATTTCACTTCATTTGAACAGAAGCACTATTTCAACATTACTGGTCTCAGAAACCTGTAAACTGACAATCTTGAGCATTGAAGTCCTAACATAAGTTTTTGTGCATATAACTTCTAACACATTAAAAACTGTCTTACAGCATTGCAAAAACATTGTATTTCATAAGGCATAAGCATCTTTCAGTTTGGCAAGATTTGCACTGAATATTGAATGAAGCAGCTTTCTCTCATAGAGAGACAAGCTTTTGAGCAGATTTGGGCTAGATTTCACTTCATTTGAACAGAAGCACTATTTCAACATAACTGGTCTCAGAAACCTGTAAACTGACAATCTTGACCATTGAAGTCCTAACATATGTTTTTGTGCATATAACTTCTAACACATTAAAAACTGTCTTACAGCATTGCAAAAACATTGTATTTCATAAGGCATAAGCATCTTTCAGTTTGGCAAGATTTGCACTGAATATTGAATGAAGCAGCTTTCTCTCATAGAGAGACAAGCTTTTGAGCAGATTTGGGCTAGATTTCACTTCATTTGAACAGAAGCACTATTTCAACATTACTGGTCTCAGAAACCTGTAAACTGACAATCTTGAGCATTGAAGTCCTAACATAAGTTTTTGTGCATATAACTTCTAACACATTAAAAACTGTCTTACAGCATTGCAAAAACATTGTATTTCATAAGGCATAAGCATCTTTCAGTTTGGCAAGATTTGCACTGAATATTGAATGAAGCAGCTTTCTCTCATAGAGAGACAAGCTTTTGAGCAGATTTGGGCTAGATTTCACTTCATTTGAACAGAAGCACTATTTCAACATAACTGGTCTCAGAAACCTGTAAACTGACAATCTTGACCATTGAAGTCCTAACATATGTTTTTGTGCATATAACTTCTAACACATTAAAAACTGTCTTACAGCATTGCAAAAACATTGTATTTCATAAGGCATAAGCATCTTTCAGTTTGGCAAGATTTGCACTGAATATTGAATGAAGCAGCTTTCTCTCATAGAGAGACAAGCTTTTGAGCAGATTTGGGCTAGATTTCACTTCATTTGAACAGAAGCACTATTTCAACATAACTGGTCTCAGAAACCTGTAAACTGACAATCTTGACCATTGAAGTCCTAACATATGTTTTTGTGCATATAACTTCTAACACATTAAAAACTGTCTTACAGCATTGCAAAAACATTGTATTTCATAAGGCATAAGCATCTTTCAGTTTGGCAAGATTTGCACTGAATATTGAATGAAGCAGCTTTCTCTCATAGAGAGACAAGCTTTTGAGCAGATTTGGGCTAGATTTCACTTCATTTGAACAGAAGCACTATTTCAACATTACTGGTCTCAGAAACCTGTAAACTGACAATCTTGAGCATTGAAGTCCTAACATAAGTTTTTGTGCATATAACTTCTAACACATTAAAAACTGTCTTACAGCATTGCAAAAACATTGTATTTCATAAGGCATAAGCATCTTTCAGTTTGGCAAGATTTGCACTGAATATTGAATGAAGCAGCTTTCTCTCATAGAGAGACAAGCTTTTGAGCAGATTTGGGCTAGATTTCACTTCATTTGAACAGAAGCACTATTTCAACATAACTGGTCTCAGAAACCTGTAAACTGACAATCTTGACCATTGAAGTCCTAACATATGTTTTTGTGCATATAACTTCTAACACATTAAAAACTGTCTTACAGCATTGCAAAAACATTGTATTTCATAAGGCATAAGCATCTTTCAGTTTGGCAAGATTTGCACTGAATATTGAATGAAGCAGCTTTCTCTCATAGAGAGACAAGCTTTTGAGCAGATTTGGGCTAGATTTCACTTCATTTGAACAGAAGCACTATTTCAACATTACTGGTCTCAGAAACCTGTAAACTGACAATCTTGAGCATTGAAGTCCTAACATATGTTTTTGTGCATATAACTTCTAACACATTAAAAACTGTCTTACAGCATTGCAAAAACATTGTATTTCATAAGGCATAAGCATCTTTCAGTTTGGCAAGATTTGCACTGAATATTGAATGAAGCAGCTTTCTCTCGTAGAGAGACAAGCTTTTGAGCAGATTTGGGCTAGATTTCACTTCATTTGAACAGAAACACTATTTCAACATAACTCGTCTCAGAAACCTGTAAACTGACAATCTTGAGCATTGAAGTCCTAACATAAGTTTTTGTGCATATAACTTCTAACACATTAAAAACTGTCTTACAGCATTGCAAAAACATTGTATTTCATAAGGCATAAGCATCTTTCAGTTTGGCAAGATTTGCTCTGAATATTGAATGAAGCAGCTTTCTCTCATAGAGAGACAACCTGTTGAGCAGATTTGGGCTAGATTTCACTTCATTTGAACAGAAGCACTATTTCAACATTACTGGTCTCAGAAACCTGTAAACTGACAATCTTGAGCATTGAAGTCCTAACATAAGTTTTTGTGCATATAACTTCTAACACATTAAAAACTGTCTTACAGCATTGCAAAAACATTGTATTTCATAAGGCATAAGCATCTTTCAGTTTGGCAAGATTTGCACTGAATATTGAATGAAGCAGCTTTCTCTCATAGAGAGACAAGCTTTTGAGCAGATTTGGGCTAGATTTCACTTCATTTGAACAGAAGCACTATTTCAACATAACTGGTCTCAGAAACCTGTAAACTGACAATCTTGACCATTGAAGTCCTAACATATGTTTTTGTGCATATAACTTCTAACACATTAAAAACTGTCTTACAGCATTGCAAAAACATTGTATTTCATAAGGCATAAGCATCTTTCAGTTTGGCAAGATTTGCACTGAAAATTGAATGAAGCAGCTTTCTCTCATAGGGAGACAAGGTTTTGAGCAGATTTGGGCTAGATTTCACTTCATTTGAACAGAAGCACTATTTCAACATAACTGGTGTCAGAAACCTGTAAACTGACAATCTTGAGCATTGAAGTCCTAACATATGTTTTTGTGCATATAACTTCTAACACATTGAAAACTGTCTTACAGCATTGCAAAAACATTGTATTTCATAAGGCATAAGCATTTTCAGTTTGTCAAGATTTGCTCTGAATATTGAATGAAGCAGCTTTCTCTCATAGAGAGACAACCTGTTGAGCAGATTTGGGCTAGATTTCACTTCATTTGAACAGAAGCACTATTTCAACATAACTGGTGTCAGAAACCTGTAAACTGACAATCTTGAGCATTGAAGTCCTAACATATGTTTTTGTGCATATAACTTCTAACACATTGAAAACTGTCTTACAGCATTGCAAAAACATTGTATTTCATAAGGCATAAGCATCTTTCAGTTTGGCAAGATTTGCACTGAATATTGAATGAAGCAGCTTTCTCTCATAGGGAGACAAGGTTTTGAGCAGATTTGGGCTCGATTTGACTTCATTTGAACAGAAGCACTATTTCAACATTACTGGTCTCAGAACCCTGTAAACTGACAATCTTGAGCATTGAAGTCCTAACATATGTTTTTGTGCATATAACTTCTAACACATTAAAAACTGTCTTACAGCATTGCAAAAACATTGTATTTCATAAGGCATAAGCATCTTTCAGTTTGGCAAGATTTGCACTGAATATTGAATGAAGCAGCTTTCTCTCATAGAGAGACAAGCTTTTGAGCAGATTTGGGCTCGATTTCACTTCATTTGAACAGAAGCACTATTTCAACATTACTGGTCTCAGAAACCTGTAAACTGACAATCTTGAGCATTGAGGTCCTAACATAAGTTTTTGTGCATATAACTTCTAACACATTAAAAACTGTCTTACAGCATTGCAAAAACATTGTATTTCATAAGGCATAAGCATCTTTCAGTTTGGCAAGATTTGCACTGAATATTGAATGAAGCAGCTTTCTCTCGTAGAGAGACAAGCTTTTGAGCAGATTTGGGCTAGATTTCACTTCATTTGAACAGAAGCACTATTTCAACATAACTCGTCTCAGAAACCTGTAAACTGACAATCTTGAGCATTGAAGTCCTAACATATGTTTTTGTGCATATAACTTCTAACACATTAAAAACTGTCTTACAGCATTGCAAAAACATTGTATTTCATAAGGCATAAGCATCTTTCAGTTTGGCAAGATTTGCACTGAATATTGAAATAAGCAGCTTTCTCTCATAGAGAGACAAGCTTTTGAGCAGATTTGGGCTCGATTTCACTTCATTTGAACAGAAACACTATTTCAACATTACTGGTCTCAGAAACCTGTAAACTGACAATCTTGAGCATTGAAGTCCTAACATAGGTTTTTGTGCATATAACTTCTAACACATTAAAAACTGTCTTACAGCATTGCAAAAACATTGTATTTCATAAGGCATAAGCATCTTTCAGTTTGGCAAGATTTGCACTGAATATTGAATGAAGCAGCTTTCTCTCATAGGGAGACAAGGTTTTGAGCAGATTTGGGCTAGATTTCACTTCATTTGAACAGAAGCACTATTTCAACATTACTGGTCTCAGAAACCTGTAAACTGAGAATCTTGAGCATTGAAGTCCTAACATATGTTTTTGTGCATATAACTTCTAACACATTAAAAACTGTCTTACAGCATTGCAAAAACATTGTATTTCATAAGGCATAAGCATCTTTCAGTTTGGCAAGATTTGCACTGAATATTGAATGAAGCAGCTTTCTCTCATAGAGAGACACGCTTTTGAGCAGATTTGGGCTAGATTTCACTTCATTTGAACAGAAGCACTATTTCAACATTACTGGTCTCAGAAACCTGTAAACTGACAATCTTGAGCATTGAAGTCCTAACATAAGTTTTTGTGCATATAACTTCTAACACATTAAAAACTGTCTTACAGCATTGCAAAAACATTGTATTTCATAAGGCATAAGCATCTTTCAGTTTGGCAAGATTTGCACTGAATATTGAATGAAGCAGCTTTCTCTCGTAGAGAGACAAGCTTTTGAGCAGATTTGGGCTAGATTTCACTTCATTTGAACAGAAACACTATTTCAACATAACTGGTCTCAGAAACCTGTAAACTGACAATCTTGAGCATTGAAGTCCTAACATAAGTTTTTGTGCATATAACTTCTAACACATTAAAAACTGTCTTACAGCATTGCAAAAACATTGTATTTCATAAGGCATAAGCATCTTTCAGTTTGGCAAGATTTGCACTGAATATTGAATGAAGCAGCTTTCTCTCATAGAGAGACAAGCTTTTGAGCAGATTTGGGCTAGATTTCACTTCATTTGAACAGAAGCACTATTTCAACATTACTGGTCTCAGAAACCTGTAAACTGACAAACTTGAGCATTGAAGTCCTAACATAAGTTTTTGTGCATATAACTTCTAACACATTAAAAACTGTCTTACAGCATTGCAAAAACATTGTATTTCATAAGGCATAAGCATCTTTCAGTTTGGCAAGATTTGCACTGAATATTGAATGAAGCAGCTTTCTCTCGTAGAGAGACAAGCTTTTGAGCAGATTTGGGCTAGATTTCACTTCATTTGAACAGAAGCACTATTTCAACATAACTCGTCTCAGAAACCTGTAAACTGACAATCTTGAGCATTGAAGTCCTAACATAAGTTTTTGTGCATATAACTTCTAACACATTAAAAACTGTCTTACAGCATTGCAAAAACATTGTATTTCATAAGGCATAAGCATCTTTCAGTTTGGCAAGATTTGCTCTGAATATTGAATGAAGCAGCTTTCTCTCATAGAGAGACAACCTGTTGAGCAGATTTGGGCTAGATTTCACTTCATTTGAACAGAAGCAATATTTCAACATTACTGGTCTCAGAAACCTGTAAACTGACAATCTTGAGCATTGAAGTCCTAACATATGTTTTTGTGCATATAACTTCTAACACATTAAAAACTGTCTTACAGCATTGCAAAAACATTGTATTTCATAAGGCATAAGCATCTTTCAGTTAGGCAAGATTTGCACTGAAAATTGAATGAAGCAGCTTTCTCTCATAGGGAGACAAGGTTTTGAGCAGATTTGGGCTAGATTTCACTTCATTTGAACAGAAGCACTATTTCAACATAACTGGTGTCAGAAACCTGTAAACTGACAATCTTGAGCATTGAAGTCCTAACATAAGTTTTTGTGCATATAACTTCTAACACATTAAAAACTGTCTTACAGCATTGCAAAAACATTGTATTTCATAAGGCATAAGCATCTTTCAGTTTGGCAAGATTTGCACTGAATGTTGAAATAAGCAGCTTTCTCTCATAGAGAGACAAGCTTTTGAGCAGATTTGGGCTCGATTTCACTTCATTTGAACAGAAACACTATTTCAACATTACTGGTCTCAGAAACCTGTAAACTGACAATCTTGAGCATTGAAGTCCTAACATAGGTTTTTGTGCATATAACTTCTAACACATTAAAAACTGTCTTACAGCATTGCAAAACCATTGTATTTCATAAGGCATAAGCATCTTTCAGTTTGGCAAGATTTGCACTGAATATTGAATGAAGCAGCTTTCTCTCATAGGGAGACAAGGTTTTGAGCAGATTTGGGCTCGATTTCACTTCATTTGAACAGAAGCACTATTTCAACATTACTGGTCTCAGAAACCTCTAAACTGACAATCTTGAGCATTGAAGTCCTAACATATGTTTTTGTGCATATAACTTCTAACACATTAAAAACTGTCTTACAGCATTGCAAAAACATTGTATTTCATAAGGCATAAGCATCTTTCAGTTTGGCAAGATTTGCACTGAATATTGAATGAAGCAGCTTTCTCTCATAGAGAGACAAGCTTTTGAGCAGATTTGGGCTCGATTTCACTTCATTTGAACAGAAGCAATATTTCAACATTACTGGTCTCAGAAACCTGTAAACTGACAATCTTGAGCATTGAAGTCCTAACATATGTTTTTGTGCATATAACTTCTAACACATTAAAAACTGTCTTACAGCATTGCAAAAACATTGTATTTCATAAGGCATAAGCATCTTTCAGTTTGGCAAGATTTGCACTGAATATTGAATGAAGCAGCTTTCTCTCATAGAGAGACAAGCTTTTGAGCAGATTTGGGCTCGATTTCACTTCATTTGAACAGAAACACTATTTCAACATTACTGGTCTCAGAAACCTGTAAACTGACAATCTTGAGCATTGAAGTCCTAACATAGGTTTTTGTGCATATAACTTCTAACACATTAAAAACTGTCATACAGCATTGCAAAAACATTGTATTTCATAAGGCATAGGCATCTTTCAGTTAGGCAAGATTTGCACTGAAAATTGAATGAAGCAGCTTTCTCTCATAGGGAGACAAGGTTTTGAGCAGATTTGGGCTAGATTTCACTTCATTTGAACAGAAGCACTATTTCAACATAACTGGTGTCAGAAACCTGTAAACTGACAATCTTGAGCATTGAAGTCCTAACATAAGTTTTTGTGCATATAACTTCTAACACATTAAAAACTGTCTTACAGCATTGCAACAACATTGTATTTCATAAGGCATAAGCATCTTTCAGTTAGGCAAGATTTGCACTGAAAATTGAATGAAGCAGCCTTCTCTCATAGGGAGACAAGGTTTTGAGCAGATTTGGGCTAGATTTCACTTCATTTGAACAGAAGCACTATTTCAACATAACTGGTGTCAGAAACCTGTAAACTGACAATCTTGAGCATTGAAGTCCTAACATATGTTTTTGTGCATATAACTTCTAACACATTAAAAACTGTCTTACAGCATTGCAAAAACATTGTATTTCATAAGGCATAAGCATCTTTCAGTTTGGCAAGATTTGCACTGAATATTGAATGAAGCAGCTTTCTCTCATAGAGAGACAAGCTTTTGAGCAGATTTGGGCTCGATTTCACTTCATTTGAACAGAAGCACTATTTCAACATTACTGGTCTCAGAAACCTGTAAACTGACAATCTTGAACATTGAAGTCCTAACATAAGTTTTTGTGCATATAACTTCTAACACATTAAAAACTGTCTTACAGCATTGCAAAAACATTGTATTTCATAAGGCATAAGCATCTTTCAGTTTGTCAAGATTTGCTCTGAATATTGAATGAAGCAGCTTTCTCTCATAGAGAGACAACCTGTTGAGCAGATTTGGGCTAGATTTCACTTCATTTGAACAGAAGCACTAATTCAAACATTACTGGTCTCAGAAACCTGTAAACTGACAATCTTGAGCATTGAAGTCCTAACATATGTTTTTGTGCATATAACTTCTAACACATTAAAAACTGTCTTACAGCATTGCAAAAACATTGTATTTCATAAGGCATAAGCATCTTTCAGTTTGGCAAGATTTGCACTGAATATTGAAATAAGCAGCTTTCTCTCATAGAGAGACAAGCTTTTGAGCAGATTTGGGCTAGATTTCACTTCATTTGAACAGAAGCACTATTTCAACATTACTGGTCTCAGAAACCTGTAAACTGACAATCTTGAGCATTGAAGTCCTAACATAAGTTTTTGTGCATATAACTTCTAACACATTAAAAACTGTCTTACAGCATTGCAAAAACATTGTATTTCATAAGGCATAAGCATCTTTCAGTTTGGCAAGATTTGCACTGAATATTGAATGAAGCAGCTTTCTCTCATAGAGAGACAAGCTTTTGAGCAGATTTGGGCTCGATTTCACTTCATTTGAACAGAAGCACTATTTCAACATTACTGGTCTCAGAAACCTGTAAACTGACAATCTTGAGCATTGAGATCCTAACATAAGTTTTTGTGCATATAACTTCTAACACATTAAAAACTGTCTTACAGCATTGCAAAAACATTGTATTTCATAAGGCATAAGCATCTTTCAGTTTGGCAAGATTTGCACTGAATATTAAATGAAGCAGCTTTCTCTCGTAGAGAGACAAGCTTTTGAGCAGATTTGGGCTAGATTTCACTTCATTTGAACAGAAGCACTATTTCAACATAACTCGTCTCAGAAACCTGTAAACTGACAATCTTGAGCATTGAAGTCCTAACATATGTTTTTGTGCATATAACTTCTAACACATTAAAAACTGTCTTACAGCATTGCAAAAACATTGTATTTCATAAGGCATAAGCATCTTTCAGTTTGGCAAGATTTGCACTGAAAATTGAATGAAGCAGCTTTCTCTCATAGGGAGACAAGGTTTTGAGCAGATTTGGGCTAGATTTCACTTCATTTGAACAGAAGCACTATTTCAACATAACTGGTGTCAGAAACCTGTAAACTGACAATCTTGAGCATTGAAGTCCTAACATATGTTTTTGTGCATATAACTTCTAACACATTAAAAACTGTCTTACAGCATTGCAAAAACATTGTATTTCATAAGGCATAAGCATCTTTCAGTTTGGCAAGATTTGCACTGAATATTGAATGAAGCAGCTTTCTCTCATAGAGAGACAAGCTTTTGAGCAGATTTGGGCTCGATTTCACTTCATTTGAACAGAAGCACTATTTCAACATTACTGGTCTCAGAAACCTGTAAACTGACAATCTTGAGCATTGAGGTCCTAACATAAGTTTTTGTGCATATAACTTCTAACACATTAAAAACTGTCTTACAGCATTGCAAAAACATTGTATTTCATAAGGCATAAGCATCTTTCAGTTTGGCAAGATTTGCACTGAATATTGAATGTAGCAGCTTTCTCTCGTAGAGAGACAAGCTTTTGAGCAGATTTGGGATAGATTTCACTTCATTTGAACAGAAGCACTATTTCAACATAACTCGTCTCAGAAACCTGTAAACTGACAATCTTGAGCATTGAAGTCCTAACATATGTTTTTGTGCATATAACTTCTAACACATTAAAAACTGTCTTACAGCATTGCAAAAACATTGTATTTCATAAGGCATAAGCATCTTTCAGTTTGGCAAGATTTGCACTGAATATTGATATAAGCAGCTTTCTCTCATAGAGAGACAAGCTTTTGAGCAGATTTGGGCTCGATTTCACTTCATTTGAACAGAAACACTATTTCAACATTACTGGTCTCAGAAACCTGTAAACTGACAATCTTGAGCATTGAAGTCCTAACATAGGTTTTTGTGCATATAACTTCTAACACATTAAAAACTGTCTTACAGCATTGCAAAAACATTGTATTTCATAAGGCATAAGCATCTTTCAGTTTGGCAAGATTTGCACTGAATATTGAATGAAGCAGCTTTCTCTCATAGGGAGACAAGGTTTTGAGCAGATTTGGGCTAGATTTCACTTCATTTGAACAGAAGCACTATTTCAACATTACTGGTCTCAGAAACCTGTAAACTGAGAATCTTGAGCATTGAAGTCCTAACATATGTTTTTGTGCATATAACTTCTAACACATTAAAAACTGTCTTACAGCATTGCAAAAACATTGTATTTCATAAGGCATAAGCATCTTTCAGTTTGGCAAGATTTGCACTGAATATTGAATGAAGCAGCTTTCTCTCATAGAGAGACAAGCTTTTGAGCAGATTTGGGCTAGATTTCACTTCATTTGAACAGAAGCACTATTTCAACATTACTGGTCTCAGAAACCTGTAAACTGACAATCTTGAGCATTGAAGTCCTAACATAAGTTTTTGTGCATATAACTTCTAACACATTAAAAACTGTCTTACAGCATTGCAAAAACATTGTATTTCATAAGGCATAAGCATCTTTCAGTTTGGCAAGATTTGCACTGAATATTGAATGAAGCAGCTTTCTCTCGTAGAGAGACAAGCTTTTGAGCAGATTTGGGCTAGATTTCACTTCATTTGAACAGAAACACTATTTCAACATAACTGGTCTCAGAAACCTGTAAACTGACAATCTTGAGCATTGAAGTCCTAACATAAGTTTTTGTGCATATAACTTCTAACACATTAAAAACTGTCTTACAGCATTGCAAAAACATTGTATTTCATAAAGCATAAGCATCTTTCAGTTTGGCAAGATTTGCACTGAATATTGAATGAAGCAGCTTTCTCTCATAGAGAGACAAGCTTTTGAGCAGATTTGGGCTAGATTTCACTTCATTTGAACAGAAGCACTATTTCAACATTACTGGTCTCAGAAACCTGTAAACTGACAAACTTGAGCATTGAAGTCCTAACATAAGTTTTTGTGCATATAACTTCTAACACATTAAAAACTGTCTTACAGCATTGCAAAAACATTGTATTTCATAAGGCATAAGCATCTTTCAGTTTGGCAAGATTTGCACTGAATATTGAATGAAGCAGCTTTCTCTCGTAGAGAGACAAGCTTTTGAGCAGATTTGGGCTAGATTTCACTTCATTTGAACAGAAGCACTATTTCAACATAACTCGTCTCAGAAACCTGTAAACTGACAATCTTGAGCATTGAAGTCCTAACATAAGTTTTTGTGCATATAACTTCTAACACATTAAAAACTGTCTTACAGCATTGCAAAAACATTGTATTTCATAAGGCATAAGCATCTTTCAGTTTGGCAAGATTTGCTCTGAATATTGAATGAAGCAGCTTTCTCTCATAGAGAGACAACCTGTTGAGCAGATTTGGGCTAGATTTCACTTCATTTGAACAGAAGCAATATTTCAACATTACTGGTCTCAGAAACCTGTAAACTGACAATCTTGAGCATTGAAGTCCTAACATATGTTTTTGTGCATATAACTTCTAACACATTAAAAACTGTCTTACAGCATTGCAAAAACATTGTATTTCATAAGGCATAAGCATCTTTCAGTTAGGCAAGATTTGCACTGAAAATTGAATGAAGCAGCTTTCTCTCATAGGGAGACAAGGTTTTGAGCAGATTTGGGCTAGATTTCACTTCATTTGAACAGAAGCACTATTTCAACATAACTGGTGTCAGAAACCTGTAAACTGACAATCTTGAGCATTGAAGTCCTAACATAAGTTTTTGTGCATATAACTTCTAACACATTAAAAACTGTCTTACAGCATTGCAAAAACATTGTATTTCATAAGGCATAAGCATCTTTCAGTTTGGCAAGATTTGCACTGAATGTTGAAATAAGCAGCTTTCTCTCATAGAGAGACAAGCTTTTGAGCAGATTTGGGCTCGATTTCACTTCATTTGAACAGAAACACTATTTCAACATTACTGGTCTCAGAAACCTGTAAACTGACAATCTTGAGCATTGAAGTCCTAACATAGGTTTTTGTGCATATAACTTCTAACACATTAAAAACTGTCTTACAGCATTGCAAAACCATTGTATTTCATAAGGCATAAGCATCTTTCAGTTTGGCAAGATTTGCACTGAATATTGAATGAAGCAGCTTTCTCTCATAGGGAGACAAGGTTTTGAGCAGATTTGGGCTAGATTTCACTTCATTTGAACAGAAGCACTATTTCAACATTACTGGTCTCAGAAACCTGTAAACTGACAATCTTGAGCATTGAAGTCCTAACATATGTTTTTGTGCATATAACTTCTAACACATTAAAAACTGTCTTACAGCATTGCAAAAACATTGTATTTCATAAGGCATAAGCATCTTTCAGTTTGGCAAGATTTGCACTGAATATTGAATGAAGCAGCTTTCTCTCATAGAGAGACAAGCTTTTGAGCAGATTTGGGCTCGATTTCACTTCATTTGAACAGAAGCACTATTTCAACATTACTGGTCTCAGAAACCTGTAAACTGACAATCTTGAGCATTGAAGTCCTAACATATGTTTTTGTGCATATAACTTCTAACACATTAAAAACTGTCTTACAGCATTGCAAAAACATTGTATTTCATAAGGCATAAGCATCTTTCAGTTTGGCAAGATTTGCACTGAATATTGAATGAAGCAGCTTTCTCTCATAGAGAGACAAGCTTTTGAGCAGATTTGGGCTCGATTTCACTTCATTTGAAGAGAAACACTATTTCAACATTACTGGTCTCAGAAACCTGTAAACTGACAATCTTGAGCATTGAAGTCCTAACATAGGTTTTTGTGCATATAACTTCTAACACATTAAAAACTGTCTTACAGCATTGCAAAAACATTGTATTTCATAAGGCATAAGCATCTTTCAGTTTGGAAAGATTTGCACTGAATATTGAATGAAGCAGCTTTATCTCATAGAGAGGCAAGCTTTTGAGCAGATTTGGGCTAGATTTCACTTCATTTGAACAGAAGCACTATTTCAACATAACTGGTCTCAGAAACCTGTAAACTGACAATCTTGACCATTGAAGGCCTAAAATAAGTTTTTGTGCATAGAACTTCTAACACATTAAAAACTGTCTCACTGCATTGCAGAAATCATTTTATTTCATAAGACATAAGCATCTTTCAGTTAGGCAAGATTTGCACTGAATATTGAATGAAGCAGCTTTCTCTCGTAGAGAGACAAGCTTTTGAGCAGATTTGGGCTAGATTTCACTTCATTTGAACAGAAGCACTATTTCAACATAACTGGTGTCAGAAACCTGTAAACTGACAATCTTGAGCATTGAAGTCCTAACATATGTTTTTGTGCATATAACTTCTAACACATTAAAAACTGTCTTACAGCATTGCAAAAACATTGTATTTCATAAGGCATAAGCATCTTTCAGTTTGGCAAGATTTGCACTGAATATTGAATGAAGCAGCTTTCTCTCATAGAGAGACAAGCTTTTGAGCAGATTTGGGCTCGATTTCACTTCATTTGAACAGAAGCACTATTTCAACATTACTGGTCTCAGAAACCTGTAAACTGACAATCTTGAGCATTGAGGTCCTAACATAAGTTTTTGTGCATATAACTTCTAACACATTAAAAACTGTCTTACAGCATTGCAAAAACATTGTATTTCATAAGGCATAAGCATCTTTCAGTTTGGCAAGATTTGCACTGAATATTGAATGAAGCAGCTTTCTCTCGTAGAGAGACAAGCTTTTGAGCAGATTTGGGCTAGATTTCACTTCATTTGAACAGAAGCACTATTTCAACATAACTCGTCTCAGAAACCTGTAAACTGACAATCTTGAGCATTGAAGTCCTAACATATGTTTTTGTGCATATAACTTCTAACACATTAAAAACTGTCTTACAGCATTGCAAAAACATTGTATTTCATAAGGCATAAGCATCTTTCAGTTTGGCAAGATTTGCACTGAATATTGATATAAGCAGCTTTCTCTCATAGAGAGACAAGCTTTTGAGCAGATTTGGGCTCGATTTCACTTCATTTGAACAGAAACACTATTTCAACATTACTGGTCTCAGAAACCTGTAAACTGACAATCTTGAGCATTGAAGTCCTAACATAGGTTTTTGTGCATATAACTTCTAACACATTAAAAACTGTCTTACAGCATTGCAAAAACATTGTATTTCATAAGGCATAAGCATCTTTCAGTTTGGCAAGATTTGCACTGAATATTGAATGAAGCAGCTTTCTCTCATAGGGAGACAAGGTTTTGAGCAGATTTGGGCTAGATTTCACTTCATTTGAACAGAAGCACTATTTCAACATTACTGGTCTCAGAAACCTGTAAACTGAGAATCTTGAGCATTGAAGTCCTAACATATGTTTTTGTGCATATAACTTCTAACACATTAAAAACTGTCTTACAGCATTGCAAAAACATTGTATTTCATAAGGCATAAGCATCTTTCAGTTTGGCAAGATTTGCACTGAATATTGAATGAAGCAGCTTTCTCTCATAGAGAGACAAGCTTTTGAGCAGATTTGGGCTAGATTTCACTTCATTTGAACAGAAGCACTATTTCAACATTACTGGTCTCAGAAACCTGTAAACTGACAATCTTGAGCATTGAAGTCCTAACATAAGTTTTTGTGCATATAACTTCTAACACATTAAAAACTGTCTTACAGCATTGCAAAAACATTGTATTTCATAAGGCATAAGCATCTTTCAGTTTGGCAAGATTTGCACTGAATATTGAATGAAGCAGCTTTCTCTCGTAGAGAGACAAGCTTTTGAGCAGATTTGGGCTAGATTTCACTTCATTTGAACAGAAACACTATTTCAACATAACTGGTCTCAGAAACCTGTAAACTGACAATCTTGAGCATTGAAGTCCTAACATAAGTTTTTGTGCATATAACTTCTAACACATTAAAAACTGTCTTACAGCATTGCAAAAACATTGTATTTCATAAAGCATAAGCATCTTTCAGTTTGGCAAGATTTGCACTGAATATTGAATGAAGCAGCTTTCTCTCATAGAGAGACAAGCTTTTGAGCAGATTTGGGCTAGATTTCACTTCATTTGAACAGAAGCACTATTTCAACATTACTGGTCTCAGAAACCTGTAAACTGACAAACTTGAGCATTGAAGTCCTAACATAAGTTTTTGTGCATATAACTTCTAACACATTAAAAACTGTCTTACAGCATTGCAAAAACATTGTATTTCATAAGGCATAAGCATCTTTCAGTTTGGCAAGATTTGCACTGAATATTGAATGAAGCAGCTTTCTCTCGTAGAGAGACAAGCTTTTGAGCAGATTTGGGCTAGATTTCACTTCATTTGAACAGAAGCACTATTTCAACATAACTCGTCTCAGAAACCTGTAAACTGACAATCTTGAGCATTGAAGTCCTAACATAAGTTTTTGTGCATATAACTTCTAACACATTAAAAACTGTCTTACAGCATTGCAAAAACATTGTATTTCATAAGGCATAAGCATCTTTCAGTTTGGCAAGATTTGCTCTGAATATTGAATGAAGCAGCTTTCTCTCATAGAGAGACAACCTGTTGAGCAGATTTGGGCTAGATTTCACTTCATTTGAACAGAAGCAATATTTCAACATTACTGGTCTCAGAAACCTGTAAACTGACAATCTTGAGCATTGAAGTCCTAACATATGTTTTTGTGCATATAACTTCTAACACATTAAAAACTGTCTTACAGCATTGCAAAAACATTGTATTTCATAAGGCATAAGCATCTTTCAGTTAGGCAAGATTTGCACTGAAAATTGAATGAAGCAGCTTTCTCTCATAGGGAGACAAGGTTTTGAGCAGATTTGGGCTAGATTTCACTTCATTTGAACAGAAGCACTATTTCAACATAACTGGTGTCAGAAACCTGTAAACTGACAATCTTGAGCATTGAAGTCCTAACATAAGTTTTTGTGCATATAACTTCTAACACATTAAAAACTGTCTTACAGCATTGCAAAAACATTGTATTTCATAAGGCATAAGCATCTTTCAGTTTGGCAAGATTTGCACTGAATGTTGAAATAAGCAGCTTTCTCTCATAGAGAGACAAGCTTTTGAGCAGATTTGGGCTCGATTTCACTTCATTTGAACAGAAACACTATTTCAACATTACTGGTCTCAGAAACCTGTAAACTGACAATCTTGAGCATTGAAGTCCTAACATAGGTTTTTGTGCATATAACTTCTAACACATTAAAAACTGTCTTACAGCATTGCAAAACCATTGTATTTCATAAGGCATAAGCAGCTTTCAGTTTGGCAAGATTTGCACTGAATATTGAATGAAGCAGCTTTCTCTCATAGGGAGACAAGGTTTTGAGCAGATTTGGGCTAGATTTCACTTCATTTGAACAGAAGCACTATTTCAACATTACTGGTCTCAGAAACCTGTAAACTGACAATCTTGAGCATTGAAGTCCTAACATATGTTTTTGTGCATATAACTTCTAACACATTAAAAACTGTCTTACAGCATTGCAAAAACATTGTATTTCATAAGGCATAAGCATCTTTCAGTTTGGCAAGATTTGCACTGAATATTGAATGAAGCAGCTTTCTCTCATAGAGAGACAAGCTTTTGAGCAGATTTGGGCTCGATTTCACTTCATTTGAACAGAAGCACTATTTCAACATTACTGGTCTCAGAAACCTGTAAACTGACAATCTTGAGCATTGAAGTCCTAACATATGTTTTTGTGCATATAACTTCTAACACATTAAAAACTGTCTTACAGCATTGCAAAAACATTGTATTTCATAAGGCATAAGCATCTTTCAGTTTGGCAAGATTTGCACTGAATATTGAATGAAGCAGCTTTCTCTCATAGAGAGACAAGCTTTTGAGCAGATTTGGGCTCGATTTCACTTCATTTGAAGAGAAACACTATTTCAACATTACTGGTCTCAGAAACCTGTAAACTGACAATCTTGAGCATTGAAGTCCTAACATAGGTTTTTGTGCATATAACTTCTAACACATTAAAAACTGTCTTACAGCATTGCAAAAACATTGTATTTCATAAGGCATAGGCATCTTTCAGTTAGGCAAGATTTGCACTGAAAATTGAATGAAGCAGCTTTCTCTCATAGGGAGACAAGGTTTTGAGCAGATTTGGGCTAGATTTCACTTCATTTGAACAGAAGCACTATTTCAACATAACTGGTGTCAGAAACCTGTAAACTGACAATCTTGAGCATTGAAGTCCTAACATAAGTTTTTGTGCATATAACTTCTAACACATTAAAAACTGTCTTACAGCATTGCAACAACATTGTATTTCATAAGGCATAAGCATCTTTCAGTTAGGCAAGATTTGCACTGAAAATTGAATGAAGCAGCCTTCTCTCATAGGGAGACAAGGTTTTGAGCAGATTTGGGCTAGATTTCACTTCATTTGAACAGAAGCACTATTTCAACATAACTGGTGTCAGAAACCTGTAAACTGACAATCTTGAGCATTGAAGTCCTAACATATGTTTTTGTGCATATAACTTCTAACACATTAAAAACTGTCTTACAGCATTGCAAAAACATTGTATTTCATAAGGCATAAGCATCTTTCAGTTTGGCAAGATTTGCACTGAATATTGAATGAAGCAGCTTTCTCTCATAGAGAGACAAGCTTTTGAGCAGATTTGGGCTCGATTTCACTTCATTTGAACAGAAGCACTATTTCAACATTACTGGTCTCAGAAACCTGTAAACTGACAATCTTGAACATTGAAGTCCTAACATAAGTTTTTGTGCATATAACTTCTAACACATTAAAAACTGTCTTACAGCATTGCAAAAACATTGTATTTCATAAGGCATAAGCATCTTTCAGTTTGTCAAGATTTGCTCTGAATATTGAATGAAGCAGCTTTCTCTCATAGAGAGACAACCTGTTGAGCAGATTTGGGCTAGATTTCACTTCATTTGAACAGAAGCACTAATTCAAACATTACTGGTCTCAGAAACCTGTAAACTGACAATCTTGAGCATTGAAGTCCTAACATATGTTTTTGTGCATATAACTTCTAACACATTAAAAACTGTCTTACAGCATTGCAAAAACATTGTATTTCATAAGGCATAAGCATCTTTCAGTTTGGCAAGATTTGCACTGAATATTGAAATAAGCAGCTTTCTCTCATAGAGAGACAAGCTTTTGAGCAGATTTGGGCTCGATTTCACTTCATTTGAACAGAAACACTATTTCAACATTACTGGTCTCAGAAACCTGTAAACTGACAATCTTGAGCATTGAAGTCCTAACATAAGTTTTTGTGCATATAACTTCTAACACATTAAAAACTGTCTTACAGCATTGCAAAAACATTGTATTTCATAAGGCATAAGCATCTTTCAGTTTGGCAAGATTTGCACTGAATATTGAATGAAGTAGCTTTATCTCATAGAGAGGCAAGCTTTTGAGCAGATTTGGGCTCGATTTCACTTCATTTGAAAAGAAACACTATTTCAACATTACTGGTCTCAGAAACCTGTAAACTGACAATCTTGAGCATTGAAGTCCTAACAGAGGTTTTTGTGCATATAACTTCTAACACATTAAAAACTGTCTTACAGCATTGCAAAAACATTGTATTTCATAAGGCATAGGCATCTTTCAGTTAGGCAAGATTTGCACTGAAAATTGAATGAAGCAGCTTTCTCTCATAGGGAGACAAGGTTTTGAGCAGATTTGGGCTAGATTTCACTTCATTTGAACAGAAGCACTATTTCAACATAACTGGTGTCAGAAACCTGTAAACTGACAATCTTGAGCATTGAAGTCCTAACATAAGTTTTTGTGCATATAACTTCTAACACATTAAAAACTGTCTTACAGCATTGCAACAACATTGTATTTCATAAGGCATAAGCATCTTTCAGTTAGGCAAGATTTGCACTGAAAATTGAATGAAGCAGCCTTCTCTCATAGGGAGACAAGGTTTTGAGCAGATTTGGGCTAGATTTCACTTCATTTGAACAGAAGCACTATTTCAACATAACTGGTGTCAGAAACCTGTAAACTGACAATCTTGAGCATTGAAGTCCTAACATATGTTTTTGTGCATATAACTTCTAACACATTAAAAACTGTCTTACAGCATTGCAAAAACATTGTATTTCATAAGGCATAAGCATCTTTCAGTTTGGCAAGATTTGCACTGAATATTGAATGAAGCAGCTTTCTCTCATAGAGAGACAAGCTTTTGAGCAGATTTGGGCTCGATTTCACTTCATTTGAACAGAAGCACTATTTCAACATTACTGGTCTCAGAAACCTGTAAACTGACAATCTTGAACATTGAAGTCCTAACATAAGTTTTTGTGCATATAACTTCTAACACATTAAAAACTGTCTTACAGCATTGCAAAAACATTGTATTTCATAAGGCATAAGCATCTTTCAGTTTGTCAAGATTTGCTCTGAATATTGAATGAAGCAGCTTTCTCTCATAGAGAGACAACCTGTTGAGCAGATTTGGGCTAGATTTCACTTCATTTGAACAGAAGCACTAATTCAAACATTACTGGTCTCAGAAACCTGTAAACTGACAATCTTGAGCATTGAAGTCCTAACATATGTTTTTGTGCATATAACTTCTAACACATTAAAAACTGTCTTACAGCATTGCAAAAACATTGTATTTCATAAGGCATAAGCATCTTTCAGTTTGGCAAGATTTGCACTGAATATTGAAATAAGCAGCTTTCTCTCATAGAGAGGCAAGCTTTTGAGCAGATTTGGGCTAGATTTCACTTAATTTGAACAGAAGCACTATTTCAACATTTTTGGTCTCAGAAACCTGTAAACTGACAATCTTGAGCATTGAAGTCCTAACATAGGTTTTTGTGCATATAACTTCTAACACATTAAAAACTGTCTTACAGCATTGCAAAAACATTGTATTTCATAAGGCATAAGCATCTTTCAGTTAGGCAAGATTTGCACTGAAAATTGAATGAAGCAGCTTTCTCTCATAGGGAGACAAGGTTTTGAGCAGATTTGGGCTAGATTTCACTTCATTTGAACAGAAGCACTATTTCAACATTACTGGTCTCAGAAACCTGTAAACTGACAATCTTGAACATTGAAGTCCTAACATAAGTTTTTGTGCATATAACTTCTAACACATTAAAAACTGTCTTACAGCATTGCAAAAACATTGTATTTCATAAGGCATAAGCATCTTTCAGTTTGTCAAGATTTGCTCTGAATATTGAATGAAGCAGCTTTCTCTCATAGAGTGACAACCTGTTGAGCAGATTTGGGCTCGATTTCACTTCATTTGAACAGAAGCACTAATTCAAACATTACTGGTCTCAGAAACCTGTAAACTGACAATCTTGAGCATTGAAGTCCTAACATATGTTTTTGTACATATAACTTCTAACACATTAAA
The DNA here is from genome assembly GCF_963082965.1 of Carassius carassius. Classification (NCBI taxonomy): domain Eukaryota; kingdom Metazoa; phylum Chordata; class Actinopteri; order Cypriniformes; family Cyprinidae; genus Carassius; species Carassius carassius. The sequence continues at coordinate 23,670,520 of NC_081782.1, read as the reverse complement.
AACTGTCTTACAGCATTGCAAAAACATTGTATTTCATAAGGCATAAGCATCTTTCAGTTTGGCAAGATTTGCACTGAATATTGAAATAAGCAGCTTTCTCTCATAGAGAGACAAGCTTTTGAGCAGATTTGGGCTCGATTTCACTTCATTTGAACAGAAACACTATTTCAACATTACTGGTCTCAGAAACCTGTAAACTGACAATCTTGAGCATTGAAGTCCTAACATAAGTTTTTGTGCATATAACTTCTAACACATTAAAAACTGTCTTACAGCATTGCAAAAACATTGTATTTCATAAGGCATAAGCATCTTTCAGTTTGGCAAGATTTGCACTGAATATTGAATGAAGTAGCTTTATCTCATAGAGAGGCAAGCTTTTGAGCAGATTTGGGCTCGATTTCACTTCATTTGAAAAGAAACACTATTTCAACATTACTGGTCTCAGAAACCTGTAAACTGACAATCTTGAGCATTGAAGTCCTAACAGAGGTTTTTGTGCATATAACTTCTAACACATTAAAAACTGTCTTACAGCATTGCAAAAACATTGTATTTCATAAGGCATAGGCATCTTTCAGTTAGGCAAGATTTGCACTGAAAATTGAATGAAGCAGCTTTCTCTCATAGGGAGACAAGGTTTTGAGCAGATTTGGGCTAGATTTCACTTCATTTGAACAGAAGCACTATTTCAACATAACTGGTGTCAGAAACCTGTAAACTGACAATCTTGAGCATTGAAGTCCTAACATAAGTTTTTGTGCATATAACTTCTAACACATTAAAAACTGTCTTACAGCATTGCAACAACATTGTATTTCATAAGGCATAAGCATCTTTCAGTTAGGCAAGATTTGCACTGAAAATTGAATGAAGCAGCCTTCTCTCATAGGGAGACAAGGTTTTGAGCAGATTTGGGCTAGATTTCACTTCATTTGAACAGAAGCACTATTTCAACATAACTGGTGTCAGAAACCTGTAAACTGACAATCTTGAGCATTGAAGTCCTAACATATGTTTTTGTGCATATAACTTCTAACACATTAAAAACTGTCTTACAGCATTGCAAAAACATTGTATTTCATAAGGCATAAGCATCTTTCAGTTTGGCAAGATTTGCACTGAATATTGAATGAAGCAGCTTTCTCTCATAGAGAGACAAGCTTTTGAGCAGATTTGGGCTCGATTTCACTTCATTTGAACAGAAGCACTATTTCAACATTACTGGTCTCAGAAACCTGTAAACTGACAATCTTGAACATTGAAGTCCTAACATAAGTTTTTGTGCATATAACTTCTAACACATTAAAAACTGTCTTACAGCATTGCAAAAACATTGTATTTCATAAGGCATAAGCATCTTTCAGTTTGTCAAGATTTGCTCTGAATATTGAATGAAGCAGCTTTCTCTCATAGAGAGACAACCTGTTGAGCAGATTTGGGCTAGATTTCACTTCATTTGAACAGAAGCACTAATTCAAACATTACTGGTCTCAGAAACCTGTAAACTGACAATCTTGAGCATTGAAGTCCTAACATATGTTTTTGTGCATATAACTTCTAACACATTAAAAACTGTCTTACAGCATTGCAAAAACATTGTATTTCATAAGGCATAAGCATCTTTCAGTTTGGCAAGATTTGCACTGAATATTGAAATAAGCAGCTTTCTCTCATAGAGAGGCAAGCTTTTGAGCAGATTTGGGCTAGATTTCACTTAATTTGAACAGAAGCACTATTTCAACATTTTTGGTCTCAGAAACCTGTAAACTGACAATCTTGAGCATTGAAGTCCTAACATAGGTTTTTGTGCATATAACTTCTAACACATTAAAAACTGTCTTACAGCATTGCAAAAACATTGTATTTCATAAGGCATAAGCATCTTTCAGTTAGGCAAGATTTGCACTGAAAATTGAATGAAGCAGCTTTCTCTCATAGGGAGACAAGGTTTTGAGCAGATTTGGGCTAGATTTCACTTCATTTGAACAGAAGCACTATTTCAACATAACTGGTGTCAGAAACCTGTAAACTGACAATCTTGAGCATTGAAGTCCTAACATAAGTTTTTGTGCATATAACTTCTAACACATTAAAAACTGTCTTACAGCATTGCAAAAACATTGTATTTCATAAGGCATAAGCATCTTTCAGTTTGGCAAGATTTGCACTGAATATTGAATGAAGCAGCTTTATCTCATAGAGAGGCAAGCTTTTGAGCAGATTTGGGCTAGATTTCACTTCATTTGAACAGAAGCACTATTTCAACATAACTGGTCTCAGAAACCTGTAAACTGACAATCTTGACCATTGAAGGCCTAAAATAAGTTTTTGTGCATAGAACTTCTAACACATTAAAAACTGTCTCACTGCATTGCAGAAATCATTTTATTTCATAAGACATAAGCATCTTTCAGTTAGGCAAGATTTGCACTGAATATTGAATGAAGCCACTTTCTCTCATAGAGAGACAAGCTTTTGAGCAGATTTGGGCTAGATTTCACTTCATTTGAACAGAAGCACTATTTCAACATTACTGGTCTCAGAAACCTGTAAACTGACAATCTTGAGCATTGAAGTCCTAACATATGTTTTTGTGCATATAACTTCTAACACATTAAAACCTGTCTTACAGCATTGCAAAAACATTGTATTTCATAAGGCATAAGCATCTTTCAGTTAGGCAAGATTTGCACTGAATATTGAATGAAGCAGCTTTCTCTCATAGAGAGACAAGCTTTTGAGCAGATTTGGGCTCGATTTCACTTCATTTGAACAGAAGCACTATTTCAACATAACTGGTCTCAGAAACCTGTAAACTGACAATCTTGAGCATTGAAGTCCTAACATAAGTTTTTGTGCATATAACTTCTAACACATTAAAAACTGTCTTACAGCATTGCAAAAACATTGTATTTCATAAGGCATACGCATTTTTCAGTTTGTCAAGATTTGCTCTGAATATTGAATGAAGCAGCTTTCTCTCATAGAGAGACAACCTGTTGAGCAGATTTGGGCTAGATTTCACTTCATTTGAACAGAAGCACTATTTCAACATTACTGGTGTCAGAAACCTGTAAACTGACAATCTTGAGCATTGAAGTCCTAACATAAGTTTTTGTGCATATAACTTCTAACACATTAAAAACTGTCTTACAGCATTGCAAAAACATTGTATTTCATAAGGCATAAGCATCTTTCAGTTTGGCAAGATTTGCACTGAATATTGAATGAAGCAGCTTTATCTCATAGAGAGGCAAGCTTTTGAGCAGATTTGGGCTAGATTTCACTTCATTTGAACAGAAGCACTATTTCAACATAACTGGTCTCAGAAACCTGTAAACTGACAATCTTGACCATTGAAGGCCTAAAATAAGTTTTTGTGCATATAACTTCTAACACATTAAAAACTGTCTCACTGCATTGCAGAAATCATTTTATTTCATAAGACATAAGCATCTTTCAGTTAGGCAAGATTTGCACTGAATATTGAATGAAGCCACTTTCTCTCATAGAGAGACAAGCTTTTGAGCAGATTTGGGCTAGATTTCACTTCATTTGAACAGAAGCACTATTTCAACATTACTGGTCTCAGAAACCTGTAAACTGACAATCTTGAGCATTGAAGTCCTAACATATGTTTTTGTGCATATAACTTCTAATACATTAAAAACTGTCTTGCAGCATTGCAAAAACATTGTATTTCATAAGGCATAAGCATCTTTCAGTTTGGCAAGATTTGCACTGAATATTGAATGAAGCAGCTTTATCTCATAGAGAGGCAAGCTTTTGAGCAGATTTGGGCTAGATTTCACTTCATTTGAACAGAAGCACTATTTCAACATTTTTGGTCTCAGAAACCTGTAAACTGACAATCTTGAGCATTGAAGTCCTAACATATGTTTTTGTGCATATAACTTCTAACACATTAAAAACTGTCTCACTGCATTGCAAAAACATTGTATTTCATAAGACATAAGCATCTTTCAGTTAGGCAAGATTTGCACTGAATATTGAATGAAGCCGCTTTCTCTCATAGAGAGACAAGCTTTTGAGCAGATTTGGGCTAGATTTCACTTCATTTGAACAGAAGCACTATTTCAACATTACTGGTCTCAGAAACCTGTAAACTGACAATCTTGAGCATTGAAGTCCTAACATAAGTTTTTGTGCATATAACTTCTAACACATTAAAAACTGTCTTACAGCATTGCAAAAACATTGTATTTCATAAGGCATAAGCATCTTTCAGTTTGTCAAGATTTGCTCTGAATATTGAATGAAGCAGCTTTCTCTCATAGAGAGACAACCTGTTGAGCAGATTTGGGCTAGATTTCACTTCATTTGAACAGAAGCACTAATTCAACATTACTGGTCTCAGAAACCTGTAAACTGACAATCTTGAGCATTGAAGTCCTAACATATGTTTTTGTGCATATAACTTCTAACACATTAAAAACTGTCTTACAGCATTGCAAAAACATTGTATTTCATAAGGCATAAGCATCTTTCAGTTTGGCAAGATTTGCACTGAATATTGAAATAAGCAGCTTTCTCTCATAGAGAGACAAGCTTTTGAGCAGACTTGGGCTCGATTTCACTTAATTTGAACAGAAACACTATTTCAACATTACTGGTCTCAGAAACCTGTAAACTGACAATCTTGAGCATTGAAGTCCTAACATATGTTTTTGTGCATATAACTTCTAACACATTAAAAACTGTCTTGCAAGCATTGCAAAAACATTGTATTTCATAAGGCATAAGCATCTTTCAGTTTGGCTAGATTTGCACTGAATATTGAATGAAGCAGCTTTCTCTCATAGAGAGACAAGCTTTTGAGCAGACTTGGGCTCGATTTCACTTAATTTGAACAGAAACACTATTTCAACATTACTGGTCTCAGAAACCTGTAAACTGACAATCTTGAGCATTGAAGTCCTAACATAAGTTTTTGTGCATATAACTTCTAACACATTAAAAACTGTCTTACAGCATTGCAAAAACATTGTATTTCATAAGGCATAAGCATCTTTCAGTTTGGCAAGATTTGCACTGAATATTGAATGAAGCAGCTTTCTCTCATAGGGAGACAAGGTTTTGAGCAGATTTGGGCTAGATTTCACTTCATTTGAACAGAAGCACTATTTCAACATTACTGGTCTCAGAAACCTGTAAACTGACAATCTTGAGCATTGAAGTCCTAACATATGTTTTTGTGCATATAACTTCTAACACATTAAAAACTGTCTTACAGCATTGCAAAAACATTGTATTTCATAAGGCATAAGCATCTTTCAGTTTGGCAAGATTTGCACTGAATATTGAATGAAGCAGCTTTATCTCATAGAGAGGCAAGCTTTTGAGCAGATTTGGGCTAGATTTCACTTCATTTGAACAGAAGCACTATTTCAACATTTTTGGTCTCAGAAACCTGTAAACTGACAATCTTGAGCATTGAAGTCCTAACATATGTTTTTGTGCATATAACTTCTAACACATTAAAAACTGTCTTACAGCATTGCAAAAACATTGTATTTCATAAGGCATAAGCATCTTTCAGTTTGGCAAGATTTGCACTGAATATTGAATGAAGCAGCTTTCTCTCATAGAGAGACAAGCTTTTGAGCAGATTTGGGCTAGATTTCACTTCATTTGAACAGAAGCACTATTTCAACATTACTGGTCTCAGAAACCTGTAAACTGACAATCTTGAGCATTGAAGTCCTAACATAAGTTTTTGTGCATATAACTTCTAACACATTAAAAACTGTCTTACAGCATTGCAAAAACATTGTATTTCATAAGGCATAAGCATCTTTCAGTTTGGCAAGATTTGCACTGAATATTGAATGAAGCAGCTTTCTCTCGTAGAGAGACAAGCTTTTGAGCAGATTTGGGCTAGATTTCACTTCATTTGAACAGAAGCACTATTTCAACATAACTGGTCTCAGAAACCTGTAAACTGACAATCTTGAGCATTGAAGTCCTAACATAAGTTTTTGTGCATATAACTTCTAACACATTAAAAACTGTCTTACAGCATTGCAAAAACATTGTATTTCATAAGGCATACGCATTTTTCAGTTTGTCAAGATTTGCTCTGAATATTGAATGAAGCAGCTTTCTCTCATAGAGAGACAACCTGTTGAGCAGATTTGGGCTAGATTTCACTTCATTTGAACAGAAGCACTATTTCAACATTACTGGTGTCAGAAACCTGTAAACTGACAATCTTGAGCATTGAAGTCCTAACATAAGTTTTTGTGCATATAACTTCTAACACATTAAAAACTGTCTTACAGCATTGCAAAAACATTGTATTTCATAAGGCATAAGCATCTTTCAGTTTGGCAAGATTTGCACTGAATATTGAATGAAGCAGCTTTATCTCATAGAGAGGCAAGCTTTTGAGCAGATTTGGGCTAGATTTCACTTCATTTGAACAGAAGCACTATTTCAACATAACTGGTCTCAGAAACCTGTAAACTGACAATCTTGACCATTGAAGGCCTAAAATAAGTTTTTGTGCATATAACTTCTAACACATTAAAAACTGTCTTACAGCATTGCAAAAACATTGTATTTCATAAGGCATAAGCATCTTTCAGTTAGGCAAGATTTGCACTGAAAATTGAATGAAGCAGCTTTCTCTCATAGGGAGACAAGGTTTTGAGCAGATTTGGGCTAGATTTCACTTCATTTGAACAGAAGCACTATTTCAACATAACTGGTCTCAGAAACCTGTAAACTGACAATCTTGACCATTGAAGGCCTAAAATAAGTTTTTGTGCATAGAACTTCTAACACATTAAAAACTGTCTCACTGCATTGCAGAAATCATTTTATTTCATAAGACATAAGCATCTTTCAGTTAGGCAAGATTTGCACTGAATATTGAATGAAGCCGCTTTCTCTCATAGAGAGACAAGCTTTTGAGCAGATTTGGGCTAGATTTCACTTCATTTGAACAGAAGCACTATTTCAACATTACTGGTCTCAGAAACCTGTAAACTGACAATCTTGAGCATTGAAGTCCTAACATTAGTTTTTGTGCATATAACTTCTAACACATTAAAAACTGTCTTACAGCATTGCAAAAACATTGTATTTCATAAGGCATAAGCATCTTTCAGTTTGTCAAGATTTGCTCTGAATATTGAATGAAGCAGCTTTCTCTCATAGAGAGACAACCTGTTGAGCAGATTTGGGCTAGATTTCACTTCATTTGAACAGAAGCACTAATTCAACATTACTGGTCTCAGAAACCTGTAAACTGACAATCTTGAGCATTGAAGTCCTAACATATGTTTTTGTGCATATAACTTCTAACACATTAAAAACTGTCTTACAGCATTGCAAAAACATTGTATTTCATAAGGCATAAGCATCTTTCAGTTTGGCAAGATTTGCACTGAATATTGAAATAAGCAGCTTTCTCTCATAGAGAGACAAGCTTTTGAGCAGACTTGGGCTCGATTTCACTTAATTTGAACAGAAACACTATTTCAACATTACTGGTCTCAGAAACCTGTAAACTGACAATCTTGAGCATTGAAGTCCTAACATATGTTTTTGTGCATATAACTTCTAACACATTAAAAACTGTCTTGCAGCATTGCAAAAACATTGTATTTCATAAGGCATAAGCATCTTTCAGTTTGGCAAGATTTGCACTGAATATTGAATGAAGCAGCTTTCTCTCATAGAGAGACAAGCTTTTGAGCAGACTTGGGCTCGATTTCATTTAATTTGAACAGAAACACTATTTCAACATTACTGGTCTCAGAAACCTGTAAACTGACAATCTTGAGCATTGAAGTCCTAACATAAGTTTTTGTTCATATAACTTCTAACACATTAAAAACTGTCTTACAGCATTGCAAAAACATTGTATTTCATAAGGCATAAGCATCTTTCAGTTTGGCAAGATTTGCACTGAATATTGAATGAAGCAGCTTTCTCTCATAGGAAGACAAGGTTTTGAGCAGATTTGGGCTAGATTTCACTTCATTTGAACAGAAGCACTATTTCAACATTACTGGTCTCAGAAACCTGTAAACTGACAATCTTGAGCATTGAAGTCCTAACATATGTTTTTGTGCATATAACTTCTAACACATTAAAAACTGTCTTACAGCATTGCAAAAACATTGTATTTCATAAGGCATAAGCATCTTTCAGTTTGGCAAGATTTGCACTGAATATTGAATGAAGCAGCTTTCTCTCGTAGAGAGACAAGCTTTTGAGCAGATTTGGGCTAGATTTCACTTCATTTGAACAGAAGCACTATTTCAACATAACTGGTCTCAGAAACCTGTAAACTGACAATCTTGAGCATTGAAGTCCTAACATAAGTTTTTGTGCATATAACTTCTAACACATTAAAAACTGTCTTACAGCATTGCAAAAACATTGTATTTCATAAGGCATAAGCATCTTTCAGTTTGGCAAGATTTGCACTGAATATTGAATGAAGCAGCTTTCTCTCATAGAGAGACAAGGTTTTGAGCAGATTTGGGCTAGATTTCACTTCATTTGAACAGAAGCACTATTTCAACATTACTGGTCTCAGAAACCTGTAAACTGACAATCTTGAGCATTGAAGTCCTAACATATGTTTTTGTGCATATAACTTCTAACACATTAAAAACTGTCTTGCAGCATTGCAAAAACATTGTATTTCATAAGGCATAAGCATCTTTCAGTTTGGCAAGATTTGCACTGAATATTGAATGAAGCAGCTTTATCTCATAGAGAGGCAAGCTTTTGAGCAGATTTGGGCTAGATTTCACTTCATTTGAACAGAAGCACTATTTCAACATTTTTGGTCTCAGAAACCTGTAAACTGACAATCTTGAGCATTGAAGTCCTAACATATGTTTTTGTGCATATAACTTCTAACACATTAAAAACTGTCTTACAGCATTGCAAAAACATTGTATTTCATAAGGCATAAGCATCTTTCAGTTTGGCAAGATTTGCACTGAATATTGAATGAAGCAGCTTTCTCTCATAGAGAGACAAGCTTTTGAGCAGATTTGGGCTAGATTTCACTTCATTTGAACAGAAGCACTATTTCAACATTACTGGTCTCAGAAACCTGTAAACTGACAATCTTGAGCATTGAAGTCCTAACATAGGTTTTTGTGCATATAACTTCTAACACATTAAAAACTGTCTTACAGCATTGCAAAAACATTGTATTTCATAAGGCATAAGCATCTTTCAGTTAGGCAAGATTTGCACTGAATATTGAATGAAGCAGCTTTCTCTCATAGGGAGACAAGGTTTTGAGCAGATTTGGGCTAGATTTCACTTCATTTGAACAGAAGCACTATTTCAACATAACTGGTCTCAGAAACCTGTAAACTGACAATCTTGACCATTGAAGGCCTAAAATAAGTTTTTGTGCATAGAACTTCTAACACATTAAAAACTGTCTCACTGCATTGCAGAAATCATTTTATTTCATAAGACATAAGCATCTTTCAGTTAGGCAAGATTTGCACTGAATATTGAATGAAGCCGCTTTCTCTCATAGAGAGACAAGCTTTTGAGCAGATTTGGGCTAGATTTCACTTCTATTGAACAGAAGCACTATTTCAACATTACTGGTCTCAGAAACCTGTAAACTGACAATCTTGAGCATTGAAGTCCTAACATAAGTTTTTGTGCATATAACTTCTAACACATTAAAAACTGTCTTACAGCATTGCAAAAACATTGTATTTCATAAGGCATAAGCATCTTTCAGTTTGGAAAGATTTGCACTGAATATTGAATGAAGCAGCTTTATCTCATAGAGAGGCAAGCTTTTGAGCAGATTTGGGCTAGATTTCACTTCATTTGAACAGAAGCACTATTTCAACATAACTGGTCTCAGAAACCTGTAAACTGACAATCTTGACCATTGAAGGCCTAAAATAAGTTTTTGTGCATAGAACTTCTAACACATTAAAAACTGTCTCACTGCATTGCAGAAATCATTTTATTTCATAAGACATAAGCATCTTTCAGTTAGGCAAGATTTGCACTGAATATTGAATGAAGCCGCTTTCTCTCATAGAGAGACAAGCTTTTGAGCAGATTTGGGCTAGATTTCACTTCATTTGAACAGAAGCACTATTTCAACATTACTGGTCTCAGAAACCTGTAAACTGACAATCTTGAGCATTGAAGTCCTAACATAAGTTTTTGTGCATATAACTTCTAACACATTAAAAACTGTCTTACAGCATTGCAAAAACATTGTATTTCATAAGGCATAAGCATCTTTCAGTTTGGCAAGATTTGCACTGAATATTGAATGAAGCAGCTTTCTCTCATAGAGAGACAAGGTTTTGAGCAGATTTGGGCTAGATTTCACTTCATTTGAACAGAAGCACTATTTCAACATTACTGGTCTCAGAAACCTGTAAACTGACAATCTTGAGCATTGAAGTCCTAACATATGTTTTTGTGCATATAACTTCTAACACATTAAAAACTGTCTTACAGCATTGCAAAAACATTGTATTTCATAAGGCATAAGCATCTTTCAGTTTGGCAAGATTTGCACTGAATATTGAATGAAGCAGCTTTATCTCATAGAGAGGCAAGCTTTTGAGCAGATTTGGGCTAGATTTCACTTCATTTGAACAGAAGCACTATTTCAACATTTTTGGTCTCAGAAACCTGTAAACTGACAATCTTGAGCATTGAAGTCCTAACATATGTTTTTGTGCATATAACTTCTAACACATTAAAAACTGTCTTACAGCATTGCAAAAACATTGTATTTCATAAGGCATAAGCATCTTTCAGTTTGGCAAGATTTGCACTGAATATTGAATGAAGCAGCTTTCTCTCATAGAGAGACAAGCTTTTGAGCAGATTTGGGCTAGATTTCACTTCATTTGAACAGAAGCACTATTTCAACATTACTGGTCTCAGAAACCTGTAAACTGACAATCTTGAGCATTGAAGTCCTAACATAAGTTTTTGTGCATATAACTTCTAACACATTAAAAACTGTCTTACAGCATTGCAAAAACATTGTATTTCATAAGGCATAAGCATCTTTCAGTTAGGCAAGATTTGCACTGAAAATTGAATGAAGCAGCTTTCTCTCATAGGGAGACAAGGTTTTGAGCAGATTTGGGCTAGATTTCACTTCATTTGAACAGAAGCACTATTTCAACATAACTGGTCTCAGAAACCTGTAAACTGACAATCTTGACCATTGAAGGCCTAAAATAAGTTTTTGTGCATAGAACTTCTAACACATTAAAAACTGTCTCACTGCATTGCAGAAATCATTTTATTTCATAAGACATAAGCATCTTTCAGTTAGGCAAGATTTGCACTGAATATTGAATGAAGCCACTTTCTCTCATAGAGAGACAAGCTTTTGAGCAGATTTGGGCTAGATTTCACTTCATTTGAACAGAAGCACTATTTCAACATAACTGGTGTCAGAAACCTGTAAACTGACAATCTTGAGCATTGAAGTCCTAACATAAGTTTTTGTGCATATAACTTCTAACACATTAAAAACTGTCTTACAGCATTGCAAAAACATTGTATTTCATAAGGCATAAGCATCTTTCAGTTTGGCAAGATTTGCACTGAATATTGAATGAAGCAGCTTCATCTCATAGAGAGACAAGGTTTTGAGCAGATTTGGGCTAGATTTCACTTCATTTGAACAGAAGCACTATTTCAACATTACTGGTCTCAGAAACCTGTGAACTGACAATCTTGAGCGTTGAAGTCCTAACATATGTTTTTGTGCATATAACTTCTAACACATTAAAAACTGTCTTGCAGCATTGCAAAAACATTGTATTTCATAAGGCATAAGCATCTTTCAGTTTGGCAAGATTTGCACTGAATATTGAATGAAGCAGCTTTATCTCATAGAGAGGCAAGCTTTTGAGCAGATTTGGGCTAGATTTCACTTCATTTGAACAGAAGCACTATTTCAACATTTTTGGTCTCAGAAACCTGTAAACTGACAATCTTGAGCATTGAAGTCCTAACATATGTTTTTGTGCATATAACTTCTAACACATTAAAAACTGTCTTACAGCATTGCAAAAACATTGTATTTCATAAGGCATAAGCATCTTTCAGTTTGGCAAGATTTGCACTGAATATTGAATGAAGCAGCTTTCTCTCATAGAGAGACAAGCTTTTGAGCAGATTTGGGCTAGATTTCACTTCATTTGAACAGAAGCACTATTTCAACATTACTGGTCTCAGAAACCTGTAAACTGACAATCTTGAGCATTGAAGTCCTAACATAAGTTTTTGTGCATATAACTTCTAACACATTAAAAACTGTCTTACAGCATTGCAAAAACATTGTATTTCATAAGGCATAAGCATCTTTCAGTTAGGCAAGATTTGCACTGAAAATTGAATGAAGCAGCTTTCTCTCATAGGGAGACAAGGTTTTGAGCAGATTTGGGCTAGATTTCACTTCATTTGAACAGAAGCACTATTTCAACATAACTGGTCTCAGAAACCTGTAAACTGACAATCTTGACCATTGAAGGCCTAAAATAAGTTTTTGTGCATAGAACTTCTAACACATTAAAAACTGTCTCACTGCATTGCAGAAATCATTTTATTTCATAAGACATAAGCATCTTTCAGTTAGGCAAGATTTGCACTGAATTTTGAATGAAGCCGCTTTCTCTCATAGAGAGACAAGCTTTTGAGCAGATTTGGGCTAGATTTCACTTCATTTGAACAGAAGCACTATTTCAACATTACTGGTCTCAGAAACCTGTAAACTGGCAATCTTGAGCATTGAAGTCCTAACATAAGTTTTTGTGCATATAACTTCTAACACATAAAAACTGTCTTACAGCATTGCAAAAACATTGTATTTCATAAGGCATAAGCATCTTTCAGTTTGGAAAGATTTGCACTGAATATTGAATGAAGCAGCTTTATCTCATAGAGAGGCAAGCTTTTGAGCAGATTTGGGCTAGATTTCACTTCATTTGAACAGAAGCACTATTTCAACATAACTGGTCTCAGAAACCTGTAAACTGACAATCTTGACCATTGAAGGCCTAAAATAAGTTTTTGTGCATAGAACTTCTAACACATTAAAAACTGTCTCACTGCATTGCAGAAATCATTTTATTTCATAAGACATAAGCATCTTTCAGTTAGGCAAGATTTGCACTGAATATTGAATGAAGCCGCTTTCTCTCATAGAGAGACAAGCTTTTGAGCAGATTTGGGCTAGATTTCACTTCATTTGAACAGAAGCACTATTTCAACATTACTGGTCTCAGAAACCTGTAAACTGACAATCTTGAGCATTGAAGTCCTAACATAAGTTTTTGTGCATATAACTTCTAACACATTAAAAACTGTCTTACAGCATTGCAAAAACATTGTATTTCATAAGGCATAAGCATCTTTCAGTTTGGCAAGATTTGCACTGAATATTGAATGAAGCAGCTTTCTCTCATAGAGAGACAAGGTTTTGAGCAGATTTGGGCTAGATTTCACTTCATTTGAACAGAAGCACTATTTCAACATTACTGGTCTCAGAAACCTGTAAACTGACAATCTTGAGCATTGAAGTCCTAACATATGTTTTTGTGCATATAACTTCTAACACATTAAAAACTGTCTTGCAGCATTGCAAAAACATTGTATTTCATAAGGCATAAGCATCTTTCAGTTTGGCAAGATTTGCACTGAATATTGAATGAAGCAGCTTTATCTCATAGAGAGGCAAGCTTTTGAGCAGATTTGGGCTAGATTTCACTTCATTTGAACAGAAGCACTATTTCAACATTTTTGGTCTCAGAAACCTGTAAACTGACAATCTTGAGCATTGAAGTCCTAACATATGTTTTTGTGCATATAACTTCTAACACATTAAAAACTGTCTTACAGCATTGCAAAAACATTGTATTTCATAAGGCATAAGCATCTTTCAGTTTGGCAAGATTTGCACTGAATATTGAATGAAGCAGCTTTCTCTCATAGAGAGACAAGCTTTTGAGCAGATTTGGGCTAGATTTTACTTCATTTGAACAGAAGCACTATTTCAACATTACTGGTCTCAGAAACCTGTAAACTGACAATCTTGAGCATTGAAGTCCTAACATAAGTTTTTGTGCATATAACTTCTAACACATTAAAAACTGTCTTACAGCATTGCAAAAACATTGTATTTCATAAGGCATAAGCATCTTTCAGTTAGGCAAGATTTGCACTGAAAATTGAATGAAGCAGCTTTCTCTCATAGGGAGACAAGGTTTTGAGCAGATTTGGGCTAGATTTCACTTCATTTGAACAGAAGCACTATTTCAACATAACTGGTCTCAGAAACCTGTAAACTGACAATCTTGACCATTGAAGGCCTAAAATAAGTTTTTGTGCATAGAACTTCTAACACATTAAAAACTGTCTCACTGCATTGCAGAAATCATTTTATTTCATAAGACATAAGCATCTTTCAGTTAGGCAAGATTTGCACTGAATATTGAATGAAGCCGCTTTCTCTCATAGAGAGACAAGCTTTTGAGCAGATTTGGGCTAGATTTCACTTCATTTGAACAGAAGCACTATTTCAACATTACTGGTCTCAGAAACCTGTAAACTGACAATCTTGAGCATTGAAGTCCTAACATAAGTTTTTGTGCATATAACTTCTAACACATTAAAAACTGTCTTACAGCATTGCAAAAACATTGTATTTCATAAGGCATAAGCATCTTTCAGTTTGGCAAGATTTGCACTGAATATTGAATGAAGCAGCTTTCTCTCATAGAGAGACAAGCTTTTGAGCAGACTTGGGCTCGATTTCATTTAATTTGAACAGAAACACTATTTCAACATTACTGGTCTCAGAAACCTGTAAACTGACAATCTTGAGCATTGAAATCCTAACATAAGTTTTTGTTCATATAACTTCTAACACATTAAAAACTGTCTTACAGCATTGCAAAAACATTGTATTTCATAAGGCATAAGCATCTTTCAGTTTGGCAAGATTTGCACTGAATATTGAATGAAGCAGCTTTCTCTCATAGGGAGACAAAGTTTTGAGCAGATTTGGGCTAGATTTCACTTCATTTGAACAGAAGCACTATTTCAACATTACTGGTCTCAGAAACCTGTAAACTGACAATCTTGAGCATTGAAGTCCTAACATATGTTTTTGTGCATATAACTTCTAACACATTAAAAACTGTCTTACAGCATTGCAAAAACATTGTATTTCATAAGGCATAAGCATCTTTCAGTTTGGCAAGATTTGCACTGAATATTGAATGAAGCAGCTTTCTCTCGTAGAGAGACAAGCTTTTGAGCAGATTTGGGCTAGATTTCACTTCATTTGAACAGAAGCACTATTTCAACATTTTTGGTCTCAGAAACCTGTAAACTGACAATCTTGAGCATTGAAGTCCTAACATATGTTTTTGTGCATATAACTTCTAACACATTAAAAACTGTCTTACAGCATTGCAAAAACATTGTATTTCATAAGGCATAAGCATCTTTCAGTTTGGCAAGATTTGCACTGAATATTGAATGAAGCAGCTTTCTCTCATAGAGAGACAAGCTTTTGAGCAGATTTGGGCTAGATTTCACTTCATTTGAACAGAAGCACTATTTCAACATTACTGGTCTCAGAAACCTGTAAACTGACAATCTTGAGCATTGAAGTCCTAACATAGGTTTTTGTGCATATAACTTCTAACACATTAAAAACTGTCTTACAGCATTGCAAAAACATTGTATTTCATAAGGCATAAGCATCTTTCAGTTAGGCAAGATTTGCACTGAATATTGAATGAAGCAGCTTTCTCTCATAGGGAGACAAGGTTTTGAGCAGATTTGGGCTAGATTTCACTTCATTTGAACAGAAGCACTATTTCAACATAACTGGTCTCAGAAACCTGTAAACTGACAATCTTGACCATTGAAGGCCTAAAATAAGTTTTTGTGCATAGAACTTCTAACACATTAAAAACTGTCTCACTGCATTGCAGAAATCATTTTATTTCATAAGACATAAGCATCTTTCAGTTAGGCAAGATTTGCACTGAATATTGAATGAAGCCGCTTTCTCTCATAGAGAGACAAGCTTTTGAGCAGATTTGGGCTAGATTTCACTTCATTTGAACAGAAGCACTATTTCAACATTACTGGTCTCAGAAACCTGTAAACTGACAATCTTGAGCATTGAAGTCCTAACATAAGTTTTTGTGCATATAACTTCTAACACATTAAAAACTGTCTTACAGCATTGCAAAAACATTGTATTTCATAAGGCATAAGCATCTTTCAGTTTGGAAAGATTTGCACTGAATATTGAATGAAGCAGCTTTATCTCATAGAGAGGCAAGCTTTTGAGCAGATTTGGGCTAGATTTCACTTCATTTGAACAGAAGCACTATTTCAACATAACTGGTCTCAGAAACCTGTAAACTGACAATCTTGACCATTGAAGGCCTAAAATAAGTTTTTGTGCATAGAACTTCTAACACATTAAAAACTGTCTCACTGCATTGCAGAAATCATTTTATTTCATAAGACATAAGCATCTTTCAGTTAGGCAAGATTTGCACTGAATATTGAATGAAGCCGCTTTCTCTCATAGAGAGACAAGCTTTTGAGCAGATTTGGGCTAGATTTCACTTCATTTGAACAGAAGCACTATTTCAACATTACTGGTCTCAGAAACCTGTAAACTGACAATCTTGAGCATTGAAGTCCTAACATAAGTTTTTGTGCATATAACTTCTAACACATTAAAAACTGTCTTACAGCATTGCAAAAACATTGTATTTCATAAGGCATAAGCATCTTTCAGTTTGGCAAGATTTGCACTGAATATTGAATGAAGCAGCTTTCTCTCATAGAGAGACAAGGTTTTGAGCAGATTTGGGCTAGATTTCACTTCATTTGAACAGAAGCACTATTTCAACATTACTGGTCTCAGAAACCTGTAAACTGACAATCTTGAGCATTGAAGTCCTAACATATGTTTTTGTGCATATAACTTCTAACACATTAAAAACTGTCTTACAGCATTGCAAAAACATTGTATTTCATAAGGCATAAGCATCTTTCAGTTTGGCAAGATTTGCACTGAATATTGAATGAAGCAGCTTTATCTCATAGAGAGGCAAGCTTTTGAGCAGATTTGGGCTAGATTTCACTTCATTTGAACAGAAGCACTATTTCAACATTTTTGGTCTCAGAAACCTGTAAACTGACAATCTTGAGCATTGAAGTCCTAACATATGTTTTTGTGCATATAACTTCTAACACATTAAAAACTGTCTTACAGCATTGCAAAAACATTGTATTTCATAAGGCATAAGCATCTTTCAGTTTGGCAAGATTTGCACTGAATATTGAATGAAGCAGCTTTCTCTCATAGAGAGACAAGCTTTTGAGCAGATTTGGGCTAGATTTCACTTCATTTGAACAGAAGCACTATTTCAACATTACTGGTCTCAGAAACCTGTAAACTGACAATCTTGAGCATTGAAGTCCTAACATAAGTTTTTGTGCATATAACTTCTAACACATTAAAAACTGTCTTACAGCATTGCAAAAACATTGTATTTCATAAGGCATAAGCATCTTTCAGTTAGGCAAGATTTGCACTGAAAATTGAATGAAGCAGCTTTCTCTCATAGGGAGACAAGGTTTTGAGCAGATTTGGGCTAGATTTCACTTCATTTGAACAGAAGCACTATTTCAACATAACTGGTCTCAGAAACCTGTAAACTGACAATCTTGACCATTGAAGGCCTAAAATAAGTTTTTGTGCATAGAACTTCTAACACATTAAAAACTGTCTCACTGCATTGCAGAAATCATTTTATTTCATAAGACATAAGCATCTTTCAGTTAGGCAAGATTTGCACTGAATATTGAATGAAGCCGCTTTCTCTCATAGAGAGACAAGCTTTTGAGCAGATTTGGGCTAGATTTCACTTCATTTGAACAGAAGCACTATTTCAACATTACTGGTCTCAGAAACCTGTAAACTGACAATCTTGAGCATTGAAGTCCTAACATAAGTTTTTGTGCATATAACTTCTAACACATTAAAAACTGTCTTACAGCATTGCAAAAACATTGTATTTCATAAGGCATAAGCATCTTTCAGTTTGGAAAGATTTGCACTGAATATTGAATGAAGCAGCTTTATCTCATAGAGAGGCAAGCTTTTGAGCAGATTTGGGCTAGATTTCACTTCATTTGAACAGAAGCACTATTTCAACATAACTGGTCTCAGAAACCTGTAAACTGACAATCTTGACCATTGAAGGCCTAAAATAAGTTTTTGTGCATAGAACTTCTAACACATTAAAAACTGTCTCACTGCATTGCAGAAATCATTTTATTTCATAAGACATAAGCATCTTTCAGTTAGGCAAGATTTGCACTGAATATTGAATGAAGCCGCTTTCTCTCATAGAGAGACAAGCTTTTGAGCAGATTTGGGCTAGATTTCACTTCATTTGAACAGAAGCACTATTTCAACATTACTGGTCTCAGAAACCTGTAAACTGACAATCTTGAGCATTGAAGTCCTAACATAAGTTTTTGTGCATATAACTTCTAACACATTAAAAACTGTCTTACAGCATTGCAAAAACATTGTATTTCATAAGGCATAAGCATCTTTCAGTTTGGCAAGATTTGCACTGAATATTGAATGAAGCAGCTTTCTCTCATAGAGAGACAAGGTTTTGAGCAGATTTGGGCTAGATTTCACTTCATTTGAACAGAAGCACTATTTCAACATTACTGGTCTCAGAAACCTGTAAACTGACAATCTTGAGCATTGAAGTCCTAACATATGTTTTTGTGCATATAACTTCTAACACATTAAAAACTGTCTTGCAGCATTGCAAAAACATTGTATTTCATAAGGCATAAGCATCTTTCAGTTTGGCAAGATTTGCACTGAATATTGAATGAAGCAGCTTTATCTCATAGAGAGGCAAGCTTTTGAGCAGATTTGGGCTAGATTTCACTTCATTTGAACAGAAGCACTATTTCAACATTTTTGGTCTCAGAAACCTGTAAACTGACAATCTTGAGCATTGAAGTCCTAACATATGTTTTTGTGCATATAACTTCTAACACATTAAAAACTGTCTTACAGCATTGCAAAAACATTGTATTTCATAAGGCATAAGCATCTTTCAGTTTGGCAAGATTTGCACTGAATATTGAATGAAGCAGCTTTCTCTCATAGAGAGACAAGCTTTTGAGCAGATTTGGGCTAGATTTCACTTCATTTGAACAGAAGCACTATTTCAACATTACTGGTCTCAGAAACCTGTAAACTGACAATCTTGAGCATTGAAGTCCTAACATAAGTTTTTGTGCATATAACTTCTAACACATTAAAAACTGTCTTACAGCATTGCAAAAACATTGTATTTCATAAGGCATAAGCATCTTTCAGTTAGGCAAGATTTGCACTGAAAATTGAATGAAGCAGCTTTCTCTCATAGGGAGACAAGGTTTTGAGCAGATTTGGGCTAGATTTCACTTCATTTGAACAGAAGCACTATTTCAACATAACTGGTCTCAGAAACCTGTAAACTGACAATCTTGACCATTGAAGGCCTAAAATAAGTTTTTGTGCATAGAACTTCTAACACATTAAAAACTGTCTCACTGCATTGCAGAAATCATTTTATTTCATAAGACATAAGCATCTTTCAGTTAGGCAAGATTTGCACTGAATATTGAATGAAGCCGCTTTCTCTCATAGAGAGACAAGCTTTTGAGCAGATTTGGGCTAGATTTCACTTCATTTGAACAGAAGCACTATTTCAACATTACTGGTCTCAGAAACCTGTAAACTGACAATCTTGAGCATTGAAGTCCTAACATAAGTTTTTGTGCATATAACTTCTAACACATTAAAAACTGTCTTACAGCATTGCAAAAACATTGTATTTCATAAGGCATAAGCATCTTTCAGTTTGGAAAGATTTGCACTGAATATTGAATGAAGCAGCTTTATCTCATAGAGAGGCAAGCTTTTGAGCAGATTTGGGCTAGATTTCACTTCATTTGAACAGAAGCACTATTTCAACATAACTG
This sequence comes from Carassius carassius, assembly GCF_963082965.1. Taxonomy (NCBI): domain Eukaryota; kingdom Metazoa; phylum Chordata; class Actinopteri; order Cypriniformes; family Cyprinidae; genus Carassius; species Carassius carassius. The sequence continues at coordinate 23,650,414 of NC_081782.1, read as the reverse complement.
GTCTCAGAAACCTGTAAACTGACAATCTTGACCATTGAAGGCCTAAAATAAGTTTTTGTGCATAGAACTTCTAACACATTAAAAACTGTCTCACTGCATTGCAGAAATCATTTTATTTCATAAGACATAAGCATCTTTCAGTTAGGCAAGATTTGCACTGAATATTGAATGAAGCCGCTTTCTCTCATAGAGAGACAAGCTTTTGAGCAGATTTGGGCTAGATTTCACTTCATTTGAACAGAAGCACTATTTCAACATTACTGGTCTCAGAAACCTGTAAACTGACAATCTTGAGCATTGAAGTCCTAACATTAGTTTTTGTGCATATAACTTCTAACACATTAAAAACTGTCTTACAGCATTGCAAAAACATTGTATTTCATAAGGCATAAGCATCTTTCAGTTTGTCAAGATTTGCACTGAATATTGAATGAAGCAGCTTTCTCTCATAGAGAGACAACCTGTTGAGCAGATTTGGGCTAGATTTCACTTCATTTGAACAGAAGCACTAATTCAACATTACTGGTCTCAGAAACCTGTAAACTGACAATCTTGAGCATTGAAGTCCTAACATATGTTTTTGTGCATATAACTTCTAACACATTAAAAACTGTCTTACAGCATTGCAAAAACATTGTATTTCATAAGGCATAAGCATCTTTCAGTTTGGCAAGATTTGCACTGAATATTGAAATAAGCAGCTTTCTCTCATAGAGAGACAAGCTTTTGAGCAGACTTGGGCTCGATTTCACTTAATTTGAACAGAAACACTATTTCAACATTACTGGTCTCAGAAACCTGTAAACTGACAATCTTGAGCATTGAAGTCCTAACATATGTTTTTGTGCATATAACTTCTAACACATTAAAAACTGTCTTGCAGCATTGCAAAAACATTGTATTTCATAAGGCATAAGCATCTTTCAGTTTGGCAAGATTTGCACTGAATATTGAATGAAGCAGCTTTCTCTCATAGAGAGACAAGCTTTTGAGCAGACTTGGGCTCGATTTCATTTAATTTGAACAGAAACACTATTTCAACATTACTGGTCTCAGAAACCTGTAAACTGACAATCTTGAGCATTGAAGTCCTAACATAAGTTTTTGTGCATATAACTTCTAACACATTAAAAACTGTCTTACAGCATTGCAAAAACATTGTATTTCATAAGGCATAAGCATCTTTCAGTTTGGCAAGATTTGCACTGAATATTGAATGAAGCAGCTTTCTCTCATAGGGAGACAAGGTTTTGAGCAGATTTGGGCTAGATTTCACTTCATTTGAACAGAAGCACTATTTCAACATTACTGGTCTCAGAAACCTGTAAACTGACAATCTTGAGCATTGAAGTCCTAACATATGTTTTTGTGCATATAACTTCTAACACATTAAAAACTGTCTTACAGCATTGCAAAAACATTGTATTTCATAAGGCATAAGCATCTTTCAGTTTGGCAAGATTTGCACTGAATATTGAATGAAGCAGCTTTCTCTCGTAGAGAGACAAGCTTTTGAGCAGATTTGGGCTAGATTTCACTTCATTTGAACAGAAGCACTATTTCAACATAACTGGTCTCAGAAACCTGTAAACTGACAATCTTGAGCATTGAAGTCCTAACATAAGTTTTTGTGCATATAACTTCTAACACATTAAAAACTGTCTTACAGCATTGCAAAAACATTGTATTTCATAAGGCATAAGCATTTTTCAGTTTGTCAAGATTTGCTCTGAATATTGAATGAAGCAGCTTTCTCTCATAGAGAGACAACCTGTTGAGCAGATTTGGGCTAGATTTCACTTCATTTGAACAGAAGCACTATTTCAACATTACTGGTGTCAGAAACCTGTAAACTGACAATCTTGAGCATTGAAGTCCTAACATAAGTTTTTGTGCATATAACTTCTAACACATTAAAAACTGTCTTACAGCATTGCAAAAACATTGTATTTCATAAGGCATAAGCATCTTTCAGTTTGGCAAGATTTGCACTGAATATTGAATGAAGCAGCATTATCTCATAGAGAGGCAAGCTTTTGAGCAGATTTGGGCTAGATTTCACTTCATTTGAACAGAAGCACTATTTCAACATAACTGGTCTCAGAAACCTGTAAACTGACAATCTTGACCATTGAAGGCCTAAAATAAGTTTTTGTGCATAGAACTTCTAACACATTAAAAACTGTCTCACTGCATTGCAGAAATCATTTTATTTCATAAGACATAAGCATCTTTCAGTTAGGCAAGATTTGCACTGAATATTGAATGAAGCCACTTTCTCTCATAGAGAAACAAGCTTTTGAGCAGATTTGGGCTAGATTTCACTTCATTTGAACAGAAGCACTATTTCAACATAACTGGTGTCAGAAACCTGTAAACTTACAATCTTGAGCATTGAAGTCCTAACATAAGTTTTTGTGCATATAACTTCTAACACATTAAAAACTGTCTTACAGCATTGCAAAAACATTGTATTTCATAAGGCATAAGCATCTTTCAGTTTGGCAAGATTTGCACTGAATATTGAATGAAGCAGCTTTATCTCATAGAGAGACAAGGTTTTGAGCAGATTTGGGCTAGATTTCACTTCATTTGAACAGAAGCACTATTTCAACATTACTGGTCTCAGAAACCTGTAAACTGACAATCTTGAGCATTGAAGTCCTAACATATGTTTTTGTGCATATAACTTCTAACACATTAAAAACTGTCTTGCAGCATTGCAAAAACATTGTATTTCATAAGGCATAAGCATCTTTCAGTTTGGCAAGATTTGCACTGAATATTGAATGAAGCAGCTTTATCTCATAGAGAGGCAAGCTTTTGAGCAGATTTGGGCTAGATTTCACTTCATTTGAACAGAAGCACTATTTCAACATTTTTGGTCTCAGAAACCTGTAAACTGACAATCTTGAGCATTGAAGTCCTAACATATGTTTTTGTGCATATAACTTCTAACACATTAAAAACTGTCTTACAGCATTGCAAAAACATTGTATTTCATAAGGCATAAGCATCTTTCAGTTTGGCAAGATTTGCACTGAATATTGAATGAAGCAGCTTTCTCTCATAGAGAGACAAGCTTTTGAGCAGATTTGGGCTAGATTTCACTTCATTTGAACAGAAGCACTATTTCAACATTACTGGTCTCAGAAACCTGTAAACTGACAATCTTGAGCATTGAAGTCCTAACATAAGTTCCCTTTCAAGGGAACTTCGAACTGCGTCCTCTGAGGGGACACTATGGGGAACACCTCGTCGTGACCCGTGTCTGAAGCATACTTTGAAAAACGCCAACGTGTTGGCCGGCGACAGCCTCTGACGTCACTACCAGCACGACTATAAATACGCGCCCGTAGGACCCGTCACTATCTTCTTCGTCTTCAGTTGACTGTTTTGTTTGAAGCGTGCATCTGAGAAACGACCAAAACGGTAAGAGCGATCTATTACTGTTTTCATCATGGCTTCCACTAGCAAGGCGTTTAGACAGTGTGTGCATCCGTGTCAGCGTTATCTGACACCCGATGACACGCACACTCTTTGCGTCTCTTGTTTGGGCGAAGAGCACGCGCGCGATGTCCTTGAGGGGGCGGTCTGCGTGCACTGCGAGCGTTTCTCTCTGAGAAAGCTCCACTCTCGTTTGTCTCTCTTTTCGAGGAAAGAGGGACAGCCATCTGGATCCCGCGGCTCAGGTCCCGCCGTTGCCGAGGCACGGAGGAGAATGAGCTCGTGGGGATCACAAATGGATCTCGCTGAGGAGTGTAGAGAGGGACCTTCCTTTTCACACTCTCTGGCGGCGAACGAGAGCGAACTTCAGGAGGCAGATGTGGTATCATTAACCCATTCTGACACTGAAGTTAGTGCTCTGCTGGGTTCTACCCAGGAAGAGCAGGAGATGTCTGAGAGTGGTGAAGAAGCTGAGGCTGAGCCTTCTCAATCCTCCTGTCCCGCGTATGAGGAGCTGTTAGAGGTTATGGATCGCGCCACGGCAAAATTAGATTTGCCATGGAAGCGTGCCAGCAAGGTGGCGCCACGAGGTCGCCTTGCTGAGCGGTACTTGTCTGACCATAGCCCTCCAGCCCAGGTGAGCCTTCCATTCTTGCCTGACTTACATGCAGAAGTCGAAAAGGAATGGAAGAGGCCGTTTTCCTCTCGCATCCACCGGTTTCAGCATACGAGCTATGCTAATATCGAGGGCTTGCATGAGAACGGCTATGAGAGGATGCCCCCTGTAGAAGAGACGCTGGCTTGCTATCTCTCTGTGGGGCAAACATCCTCTCTTAAATCTCCCGCTTTGCCATCTAAGCCCCTCCAAGATACATCCCGCTTAAATGGCAGGTCATACGCGGCAGCCGGTCAGGCTGTGGCTTCACTGCACACGATGGCGGTGCTCCAGGCCTACCAGGCTGACCTGCTGAAGGACCTGGATACAGGTGAGGGCCTTTCACCTGACCAGGTAGCCGAGCTGCGCCGCACCACAGACCTCTCTCTCCGAGCTACCAAGCAGGCCGCCTCCGCCATGGGCAGGTCTATGGCGGCCATGGTGGTGACGGAGAGACATCTGTGGGTGAACCTGGCTGACATCGGGAAGGAAGAAAGGGGGTTTCTTCTCGATGCTCCGGTCTCGCCTTCTGAGCTTTTTGGTACCTCCATCGAGATGATGGTCAGGAAGTTCAGGGAGGCAAGGGCGCGCTCAGCGGCCTTTAAATCCTTCATTCCACGAAGGTCCAGGTCCGAGCCCGAGCAACTCAGGGGTCCTGGCTCATCTCGATCTGAGGGTCGTAGAGGGGCGCAGAAGGCTAGTGTTGCGGCTCGCGCTCCTCCCCCGCCTAAGGGCAGGGGCAAGAGGAACCGCGGGTCACGGAGCGGTAAGCAGGGTCTGAGGGACGTGATTCGGACGAGGCAGCGTCCTCGCCCGGGTCAGAGCGGTAGTATGACCTAGTAGCTCCGGATGTTTTTAACCTCTGTTTTTAACCTCTGTTTTTTGTCCTCCCCTGCCTAATTCCCCTGTAGCCACCAGCTTCCACCTGATCGAGGTTAGGTGGACGGTGCTGGTGGTTATATGTCTACTAACAATCTCTGTGAGTTTCCTTACAGTAGCTAGGTGGCCAAAGAATTGGCACAGCACTGCAGGGAATTCCATAGATGTCCGGCTAGAGGACGCAGTGTCTCGTTCCCTCTCAGGGAACCATGGTTACATTCGTAACCTGAGACGTTCCCTTTCAAGGGAACTTCGAACTGCGTCCTCTGAGGGGCCGCCTGGCGAGGTGATGCTCCCCTCGCCTAGAAAAGAGGGTTGGAGCTCACCGCTCCCGTGCGATCCAGCGCCTCTGCGATGCTTGGGAACCTCTCTGTACACACGCTTGCCTGTGTACTTTCTCAAAGCCACATAATGGTCAGTGTGCACGTTAACGCTTTGCGCACTGTCTGAAATCCACGTAAAGTGGTAAGTGTGCACGCAAGACTCTGCGCACTTTCTGAAATCCACATAAAGTGGTAAGTGTGCACGCAAGACTCTGCGCACTTTTCTAAAATCCTGTATGGTAAGGGTTACGCGCTCCGCTTCGTTCCCTTTCTTGGGATGATTCGCCCCCGGTGTTCCTTGGGCTTCATCCAACCAGTGTGTATTTGTTATGCACCTCAAGCATCGCTTCCCTCAACATGAGGGGCTGGGTGGTCTCCCTGGAGATTTGGCTCCCACATACTGTGCGTCTCCACTAAATAGCATATTGTGGTTTTCAGATAGTAGGCTTCACCAGGTCTCTCTGAAGGTGAGCTCCCACGTTCGGTGGTCGCCAGGTAGTAGGCCTCACCAGGCCTCCCTGGAGATTTAGCTCCCACATACTATGCGTTTCCACGGAATAGCATGTTGTGGCTTTTTTCAGATAGTAGGCTTCACCAGGTCTCTCTGAAGACGAGCTCCCACATACTGTGGTTGCCAAGTAGTATGCCTCACCAGGCCTCCCTGGAGATTTAGCTCCCACATATTGTGCGTTCCACTAAATAGCACATTGTGGTTTTCAGATAGTAGGCTTCATCAGGTCTCTCTGAAGACGAGCTCCCACATACTGTGGTTGCCAGGTGGTAGGCCTCACCAGGCCTCCCTGGAGATTTAGCTCCCACATATTGTGCGTTCCACTAAATAGCACATTGTGGTTTTCAGATAGTAGGCTTCATCAGGTCTCTCTGAAGACGAGCTCCCACATACTGTGGTTGCCAGGTGGTAGGCCTCACCAGGCCTCCCTGGAGATTTAGCTCCCACATACTGTGCGTTTCATAAAGAAAATACGAGCTCCCGCGATTTGTGGTTGTCAGGTGGTAGGCCTCACCAAGCCTCCCTGGAGTTGAGTTCCATATTGCTTTCAGTTTCCACTGAGGTGGTTATCTGGTAACAGATAGTAAGCCTCTCTAGGCCTCTCTGTAGATGAACTCCCACATATTGTGGTTATCAGGTAGCAGGCTTCACAGGCCTCTCTGAATGTGAGCTCCCACATACTGTGGTTGTCAGGTAACCTTTCAGTACACACGCTTGCCTGTGTACTTTCTCAAATCCACGTAAAGTGGTAAGTGTGCACGCAAGACTCTGCGCACTTTCTGAAATCCACGTAAAGTGGTAAGTGTGCACGCAAGACTCTGCGCACTTTCTAAAATCCTGTATGGTAAGGGTTACGCGCTCCGCTTCGTTCCCTTTCTCGGGATGATTCGCCCCGGTGTTCCTTGGGCTTCATCCAACCGGTGTGTACTTATTGTACACCCCAAGCCCCCTCAACTTGGGGGGGCTGTGTGGGCAATTCTCGGGTAGTTCAGCAGCACCCCCCTTTTCTGAAAGGGTCACCTATGAGCATGCTGCTCGGAGCTCGGAGTCTTCCTCTCTTGGGAGACTGATTCCCGGTTCTTCAGAGCGCTCCAGTACCACATACTGTTTGAGACGCTCTGTGAGAGCAGGCATCCTGCTGAGGCAGGGGCTGAGGCCTCCAATTGCTCTGCTCCCGGGCCATTCTTCTACGAGCTGCTCTGACAGAGTCCCACGAGAACCCCTCCTTAGAACAGTATTTTAAATCCATGTTATGGTAAGTGTGCACGGGAGTCTTTGCGCACTTTCTAAAATCCACATTGTGGTAAGTTCGCACGCTAGTCTCTGCGTTCTTTCTAAAATCCCTAGATGGTAAGGGCTTCGCGCTGCTGCTTCGTGCCCTTTTCTTGAGTTGGTTTAAGCCCCGTTCTTCTTGGGCACCACTCCACCTAGGTATCCTCGGATACCTATCTTGAACAGGGCGCCGCTACTAGAGTGCTGTAGGGACAGCCCTTTCGGCAGGTTTTTGCGAAAGCTAGCAGTAGCCCCTGTGTGACAGGCAAAGACTTGGTAGAGGAAAGTGCCAGGCTCTTAGCCGTATCCCTTTAAAGGAATCTCCGTGATTCCAAGCCTTTAGCTCTACCCCGGGCCAAGGCCCTACAGGATAAGTTGGGTATGTAGCTTAGGCCTTTGGCCGTAAGGGATAATGTCATAAGGCAGCCGTCAGACCGTCCCAGGGGCGACTCCCGGTGAAGAGAAAAGCGGTAGAGTTGGTACTTAGTGTTTGCCATGATTCTGGTATGCACTCCCCTCAGCATGGCGGCGTGGGTATACTGTTCCCCATAGTGTCCCCTCAGAGGACGCAGTTCGAAGTTCCCTTGAAAGGGAACGTCTCAGGTTACGAATGTAACCATGGTTCCCTGAGAGGGAACGAGACACTGCGTCCTCTAGCTCCCTGCCATGCTTCGGACGCAAGCTTCACGAAGAAGATAGTGACGGGTCCTACGGGCGCGTATTTATAGTCGCGCTGGTAGTGACGTCAGAGGCTGTCGCCGGCCAACACGTTGGCGTTTTTCAAAGTATGCTTCAGACACGGGTCACGACGAGGTGTTCCCCATAGTGTCCCCTCAGAGGACGCAGTGTCTCGTTCCCTCTCAGGGAACCATGGTTACATTCGTAACCTGAGACGTTTTTGTGCATATAACTTCTAACACATTAAAAACTGTCTTACAGCATTGCAAAAACATTGTATTTCATAAGGCATAAGCATCTTTCAGTTAGGCAAGATTTGCACTGAAAATTGAATGAAGCAGCTTTCTCTCAGAGGGAGACAAGGTTTTGAGCAGATTTGGGCTAGATTTCACTTCATTTGAACAGAAGCACTATTTCAACATAACTGGTCTCAGAAACCTGTAAACTGACAATCTTGACCATTGAAGGCCTAAAATAAGTTTTTGTGCATAGAACTTCTAACACATTAAAAACTGTCTCACTGCATTGCAGAAATCATTTTATTTCATAAGACATAAGCATCTTTCAGTTAGGCAAGATTTGCACTGAATATTGAATGAAGCCGCTTTCTCTCATAGAGAGACAAGCTTTTGAGCAGATTTGGGCTAGATTTCACTTCATTTGAACAGAAGCACTATTTCAACATTACTGGTCTCAGAAACCTGTAAACTGACAATCTTGAGCATTGAAGTCCTAACATAAGTTTTTGTGCATATAACTTCTAACACATTAAAAACTGTCTTACAGCATTGCAAAAACATTGTATTTCATAAGGCATAAGCATCTTTCAGTTTGGAAAGATTTGCACTGAATATTGAATGAAGCAGCTTTATCTCATAGAGAGGCAAGCTTTTGAGCAGATTTGGGCTAGATTTCACTTCATTTGAACAGAAGCACTATTTCAACATAACTGGTCTCAGAAACCTGTAAACTGACAATCTTGACCATTGAAGGCCTAAAATAAGTTTTTGTGCATAGAACTTCTAACACATTAAAAACTGTCTCACTGCATTGCAGAAATCATTTTATTTCATAAGACATAAGCATCTTTCAGTTAGGCAAGATTTGCACTGAATATTGAATGAAGCCGCTTTCTCTCATAGAGAGACAAGCTTTTGAGCAGATTTGGGCTAGATTTCACTTCATTTGAACAGAAGCACTATTTCAACATTACTGGTCTCAGAAACCTGTAAACTGACAATCTTGAGCATTGAAGTCCTAACATAAGTTTTTGTGCATATAACTTCTAACACATTAAAAACTGTCTTACAGCATTGCAAAAACATTGTATTTCATAAGGCATAAGCATCTTTCAGTTTGTCAAGATTTGCTCTGAATATTGAATGAAGCAGCTTTCTCTCATAGAGAGACAACCTGTTGAGCAGATTTGGGCTAGATTTCACTTCATTTGAACAGAAGCACTAATTCAACATTACTGGTCCCAGAAACCTGTAAACTGACAATCTTGAGCATTGAAGTCCTAACATATGTTTTTGTGCATATAACTTCTAACACATTAAAAATTGTCTTACAGCATTGCAAAAACATTGTATTTCATAAGGCATAAGCATCTTTCAGTTTGGCAAGATTTGCACTGAATATTGAAATAAGCAGCTTTCTCTCATAGAGAGACAAGCTTTTGAGCAGACTTGGGCTCTATTTCACTTAATTTGAACAGAAACACTATTTCAACATTACTGGTCTCAGAAACCTGTAAACTGACAATCTTGAGCATTGAAGTCCTAACATATGTTTTTGTGCATATAACTTCTAACACATTAAAAACTGTCTTGCAGCATTGCAAAAACATTGTATTTCATAAGGCATAAGCATCTTTCAGTTTGGCAAGATTTGCACTGAATATTGAATGAAGCAGCTTTCTCTCATAGAGAGACAAGCTTTTGAGCAGACTTGGGCTCGATTTCATTTAATTTGAACAGAAACACTATTTCAACATTACTGGTCTCAGAAACCTGTAAACTGACAATCTTGAGCATTGAAGTCCTAACATAAGTTTTTGTGCATATAACTTCTAACACATCAAAAACTGTCTTACAGCATTGCAAAAACATTGTATTTCATAAGGCATAAGCATCTTTCAGTTTGGCAAGATTTGCACTGAATATTGAATGAAGCAGCTTTCTCTCATAGGGAGACAAGGTTTTGAGCAGATTTGGGCTAGATTTCACTTCATTTGAACAGAAGCACTATTTCAACATTACTGGTCTCAGAAACCTGTAAACTGACAATCTTGAGCATTGAAGTCCTAACATATGTTTTTGTGCATATAACTTCTAACACATTAAAAACTGTCTTACAGCATTGCAAAAACATTGTATTTCATAAGGCATAAGCATCTTTCAGTTTGGCAAGATTTGCACTGAATATTGAATGAAGCAGCTTTATCTCATAGAGAGGCAAGCTTTTGAGCAGATTTGGGCTAGATTTCACTTCATTTGAACAGAAGCACTATTTCAACATTTTTGGTCTCAGAAACCTGTAAACTGACAATCTTGAGCATTGAAGTCCTAACATATGTTTTTGTGCATATAACTTCTAACACATTAAAAACTGTCTTACAGCATTGCAAAAACATTGTATTTCATAAGGCATAAGCATCTTTCAGTTTGGCAAGATTTGCACTGAATATTGAATGAAGCAGCTTTCTCTCATAGAGAGACAAGCTTTTGAGCAGATTTGGGCTAGATTTCACTTCATTTGAACAGAAGCACTATTTCAACATTACTGGTCTCAGAAACCTGTAAACTGACAATCTTGAGCATTGAAGTCCTAACATAAGTTTTTGTGCATATAACTTCTAACACATTAAAAACTGTCTTACAGCATTGCAAAAACATTGTATTTCATAAGGCATAAGCATCTTTCAGTTTGGCAAGATTTGCACTGAATATTGAATGAAGCAGCTTTCTCTCGTAGAGAGACAAGCTTTTGAGCAGATTTGGGCTAGATTTCACTTCATTTGAACAGAAGCACTATTTCAACATTTTTGGTCTCAGAAACCTGTAAACTGACAATCTTGAGCATTGAAGTCCTAACATATGTTTTTGTGCATATAACTTCTAACACATTAAAAACTGTCTTACAGCATTGCAAAAACATTGTATTTCATAAGGCATAAGCATTTTTCAGTTTGTCAAGATTTGCTCTGAATATTGAATGAAGCAGCTTTCTCTCATAGAGAGACAACCTGTTGAGCAGATTTGGGCTAGATTTCACTTCATTTGAACAGAAGCACTATTTCAACATTACTGGTGTCAGAAACCTGTAAACTGACAATCTTGAGCATTGAAGTCCTAACATAAGTTTTTGTGCATATAACTTCTAACACATTAAAAACTGTCTTACAGCATTGCAAAAACATTGTATTTCATAAGGCATAAGCATCTTTCAGTTTGGCAAGATTTGCACTGAATATTGAATGAAGCAGCTTTATCTCATAGAGAGGCAAGCTTTTGAGCAGATTTGTGCTAGATTTCACTTCATTTGAACAGAAGCACTATTTCAACATAACTGGTCTCAGAAACCTGTAAACTGACAATCTTGACCATTGAAGGCCTAAAATAAGTTTTTGTGCATAGAACTTCTAACACATTAAAAACTGTCTCACTGCATTGCAGAAATCATTTTATTTCATAAGACATAAGCATCTTTCAGTTAGGCAAGATTTGCACTGAATATTGAATGAAGCCACTTTCTCTCATAGAGAGACAAGCTTTTGAGCAGATTTGGGCTAGATTTCACTTCATTTGAACAGAAGCACTAATTCAACATTACTGGTCCCAGAAACCTGTAAACTGACAATCTTGAGCATTGAAGTCCTAACATATGTTTTTGTGCATATAACTTCTAACACATTAAAAACTGTCTTACAGCATTGCAAAAACATTGTATTTCATAAGGCATAAGCATCTTTCAGTTTGGCAAGATTTGCACTGAATATTGAATGAAGCAGCTTTCTCTCATAGAGAGACAACCTGTTGAGCAGATTTGGGCTAGATTTCACTTCATTTGAACAGAAGCACTAATTCAACATTACTGGTCCCAGAAACCTGTAAACTGACAATCTTGAGCATTGAAGTCCTAACATATGTTTTTGTGCATATAACTTCTAACACATTAAAAACTGTCTTACAGCATTGCAAAAACATTGTATTTCATAAGGCATAAGCATCTTTCAGTTTGGCAAGATTTGCACTGAATATTGAATGAAGCAGCTTTATCTCATAGAGAGGCAAGCTTTTGAGCAGATTTGTGCTAGATTTCACTTCATTTGAACAGAAGCACTATTTCAACATAACTGGTCTCAGAAACCTGTAAACTGACAATCTTGACCATTGAAGGCCTAAAATAAGTTTTTGTGCATAGAACTTCTAACACATTAAAAACTGTCTCACTGCATTGCAGAAATCATTTTATTTCATAAGACATAAGCATCTTTCAGTTAGGCAAGATTTGCACTGAATATTGAATGAAGCCACTTTCTCTCATAGAGAGACAAGCTTTTGAGCAGATTTGGGCTAGATTTCACTTCATTTGAACAGAAGCACTAATTCAACATTACTGGTCCCAGAAACCTGTAAACTGACAATCTTGAGCATTGAAGTCCTAACATATGTTTTTGTGCATATAACTTCTAACACATTAAAAACTGTCTTACAGCATTGCAAAAACATTGTATTTCATAAGGCATAAGCATTTTTCAGTTTGTCAAGATTTGCTCTGAATATTGAATGAAGCAGCTTTCTCTCATAGAGAGACAACCTGTTGAGCAGATTTGGGCTAGATTTCACTTCATTTGAACAGAAGCACTATTTCAACATTACTGGTGTCAGAAACCTGTAAACTGACAATCTTGAGCATTGAAGTCCTAACATAAGTTTTTGTGCATATAACTTCTAACACATTAAAAACTGTCTTACAGCATTGCAAAAACATTGTATTTCATAAGGCATAAGCATCTTTCAGTTTGGCAAGATTTGCACTGAATATTGAATGAAGCAGCTTTATCTCATAGAGAGGCAAGCTTTTGAGCAGATTTGTGCTAGATTTCACTTCATTTGAACAGAAGCACTATTTCAACATAACTGGTCTCAGAAACCTGTAAACTGACAATCTTGACCATTGAAGGCCTAAAATAAGTTTTTGTGCATAGAACTTCTAACACATTAAAAACTGTCTCACTGCATTGCAGAAATCATTTTATTTCATAAGACATAAGCATCTTTCAGTTAGGCAAGATTTGCACTGAATATTGAATGAAGCCACTTTCTCTCATAGAGAGACAAGCTTTTGAGCAGATTTGGGCTAGATTTCACTTCATTTGAACAGAAGCACTATTTCAACATAACTGGTGTCAGAAACCTGTAAACTGACAATCTTGAGCATTGAAGTCCTAACATAAGTTTTTGTGCATATAACTTCTAACACATTAAAAACTGTGTTACAGCATTGCAAAAACATTGTATTTCATAAGGCATAAGCATCTTTCAGTTTGGCAAGATTTGCACTGAATATTGAATGAAGCAGCTTTCTCTCATAGGGAGACAAGGTTTTGAGCAGATTTGGGCTAGATTTCACTTCATTTGAACAGAAGCACTATTTCAACATTACAGGTCTCAGAAACCTGTAAACTGACAATCTTGAGCATTGAAGTCCTAACATATGTTTTTGTGCATATAACTTCTAACACATTAAAAACTGTCTTGCAGCATTGCAAAAACATTGTATTTCATAAGGCATAAGCATCTTTCAGTTTGGCAAGATTTGCACTGAATATTGAATGAAGCAGCTTTATCTCATAGAGAGGCAAGCTTTTGAGCAGATTTGGGCTAGATTTCACTTCATTTGAACAGAAGCACTATTTCAACATTTTTGGTCTCAGAAACCTGTAAACTGACAATCTTGAGCATTGAAGTCCTAACATATGTTTTTGTGCATATAACTTCTAACACATTAAAAACTGTCTTACAGCATTGCAAAAACATTGTATTTCATAAGGCATAAGCATCTTTCAGTTTGGCAAGATTTGCACTGAATATTGAATGAAGCAGCTTTCTCTCATAGGGAGACAAGGTTTTGAGCAGATTTGGGCTAGATTTCACTTCATTTGAACAGAAGCACTATTTCAACATTACTGGTCTCAGAAACCTGTAAACTGACAATCTTGAGCATTGAAGTCCTAACATATGTTTTTGTGCATATAACTTCTAACACATTAAAAACTGTCTTACAGCATTGCAAAAACATTGTATTTCATAAGGCATAAGCATCTTTCAGTTTGGCAAGATTTGCACTGAATATTGAATGAAGCAGCTTTATCTCATAGAGAGGCAAGCTTTTGAGCAGATTTGGGCTAGATTTCACTTCATTTGAACAGAAGCACTATTTCAACATTTTTGGTCTCAGAAACCTGTAAACTGACAATCTTGAGCATTGAAGTCCTAACATATGTTTTTGTGCATATAACTTCTAACACATTAAAAACTGTCTTACAGCATTGCAAAAACATTGTATTTCATAAGGCATAAGCATCTTTCAGTTTGGCAAGATTTGCACTGAATATTGAATGAAGCAGCTTTCTCTCATAGAGAGACAAGCTTTTGAGCAGATTTGGGCTAGATTTCACTTCATTTGAACAGAAGCACTATTTCAACATTACTGGTCTCAGAAACCTGTAAACTGACAATCTTGAGCATTGAAGTCCTAACATAAGTTTTTGTGCATATAACTTCTAACACATTAAAAACTGTCTTACAGCATTGCAAAAACATTGTATTTCATAAGGCATAAGCATCTTTCAGTTTGGCAAGATTTGCACTGAATATTGAATGAAGCAGCTTTCTCTCGTAGAGAGACAAGCTTTTGAGCAGATTTGGGCTAGATTTCACTTCATTTGAACAGAAGCACTATTTCAACATTTTTGGTCTCAGAAACCTGTAAACTGACAATCTTGAGCATTGAAGTCCTAACATATGTTTTTGTGCATATAACTTCTAACACATTAAAAACTGTCTTACAGCATTGCAAAAACATTGTATTTCATAAGGCATAAGCATTTTTCAGTTTGTCAAGATTTGCTCTGAATATTGAATGAAGCAGCTTTCTCTCATAGAGAGACAACCTGTTGAGCAGATTTGGGCTAGATTTCACTTCATTTGAACAGAAGCACTATTTCAACATAACTGGTCTCAGAAACCTGTAAACTGACAATCTTGACCATTGAAGGCCTAAAATAAGTTTTTGTGCATAGAACTTCTAACACATTAAAAACTGTCTCACTGCATTGCAGAAATCATTTTATTTCATAAGACATAAGCATCTTTCAGTTAGGCAAGATTTGCACTGAATATTGAATGAAGCCACTTTCTCTCATAGAGAGACAAGCTTTTGAGCAGATTTGGGCTAGATTTCACTTCATTTGAACAGAAGCACTATTTCAACATAACTGGTGTCAGAAACCTGTAAACTGACAATCTTGAGCATTGAAGTCCTAACATAAGTTTTTGTGCATATAACTTCTAACACATTAAAAACTGTGTTACAGCATTGCAAAAACATTGTATTTCATAAGGCATAAGCATCTTTCAGTTTGGCAAGATTTGCACTGAATATTGAATGAAGCAGCTTTCTCTCATAGGGAGACAAGGTTTTGAGCAGATTTGGGCTAGATTTCACTTCATTTGAACAGAAGCACTATTTCAACATTACTGGTCTCAGAAACCTGTAAACTGACAATCTTGAGCATTGAAGTCCTAACATATGTTTTTGTGCATATAACTTCTAACACATTAAAAACTGTCTTACAGCATTGCAAAAACATTGTATTTCATAAGGCATAAGCATCTTTCAGTTTGGCAAGATTTGCACTGAATATTGAATGAAGCCACTTTCTCTCATAGAGAGACAAGCTTTTGAGCAGATTTGGGCTAGATTTCACTTCATTTGAACAGAAGCACTATTTCAACATTACTGGTCTCAGAAACCTGTAAACTGACAATCTTGAGCATTGAAGTCCTAACATAAGTTTTTGTGCATATAACTTCTAACACATTAAAAACTGTCTTACAGCATTGCAAAAACATTGTATTTCATAAGGCATAAGCATCTTTCAGTTTGTCAAGATTTGCTCTGAATATTAAATGAAGCAGCTTTCTCTCATAGAGAGACAACCTGTTGAGCAGATTTGGGCTAGATTTCACTTCATTTGAACAGAAGCACTAATTCAACATTACTGGTCTCAGAAACCTGTAAACTGACAATCTTGAGCATTGAAGTCCTAACATATGTTTTTGTGCATATAACTTCTAACACATTAAAAACTGTCTTACAGCATTGCAAAAACATTGTATTTCATAAGGCATAAGCATCTTTCAGTTTGGCAAGATTTGCACTGAATATTGAAATAAGCAGCTTTCTCTCATAGAGAGACAAGCTTTTGAGCAGACTTGGGCTCGATTTCACTTAATTTGAACAGAAACACTATTTCAACATTACTGGTCTCAGAAACCTGTAAACTGACAATCTTGAGCAATGAAGTCCTAACATAGGTTTTTGTGCATATAACTTCTAACACATTAAAAACTGTCTTACAGCATTGCAAAAACATTGTATTTCATAAGGCATAAGCATCTTTCAGTTTGGCAAGATTTGCACTGAATATTGAAATAAGCAGCTTTCTCTCATAGAGAGACAAGCTTTTGAGCAGACTTGGGCTCGATTTCACTTAATTTGAACAGAAACACTATTTCAACATTACTGGTCTCAGAAACCTGTAAACTGACAATCTTGAGCAATGAAGTCCTAACATAGGTTTTTGTGCATATAACTTCTAACACATTAAAAACTGTCTTACAGCATTGCAAAAACATTGTATTTCATAAGGCATAAGCATCTTTCAGTTAGGCAAGATTTGCACTGAAAATTGAATGAAGCAGCTTTCTCTCATAGGGAGACAAGGTTTTGAGCAGATTTGGGCTAGATTTCACTTTATTTGAACAGAAGCACTATTTCAACATTTTTGGTCTCAGAAACCTGTAAACTGACAATCTTGAGCATTGAAGTCCTAACATAAGTTTTTGTGCATATAACTTCTAACACATTAAAAACTGTCTTACAGCATTGCAAAAACATTGTATTTCATAAGGCATAAGCATCTTTCAGTTTGGCAAGATTTGCACTGAATATTGAATGAAGCAGCTTTCTCTCGTAGAGAGACAAGCTTTTGAGCAGATTTGGGCTAGATTTCACTTCATTTGAACAGAAGCACTATTTCAACATTTTTGGTCTCAGAAACCTGTAAACTGACAATCTTGAGCATTGAAGTCCTAACATATGTTTTTGTGCATATAACTTCTAACACATTAAAAACTGTCTTACAGCATTGCAAAAACATTGTATTTCATAAGGCATAAGCATTTTTCAGTTTGTCAAGATTTGCTCTGAATATTGAATGAAGCAGCTTTCTCTCATAGAGAGACAACCTGTTGAGCAGATTTGGGCTAGATTTCACTTCATTTGAACAGAAGCACTATTTCAACATAACTGGTCTCAGAAACCTGTAAACTGACAATCTTGACCATTGAAGGCCTAAAATAAGTTTTTGTGCATAGAACTTCTAACACATTAAAAACTGTCTCACTGCATTGCAGAAATCATTTTATTTCATAAGACATAAGCATCTTTCAGTTAGGCAAGATTTGCACTGAATATTGAATGAAGCCACTTTCTCTCATAGAGAGACAAGCTTTTGAGCAGATTTGGGCTAGATTTCACTTCATTTGAACAGAAGCACTATTTCAACATAACTGGTGTCAGAAACCTGTAAACTGACAATCTTGAGCATTGAAGTCCTAACATAAGTTTTTGTGCATATAACTTCTAACACATTAAAAACTGTGTTACAGCATTGCAAAAACATTGTATTTCATAAGGCATAAGCATCTTTCAGTTTGGCAAGATTTGCACTGAATATTGAATGAAGCAGCTTTCTCTCATAGGGAGACAAGGTTTTGAGCAGATTTGGGCTAGATTTCACTTCATTTGAACAGAAGCACTATTTCAACATTACTGGTCTCAGAAACCTGTAAACTGACAATCTTGAGCATTGAAGTCCTAACATATGTTTTTGTGCATATAACTTCTAACACATTAAAAACTGTCTTACAGCATTGCAAAAACATTGTATTTCATAAGGCATAAGCATCTTTCAGTTTGGCAAGATTTGCACTGAATATTGAATGAAGCCACTTTCTCTCATAGAGAGACAAGCTTTTGAGCAGATTTGGGCTAGATTTCACTTCATTTGAACAGAAGCACTATTTCAACATTACTGGTCTCAGAAACCTGTAAACTGACAATCTTGAGCATTGAAGTCCTAACATAAGTTTTTGTGCATATAACTTCTAACACATTAAAACCTGTCTTACAGCATTGCAAAAACATTGTATTTCATAAGGCATAAGCATCTTTCAGTTTGTCAAGATTTGCTCTGAATATTAAATGAAGCAGCTTTCTCTCATAGAGAGACAACCTGTTGAGCAGATTTGGGCTAGATTTCACTTCATTTGAACAGAAGCACTAATTCAACATTACTGGTCTCAGAAACCTGTAAACTGACAATCTTGAGCATTGAAGTCCTAACATATGTTTTTGTGCATATAACTTCTAACACATTAAAAACTGTCTTACAGCATTGCAAAAACATTGTATTTCATAAGGCATAAGCATCTTTCAGTTTGGCAAGTTTGCACTGAATATTGAAATAAGCAGCTTTCTCTCATAGAGAGACAAGCTTTTGAGCAGACTTGGGCTCGATTTCACTTAATTTGAACAGAAACACTATTTCAACATTACTGGTCTCAGAAACCTGTAAACTGACAATCTTGAGCAATGAAGTCCTAACATAGGTTTTTGTGCATATAACTTCTAACACATTAAAAACTGTCTTACAGCATTGCAAAAACATTGTATTTCATAAGGCATAAGCATCTTTCAGTTAGGCAAGATTTGCACTGAAAATTGAATGAAGCAGCTTTCTCTCATAGGGAGACAAGGTTTTGAGCAGATTTGGGCTAGATTTCACTTCATTTGAACAGAAGCACTATTTCAACATAACTGGTGTCAGAAACCTGTAAACTGACAATCTTGAGCATTGAAGTCCTAACATAAGTTTTTGTGCATTTAACTTCTAACACATTAAAAACTGTCTTACAGCATTGCAAAAACATTGTATTTCATAAGGCATAAGCATCTTTCAGTTTGGCAAGATTTGCACTGAATATTGAATGAAGCAGCTTTCTCTCATAGGGAGACAAGGTTTTGAGCAGATTTGGGCTAGATTTCACTTCATTTGAACAGAAGCACTATTTCAACATTACTGGTCTCAGAAACCTGTAAACTGACAATCTTGAGCATTGAAGTCCTAACATATGTTTTTGTGCATATAACTTCTAACACATTTAAAACTGTCTTACAGCATTGCAAAAACATTGTATTTCATAAGGCATAAGCATCTTTCAGTTTGGCAAGATTTGCACTGAATATTGAATGAAGCAGCTTTATCTCATAGAGAGGCAAGCTTTTGAGCAGATTTGGGCTAGATTTCACTTCATTTGAACAGAAGCACTATTTCAACATTTTTGGTCTCAGAAACCTGTAAACTGACAATCTTGAGCATTGAAGTCCTAACATATGTTTTTGTGCATATAACTTCTAACACATTAAAAACTGTCTTACAGCATTGCAAAAACATTGTATTTCATAAGGCATAAGCATCTTTCAGTTTGGCAAGATTTGCACTGAATATTGAATGAAGCAGCTTTCTCTCATAGAGAGACAAGCTTTTGAGCAGATTTGGGCTAGATTTCACTTCATTTGAACAGAAGCACTATTTCAACATTACTGGTCTCAGAAACCTGTAAACTGACAATCTTGAGCATTGAAGTCCTAACATAAGTTTTTGTGCATATAACTTCTAACACATTAAAAACTGTCTTACAGCATTGCAAAAACATTGTATTTCATAAGGCATAAGCATCTTTCAGTTTGGCAAGATTTGCACTGAATATTGAATGAAGCAGCTTTCTCTCGTAGAGAGACAAGCTTTTGAGCAGATTTGGGCTAGATTTCACTTCATTTGAACAGAAGCACTATTTCAACATAACTGGTCTCAGAAACCTGTAAACTGACAATCTTGAGCATTGAAGTCCTAACATAAGTTTTTGTGCATATAACTTCTAACACATTAAAAACTGTCTTACAGCATTGCAAAAACATTGTATTTCATAAGGCATAAGCATTTTTCAGTTTGTCAAGATTTGCTCTGAATATTGAATGAAGCAGCTTTCTCTCATAGAGAGACAACCTGTTGAGCAGATTTGGGCTAGATTTCACTTCATTTGAACAGAAGCACTATTTCAACATTACTGGTGTCAGAAACCTGTAAACTGACAATCTTGAGCATTGAAGTCCTAACATAAGTTTTTGTGCATATAACTTCTAACACATTAAAAACTGTCTTACAGCATTGCAAAAACATTGTATTTCATAAGGCATAAGCATCTTTCAGTTTGGCAAGATTTGCACTGAATATTGAATGAAGCAGCTTTATCTCATAGAGAGGCAAGCTTTTGAGCAGATTTGGGCTAGATTTCACTTCATTTGAACAGAAGCACTATTTCAACATAACTGGTCTCAGAAACCTGTAAACTGACAATCTTGACCATTGAAGGCCTAAAATAAGTTTTTGTGCATAGAACTTCTAACACATTAAAAACTGTCTCACTGCATTGCAGAAATCATTTTATTTCATAAGACATAAGCATCTTTCAGTTAGGCAAGATTTGCACTGAATATTGAATGAAGCCACTTTCTCTCATAGAGAGACAAGCTTTTGAGCAGATTTGGGCTAGATTTCACTTCATTTGAACAGAAGCACTATTTCAACATAACTGGTGTCAGAAACCTGTAAACTGACAATCTTGAGCATTGAAGTCCTAACATAAGTTTTTGTGCATATAACTTCTAACACATTAAAAACTGTGTTACAGCATTGCAAAAACATTGTATTTCATAAGGCATAAGCATCTTTCAGTTTGGCAAGATTTGCACTGAATATTGAATGAAGCAGCTTTCTCTCATAGGGAGACAAGGTTTTGAGCAGATTTGGGCTAGATTTCACTTCATTTGAACAGAAGCACTATTTCAACATTACTGGTCTCAGAAACCTGTAAACTGACAATCTTGAGCATTGAAGTCCTAACATAAGTTTTTGTGCATATAACTTCTAACACATTAAAAACTGTCTTACAGCATTGCAAAAACATTGTATTTCATAAGGCATAAGCATTTTTCAGTTTGTCAAGATTTGCTCTGAATATTGAATGAAGCAGCTTTCTCTCATAGAGAGACAACCTGTTGAGCAGATTTGGGCTAGATTTCACTTCATTTGAACAGAAGCACTATTTCAACATTACTGGTGTCAGAAACCTGTAAACTGACAATCTTGAGCATTGAAGTCCTAACATAAGTTTTTGTGCATATAACTTCTAACACATTAAAAACTGTCTTACAGCATTGCAAAAACATTGTATTTCATAAGGCATAAGCATCTTTCAGTTTGGCAAGATTTGCACTGAATATTGAATGAAGCAGCTTTATCTCATAGAGAGGCAAGCTTTTGAGCAGATTTGGGCTAGATTTCACTTCATTTGAACAGAAGCACTATTTCAACATAACTGGTCTCAGAAACCTGTAAACTGACAATCTTGACCATTGAAGGCCTAAAATAAGTTTTTGTGCATAGAACTTCTAACACATTAAAAACTGTCTCACTGCATTGCAGAAATCATTTTATTTCATAAGACATAGGCATCTTTCAGTTAGGCAAGATTTGCACTGAATATTGAATGAAGCCACTTTCTCTCATAGAGAGACAAGCTTTTGAGCAGATTTGGGCTAGATTTCACTTCATTTGAACAGAAGCACTATTTCAACATAACTGGTGTCAGAAACCTGTAAACTGACAATCTTGAGCATTGAAGTCCTAACATAAGTTTTTGTGCATATAACTTCTAACACATTAAAAACTGTGTTACAGCATTGCAAAAACATTGTATTTCATAAGGCATAAGCATCTTTCAGTTTGGCAAGATTTGCACTGAATATTGAATGAAGCAGCTTTCTCTAATAGGGAGACAAGGTTTTGAGCAGATTTGGGCTAGATTTCACTTCATTTGAACAGAAGCACTATTTCAACATTACTGGTCTCAGAAACCTGTAAACTGACAATCTTGAGCATTGAAGTCCTAACATATGTTTTTGTGCATATAACTTCTAACACATTAAAAACTGTCTTACAGCATTGCAAAAACATTGTATTTCATAAGGCATAAGCATCTTTCAGTTTGGCAAGATTTGCACTGAATATTGAATGAAGCAGCTTTATCTCATAGAGAGGCAAGCTTTTGAGCAGATTTGGGCTAGATTTCACTTCATTTGAACAGAAGCACTATTTCAACATTTTTGGTCTCAGAAACCTGTAAACTGACAATCTTGAGCATTGAAGTCCTAACATATGTTTTTGTGCATATAACTTCTAACACATTAAAAACTGTCTTACAGCATTGCAAAAACATTGTATTTCATAAGGCATAAGCATCTTTCAGTTTGGCAAGATTTGCACTGAATATTGAATGAAGCAGCTTTCTCTCATAGAGAGACAAGCTTTTGAGCAGATTTGGGCTAGATTTCACTTCATTTGAACAGAAGCACTATTTCAACATAACTGGTGTCAGAAACCTGTAAACTGACAATCTTGAGCATTGAAGTCCTAACATAAGTTTTTGTGCATATAACTTCTAACACATTAAAAACTGTGTTACAGCATTGCAAAAACATTGTATTTCATAAGGCATAAGCATCTTTCAGTTTGGCAAGATTTGCACTGAATATTGAATGAAGCAGCTTTCTCTCATAGGGAGACAAGGTTTTGAGCAGATTTGGGCTAGATTTCACTTCATTTGAACAGAAGCACTATTTCAACATTACTGGTCTCAGAAACCTGTAAACTGACAATCTTGAGCATTGAAGTCCTAACATAAGTTTTTGTGCATATAACTTCTAACACATTAAAAACTGTCTTACAGCATTGCAAAAACATTGTATTTCATAAGGCATAAGCATTTTTCAGTTTGTCAAGATTTGCTCTGAATATTGAATGAAGCAGCTTTCTCTCATAGAGAGACAACCTGTTGAGCAGATTTGGGCTAGATTTCACTTCATTTGAACAGAAGCACTATTTCAACATTACTGGTGTCAGAAACCTGTAAACTGACAATCTTGAGCATTGAAGTCCTAACATAAGTTTTTGTGCATATAACTTCTAACACATTAAAAACTGTCTTACAGCATTGCAAAAACATTGTATTTCATAAGGCATAAGCATCTTTCAGTTTGGCAAGATTTGCACTGAATATTGAATGAAGCAGCTTTATCTCATAGAGAGGCAAGCTTTTGAGCAGATTTGGGCTAGATTTCACTTCATTTGAACAGAAGCACTATTTCAACATAACTGGTCTCAGAAACCTGTAAACTGACAATCTTGACCATTGAAGGCCTAAAATAAGTTTTTGTGCATAGAACTTCTAACACATTAAAAACTGTCTCACTGCATTGCAGAAATCATTTTATTTCATAAGACATAGGCATCTTTCAGTTAGGCAAGATTTGCACTGAATATTGAATGAAGCCACTTTCTCTCATAGAGAGACAAGCTTTTGAGCAGATTTGGGCTAGATTTCACTTCATTTGAACAGAAGCACTATTTCAACATAACTGGTGTCAGAAACCTGTAAACTGACAATCTTGAGCATTGAAGTCCTAACATAAGTTTTTGTGCATATAACTTCTAACACATTAAAAACTGTGTTACAGCATTGCAAAAACATTGTATTTCATAAGGCATAAGCATCTTTCAGTTTGGCAAGATTTGCACTGAATATTGAATGAAGCAGCTTTCTCTAATAGGGAGACAAGGTTTTGAGCAGATTTGGGCTAGATTTCACTTCATTTGAACAGAAGCACTATTTCAACATTACTGGTCTCAGAAACCTGTAAACTGACAATCTTGAGCATTGAAGTCCTAACATATGTTTTTGTGCATATAACTTCTAACACATTAAAAACTGTCTTACAGCATTGCAAAAACATTGTATTTCATAAGGCATAAGCATCTTTCAGTTTGGCAAGATTTGCACTGAATATTGAATGAAGCAGCTTTATCTCATAGAGAGGCAAGCTTTTGAGCAGATTTGGGCTAGATTTCACTTCATTTGAACAGAAGCACTATTTCAACATTTTTGGTCTCAGAAACCTGTAAACTGACAATCTTGAGCATTGAAGTCCTAACATATGTTTTTGTGCATATAACTTCTAACACATTAAAAACTGTCTTACAGCATTGCAAAAACATTGTATTTCATAAGGCATAAGCATCTTTCAGTTTGGCAAGATTTGCACTGAATATTGAATGAAGCAGCTTTCTCTCATAGAGAGACAAGCTTTTGAGCAGATTTGGGCTAGATTTCACTTCATTTGAACAGAAGCACTATTTCAACATTACTGGTCTCAGAAACCTGTAAACTGACAATCTTGAGCATTGAAGTTCTAACATAAGTTTTTGTGCATATAACTTCTAACACATTAAAAACTGTCTTACAGCATTGCAAAAACATTGTATTTCATAAGGCATAAGCATCTTTCAGTTTGGCAAGATTTGCACTGAATATTGAATGAAGCAGCTTTCTCTCGTAGAGAGACAAGCTTTTGAGCAGATTTGGGCTAGATTTCACTTCATTTGAACAGAAGCACTATTTCAACATAACTGGTCTCAGAAACCTGTAAACTGACAATCTTGAGCATTGAAGTCCTAACATAAGTTTTTGTGCATATAACTTCTAACACATTAAAAACTGTCTTACAGCATTGCAAAAACATTGTATTTCATAAGGCATAAGCATTTTTCAGTTTGTCAAGATTTGCTCTGAATATTGAATGAAGCAGCTTTCTCTCATAGAGAGACAACCTGTTGAGCAGATTTGGGCTAGATTTCACTTCATTTGAACAGAAGCACTATTTCAACATTACTGGTGTCAGAAACCTGTAAACTGACAATCTTGAGCATTGAAGTCCTAACATAAGTTTTTGTGCATATAACTTCTAACACATTAAAAACTGTCTTACAGCATTGCAAAAACATTGTATTTCATAAGGCATAAGCATCTTTCAGTTTGGCAAGATTTGCACTGAATATTGAATGAAGCAGCTTTATCTCATAGAGAGGCAAGCTTTTGAGCAGATTTGGGCTAGATTTCACTTCATTTGAACAGAAGCACTATTTCAACATAACTGGTCTCAGAAACCTGTAAACTGACAATCTTGACCATTGAAGGCCTAAAATAAGTTTTTGTGCATAGAACTTCTAACACATTTAAAACTGTCTCACTGCATTGCAGAAATCATTTTATTTCATAAGACATAAGCATCTTTCAGTTAGGCAAGATTTGCACTGAATTTTGAATGAAGCAGCTTTCTCTCATAGAGAGACAAGCTTTTGAGCAGATTTGAGCTAGATTTCACTTCATTTGAACAGAAGCACTATTTCAACATTACTGGTCTCAGAAACCTGTAAACTGACAATCTTGAGCATTGAAGTCCTAACATAAGTTTTTGTGCATATAACTTCTAACACATTAAAAACTGTCTTACAGCATTGCAAAAACATTGTATTTCATAAGGCATAAGCATCTTTCAGTTTGGCAAGATTTGCACTGAATATTGAATGAAGCAGCTTTCTCTCGTAGAGAGACAAGCTTTTGAGCAGATTTGGGCTAGATTTCACTTCATTTGAACAGAAGCACTATTTCAACATAACTGGTCTCAGAAACCTGTAAACTGACAATCTTGAGCATTGAAGTCCTAACATATGTTTTTGTGCATATAACTTCTAACACATTAAAAACTGTCTTACAGCATTGCAAAAACATTGTATTTCATAAGGCATAAGCATTTTTCAGTTTGTCAAGATTTGCTCTGAATATTGAATGAAGCAGCTTTCTCTCATAGAGAGACAACCTGTTGAGCAGATTTGGGCTAGATTTCACTTAATTTGAACAGAAGCACTATTTCAACATTACTGGTGTCAGAAACCTGTAAACTGACAATCTTGACCATTGAAGGCCTAAAATAAGTTTTTGTGCATAGAACTTCTAACACATTAAAAACTGTCTCACTGCATTGCAGAAATCATTTTATTTCATAAGACATAAGCATCTTTCAGTTAGGCAAGATTTGCACTGAATATTGAATGAAGCCACTTTCTCTCATAGAGAGACAAGCTTTTGAGCAGATTTGGGCTAGATTTCACTTCATTTGAACAGAAGCACTATTTCAACATTACTGGTCTCAGAAACCTGTAAACTGACAATCTTGAGCATTGAAGTCCTAACATAAGTTTTTGTGCATATAACTTCTAACACATTAAAAACTGTCTTACAGCATTGCAAAAACATTGTATTTCATAAGGCATAAGCATCTTTCAGTTTGGCAAGATTTGCACTGAATATTGAATGAAGCAGCTTTATCTCATAGAGAGACAAGGTTTTGAGCAGATTTGGGCTAGATTTCACTTCATTTGAACAGAAGCACTATTTCAACATTACTGGTCTCAGAAACCTGTAAACTGACAATCTTGAGCATTGAAGTCCTAACATATGTTTTTGTGCATATAACTTCTAACACATTAAAAACTGTCTTGCAGCATTGCAAAAACATTGTATTTCATAAGGCATAAGCATCTTTCAGTTTGGCAAGATTTGCACTGAATATTGAATGAAGCAGCTTTATCTCATAGAGAGGCAAGCTTTTGAGCAGATTTGGGCTAGATTTCACTTCATTTGAACAGAAGCACTATTTCAACATTTTTGGTCTCAGAAACCTGTAAACTGACAATCTTGAGCATTGAAGTCCTAACATATGTTTTTGTGCATATAACTTCTAACACATTAAAAACTGTCTTACAGCATTGCAAAAACATTGTATTTCATAAGGCATAAGCATCTTTCAGTTTGGCAAGATTTGCACTGAATATTGAATGAAGCAGCTTTCTCTCATAGAGAGACAAGCTTTTGAGCAGATTTGGGCTAGATTTCACTTCATTTGAACAGAAGCACTATTTCAACATTACTGGTCTCAGAAACCTGTAAACTGACAATCTTGACCATTGAAGGCCTAAAATAAGTTTTTGTGCATAGAACTTCTAACACATTAAAAACTGTCTCACTGCATTGCAGAAATCATTTTATTTCATAAGACATAAGCATCTTTCAGTTAGGCAAGATTTGCACTGAATATTGAATGAAGCCGCTTTCTCTCATAGAGAGACAAGCTTTTGAGCAGATTTGGGCTAGATTTCACTTCATTTGAACAGAAGCACTATTTCAACATTACTGGTCTCAGAAACCTGTAAACTGACAATCTTGAGCATTGAAGTCCTAACATAAGTTTTTGTGCATATAACTTCTAACACATTAAAAACTCTCTTACAGCATTGCAAAAACATTGTATTTCATAAGGCATAAGCATCTTTCAGTTAGGCAAGATTTGCACTGAATATTGAATGAAGCCACTTTCTCTCATAGAGAGACAAGCTTTTGAGCAGATTTGGGCTAGATTTCACTTCATTTGAACAGAAGCACTATTTCAACATAACTGGTGTCAGAAACCTGTAAACTGACAATCTTGAGCATTGAAGTCCTAACATAAGTTTTTGTGCATATAACTTCTAACACATTAAAAACTGTGTTACAGCATTGCAAAAACATTGTATTTCATAAGGCATAAGCATCTTTCAGTTTGGCAAGATTTGCACTGAATATTGAATGAAGCAGCTTTCTCTCATAGGGAGACAAGGTTTTGAGCAGATTTGGGCTAGATTTCACTTCATTTGAACAGAAGCACTATTTCAACATTACTGGTCTCAGAAACCTGTAAACTGACAATCTTGAGCATTGAAGTCCTAACATATGTTTTTGTGCATATAACTTCTAACACATTAAAAACTGTCTTACAGCATTGCAAAAACATTGTATTTCATAAGGCATAAGCATCTTTCAGTTTGGCAAGATTTGCACTGAATATTGAATGAAGCAGCTTTATCTCATAGAGAGGCAAGCTTTTGAGCAGATTTGGGCTAGATTTCACTTCATTTGAACAGAAGCACTATTTCAACATTACTGGTCTCAGAAACCTGTAAACTGACAATCTTGAGCATTGAAGTCCTAACATATGTTTTTGTGCATATAACTTCTAACACATTAAAAACTGTCTTACAGCATTGCAAAAACATTGTATTTCATAAGGCATAAGCATCTTTCAGTTTGGCAAGATTTGCACTGAATATTGAATGAAGCAGCTTTCTCTCGTAGAGAGACAAGCTTTTGAGCAGATTTGGGCTAGATTTCACTTCATTTGAACAGAAGCACTATTTCAACATAACTGGTCTCAGAAACCTGTAAACTGACAATCTTGAGCATTGAAGTCCTAACATAAGTTTTTGTGCATATAACTTCTAACACATTAAAAACTGTCTTATAGCATTGCAAAAACATTGTATTTCATAAGGCATAAGCATCTTTCAGTTAGGCAAGATTTGCACTGAATATTGAATGAAGCCACTTTCTCTCATAGAGAGACAAGCTTTTGAGCAGATTTGGGCTAGATTTCACTTCATTTGAACAGAAGCACTATTTCAACATAACTGGTGTCAGAAACCTGTAAACTGACAATCTTGAGCATTGAAGTCCTAACATAAGTTTTTGTGCATATAACTTCTAACACATTAAAAACTGTGTTACAGCATTGCAAAAACATTGTATTTCATAAGGCATAAGCATCTTTCAGTTTGGCAAGATTTGCACTGAATATTGAATGAAGCAGCTTTCTCTCATAGGGAGACAAGGTTTTGAGCAGATTTGGGCTAGATTTCACTTCATTTGAACAGAAGCACTATTTCAACATTACTGGTCTCAGAAACCTGTAAACTGACAATCTTGAGCATTGAAGTCCTAACATATGTTTTTGTGCATATAACTTCTAACACATTAAAAACTGTCTTACAGCATTGCAAAAACATTGTATTTCATAAGGCATAAGCATCTTTCAGTTTGGCAAGATTTGCACTGAATATTGAATGAAGCAGCTTTATCTCATAGAGAGGCAAGCTTTTGAGCAGATTTGGGCTAGATTTCACTTCATTTGAACAGAAGCACTATTTCAACATTACTGGTCTCAGAAACCTGTAAACTGACAATCTTGAGCATTGAAGTCCTAACATATGTTTTTGTGCATATAACTTCTAACACATTAAAAACTGTCTTACAGCATTGCAAAAACATTGTATTTCATAAGGCATAAGCATCTTTCAGTTTGGCAAGATTTGCACTGAATATTGAATGAAGCAGCTTTCTCTCGTAGAGAGACAAGCTTTTGAGCAGATTTGGGCTAGATTTCACTTCATTTGAACAGAAGCACTATTTCAACATAACTGGTCTCAGAAACCTGTAAACTGACAATCTTGAGCATTGAAGTCCTAACATAAGTTTTTGTGCATATAACTTCTAACACATTAAAAACTGTCTTATAGCATTGCAAAAACATTGTATTTCATAAGGCATAAGCATTTTCAGTTTGTCAAGATTTGCTCTGAATATTGAATGAAGCAGCTTTCTCTCATAGAGAGACAACCTGTTGAGCAGATTTGGGCTAGATTTCACTTCATTTGAACAGAAGCACTATTTCAACATTACTGGTGTCAGAAACCTGTAAACTGACAATCTTGAGCATTGAAGTCCTAACATAAGTTTTTGTGCATATAACTTCTAACACATTAAAAACTGTCTTACAGCATTGCAAAAACATTGTATTTCATAAGGCATAAGCATCTTTCAGTTTGGCAAGATTTGCACTGAATACTGAATGAAGCAGCTTTATCTCATAGAGAGGCAAGCTTTTGAGCAGATTTGGGCTAGATTTCACTTCATTTGAACAGAAGCACTATTTCAACATTACTGGTGTCAGAAACCTGTAAACTGACAATCTTGAGCATTGAAGTCCTAACATATGTTTTTGTGCATATAACTTCTAACACATTAAAAACTGTCTTGCAGCATTGCAAAAACATTGTATTTCATAAGGCATAAGCATCTTTCAGTTTGGCAAGATTTGCACTGAATATTGAATGAAGCAGCTTTATCTCATAGAGAGGCAAGCTTTTGAGCAGATTTGGGCTAGATTTCACTTCATTTGAACAGAAGCACTATTTCAACATTTTTGGTCTCAGAAACCTGTAAACTGACAATCTTGAGCATTGAAGTCCTAACATATGTTTTTGTGCATATAACTTCTAACACATTAAAAACTGTCTTACAGCATTGCAAAAACATTGTATTTCATAAGGCATAAGCATCTTTCAGTTTGGCAAGATTTGCACTGAATATTGAATGAAGCAGCTTTCTCTCATAGAGAGACAAGCTTTTGAGCAAATTTGGGCTAGATTTCACTTCATTTGAACAGAAGCACTATTTCAACATTACTGGTCTCAGAAACCTGTAAACTGACAATCTTGAGCATTGAAGTCCTAACATAAGTTTTTGTGCATATAACTTCTAACACATTAAAAACTGTCTTACAGCATTGCAAAAACATTGTATTTCATAAGGCATAAGCATCTTTCAGTTTGGCAAGATTTGCACTGAATATTGAATGAAGCAGCTTTATCTCATAGAGAGGCAAGCTTTTGAGCAGATTTGGGCTAGATTTCACTTCATTTGAACAGAAGCACTATTTCAACATAACTGGTCTCAGAAACCTGTAAACTGACAATCTTGACCATTGAAGGCCTAAAATAAGTTTTTGTGCATAGAACTTCTAACACATTAAAAACTGTCTCACTGCATTGCAGAAATCATTTTATTTCATAAGACATAAGCATCTTTCAGTTAGGCAAGATTTGCACTGAATATTGAATGAAGCCGCTTTCTCTCATAGAGAGACAAGCTTTTGAGCAGATTTGGGCTAGATTTCACTTCATTTGAACAGAAGCACTATTTCAACATTACTGGTCTCAGAAACCTGTAAACTGACAATCTTGAGCATTGAAGTCCTAACATAAGTTTTTGTGCATATAACTTCTAACACATTAAAAACTGTCTTACAGCATTGCAAAAACATTGTATTTCATAAGGCATAAGCATCTTTCAGTTTGTCAAGATTTGCTCTGAATATTGAATGAAGCAGCTTTCTCTCATAGAGAGACAACCTGTTGAGCAGATTTGGGCTAGATTTCACTTCATTTGAACAGAAGCACTAATTCAACATTACTGGTCTCAGAAACCTGTAAACTGACAATCTTGAGCATTGAAGTCCTAACATATGTTTTTGTGCATATAACTTCTAACACATTAAAAACTGTCTTACAGCATTGCAAAAACATTGTATTTCATAAGGCATAAGCATCTTTCAGTTTGGCAAGATTTGCACTGAATATTGAAATAAGCAGCTTTCTCTCATAGAGAGACAAGCTTTTGAGCAGACTTGGGCTCGATTTCACTTAATTTGAACAGAAACACTATTTCAACATTACTGGTCTCAGAAACCTGTAAACTGACAATCTTGAGCATTGAAGTCCTAACATAGGTTTTTGTGCATATAACTTCTAACACATTAAAAACTGTCTTACAGCATTGCAAAAACATTGTATTTCATAAGGCATAAGCATCTTTCAGTTAGGCAAGATTTGCACTGAAAATTGAATGAAGCAGCTTTCTCTCATAGGGAGACAAGGTTTTGAGCAGATTTGGGCTAGATTTCACTTCATTTGAACAGAAGCACTATTTCAACATAACTGGTGTCAGAAACCTGTAAACTGACAATCTTGAGCATTGAAGTCCTAACATAAGTTTTTGTGCATATAACTTCTAACACATTAAAAACTGTTTTACAGCATTGCAAAAACATTGTATTTCATAAGGCATAAGCATCTTTCAGTTTGGCAAGATTTGCACTGAATATTGAATGAAGCAGCTTTCTCTTATAGAGAGACAACCTGTTGAGCAGATTTGGGCTAGATTTCACTTCATTTGAACAGAAGCACTATTTCAACATTACTGGTCTCAGAAACCTGTAAACTGACAATCTTGAGCATTGAAGTCCTAACATATGTTTTTGTGCATATAACTTCTAACACATTAAAAACTGTCTTACAGCATTGCAAAAACATTGTATTTCATAAGGCATAAGCATCTTTCAGTTAGGCAAGATTTGCACTGAAAATTGAATGAAGCAGCTTTCTCTCATAGGGAGACAAGGTTTTGAGCAGATTTGGGCTAGATTTCACTTCATTTGAACAGAAGCACTATTTCAACATAACTGGTGTCAGAAACCTGTAAACTGACAATCTTGAGCATTGAAGTCCTAACATAAGTTTTTGTGCATATAACGTCTAACACATTAAAAACTGTCTTACAGCATTGCAAAAACATTGTATTTCATAAGGCATAAGCATCTTTCAGTTTGGCAAGATTTGCACTGAATATTGAAATAAGCAGCTTTCTCTCATAGAGAGACAAGCTTTTGAGCAGATTTGGGCTCGATTTCACTTCATTTGAACAGAAACACTATTTCAACATTACTGGTCTCAGAAACCTGTAAACTGACAATCTTGAGCATTGAAGTCCTAACATAGGTTTTTGTGCATATAACTTCTAACACATTAAAAACTGTCTTACAGCATTGCAAAAACATTGTATTTCATAAGGCATAAGCATCTTTCAGTTAGGCAAGACTTGCACTGAAAATTGAATGAAGCAGCTTTCTCTCATAGGGAGACAAGGTTTTGAGCAGATTTGGGCTAGATTTCACTTCATTTGAACAGAAGCACTATTTCAACATAACTGGTGTCAGAAACCTGTAAACTGACAATCTTGAGCATTGAAGTCCTAACATATGTTTTTGTGCATATAACTTCTAACACATTGAAAACTGTCTTACAGCATTGCAAAAACATTGTATTTCATAAGGCATAAGCATCTTTCAGTTTGGCAAGATTTGCACTGAATATTGAATGAAGCAGCTTTCTCTCATAGGGAGACAAGGTTTTGAGCAGATTTGGGCTCGATTTCACTTCATTTGAACAGAAGCACTATTTCAACATTACTGGTCTCAGAAACCTGTAAACTGACAATCTTGAGCATTGAAGTCCTAACATATGTTTTTGTGCATATAACTTCTAACACATTAAAAACTGTCTTACAGCATTGCAAAAACATTGTATTTCATAAGGCATAAGCATCTTTCAGTTTGGCAAGATTTGCACTGAATATTGAATGAAGCAGCTTTCTCTCATAGAGAGACAAGCTTTTGAGCAGATTTGGGCTCGATTTCACTTCATTTGAACAGAAGCACTATTTCAACATTACTGGTCTCAGAAACCTGTAAACTGACAATCTTGAGCATTGAGGTCCTAACATAAGTTTTTGTGCATATAACTTCTAACACATTAAAAACTGTCTTACAGCATTGCAAAAACATTGTATTTCATAAGGCATAAGCATCTTTCAGTTTGGCAAGATTTGCACTGAATATTGAATGAAGCAGCTTTCTCTCGTAGAGAGACAAGCTTTTGAGCAGATTTGGGCTAGATTTCACTTCATTTGAACAGAAGCACTATTTCAACATAACTCGTCTCAGAAACCTGTAAACTGACAATCTTGAGCATTGAAGTCCTAACATATGTTTTTGTGCATATAACTTCTAACACATTAAAAACTGTCTTACAGCATTGCAAAAACATTGTATTTCATAAGGCATAAGCATCTTTCAGTTTGGCAAGATTTGCACTGAATATTGAATGAAGCAGCTTTCTCTCATAGAGAGACAAGCTTTTGAGCAGATTTGGGCTCGATTTCACTTCATTTGAACAGAAACACTATTTCAACATTACTGGTCTCAGAAACCTGTAAACTGACAATCTTGAGCATTGAAGTCCTAACATAGGTTTTTGTGCATATAACTTCTAACACATTAAAAACTGTCTTACAGCATTGCAAAAACATTGTATTTCATAAGGCATAAGCATCTTTCAGTTTGGCAAGACTTGCACTGAATATTGAATGAAGCAGCTTTCTCTCATAGGGAGACAAGGTTTTGAGCAGATTTGGGCTAGATTTCACTTCATTTGAACAGAAGCACTATTTCAACATTACTGGTCTCAGAAACCTGTAAACTGACAATCTTGAGCATTGAAGTCCTAACATAAGTTTTTGTGCATATAACTTCTAACACATTAAAAACTGTCTTACAGCATTGCAAAAACATTGTATTTCATAAGGCATAAGCATCTTTTAGTTTGGCAAGATTTGCTCTGAATATTGAATGAAGCAGCTTTCTCTCATAGAGAGACAACCTGTTGAGCAGATTTGGGCTAGATTTTACTTCATTTGAACAGAAGCACTATTTCAACATTACTGGTCTCAGAAACCTGTAAACTGACAATCTTGAGCATTGAAGTCCTAACATATGTTTTTGTCAACCTGGTCTCACAGAGTTCCGTGAAATGTCCACGGGCCCTTAACTCAAAATCCGTGAAATCATCACGGAATTGCCCCAAATTGACACTCAATGACACTGACCTTCCGTGGTCCACACACGGATACCCGTTTCAATGACGGAGTACAGAACTCGCTCAACGGACGTGCTTTCTCATTTGGAAACGCAACATTTGAAGTATTTGTTTCTTTTCCAATGCCATAATGACGTTAACCAGACAGTTATTGTAGTTATTGCATTGTCCTGCCATCATAAATATTCACTTTGATTCTGTTAGCCTAACTAAAATCTGTGATACGAGCACGGAGTCTGTGCTGAGATCACGGATAACTCTAACGCAAGTCAATGACACTCATCTTCCGTGGTCCACACACGGATGCAGTCTCACGGCAGTTCGTGATTTGGGCACGTAATTTAATCTATTTATTCGTGGCATGGACACGTTTATTTCGTTATTTTCGTGATTGCAGCACGTTTTTTTAAACTAATGCATTTCAATTGGAGGCATCTTTCGTGCATCAGCACGATACTTTCTGATTAATTAATTTTTTCCCCCCACAGGACAACAGAAGAAACTCACTGAAACTTTTTTTTTTTTAAAATCGGAGCTTAACTTACTGTAACAAAACTGAGCAACATACTGTATTGCTGGTGACAAAAACACACATTAAAACTTTTTTGGCTGTAAAATGCGCAATGGTTCTTTTTTACTTTTTTTTATTGATTTTTATTTTTTTCATAGGCCTAGATTTTTTTAAATTACAGAATTCAATATCAAGTCCTTGACACATAACTGTAACACATTTTCACATTTAGAAACAATATAGTTTAAATAAAAAGAATAAATAAATAAACTAGCAGAGATCTTTTTTTTTTTTTTTTTTTTACTTTAGACTCTAAAGTTTAAAGTTTTTATTAAGGTTATTGTAAAGGCTGCTTAAAAATGCTGTTGCTGATGAGCCGCTGATCGCTGTCAGATTCTGCGATATGAATGTCCGCGTTGGATTGTGGCTAATGGGCTTAGAATGAGCCCTGCTCGGCCCGTGTTCTGGCTTACTGTAATATTTCACCGGTAATAAGACCGAAATAATATAATTAAAATAAAGAAATGAATGAATACAATGATAACATCTAAATAAATGTTGATAGATGTAGCCTTATAGTTTTAAAAATATCAATAAACAGCAAATCAACACAGCTTCGAAATAATAACCGAAAGAGACCTAAATAATAATAATACATAATTAATATACTACAGCGCCGCCACTCCCACCACGCGCTGACGCGCATCACGCGCTGTGCGTCAACCCATTCACTCCCAAAGCGTCAAAAACTGAAGGCTGGTCAAGCGCCTCTAGCGTCACTGACATGAGATGTTTATCGCTATGAAATCACGTTCAAGAAGTCTCATTCAGCACACATCGCGATACTTGCCATCAGTTTACAAGAGCCGCAGGTGGGGTGAGTAGTAGTAAATATGCTCTTTTAATGCCTGTTATAAAATGTATTCTGTCTTCTTTATTAATCAGATGAGCGCCTTATGTTTACTCTCTGTATTATATCGGTCATCCGAGGCTGTCTTTGAGTTTCATTGTGTTTAACTAAATGAACACAGCTGCTAACTGGGGTGATTAAACTCTGTCACGTGACGTGCCTTAGACCTGGGATCCGTTTTATATTCATTTCAGGTTCAAAGATGGAAGTTGTATTTGTAGTAAAATCATGGTAACCATGACACCTACAATAGTAGGTCAAACCCAGTAAACAAGACATTTACCATGTTTTTTACCACAGTAACTGTAGTTTTACTATGGTTTCGTGATAGCACAATAATCACCAAAATAATTATAGTTGTACCACTGTAATGATAGTGTTTAAATGTGCTTTTATATGACATATTTCACAGTAATCACGTTTACTGTACCATGCTTGTAATACCTTTCTAATGTAAATAAAAAAAAACACATTTTTCCCATCTTGCAGTTCATTCATATTAGTTTATATCTTAAATATTTTGCTCACAGATCACTATTAACATTCTGTATATAATTCTGTTTTATTTTCTCTCCCCTTGTATTTATTTTTTAGCTGAAAAGATGTAAAGGAAGCAGTCAGCCCAGTCGTGTTTGTGGAGAGGTATTCCTTCAGAAATGGAGAAGACAGAAAGCTGCAGAGGCAGGTTGGTCTGTGACTGTGATAGTTTGTCCCTCTTATCAAACATTCCTGCTGTTATCATTTGCACAGCATTTGTTGTTTCTTAAACTGTTGTACGGTCCAAATACCCACACTTGCCATCTTTGCACATTTCCTTTATTTGGCCCAAGTGAGCATGAAGATCCCAAGTGTGTGTCGATCTTAACATGACAAAGTTCGTTTCAACTTTGCATTTTAAAATAAACTTCTAAATGTTTTTCCAATAGTCCCTATTAAAGATGACAATTTAATTTGTGGTGCTTCTAATTAAGTGATAAAAAGAAGTTACAAATGATGTACAAAATAAATATACTTTTCTGTGCACCAAGAAAACGTGCAACACTTTGTTTTACTACTAAATTATTCTCAATATCTAATTATTATTATTAATATTTCACATACATTGGAAAGGTTTGCGTGACCTCCTGTGAGATCTCTGCAAAAAGTCTCACGATTAATTCCAAAACATGATGCATGATGGGATACACTAAGCGTTGTAAAGCGCTCCGGTGCAGTATTGGAGAGGTTTAGTTTGTGTTAAGGATGCTGCGCTTTGGCATTATTAAGACCGGGGACAGTATTGTGCATGCACTGTCACGTACACACACTCTCAAGGGACCTCAAGTGTGGGTATTTGGAAAGGGGAAAAGTCTTTAAAATGATCCCTAAATACAGTCGCACATCAAAGTCTTAATAATTCACTAATTCAATTTAACACTTGTATGATATTGTACAAGCCCCTGGACAATCTCATCTGACACTGTCACAATATTGGAAAATCACACAGTCAGAAAGTTTATATTGTTCATTAGCTTCTCATTAAATTACTTCAAATAAGCCCCATCAGTTCATGTTCCCACTATACGTGATCTCCATGATTAGAAATTGCTATTAATGACTTGCTTTTATAAAATGGATGCATTTAACAATTAATTATACAGCATCTTTGCAGAGGATGCTTTCATGGTCTAAAAAAACACAGTAAAGTTGCATGTAAAGAAATAATATTTCCTTCCTTTCTGTCTTCCAGGGTTGTTTGCAGATAACACTGTAGTTCTCCATCATGCACAAGGACTCACCTCTTCAACTCTTTATCCCACCCCCCCCCACACACAGAAATGGTTCCTGGATCAGTGACTTAAGACTTTGCAGTGGTTTGATTTTTGCAGAAGATGTAACTTTGTTTTAATTAAGCTTATAAATGAATACATTGTGACCTTCCAGCAACCCATATACTGTACTGTATACAGAACCAGTGATGATAACAATAGTTAAAAATAGTATTTATCATATTGATAAAGCATTGTGTTCTCTTTTTCAAGCGTCATACAGTAAACTTTACTTCTGGTGCTTTTATCATAAAAAAAGCATCAGTTCTCATCGGGAGTTTTAGTAAAGGACATATTCATACACAGCCATCCCCTAGTTCCAGTCATGAAGTGAATGATGTTATTGTTAAAGTTATATTTCTGCATTTTTATGTAGCAGGTGTTTGTTTTCCTGAACACTTTATCTTTTTTCCATTGTTCGGACAATCAGTGTTTATTTGATGATGTGCTGATAGAGTTTTATAGATGATATTGCACACTTGACATGCATGACTTCATGATGTTATTTTGTGAGTTTGAAACATTTACATTGTGTTGTATCACTTTTTGGTCAATAGAATTTTTAAAGAGAATGTATCTTTTTCCGGTGTTCTCTGAAAGACATATACCGTATTTATACTGTTTTGTTTTTTAATAAAAGTATTTGCATACTGAAAATTGTTAACGTTTACAACATAACTGCCTTTTTATTCTTCATAATTTTATTCTTCAAAAACGAGCTTGGTGACAGTGCAGTAATATGCGCTCTTTGTCTTTAAATGAGTTTGACATAATAATAATACTGTAATAAATACTGGAAAATTCTTACAAAATTATGTATGTTCATTATGCTTTATTTCAGTTTTTATTCCTAGAGATCAATTGGTAAAGCAAGGCAAATCACAGAAACAAATGTGAATAATTTAATAACTTAATAATTTCACTCTTTACTTTTTATTAGTAAATGCACTTGTCTTTGGTCAGGAAAAAAATGTATCTTTTAAATTGAATGAAATGAATCTATTGGTTAGATAAGATACAACTGTGACTGTGCAGTTCTCATCACATGTGTAGTTGTAAATACACATGTGCACATCAATATTGCCTAATTTTTGTCAAGCTGAATAACAATAATTTCTGTATTTGCATTATTGTTGGAAGAAGGTGTAGACGTTAATAAAACACTATCTAATAGGTGGCAAATTTAATTTATTGTTAACCAATCTATCCCTTTAGCCGAAAAACGGAAGACAGCGCTCATGAATGACCATAAATGGTTAAGGAAGTGTGATGACGCTGCTCAGCTTTGATGCCATTGGCTGTGAATGTTCCTTGTCACCGCAGGACTGTCTGTGGTTGGACTATCTTTTAACCCATATTAAACATCGCATCATGTTACAAAAGTATGTTTTGCTGCTATTATCACATTAGTAAATATATTAAGTCAACAATGAAGTGTTTCTATGTTGAGAAAAATCACCTTTTTAGTGAGATCCTAACCCTATCCCTAAG
This sequence comes from Carassius carassius, assembly GCF_963082965.1. NCBI lineage: Eukaryota > Metazoa > Chordata > Actinopteri > Cypriniformes > Cyprinidae > Carassius > Carassius carassius. The sequence continues at coordinate 23,611,138 of NC_081782.1, read as the reverse complement.
AATAACTTCAATGAACTACAAAAAACAGCGCCTAGTTTTGCCTTTCCATAGATAGAACGACGGAGGCTTATGGGTAATGTAGTTTAAAACGTTTTATTAACGAAATGAAATAAATAATATATTTAATGGTAAACTGGACATATAAATATGTTCACTGTGTAAACATCTATGATATATTTGAGAGGCATGATGAAATTTAGTATTTTAGAGTGAGCAATATTTAAAATGCCTTTATGCCACCTTTCCATTTATTTCTGAAAACTGTGCCCAAAATTATTTTATCAGCATAGCATAAGTAGTAATCCTGCTGATTTTCTCTTTGATATGTTAATTTGACTCTGATTTACAGCCATTTGAAATGTACAGTTTTGGGCTCTTCCAGGAGGTGCTACTGGGCCCCTGGGGGTAGAAGGGCAGTAAATCCTACATATATGTATTCTCCTCATCATGGACAACAAACTGAGCTGAGTCACATTTATATCTGACAGTTTTCACAGTCCACACTTTTCTAATCTTAACATCATGGCTAGTAAAGCTTTTGACAGGACATGGTGAGGCCATCTGATGAAACATGGAAAAACTAATTAGAAAAAATCTGTGTAAAAATGTCCTCCTCACCCCCTTATCTTGCTCCTCAGGTACTGGACATCAGTAATGTGCATGCTCTTGGTTTTAATGCAGTTCAAGATAAACATTGATCATTCCTGCTACATTCTCAGTTATCCCTCAAGTGTTTGTAACAATAAAGCCCATGGCAACATCTTGTAATGCAAAATAATTAATCTCGTAACTCCCTTTCTTTCACAAAACAATTGGCATTTGTTACTAAATATAAACAATAATAACTTTCTGGTGTATTGATGTCCCAGATGTCATTAATCTGATCAAATATTTTTATGTCTTAAGTAAAAAATAATCCCGATAATTAATAATAAGTAGTTTTTCCAAGTCTAAAATAAACACATATGAGCCTACCTAGTAAAATGATGTATTTACCAAGAATCTTCAGAACACAATATTCACCATTTTCATTTTATTGAAGCATAGAATATAAATATGATAAAAGTAGCATCAAGACAAATAAGATTCAAGGAAAATAATTATTTATCATCAAAAATACATTAACCTCATATATTAATCAGTTCACACAGATGAGTGATGAAATGTCCTTAAAAGTCACACAATCCCATCCAGTCAACTGTGATTCAGATCATGCGATACAGTACATATAAGACATGTGATACTGTTCCAGAAAATAATGATTCCTTATCATCACATCTAAACTGGTTTCATCTCCCCATCGTGATCTTCTTCTCTCGTGTCTGGAAACAGTTTGTGGTTGATATCCAGCACCGATGTGGTGTAGCATGTTCTCAGCCAGAGGATCTCTCAGTCCTAACATCCCAGACCTGGTCAAAGTGTAACAAACAATCCAGATGAAGTTGTTTAATGGACAGAGAGCTCAGCTTATGTTCTGTGTGATTTTAGCAGGGTGAGCAACTATGACCCTTGTAGTACTGTACACTTACCATTCTTCAAGCTGTTTTAAGACCTTTTGAGAAGCCTTTTCTCTGAAGACAATTTACCACATCCTCTTCTTTCACTCCTTTCAAGAGCATCACTTGATCAAAACCCCTCATTTGGCTGATGAGATCATCTGTGCAAAGTGAAATTGTTAAAGTATTGCAATAAACAATTTAATTCTGCAAGAATTAAGAAAAAATTACAGAGGCAAAGGTCTTGCTCATGAGACTCCATTAGCATGTGTAGTTCTCAGAGACTCTAGAATTGATCTAATGTTGCAGTAAATGTGTTTTCTTCCTCTAGAATCTTTCTCCAAAGTTCCTGACACCTCTCACAAATGTGTTTTAGTCTGTGGAGTGTAAGGCCTTGCTTCAAACCAATCAAATATCAATCCACAATTTATAACACAACATTTACAAAACAATGAGATAATGTCAATTGGTGTTTATATCAATTAAACCACTTTTATGGCACTTGTATGCTTTTAAGAAAAATAGGTAGTGTTTTTTAAAAACTTAAGATTAAAAATGTTTCAGTCACACTTTGCTAACATGCTATAATTATAATAGCTGTATCAAATAAAATAACATAACAATAAAAACATTGGAAAGAATAATCACGGCTGACATGACCAGTCCTGTGAGAGATCATCATAAAGTGCTGTAACACATAACACAGCATTGCTTCAACACACACATACCAGTGGACTTCTGTTTGTTTGAGCACAAGATGGCCGTCTTCATTCCTCATCCTGAGCAAATCATTTCCTTGGTCTTCCTTCTCTTCTGTGAAACAAGATAATCTCTACTTACTCTGTGTGTAATTAATATTGCTCATTAAACATATAATTAAGTTAATTTAAAGTAAGATTCAGACCAGAGCATTTGATGAGTAAATGTTAATTCAAAAATATTAAAAAAAAAAGGTACCTGGGAAGAGCTGATCATGGCAAGATTCACTGAGACTCAGTAATAGCTCTTTTAGTTTTTAGGAAGGTGTGTGAGGGTTGGCTCACCAAAAACTTCTGAAAAAGAAGAGCAGCATTATCTGCAAACAATCCTGTAAGACAGAAATATTTCATTACATGCAACTTATTCATTACTTATACATTATTTTTTAGACCATGAAAGCATCCTCTGCAAAGATGCTGTATAATTAATTGCTGTATAAGTCATTAATAGCAAGCTATATTCATATGAGTTGGTTTAAAAATTAATACATGCTAATAGGGCTGTTATCAGTAGTGTAATTGATCTGGTTCTGACAAATTAATCAAAGATTTAATATATATCACGTGACACATTAAACTAGCATTTCTAGTCATGGAGATCACGTATAGTGGGAACATGAACTGATGGGGCTTATTTGAATAATTTAATGAGAAGCCAATGAACAATATAAACTTTTTGACTGTGTGATTTTCCAATATTGTGACAGTGTCAGATGAGATTGTCCAGGGGCTTGTACAATATCATACAAGTGTTAAATTGAATTAGTGAATTATTAAGACTTTGATGTGCGACTGTATTTAGGGATCATTTTAAAGACTTTTCCCCTTTCCAAATACCCACACTTGAGGTCCCTTGAGAGTGTGTGTACGTGACAGTGCATGCACAATACTGTCCCCGGTCTTAATAATGCCAAAGTGCAGCATCCTTAACACAAACTAAACCTCTCCAATACTGCACCGGAGCGCTTTACAACGCTTAGTGTATCCCATCATGCATCATGTTTTGGAATTAATCGTGAGACTTTTTGCAGAGATCTCACAGGAGGTCACGCAAACCTTTCCAATGTATGTGAAATATTAATAATAATAATTAGATATTGAGAATAATTTAGTAGTAAAACAAAGTGTTGCACGTTTTCTTGGTGCACAGAAAAGTATATTTATTTTGTACATCATTTGTAACTTCTTTTTATCACTTAATTAGAAGCACCACAAATTAAATTGTCATCTTTAATAGGGACTATTGGAAAAACATTTAGAAGTTTATTTTAAAATGCAAAGTTGAAACGAACTTTGTCATGTTAAGATCGACACACACTTGGGATCTTCATGCTCACTTGGGCCAAATAAAGGAAATGTGCAAAGATGGCAAGTGTGGGTATTTGGACCGTACAACAGTTTAAGAAACAACAAATGCTGTGCAAATGATAACAGCAGGAATGTTTGATAAAAGGAACAAACTATCACAGTCACAGACCAACCTGCCTCTGCAGCTTTCTGTCTTCTCCATTTCTGAAGGAATACCTCTCCACAAACACGACTGGGCTGACTGCTTCCTTTACGTCTTTTCAGCTAAAAAATAAATACAAGGGGAGAGAAAATAAAACAGAATTATATACAGAATGTTAATAGTGATCTGTGAGCAAAATATTTAAGATATAAACTAATATGAATGAACTGCAAGATGGGAAAAATGTGTTTTTTTTTATTTACATTAGAAAGGTATTACAAGCATGGTACAGTAAATGTGATTACTGTGAAATATGTCATATAAAAGCACATTTAAACACTATCATTACAGTGGTACAACTATAATTATTTTGGTGATTATTGTGCTATCACGAAACCATAGTAAAACTACAGTTACTGTGGTAAAAAACATGGTAAATGTCTTGTTTACTGGGTTTGACCTACTATTGTAGGTGTCATGGTTACCATGATTTTACTACAAATACAACTTCCATCTTTGAACCTGAAATGAATATAAAACGGATCCCAGGTCTAAGGCACGTCACGTGACAGAGTTTAATCACCCCAGTTAGCAGCTGTGTTCATTTAGTTAAACACAATGAAACTCAAAGACAGCCTCGGATGACCGATATAATACAGAGAGTAAACATAAGGCGCTCATCTGATTAATAAAGAAGACAGAATACATTTTATAACAGGCATTAAAAGAGCATATTTACTACTACTCACCCCACCTGCGGCTCTTGTAAACTGATGGCAAGTATCGCGATGTGTGCTGAATGAGACTTCTTGAACGTGATTTCATAGCGATAAACATCTCATGTCAGTGACGCTAGAGGCGCTTGACCAGCCTTCAGTTTTTGATGCTTTGGGAGTGAATGGGTTGACGCAAAGCGCGTGATGCGCGTGGTGGGAGTGGCGGCGCTGTAGTATATTAATTATGTATTATTATTATTTAGGTCTCTTTCGGTTATTATTTCGAAGCTGTGTTGATTTGCTGTTTATTGATATTTTTAAAACTATAAGGCTACATCTATCAACATTTATTTAGATGTTATCATTGTATTCATTCATTTCTTTATTTTAATTATATTATTTCGGTCTTATTACCGGTGAAATATTACAGTAAGCCAGAACACGGGCCGAGCGGGGCTCATTCTAAGCCCATTAGCCACAATCCAACGCGGACATTCATATCGCAGAATCTGACAGCGATCAGCGGCTCATCAGCAACAGCATTTTTAAGCAGCCTTTACAATAACCTTAATAAAAACTTTAAACTTTAGAGTCTAAAGTAAAAAAAAAAAAAAAAAAAAAGATCTCTGCTAGATTATTTATTTATTTATTTATTTATTTTTTCTTTTTATTTAAACTATATTGTTTCTAAATGTGAAAATGTGTTACAGTTATGTGTCAAGGACTTGATATTGATATCTGTAATTAAAAAAAAATCTAGGCCTATGAAAAAAATAAAAATCAATAAAAAAAAGTAAAAAAAGAACCATTGTGCATTTTACAGCAAAAAAAGTTTTAATGTGTGTTTTTGTCACCAGCAATACAGTATGTTGCTCAGTTTTGTTACAGTAAGTTAAGCTCCGATTTAAAAAAAAAAAAAAGTTTCAGTGAGTTTCTTCTGTTGTCCTGTGGGGGGAAAAAATTAATTAATCAGAAAGTATCGTGCTGATGCACGAAAGATGCCTCCAATTGAAATGCATTAGTTTAAAAAAACGTGCTGCAATCACGAAAATAACGAAATAAACGTGTCCATGCCACGAATAAATAGATTAAATTACGTGCCCAAATCACGAACTGCCGTGAGACTGCATCCGTGTGTGGACCACGGAAGATGAGTGTCATTGACTTGCGTTAGAGTTATCCGTGATCTCAGCACAGACTCCGTGCTCGTATCACAGATTGTAGTTAGGCTAACAGAATCAAAGTGAATTTTTATGATGGCAGGACAATGCAATAACTACAATAACTGTCTGGTTAACGTCATTATGGCATTGGAAAAGAAACAAATACTTCAAATGTTGCGTTTCCAAATGAGAAAGCACGTCCGTTGAGCGAGTTCTGTACTCCGTCATTGAAACGGGTATCCGTGTGTGGACCACGGAAGGTCAGTGTCATTGACTTGCGTTGGAGATATATCCGTGGCCGCGTCACGGAATTTGGGGCAATTCCGTGATGATTTCACGGATTTTGAGTTAAGGGCCCGTGGACATTTCACGGAATTCTGTGAGACCAGGTTGGTTTTTGTGCATATAACTTCTAACACATTAAAAACTGTCTTACAGCATTGCAAAAACATTGTATTTCATAAGGCATAAGCATCTTTCAGTTAGGCAAGATTTGCACTGAAAATTGAATGAAGCAGCTTTCTCTCATAGGGAGACAAGGTTTTGAGCAGATTTGGGCTAGATTTCACTTCATTTGAACAGAAGCACTATTTCAACATAACTGGTGTCAGAAACCTGTAAACTGACAATCTTGAGCATTGAAGTCCTAACATAAGTTTTTGTGCATATAACTTCTAACACATTAAAAACTGTCTTACAGCATTGCAAAAACATTGTATTTCATAAGGCATAAGCATCTTTCAGTTTGGCAAGATTTGCACTGAATATTGAAATAAGCAGCTTTCTCTCATAGAGAGACAAGCTTTTGAGCAGATTTGGGCTCGATTTCACTTCATTTGAACAGAAACACTATTTCAACATTACTGGTCTCAGAAACCTGTAAACTGACAATCTTGAGCATTGAAGTCCTAACATAGGTTTTTGTGCATATAACTTCTAACACATTGAAAACTGTCTTACAGCATTGCAAAACCATTGTATTTCATAAGGCATAAGCATCTTTCAGTTTGGCAAGATTTGCACTGAATATTGAATGAAGCAGCTTTCTCTCATAGGGAGACAAGGTTTTGAGCAGATTTGGGCTCGATTTCACTTCATTTGAACAGAAGCACTATTTCAACATTACTGGTCTCAGAAACCTGTAAACTGACAATCTTGAGCATTGAAGTCCTAACATATGTTTTTGTGCATATAACTTCTAACACATTAAAAACTGTCTTACAGCATTGCAAAAACATTGTATTTCATAAGGCATAAGCATCTTTCAGTTTGGCAAGATTTGCACTGAATATTGAATGAAGCAGCTTTCTCTCATAGAGAGACAAGCTTTTGAGCAGATTTGGGCTCGATTTCACTTCATTTGAACAGAAGCACTATTTCAACATTACTGGTCTCAGAAACCTGTAAACTGACAATCTTGAGCATTGAAGTCCTAACATATGTTTTTGTGCATATAACTTCTAACACATTAAAAACTGTCTTACAGCATTGCAAAAACATTGTATTTCATAAGGCATAAGCATCTTTCAGTTTGGCAAGATTTGCACTGAATATTGAATGAAGCAGCTTTCTCTCATAGAGAGACAAGCTTTTGAGCAGATTTGGGCTCGATTTCACTTCATTTGAACAGAAACACTATTTCAACATTACTGGTCTCAGAAACCTGTAAACTGACAATCTTGAGCATTGAAGTCCTAACATAGGTTTTTGTGCATATAACTTCTAACACATTAAAAACTGTCTTACAGCATTGCAAAAACATTGTATTTCATAAGGCATAGGCATCTTTCAGTTAGGCAAGATTTGCACTGAAAATTGAATGAAGCAGCTTTCTCTCATAGGGAGACAAGGTTTTGAGCAGATTTGGGCTAGATTTCACTTCATTTGAACAGAAGCACTATTTCAACATAACTGGTGTCAGAAACCTGTAAACTGACAATCTTGAGCATTGAAGTCCTAACATAAGTTTTTGTGCATATAACTTCTAACACATTAAAAACTGTCTTACAGCATTGCAACAACATTGTATTTCATAAGGCCTAAGCATCTTTCAGTTAGGCAAGATTTGCACTGAAAATTGAATGAAGCAGCTTTCTCTCATAGGGAGACAAGGTTTTGAGCAGATTTGGGCTAGATTTCACTTCATTTGAACAGAAGCACTATTTCAACATAACTGGTGTCAGAAACCTGTAAACTGAAAATCTTGAGCATTGAAGTCCTAACATATGTTTTTGTGCATATAACTTCTAACACATTAAAAACTGTCTTACAGCATTGCAAAAACATTGTATTTCATAAGGCATAAGCATCTTTCAGTTTGGCAAGATTTGCACTGAATATTGAATGAAGCAGCTTTCTCTCATAGAGAGACAAGCTTTTGAGCAGATTTGGGCTCGATTTCACTTCATTTGAACAGAAGCACTATTTCAACATTACTGGTCTCAGAAACCTGTAAACTGACAATCTTGAGCATTGAAGTCCTAACATAAGTTTTTGTGCATATAACTTCTAACACATTAAAAACTGTCTTACAGCATTGCAAAAACATTGTATTTCATAAGGCATAAGCATCTTTCAGTTTGGCAAGATTTGCACTGAATATTGAATGAAGCAGCTTTCTCTCATAGAGAGACAAGCTTTTGAGCAGATTTGGGCTAGATTTCACTTCATTTGAACAGAAGCACTATTTCAACATAACTGGTCTCAGAAACCTGTAAACTGACAATCTTGACCATTGAAGGCCTAAAATAAGTTTTTGTGCATAGAACTTCTAACACATTAAAAACTGTCTCACTGCATTGCAGAAATCATTTTATTTCATAAGACATAAGCATCTTTCAGTTAGGCAAGATTTGCACTGAATATTGAATGAAGCAGCTTTCTCTCATAGAGAAACAAGCTTTTGAGCAGATTTGGGCTAGATTTCACTTCATTTGAACAGAAGCACTATTTCAACATTACTGGTCTCAGAAACCTGTAAACTGACAATCTTGAGCATTGAAGTCCTAACATAAGTTTTTGTGCATATAACTTCTAACACATTAAAAACTGTCTTACAGCATTGCAAAAACATTGTATTTCATAAGGCATAAGCATCTTTCAGTTTGTCAAGATTTGCTCTGAATATTGAATGAAGCAGCTTTCTCTCATAGAGAGACAACCTGTTGAGCAGATTTGGGCTAGATTTCACTTCATTTGAACAGAAGCACTAATTCAACATTACTGGTCTCAGAAACCTGTAAACTGACAATCTTGAGCATTGAAGTCCTAACATATGTTTTTGTGCATATAACTTCTAACACATTAAAAACTGTCTTACAGCATTGCAAAAACATTGTATTTCATAAGGCATAAGCATCTTTCAGTTTGGCAAGATTTGCACTGAATATTGAAATAAGCAGCTTTCTCTCATAGAGAGACAAGCTTTTGAGCAGATTTGGGCTCGATTTCACTTCATTTGAACAGAAACACTATTTCAACATTACTGGTCTCAGAAACCTGTAAACTGACAATCTTGAGCATTGAAATCCTAACATAAGTTTTTGTGCATATAACTTCTAACACATTAAAAACTGTCTTACAGCATTGCAAAAACATTGTATTTCATAAGGCATAAGCATCTTTCAGTTAGGCAAGATTTGCACTGAAAATTGAATGAAGCAGCTTTCTCTCATAGGGAGACAAGGTTTTGAGCAGATTTGGGCTAGATTTCACTTCATTTGAACAGAAGCACTATTTCAACATAACTGGTGTCAGAAACCTGTAAACTGACAATCTTGAGCATTGAAGTCCTAACATAAGTTTTTGTGCATATAACTTCTAACACATTAAAAACTGTCTTACAGCATTGCAAAAACATTGTATTTCATAAGGCATAAGCATCTTTCAGTTTGGCAAGATTTGCACTGAATATTGAAATAAGCAGCTTTCTCTCATAGAGAGACAAGCTTTTGAGCAGATTTGGGCTCGATTTCACTTCATTTGAACAGAAACACTATTTCAACATTACTGGTCTCAGAAACCTGTAAACTGACAATCTTGAGCATTGAAGTCCTAACATAGGTTTTTGTGCATATAACTTCTAACACATTAAAAACTGTCTTACAGCATTGCAAAAACATTGTATTTCATAAGGCATAAGCATCTTTCAGTTAGGCAAGATTTGCACTGAAAATTGAATGAAGCAGCTTTCTCTCATAGGGAGACAAGGTTTTGAGCAGATTTGGGCTAGATTTCACTTCATTTGAACAGAAGCACTATTTCAACATAACTGGTGTCAGAAACCTGTAAACTGACAATCTTGAGCATTGAAGTCCTAACATAAGTTTTTGTGCATATAACTTCTAACACATTAAAAACTGTCTTACAGCATTGCAAAAACATTGTATTTCATAAGGCATAAGCATCTTTCAGTTAGGCAAGATTTGCACTGAAAATTGAATGAAGCAGCTTTCTCTCATAGGGAGACAAGGTTTTGAGCAGATTTGGGCTAGATTTCACTTCATTTGAACAGAAGCACTATTTCAACATAACTGGTGTCAGAAACCTGTAAACTGACAATCTTGATCATTGAAGTCCTAACATAAGTTTTTGTGCATATAACTTCTAACACATTAAAAACTGTCTTACAGCATTGCAAAAACATTGTATTTCATAAGGCATAAGCATCTTTCAGTTTGGCAAGATTTGCACTGAATATTGAAATAAGCAGCTTTCTCTCATAGAGAGACAAGCTTTTGAGCAGATTTGGGCTCGATTTCACTTCATTTGAACAGAAACACTATTTCAACATTACTGGTCTCAGAAACCTGTAAACTGACAATCTTGAGCATTGAAGTCCTAACATAGGTTTTTGTGCATATAACTTCTAACACATTAAAAACTGTCTTACAGCATTGCAAAAACATTGTATTTCATAAGGCATAAGCATCTTTCAGTTAGGCAAGATTTGCACTGAAAATTGAATGAAGCAGCTTTCTCTCATAGGGAGACAAGGTTTTGAGCAGATTTGGGCTAGATTTCACTTCATTTGAACAGAAGCACTATTTCAACATAACTGGTGTCAGAAACCTGTAAACTGACAATCTTGAGCATTGAAGTCCTAACATAAGTTTTTGTGCATATAACTTCTAACACATTAAAAACTGTCTTACAGCATTGCAAAAACATTGTATTTCATAAGGCATAAGCATCTTTCAGTTAGGCAAGATTTGCACTGAAAATTGAATGAAGCAGCTTTCTCTCATAGGGAGACAAGGTTTTGAGCAGATTTGGGCTAGATTTCACTTCATTTGAACAGAAGCACTATTTCAACATAACTGGTGTCAGAAACCTGTAAACTGACAATCTTGAGCATTGAAGTCCTAACATATGTTTTTGTGCATATAACTTCTAACACATTGAAAACTGTCTTACAGCATTGCAAAACCATTGTATTTCATAAGGCATAAGCATCTTTCAGTTTGGCAAGATTTGCACTGAATATTGAATGAAGCAGCTTTCTCTCATAGGGAGACAAGGTTTTGAGCAGATTTGGGCTCGATTTCACTTCATTTGAACAGAAGCACTATTTCAACATTACTGGTCTCAGAAACCTGTAAACTGACAATCTTGAGCATTGAAGTCCTAACATATGTTTTTGTGCATATAACTTCTAACACATTAAAAACTGTCTTACAGCATTGCAAAAACATTGTATTTCATAAGGCATAAGCATCTTTCAGTTTGGCAAGATTTGCACTGAATATTGAATGAAGCAGCTTTCTCTCATAGAGAGACAAGCTTTTGAGCAGATTTGGGCTCGATTTCACTTCATTTGAACAGAAGCACTATTTCAACATTACTGGTCTCAGAAACCTGTAAACTGACAATCTTGAGCATTGAAGTCCTAACATATGTTTTTGTGCATATAACTTCTAACACATTAAAAACTGTCTTACAGCATTGCAAAAACATTGTATTTCATAAGGCATAAGCATCTTTCAGTTTGGCAAGATTTGCACTGAATATTGAATGAAGCAGCTTTCTCTCATAGAGAGACAAGCTTTTGAGCAGATTTGGGCTCGATTTCACTTCATTTGAACAGAAACACTATTTCAACATTACTGGTCTCAGAAACCTGTAAACTGACAATCTTGAGCATTGAAGTCCTAACATAGGTTTTTGTGCATATAACTTCTAACACATTAAAAACTGTCTTACAGCATTGCAAAAACATTGTATTTCATAAGGCATAGGCATCTTTCAGTTAGGCAAGATTTGCACTGAATATTGAAATAAGCAGCTTTCTCTCATAGAGAGACAAGCTTTTGAGCAGATTTGGGCTCGATTTCACTTCATTTGAACAGAAACACTATTTCAACATTACTGGTCTCAGAAACCTGTAAACTGACAATCTTGAGCATTGAAGTCCTAACATAGGTTTTTGTGCATATAACTTCTAACACATTAAAAACTGTCTTACAGCATTGCAAAAACATTGTATTTCATAAGGCATAAGCATCTTTCAGTTAGGCAAGATTTGCACTGAAAATTGAATGAAGCAGCTTTCTCTCATAGGGAGACAAGGTTTTGAGCAGATTTGGGCTAGATTTCACTTCATTTGAACAGAAGCACTATTTCAACATAACTGGTGTCAGAAACCTGTAAACTGACAATCTTGAGCATTGAAGTCCTAACATAAGTTTTTGTGCATATAACTTCTAACACATTAAAAACTGTCTTACAGCATTGCAAAAACATTGTATTTCATAAGGCATAAGCATCTTTCAGTTAGGCAAGATTTGCACTGAAAATTGAATGAAGCAGCTTTCTCTCATAGGGAGACAAGGTTTTGAGCAGATTTGGGCTAGATTTCACTTCATTTGAACAGAAGCACTATTTCAACATAACTGGTGTCAGAAACCTGTAAACTGACAATCTTGATCATTGAAGTCCTAACATAAGTTTTTGTGCATATAACTTCTAACACATTAAAAACTGTCTTACAGCATTGCAAAAACATTGTATTTCATAAGGCATAAGCATCTTTCAGTTTGGCAAGATTTGCACTGAATATTGAAATAAGCAGCTTTCTCTCATAGAGAGACAAGCTTTTGAGCAGATTTGGGCTCGATTTCACTTCATTTGAACAGAAACACTATTTCAACATTACTGGTCTCAGAAACCTGTAAACTGACAATCTTGAGCATTGAAGTCCTAACATAGGTTTTTGTGCATATAACTTCTAACACATTAAAAACTGTCTTACAGCATTGCAAAAACATTGTATTTCATAAGGCATAAGCATCTTTCAGTTAGGCAAGATTTGCACTGAAAATTGAATGAAGCAGCTTTCTCTCATAGGGAGACAAGGTTTTGAGCAGATTTGGGCTAGATTTCACTTCATTTGAACAGAAGCACTATTTCAACATAACTGGTGTCAGAAACCTGTAAACTGACAATCTTGAGCATTGAAGTCCTAACATAAGTTTTTGTGCATATAACTTCTAACACATTAAAAACTGTCTTACAGCATTGCAAAAACATTGTATTTCATAAGGCATAAGCATCTTTCAGTTAGGCAAGATTTGCACTGAAAATTGAATGAAGCAGCTTTCTCTCATAGGGAGACAAGGTTTTGAGCAGATTTGGGCTAGATTTCACTTCATTTGAACAGAAGCACTATTTCAACATAACTGGTGTCAGAAACCTGTAAACTGACAATCTTGAGCATTGAAGTCCTAACATATGTTTTTGTGCATATAACTTCTAACACATTGAAAACTGTCTTACAGCATTGCAAAACCATTGTATTTCATAAGGCATAAGCATCTTTCAGTTTGGCAAGATTTGCACTGAATATTGAATGAAGCAGCTTTCTCTCATAGGGAGACAAGGTTTTGAGCAGATTTGGGCTCGATTTCACTTCATTTGAACAGAAGCACTATTTCAACATTACTGGTCTCAGAAACCTGTAAACTGACAATCTTGAGCATTGAAGTCCTAACATATGTTTTTGTGCATATAACTTCTAACACATTAAAAACTGTCTTACAGCATTGCAAAAACATTGTATTTCATAAGGCATAAGCATCTTTCAGTTTGGCAAGATTTGCACTGAATATTGAATGAAGCAGCTTTCTCTCATAGAGAGACAAGCTTTTGAGCAGATTTGGGCTCGATTTCACTTCATTTGAACAGAAGCACTATTTCAACATTACTGGTCTCAGAAACCTGTAAACTGACAATCTTGAGCATTGAAGTCCTAACATATGTTTTTGTGCATATAACTTCTAACACATTAAAAACTGTCTTACAGCATTGCAAAAACATTGTATTTCATAAGGCATAAGCATCTTTCAGTTTGGCAAGATTTGCACTGAATATTGAATGAAGCAGCTTTCTCTCATAGAGAGACAAGCTTTTGAGCAGATTTGGGCTCGATTTCACTTCATTTGAACAGAAACACTATTTCAACATTACTGGTCTCAGAAACCTGTAAACTGACAATCTTGAGCATTGAAGTCCTAACATAGGTTTTTGTGCATATAACTTCTAACACATTAAAAACTGTCTTACAGCATTGCAAAAACATTGTATTTCATAAGGCATAGGCATCTTTCAGTTAGGCAAGATTTGCACTGAAAATTGAATGAAGCAGCTTTCTCTCATAGGGAGACAAGGTTTTGAGCAGATTTGGGCTAGATTTCACTTCATTTGAACAGAAGCACTATTTCAACATAACTGGTGTCAGAAACCTGTAATCTGACAATCTTGAGCATTGAAGTCCTAACAAAAGTTTTTGTGCATATAACTTCTAACACATTAAAAACTGTCTTACAGCATTGCAACAACATTGTATTTCATAAGGCATAAGCATCTTTCAGTTAGGCAAGATTTGCACTGAAAATTGAATGAAGCAGCTTTCTCTCATAGGGAGACAAGGTTTTGAGCAGATTTGGGCTAGATTTCACTTCATTTGAACAGAAGCACTATTTCAACATAACTGGTGTCAGAAACCTGTAAACTGACAATCTTGAGCATTGAAGTCCTAACATATGTTTTTGTGCATATAACTTCTAACACATTAAAAACTGTCTTACAGCATTGCAAAAACATTGTATTTCATAAGGCATAAGCATCTTTCAGTTTGGCAAGATTTGCACTGAATATTGAATGAAGCAGCTTTCTCTCATAGAGAGACAAGCTTTTGAGCAGATTTGGGCTCGATTTCACTTCATTCATACAGAAGCACTATTTCAACATTACTGGTCTCAGAAACCTGTAAACTGACAATCTTGAGCATTGAAGTCCTAACATAAGTTTTTGTGCATATAACTTCTAACACATTAAAAACTGTCTTACAGCATTGCAAAAACATTGTATTTCATAAGGCATAAGCATCTTTCAGTTTGTCAAGATTTGCTCTGAATATTGAATGAAGCAGCTTTCTCTCAAAGGGAGACAACCTGTTGAGCAGATTTGGGCTAGATTTCACTTCATTTGAACAGAAGCACTAATTCAACATTACTGGTCTCAGAAACCTGTAAACTGACAATCTTGAGCATTGAAGTCCTAACATATGTTTTTGTGCATATAACTTCTAACACATTAAAAACTGTCTTACAGCATTGCAAAAACATTGTATTTCATAAGGCATAAGCATCTTTCAGTTTGGCAAGATTTGCACTGAATATTGAAATAAGCAGCTTTCTCTCATAGAGAGACAAGCTTTTGAGCAGATTTGGGCTCAATTTCACTTCATTTGAACAGAAACACTATTTCAACATTACTGGTCTCAGAAACCTGTAAACTGACAATCTTGAGCATTGAAGTCCTAACATAAGTTTTTGTGCATATAACTTCTAACACATTAAAAACTGTCTTACAGCATTGCAAAAACATTGTATTTCATAAGGCATAAGCATCTTTCAGTTTGGCAAGATTTGCACTGAATATTGAATGAAGCAGCTTTATCTCATAGAGAGGCAAGCTTTTGAGCAGATTTGGGCTAGATTTCACTTCATTTGAACAGAAGCACTATTTCAACATTTTTGGTCTTAGAAACCTGTTAACTGACAATCTTGAGCATTGAAGTCCTAACATATGTTTTTGTGCATATAACTTCTAACACATTAAAAACTGTCTTACAGCATTGCAAAAACATTGTATTTCATAAGGCATAAGCATCTTTCAGTTTGGCAAGATTTGCACTGAATATTGAATGAAGCAGCTTTCTCTCATAGAGAGACAAGCTTTTGAGCAGATTTGGGCTAGATTTCACTTAATTTGAACAGAAGCACTATTTCAACATTACTGGTCTCAGAAACCTGTAAACTGACAATCTTGAGCATTGAAGTCCTAACATAAGTTTTTGTGCATATAACTTCTAACACATTAAAAACTGTCTTACAGCATTGCAAAAACATTGTATTTCATAAGGCATAAGCATCTTTCATTTAGGCAAGATTTGCACTGAAAATTGAATGAAGCAGCTTTCTCTCATAAGGAGACAAGGTTTTGAGCAGATTTGGGCTAGATTTCACTTCATTTGAACAGAAGCACTATTTCAACATAACTGGTGTCAGAAACCTGTAAACTGACAATCTTGAGCATTGAAGTCCTAACATAAGTTTTTGTGCATATAACTTCTAACACATTAAAAACTGTCTTACAGCATTGCAAAAACATTGTATTTCATAAGGCATAAGCATCTTTCAGTTTGGCAAGATTTGCACTGAATATTGAATGAAGCAGCTTTATCTCATAGAGAGGCAAGCTTTTGAGCAGATTTGGGCTAGATTTCACTTCATTTGAACAGAAGCACTATTTCAACATAACTGGTCTCAGAAACCTGTAAACTGACAATCTTGACCATTGAAGGCCTAAAAAAGGTTTTTGTGCATAGAACTTCTAACACATTAAAAACTGTCTCACTGCATTGCAGAAATCATTTTATTTCATAAGACATAGGCATCTTTCAGTTAGGCAAGATTTGCACTGAATATTGAATGAAGACACTTTCTCTCATAGAGAGACAAGCTTTTGAGCAGATTTGGGCTAGATTTCACTTCATTTGAACAGAAGCACTATTTCAACATTACTGGTCTCAGAAGCCTGTAAACTGACAATCTTGAGCATTGAAGTCCTAACATAAGTTTTTGTGCATATAACTTCTAACACATTAAAAACTGTCTTACAGCATTGCAAAAACATTGTATTTCATAAGGCATAAGCATCTTTCAGTTTGGCAAGATTTGCACTGAATATTGAATGAAGCAGCTTTATCTCATAGAGAGACAAGGTTTTGAGCAGATTTGGGCTAGATTTCACTTCATTTGAACAGAAGCACTATTTCAACATTACTGGTCTCAGAAACCTGTAAACTGACAATCTTGAGCATTGAAGTCCTAACATATGTTTTTGTGCATATAACTTCTAACACATTAAAAACTGTCTTGCAGCATTGCAAAAACATTGTATTTCATAAGGCATAAGCATCTTTCAGTTTGGCAAGATTTGCACTGAATATTGAATGAAGCAGCTTTATCTCATAGAGAGGCAAGCTTTTGAGCAGATTTGGGCTAGATTTCACTTCATTTGAACAGAAGCACTATTTCAACATTTTTGGTCTCAGAAACCTGTAAACTGACAATCTTGAGCATTGAAGTCCTAACATATGTTTTTGTGCATATAACTTCTAACACATTAAAAACTGTCTTACAGCATTGCAAAAACATTGTATTTCATAAGGCATAAGCATCTTTCAGTTTGGCAAGATTTGCACTGAATATTGAATGAAGCAGCTTTATCTCATAGAGAGACAAGCTTTTGAGCAGATTTGGGCTAGATTTCACTTCATTTGAACAGAAGCACTATTTCAACATTACTGGTCTCAGAAACCTGTAAACTGACAATCTTGAGCATTGAAGTCCTAACATAAGTTTTTGTGCATATAACTTCTAACACATTAAAAACTGTCTTACAGCATTGCAAAAACATTGTATTTCATAAGGCATAAGCATCTTTCAGTTAGGCAAGATTTGCACTGAAAATTGAATGAAGCAGCTTTCTCTCATAGGGAGACAAGGTTTTGAGCAGATTCGGGCTAGATTTCACTTCATTTGAACAGAAGCACTATTTCAACATAACTGGTGTCAGAAACCTGTAAACTGACAATCTTGAGCATTGAAGTCCTAACATAAGTTTTTGTGCATATAACTTCTAACACATTAAAAACTGTCTTACAGCATTGCAAAAACATTGTATTTCAAAAGGCATAAGCATCTTTCAGTTTGGCAAGATTTGCACTGAATATTGAATGAAGCAGCTTTATCTCATAGAGAGGCAAGCTTTTGAGCATATTTGGGCTAGATTTCACTTCATTTGAACAGAAGCACTATTTCAACATAACTGGTCTCAGAAACCTGTAAACTGACAATCTTGACCATTGAAGGCCTAAAATAAGTTTTTGTGCATAGAACTTCTAACACATTAAAAACTGTCTCACTGCATTGCAGAAATCATTTTATTTCATAAGACATAAGCATCTTTCAATTAGGCAAGATTTGCACTGAATATTGAATGAAGCCGCTTTCTCTCATAGAGAGACAAGCTTTTGAGCAGATTTGGGCTAGATTTCACTTCATTTGAACAGAAGCACTATTTCAACATTACTGGTCTCAGAAACCTGTAAACTGACAATCTTGAGCATTGAAGTCCTAACATAAGTTTTTGTGCATATAACTTCTAACACATTAAAAACTGTCTTACAGCATTGCAAAAACATTGTATTTCATAAGGCATAAGCATCTTTCAGTTTGGCAAGATTTGCACTGAATATTGAATGAAGCAGCTTTATCTCATAGAGAGGCAAGCTTTTGAGCAGATTTGGGCTAGATTTCACTTCATTTGAACAGAAGCACTATTTCAACATAACTGGTCTCAGAAACCTGTAAACTGACAATCTTGACCATTGAAGTCCTAACATAAGTTTTTGTGCATATAACTTCTAACACATTAAAAACTGTCTTACAGCATTGCAAAAACATTGTATTTCATAAGGCATAAGCATTTTTCAGTTTGTCAAGATTTGCTCTGAATATTGAATGAAGCAGCTTTCTCTCATAGAGAGACAACCTGTTGAGCAGATTTGGGCTAGATTTCACTTCATTTGAACAGAAGCACTATTTCAACATTACTGGTCTCAGAAACCTGTAAACTGACAATCTTGAGCATTGAAGTCCTAACATAGGTTTTTGTGCATATAACTTCTAACACATTAAAAACTGTCTACAGCATTGCAAAAACATTGTATTTCATAAGGCATACGCATCTTTCAGTTAGGCAAGATTTGCACTGAAAATTGAATGAAGCAGCTTTCTCTCATAGGGAGACAAGGTTTTGAGCAGATTTGGGCTAGATTTCACTTCATTTGAACAGAAGCACTATTTCAACATAACTGGTGTCAGAAACCTGTAAACTGACAATCTTGAGCATTGAAGTCCTAACATATGTTTTTGTGCATATAACTTCTAACACATTAAAAACTGTCTTACAGCATTGCAAAAACATTGTATTTCATAAGGCATAAGCATCTTTCAGTTTGGCAAGATTTGCACTGAATATTGAAATAAGCAGCTTTCTCTCATAGAGAGACAAGCTTTTGAGCAGATTTGGGCTCGATTTCACTTCATTTGAACAGAAACACTATTTCAACATTACTGGTCTCAGAAACCTGTAAACTGACAATCTTGAGCATTGAAGTCCTAACATAGGTTTTTGTGCATATAACTTCTAACACATTAAAAACTGTCTACAGCATTGCAAAAACATTGTATTTCATAAGGCATAAGCATCTTTCAGTTAGGCAAGATTTGCACTGAAAATTGAATGAAGCAGCTTTCTCTCATAGGGAGACAAGCTTTTGAGCAGATTTGGGCTAGATTTCACTTCATTTGAACAGAAGCACTATTTCAACATAACTGGTGTCAGAAACCTGTAAACTGACAATCTTGAGCATTGAAGTCCTAACATATGTTTTTGTGCATATAACTTCTAACACATTAAAAACTGTCTTACAGCATTGCAAAAACATTGTATTTCATAAGGCATAAGCATCTTTCAGTTAGGCAAGATTTGCACTGAAAATTGAATGAAGCAGCTTTCTCTCATAGGGAGACAAGGTTTTGAGCAGATTTGGGCTAGATTTCACTTCATTTGAACAGAAGCACTATTTCAACATAACTGGTGTCAGAAACCTGTAAACTGACAATCTTGAGCATTGAAGTCCTAACATAAGTTCCTTTTCAGGAACTCGAGCTGCGTCGAAACGCTTTTGGGGTGAATATCGTGTGCAATCAGTCCATCGGAAAGGCGTGACGTCACGGGCGGGGTGACGTAGCGACCAGGAAGCTATAAAAGCACGTGCCGTGCAGCTGGCTTCAGCTTCGAATCTGTCAGCAAGCGCTCTGTGTGTGCATGTGCAAAAGTCTGTCCTGTTGGTCCTATTTATTGTTGTCTGTCCCTTAGCTTAAAAAGATCGCTAAAACAGCTCAATATGCCTAAGCAAAAGCTAAAGACCAAACATTTGAAGGGCGATTCCAAGCCGCGTTACAGACTGTGTGTTCCTCCCTGCACTCGCTACATTACGAGTGGGGATACACACAGGCTGTGCGTGGCTTGCCTGGGATCGAAGCACGCTGAGTCGGCTCTCGAGGGGGCCGACTGCCCGCATTGCGAACGTTTGCCAATGCGGACGCTTCGATCCCGGAGGGCTCTCTTCGAGGAGGGAGCCTTCACCAGCGTTCCTCGCGGTGCTGGCCCCGCTTCTGCCGAGGCAGAGCGGCTGCTGCACTCGTGGGGTTCGCAGGTGGATCTGTCAGAAAGAATGGAGACGGGCCAGTCCTTATCTCCTTCTTCATCTGCCAGATCCGGCGCCCAAACCCTGGGTTCGGAAGCACGCTCGTCGGTTTCTTCCCCCCAGGGTGAGGGATCAGCTCTTCACCTCTCGTCCTCCGAGGAGGTCGATGTGGAGACTGTTGCTGGGGATTCGCCACCCCTGTCGCCCCAGTATGAGGAGCTTTTGGAGGTGGTCACGCGGGCAGTAGATAAATTAAAAATCGACTGGCCTGCTGAAAAACAGACTGAGCCGCAGAGAAGCAGATTAGACGAACGCTTTCTGCGGCCGAAGCAACCACCTCCACGTCGGAGCCTTCCATATTTTCCCGATCTCCATGATGAGTTATCGAGATCGTGGAAACACCCGTATTCGACCCGCCTCTTTGGCCCTGATTCACTATATTATGGCAACGTGATGGGGCTGGGAGAGCGTGGTTATAGAGCGATGCCACGGGTTGAACAGACGCTTGCGGGCTATCTGTCACCCGGTTCGGCCTCGTCTCTAAAGGCTCCGACATTGCCCACTAAGCCGCTTCGAGTTACATCATCGCTAGTGGGCAAAGGTTATGTGGCAGCAGGTCAGGCTGGGGCGTGCCTTCATACTATGGCAGTCCTGCAAGCTTATCAGGCTGACCTGCTGAGAGATGTCGATGAGGGGGAGGGGATTAAGTCTGAAGAGGTTGAAGAACTCAGAAAGACCGCTGATCTCTCCCTCCGCGCCACTAAGGAGACCGCTCGCGCAATTGGGCGGTCTATGGCAGCTTTAGTGGCCGCGGAGAGGCATTTGTGGCTGACCCTGTCAGAAATTAAGGAATGAGACAGGGTCTGCCTCCTGGACGCCCCGCTTCAAGCCTCGGGCCTGTTCGGCGACACAGTTAATACTGTCGTCGACAGGTTCCAGGAGGCGCACAAGCAGGCGGCGGCGTTCCAGAGTTTCCTCCCTCGTCGCTCTCGTGGTGCATCTGGGCGGGAGATGACCACGCCACATACCGGCTCCTCACACCGGGAAGCGCAGAAGCAGAGCGTCGCCACTCGTGCTCCCCCACGTCGGGGCCGAGGGCAACGACGCTCTGAGTCGGGGGCTTCTAGGGCGAAAGCCGATTTAAGATCTGTCATCGAAGCCCGGAAGTCCTCGACGAAAAGATCCTGACGCCAGGATCCAGAGGGTAGCCCCTGCTGGGGTAGAGCGCGGTTCACCTCATTACACGGTGCCCGTCTCACCTCAGTACCCTCAGGAGGTCGGTCTGCCAACCCTGCCAGAGTTTCAGGGCGCAGCGGCCTCCAGCGAGCGCCACTCCCAGTTATTTCCGCCCGTGAGCGTAGCGGAGCTGGGATGCTCGCCGCCCCTTCGGGGGCCTCTTACACCAGAGGTCAGTCTCGAGAGACTGATTCCCTTAGTAGATTATTTAGCAGCGTGGAAGCTACTGCCAAATGTATCTCAATGGGTCCTGCGTACAATAGAAAGAGGCTATTGCATTCAGTTCGGTCTTCCACCACCGAAGTTCAACGGGGTTACACCGACTGTGGTCGGCCCCCAGCAGGCTCTGGCTATGGAACGAGAAGTGAATACCCTATTAAGGAAGGAGGCCATCGAGGTGGTCCCTCCTCTAGACAGGGAATCCGGATTTTACAGCCGGTATTTCATAGTTCCAAAGAAGGATGGGGGGTTGCGTCCGATCCTCGACTTGCGTCTCCTGAACCGCTCGGTTATGTCACTGAAGTTCAAGATGCTCACTGTCAACCAGGTTGTAGCTCAAATCAGAGCCGAGGACTGGTTTGTCACAATAGATCTCAAAGACGCATACTTCCACATATCCATCCTTCCACAACACAGGAAGTTTCTGAGGTTCGCTTTCGGGGGCAAAGCTTATCAATATCGAGTACTTCCCTTTGGCCTCGCACTCTCACCCCGCACGTTCACGAAATGTATGGATGCGGCTCTGGTATCCCTCCGTATGCAGGGCATCCGCATTTTAAATTATATCGACGATTGGTTGATCCTAGCTCAATCAGAGCAGATGGCGGCTCGACATCGAGATGTCGTTCTCGCACACATGGGGGAGCTGGGTTTGAGACTAAACGCCAAGAAGAGTGTACTTTCTCCAGTTCAGAGAACCACCTATCTAGGCGTAGTGTGGAATTCGACCACGATGCAGGCACGTTTGTCTCCTGCTCGGATCGAGTCGATCCTCACATCAGTCGAGAGAGTCAAGGAAGGCCAGTCACTCACTGTCAAACAATTCCAGAGATTGTTAGGGCTGATGGCAGCTGCGTCCAACGTGGTACCTTTTGGCCTGCTGTACATGAGACCCCTACAGTGGTGGCTCAAGTCCAAGGGCTTTTCCCCGAGGGGAAATCCACGTCGAGTTATCAAGGTCACGCGGCGGTGCCTTCGTGCCTTAGACATGTGGAGGAAACCTTGGTTCTTGAATCAGGGCCCGGTGCTGGGAGTTCCTTGTCGCCGTGTAACGCTAGCGACAGATGCGTCCCTCACCGGTTGGGGTGCGGTCATGAGCGGCCACCCTGCCCGCGGTCTGTGGAGTGGTCGCCATCTAACATGGCACATCAATTGCCTAGAGATACTAGCGGTCTATCGAGCATTGAAATATTTCCTCCCAGACCTGAGAGGTCACCATGTGTTGGTGCACACCGACAACACATCAGTGGTCTCTTATATCAATCACCAGGGGGGTCTGCGTTCGCGCCCCTTGTACAAACTGGCACACCAGATCCTTCTGTGGTCCCAGGGCAAGCTCCTCTCGATCAGAGCAGCGTATATTCCTGGGAGATTGAATGTGGGAGCAGACATACTGTCGAGACAGGGGCCGAGGCCCGGGGAATGGATGCTTCACCCCGAGGTGGTGAAGCAGATATGGAGAGTATTTGGTACAGCCCAGGTGGACCTCTTTGCGACTCAGGAGACATCGCAATGTCCCCTCTGGTTCTCTCTAGTTCATCCAGCTCCTCTGGGACTGGACGCTATGGTACAGACCTGGCCGAGGCTTCGTCTGTACGCTTTTCCCCCTATCGCTCTGCTCCCGGGAGTTCTGGCGAGAGTACGCCGGGACGGGGCCCGTCTACTACTAGTAGCCCCGTTCTGGCCGGGCCGAGTATGGTTCTCAGATCTAGTCTCGCTCCTCGACGGCTCTCCGTGGGAGATACCGATCAGGACAGACCTACTCTCACAGGCGCAGGGCACGATAATTCACCCTCGCCCGGAGTTGTGGAAGCTGTGGGTGTGGCCCCTGAGGGGGCACAGCTATTAGCAGCTGGTCTCTCAACCGAGGTTGTTGAGACCCTACTCCAATCCAGAGCTCCCTCTACGAGGAAACTGTACGCCCTGAAGTGGAAGCTCTTCACTTCATGGTGCAGAGACCGCCAGCTTGACCCAGCAGACTGCCCAGTTGGTACAGTTCTGGAGTTTTTACAAGCCAGGCTCTCTGCGGGGTTATCCCACTCCACCTTAAAGGTTTACGTGGCGGCCTTAGCTGCTTTCCACGTCCCTTTCAATGGTCAGTCAGTGGGTAGACACCCCCTAGTTACACGTTTCCTCCGCGGTGCGCTGAGGCTGAGACCTCCAGTACGATCCCGTGTTCCCCCCTGGGATTTGGTTGTGGTTCTAGAGGCTCTTTGTAAAGCTCCATTCGAGCCAATACAAGATATCTCAGATAGACATCTGACACTTAAAACTGCCCTGTTACTGGCAATCACCTCACTAAAGAGAGTTGGAGATCTTCAGGCCCTTTCGGTGGCCCCTACCTACTTAGACTTTGCCCCTGGTATGGCCAAAGCATTCTTATACCCTCGAGCGGGTTACGTTCCGAAGGTTCCCTCTGTCACACCACAACCTATCGTACTGCAGGCCTTCTGTCCTCCTCCCTTTCGGGAGCCAGACCAAGAGAAGCTAAACTGTATGTGTCCAGTGCGAGCACTGGACGCATACGTCCACAGAGCTGCCCTGTGGAGAAAATCAGACCAATTGCTTGTTTGCTACGGTCCTTCTAACAAGGGTTCTCCTGCCACCAAGCAGACCCTTAGTCGTTGGATAGTCGAGGCTATCAACGTCTCCTATGAGTCCTCTGGTCTTCCCCCTCCTTTGGGGGCCAAGGCTCACTCTACTCGGAGTATGGCGGCCTCCAAGGCCTTCTCAGCAGGTGTGTCCCTCTTGGACATCTGCAACGCTGCGGGGTGGTCCACGCCCTCCACATTTGTCCGATTTTTACGATCTTGACATGCGAGCCACGCCGGGCTCTTCTGTTCTCTCGTCTTAGCTGTGCTCTTTTGACTACAACCTAGGCAGGGATTTGGAAGTCTGGCAGCGTGGGCACATCGTTCCCCAAAAGCGTTTCGACGCAGCTCGAGTTCCTGAAAAGGAACGTCTCAAGGTTACGTATGTAACCCTAGTTCCTTGAAGGAACGAGACGCTGCGTCGCAGAGCCATACTCCCGGCACCCCTGCCGGCGCTTGCTTCCCTACTCGAAGCTGAAGCCAGCTGCACGGCACGTGCTTTTATAGCTTCCTGGTCGCTACGTCACCCCGCCCGTGACGTCACGCCTTTCCGATGGACTGATTGCACACGATATTCAGAGTCGGTCTCGTCAGGGACGTTCCCCAAAAGCGTTTCGACGCAGCGTCTCGTTCCTTCAAGGAACTAGGGTTACATACGTAACCTTGAGACGTTTTTGTGCATATAACTTCTAACACATTAAAAACTGTCTTACAGCATTGCAAAAACATTGTATTTCATAAGGCATAAGCATCTTTCAGTTTGGCAAGATTTGCACTGAATATTGAATGAAGCAGCTTTCTCTCATAGAGAGACAAGCTTTTGAGCAGATTTGGGCTAGATTTCACTTCATTTGAACAGAAGCACTATTTCAACATTACTGGTCTCAGAAACCTGTAAACTGACAATCTTGTGCATTGAAGTCCTAACATAAGTTTTTGTGCATATAACTTCTAACACATTAAAAACTGTCTTACAGTATTGCAAAAACATTGTATTTCATAAGGCATAAGCATCTTTCACTTTGGCAAGATTTGCACTGAATATTGAATGAAGCAGCTTTCTCTCATAGAGAGACAAGCTTTTGAGCAGATTTGGGCTAGATTTCACTTCATTTGAACAGAAGCACTATTTCAACATAACTGGTCTCAGAAACCTGTAAACTGACAATCTTGACCATTGAAGTCCTAAAATAAGTTTTTGTGCATAGAACTTCTAACACATTAAAAACTGTCTCACTGCATTGCAGAAATCATTTTATTTCATAAGACATAAGCATCTTTCAGTTAGGCAAGATTTGCACTGAATATTGAATGAAGCAGCTTTCTCTCATAGAGAGACAAGCTTTTGAGCAG
This sequence comes from Carassius carassius, assembly GCF_963082965.1. NCBI lineage: Eukaryota > Metazoa > Chordata > Actinopteri > Cypriniformes > Cyprinidae > Carassius > Carassius carassius. Next base: position 23,585,314 of record NC_081782.1, on the reverse strand, counting down.
ATTTGGGCTAGATTTCACTTCATTTGAACAGAAGCACTATTTCAACATTACTGGTCTCAGAAACCTGTAAACTGACAATCTTGAGCATTGAAGTCCTAACATAAGTTTTTGTGCATATAACTTCTAACACATTAAAAACTGTCTTACAGCATTGCAAAAACATTGTATTTCATAAGGCATAAGCATCTTTCAGTTTGGCAAGATTTGCACTGAATATTGAATGAAGCAGCTTTCTCTCATAGAGAGACAAGCTTTTGAGCAGATTTGGGCGAGATTTCACTTCATTTGAACAGAAGCACTATTTCAAAATAACTGGTCTCAGAAACCTGTAAACTGACAATCTTGAGCATTGAAGTCCTAACATAAGTTTTTGTGCATATAACTTCTAACAGATTAAAAACTGTCTTACAGCATTGCAAAAACATTGTATTTCATAAGGCATAAGCATCTTTCAGTTTGGCAAGATTTGCACTGAATATTGAATGAAGCAGCTTTCTCTCATAGGGAGACAAGGTTTTGAGCAGATTTGGGCTAGATTGCACTTCATTTGAACAGAAGCACTATTTCAACATTACTGGTCTCAGAAACCTGTAAACTGACAATCTTGAGCATTGAAGTCCTAACATATGTTTTTGTGCATATAACTTCTAACACATTAAAAACTGTCTTACAGCATTGCAAAAACATTGTATTTCATAAGGCATAAGCATCTTTCAGGTTGGCAAGATTTGCACTGAATATTGAATGAAGCAGCTTTCTCTCATAGAGAGACAAGCTTTTGAGCAGATTTGGGCTAGATTTCACTTCATTTGAACAGAAGCACTATTTCAACATTACTGGTCTCAGAAACCTGTAAACTGACAATCTTGAGCATTGAAGTCCTAACATAAGTTTTTGTACATATAACTTCTAACACATTAAAAACTGTCTTACAGCATTGCAAAAACATTGTATTTCATAAGGCATAAGCATCTTTCAGTTTGGCAAGATTTGCACTGAATATTGAATGAAGCAGCTTTCTCTCATAGAGAGACAAGCTTTTGAGCAGATTTGGGCTAGATTTCACTTCATTTGAACAGAAGCACTATTTCAACATAACTGGTCTCAGAAACCTGTAAACTGACAATCTTGACAATTGAAGTCCTAAAATAAGTTTTTGTGCATAGAACTTCTAACACATCAAAAACTGTCTCACTGCATTGCAGAAATCATTTTATTTCATAAGACATAAGCATCTTTCAGTTAGGCAAGATTTGTACTGAAAATTGAATGAAGCAGCTTTCTCTCATAGGGAGACAAGGTTTTGAGCAGATTTGGGCTAGATTGCACTTCATTTGAACAGAAGCACTATTTCAACATTACTGGTCTCAGAAACCTGTAAACTGACAATCTTGAGCATTTGAAGTCCTAACATATGTTTTTGTGCATATAACTTCTAACACATTAAAAACTGTCTTACAGCATTGCAAAAACATTGTATTTCATAAGGCATAAGCATCTTTCAGTTTGGCAAGATTTGCACTGAATATTGAATGAAGCAGCTTTCTCTCATAGGGAGACAAGGTTTTGAGCAGATTTGGTCTAGATTTCACTTCATTTGAACAGAAGCACTATTTCAACATTACTGGTCTCAGAAACCTGTAAACTGACAATCTTGAGCATTGAAGTCCTAACATATGTTTTTGTGCATATAACTTCTAACAGATTAAAAACTGTCTTACAGCATTGCAAAAACATTGTATTTCATAAGGCATAAGCATCTTTCAGTTTGGCAAGATTTGCACTGAATATTGAATGAAGCAGCTTTCTCTCATAGGGAGACAAGGTTTTGAGCAGATTTGGGCTAGATTTCACTTCATTTGAACAGAAGCACTATTTCAACATTACTGGTCTCAGAAACCTGTAAACTGACAATCTTGAGCATTGAAGTCCTAACATATGTTTTTGTGCATATAACTTCTAACACATTAAAAACTGTCTTACAGCATTGCAAAAACATTGTATTTCATAAGGCATAAGCATCTTTCAGTTTGGCAAGATTTGCACTGAATATTGAATGAAGCAGCTTTCTCTCATAGAGAGACAAGCTTTTGAGCAGATTTGGGCTAGATTTCACTTCATTTGAACAGAAGCACTATTTCAACATTACTGGTCTCAGAAACCTGTAAACTGACAATCTTGAGCATTGAAGTCCTAACATAAGTTTTTGTGCATATAACTTCTAACACAATAAAAACTGTCTTACAGCATTGCAAAAACATTGTATTTCATAAGGCATAAGCATCTTTTACTTTGGCAAGATTTGCACTGAATATTGAATGAAGCAGCTTTCTCTCATAGAGAGACAAGCTTTTGAGCAGATTTGGGCTAGATTTCACTTCATTTGAACAGAAGCACTATTTCAACATAACTGGTCTCAGAAACCTGTAAACTGACAATCTTGACCATTGAAGTCCTAAAATAAGTTTTTGTGCATAGAACTTCTAACACATTAAAAACTGTCTCACTGCATTGCAGAAATCATTTTATTTCATAAGACATAAGCATCTTTCAGTTAGGCAAGATTTGCACTGAATATTGAATGAAGCAGCTTTCTCTCATAGAGAGACAAGCTTTTGAGCAGATTTGGGCTAGATTTCACTTCATTTGAACAGAAGCACTATTTCAACATTACTGGTCTCAGAAACCTGTAAACTGACAATCTTGAGCATTGAAGTCCTAACATAAGTTTTTGTGCATATAACTTCTAACACATTAAAAACTGTCTTACAGCATTGCAAAAACATTGTATTTCATAAGGCATAAGCATCTTTCAGTTTGGCAAGATTTGCACTGAATATTGAATGAAGCAGCTTTCTCTCATAGAGAGACAAGCTTTTGAGCAGATTTGGGCGAGATTTCACTTCATTTGAACAGAAGCACTATTTCAAAATAACTGGTCTCAGAAACCTGTAAACTGACAATCTTAAGCATTGAAGTCCTAACATAAGTTTTTGTGCATATAACTTCTAACAGATTAAAAACTGTCTTACAGCATTGCAAAAACATTGTATTTCATAAGGCATAAGCATCTTTCAGTTTGGCAAGATTTGCACTGAATATTGAATGAAGCAGCTTTCTCTCATAGGGAGACAAGGTTTTGAGCAGATTTGGGCTAGATTTCACTTCATTGAACAGAAGCACTATTTCAACATTACTGGTCTCAGAAACCTGTAAACTGACAATCTTGAGCATTGAAGTCCTAACATATGTTTTTGTGCATATAACTTCTAACACATTAAAAACTGTCTTACAGCATTGCAAAAACATTGTATTTCATAAGGCATAAGCATCTTTCAGTTTGGCAAGATTTGCACTGAATATTGAATGAAGCAGCTTTCTCTCATAGAGAGACAAGCTTTTGAGCAGATTTGGGCTAGATTTATCTTCATTTGAACAGAAGCACTATTTCAACATTACTGGTCTCAGAAACCTGTAAACTGACAATCTTGAGCATTGAAGTCCTAACATAAGTTTTTGTACATATAACTTCTAACACATTAAAAACTGTCTTACAGCATTGCAAAAACATTGTATTTCATAAGGCATAAGCATCTCTTAATTTGGCAAGATTTGCACTGAATATTGAATGAAGCAGCTTTCTCTCATAGAGAGACAAGCTTTTGAGCAGATTTGGGCTAGATTTCACTTCATTTGAACAGAAGCACTATTTCAACATAACTGGTCTCAGAAACCTGTAAACTGACAATCTTGACCATTGAAGTCCTAAAATAAGTTTTTGTGCATAGAACTTCTAACACATTAAAAACTGTCTCACTGCATTGCAGAAATCATTTTATTTCATAAGACATAAGCATCTTTCAGTTTGGCAAGATTTGCACTGAATATTGAATGAAGCAGCTTTCTCTCATAGAGAGACAAGCTTTTGAGCAGATTTGGGCTAGATTTCACTTCATTTGAACAGAAGCACTATTTCAACATAACTGGTCTCAGAAACCTGTAAACTGACAATCTTGACCATTGAAGTCCTAAAATAAGTTTTTGTGCATATAACTTCAAACACATTAAAAACTGTCTTACAGCATTGCAAAAACATTGTAATTCATAAGGCATAAGCATCTTTCAGTTTGGCAAGATTTGCACTGAATATTGAATGAAGCAGCTTTCTCTCATAGGGAGACAAGGTTTTGAGCAGATTTGGGCTAGATTTCACTTCATTTGAACAGAAGCACTATTTCAACATTACTGGTCTCAGAAACCTGTAAACTGACAATCTTGAGCATTGAAGTCCTAACATATGTTTTTGTGCATATAACTTCTAACACATTAAAAACTGTCTTACAGCATTGCAAAAACAATGTATTTCATAAGGCATAAGCATCTTTCAGTTTGTCAAGATTTGCTCTGAATATTGAATGAAGCAGCTTTCTCTCATAGAGAGACAACCTGTTGAGCAGATTTGGGCTAGATTTCACTTCATTTGAACAGAAGCACTATTTCAACATTACTGGTCTCAGAAACCTGTAAACTGACAATCTTGAGCATTGAAGTCCTAACATATGTTTTTGTGCATATAACTTCTAACACATTAAAAACTGTCTTACAGCATTGCAAAAACATTGTATTTCATAAGGCATAAGCATCTTTCAGTTTGGCAAGATTTGCACTGAATATTGAAATAAGCAGCTTTCTCTTATAGAGAGACAAGCTTTTGAGCAGATTTGGGCTCGATTTCACTTCATTTGAACAGAAGCACTATTTCAACATTACTGGTCTCAGAAACCTGTAAACTGACAATCTTGAGCATTGAAGTCCTAACATAGGTTTTTGTGCATATAACTTCTAACACATTAAAAACTGTCTTACAGCATTGCAAAAACATTGTATTTCATAAGGCATAAGCATGTTTCAGTTAGGCAAGATTTGCACTGAAAATTGAATGAAGCAGCTTTCTCTCATAGGGGGACAAGGTTTTGAGCAGATTTGGGCTAGATTTCACTTCATTTGAACAGAAGCACTATTTCAACATAACTGGTCTCAGAAACCTGTAAACTGACAATCTTGAGCATTGAAGTCCTAACATAAGATTTGTGCATATAACTTCTAACACATTTAAAACAGTCTTACAGCATTGCAAAAACATTGTATTTCATAAGGCATAAGCATCTTTCAGTTTGGCAAGATTTGCACTGAATATTGAATGAAGCAGCTTTCTCTCATAGGGAGACAAAAGGTTTTGAGCAGATTTGGGCTAGATTTCACTTCATTTGAACAGAAGCACTATTTCAACATTACTGGTCCCAGAAACCTGTAAACTGACAATCTTGAGCATTGAAGTCCTAACATATGTTTTTGTGCATATAACTTCTAACACATTAAAAACTGTCTTACAGCATTGCAAAAACATTGTATTTCATAAGGCATAAGCATCTTTCAGTTTGGCAAGATTTGCACTGAATATTGAATGAAGCAGCTTTCTCTCATAGGGAGACAAAAGGTTTTGAGCAGATTTGGGCTAGATTTCACTTCATTTGAACAGAAGCACTATTTCAACATTACTGGTCCCAGAAACCTGTAAACTGACAATCTTGAGCATTGAAGTCCTAACATATGTTTTTGTGCATATAACTTCTAACACATTAAAAACTGTCTTACAGCATTGCAAAAACATTGTATTTCATAAGGCATAAGCATCTTTCAGTTTGGCAAGATTTGCACTGAATATTGAATGAAGCAGCTTTCTCTCATAGAGAGACAAGCTTTTGAGCAGATTTGGGCTCGATTTCACTTCATTTGAACAGAAACACTATTTCAACATTACTGGTCTCAGAAACCTGTAAACTGACAATCTTGAGCATTGAAGTCCTAACATAGGTTTTTGTGCATATAACTTCTAACACATTAAAAACTGTCTTACAGCATTGCAAAAACATTGTATTTCATAAGGCATAAGCTTCTTTCAGTTAGGCAAGATTTGCACTGAAAATTGAATGAAGCAGCTTTCTCTCATAGGGAGACAAGGTTTTGAGCAGATTTGGGCTAGATTTCACTTCATTTGAACAGAAGCACTATTTCAACATAACTGGTGTCAGAAACCTGTAAACTGACAATCTTGAGCACTGAAGTCCTAACATAAGTTTTTGTGCATATAACTACTAACACATTAAAAACTGTCTTACAGCATTGCAAAAACATTGTATTTCATAAGGCATAAGCATCTTTCAGTTAGGCAAGATTTGCACTGAAAATTGAATGAAGCAGCTTTCTCTCATAGGGAGACAAGGTTTTGAGCAGATTTGGGCTAGATTTCACTTCATTTGAACAGAAGCACTATTTCAACATAACTGGTGTCAGAAACCTGTAAACTGACAATCTTGAGCATTAAAGTCCTAAAATAAGTTTTTGAGCATATAACTTCTAACACATTAAAAACTGTCTTACAGCATTGCAAAAACATTGTATTTCATAAGGCATAAGCATCTTTCAGTTTGGCAAGATTTGCACTGAATATTGAATGAAGCAGCTTTCTCTCATAGGGAGACAAGGTTTTGAGCAGATTTGGGCTAGATTTCACTTCATTTGAACAGAAGCACTATTTCAACATTACTGGTCTCAGAAACCTGTAAACTGACAATCTTGAGCATTGAAGTCCTAACATATGTTTTTGTGCACATAACTTCTAACACATTAAAAACTGTCTTACAGCATTGCAAAAACATTGTATTTCATAAGACATAAGCATCTTTCAGTTAGGCAAGATTTGCACTGAAATTTGAATGAAGCAGCTTTCTCTCATAGGGAGACAAGGTTTTGAGCAGATTTGGGCTCGATTTCACTTCATTTGAACAGAAGCACTATTTCAACATTACTGGTCTCAGAAACCTGTAAACTGACAATCTTGAGCATTGAAGTCCTAACATATGTTTTTGTGCATATAACTTCTAACACATTAAAAACTGTCTTACAGCATTGCAAAAACATTGTAATTCATAAGGCATAAGCATCTTTCAGTTTGGCAAGATTTGCACTGAATATTGAATGAAGCAGCTTTCTCTCATAGAGAGACAAGCTTTTGAGCAGATTTGGGCTAGATTTCACTTCATTTGAACAGAAGCACTATTTCAACTTTACTGGTCTCAGAAACCTGTAAACTGACAATCTTGAGCATAGAAGTCCTAACATAAGTTTTTGTGCATATAACTTCTAACACATTAAAAACTGTCTTACAGCATTGCAAAAACATTGTATTTCATAAGGCATAAGCATCTTTCAGTTTGGCAAGATTTGCACTGAATATTGAATGAAGCAGCTTTCTCTCATAGAGAGACAAGCTTTTGAGCAGATTTGGGCTCGATTTCACTTCATTTGAACAGAAACACTATTTCAACATTACTGGTCTCAGAAACCTGTAAACTGACAATCTTGAGCATTGAAGTCCTAACATAGGTTTTTGTGCATATAACTTCTAACACATTAAAAACTGTCTTACAGTATTGCAAAAACATTGTATTTCATAAGGCATAAGCATCTTTCAGTTAGGCAAGATTTGCACTGAATATTGAATGAAGCAGCTTTCTCTCATAGAGAGACAAGCTTTTGAGCAGATTTGGGCTAGATTTCACTTCATTTGAACAGAAGCACTATTTCAACATTACTGGTCTCAGAAACCTGTAAACTGACAATCTTGAGCATTGAAATCCTAACATATGTTTTTGTGCATATAACTTCTAACACATTAAAAACTGTCTTACAACATTGCAAAAACATTGTATTTCATAAGGCATAAGCATCTTTCAGTTTGGCAAGATTTGCACTGAATATTGAATGAAGCAGCTTTCTCTCATAGAGAGACAAGCTTTTGAGCAGATTTGGGCTAGATTTCACTTCTTTTGAACAGAAGCACTATTTCAACATAACTGGTCTCAGAAACCTGTAAACTGACAATCTTGACCATTGAAGTCCTAAAATAAGTTTTTGTGCATAGAACTTCTAACACATTAAAAACTGTCTTACTGCATTGCAGAAATCATTTTAATTCATAAGACATAAGCATCTTTCAGTTTGGCAAGATTTGCACTGAATATTGAATGAAGCAGCTTTCTCTCATAGAGAGACAAGCTTTTGAGCAGATATGGGCTAGATTTCACTTCATTTGAACAGAAGCACTATTTCAACATTACTGGTCTCAGAAACCTGTAAACTGACAATCTTGAGCATTGAAGTCCTAACATAGGTTTTTGTGCATATAACTTCTAACACATTAAAAACTGTCTTACAGCATTGCAAAAACATTGTATTTCATAAGGCATAAGCATCTTTCAGTTAGGCAAGATTTGCACTGAATATTGAATGAAGCAGCTTTCTCTCATAGGGAGACAAGGTTTTGAGCAGATTTGGGCTAGATTTCACTTCATTTGAAACGAAGCACTATTTCAACATAACTGGTGTCAGAAACCTGTAAACTGACAATCTTGAGCACTGAAGTCCTAACATAAGTTTTTGTTCATATAACTTCTAACACATTAAAAAACTGTCTTACAGCATTGCAAAAACATTGTATTTCATAAGGCATAAGCATCTTTCAGTTTGGCAAGATTTGCACTGAAATTTGAATGAAGCAGCTTTCTCTCATAGGGAGACAAGGTTTTGAGCAGATTTGGGCTAGATTTCACTTCATTTGAACAGAAGCACTATTTCAACATTACTGGTCTCAGAAACCTGTAAACTGACAATCTTGAGCATTGAAGTCCTAACATAAGTTTTTGTGCATATAACTTCTAACACATTAAAAACTGTCTTACAGCATTGCAAAAACATTGTATTTCATAAGGCATAAGCATCTTTCAGTTTGGCAAGATTTGCTCTGAATATTGAATGAAGCAGCTTTCTCTCATAGAGAGACAACCTGTTGAGCAGATTTGGGCTAGATTTCACTTCATTTGAACAGAAGCACTATTTCAACATTACTGGTCTCAGAAACCTGTAAACTGACAATTTTGAGCATTTAAGTCCTAACATATGTTTTTGTGCATATAACTTCTAACACATTAAAAACTGTCTTACAGCATTGCAAAAACATTGTATTTCATAAGGCATAAGCATCTTTCAGTTTGGCAAGATTTGCACTGAATATTGAATGAAGCAGCTTTCTCTCATAGGGAGACAAGGTTTTGAGCAGATTTGGGCTAGATTTCACTTCATTTGAACAGAAGCACTATTTCAACATTACTGGTCTCAGAAACCTGTAAACTGACAATCTTGAGCATTGAAGTCCTAACATAAGTTTTTGTGCATATAACTTCTAACACATTAAAAACTGTCTTACAGCATTGCAAAAACATTGTATTTCATAAGGCATAAGCATCTTTCAGTTTGGCAAGATTTGCACTGAATATTGAATGAAGCAGCTTTCTCTCATAGAGAGACAAGCTTTTGAGCAGATTTGGGCTCGATTTCACTTCATTTGAACAGAAGCACTATTTCAACATTACTGGTCTCAGAAACCTGTAAACTGACAATCTTGAGCATTGAAGTCCTAACATAAGTTTTTGTGCATATAACTTCTAACACATTAAAAACTGTCATACAGCATTGCAAAAACATTGTATTTCATAAGGCATAAGCATCTTTCAGTTTGGCAAAATTTGCACTGAATATTGAATGAAGCAGCTTTCTCTCATAGAGAGACAAGCTTTTGAGCAGATTTGGGCTAGATTTCACTTCATTTGAACAGAAGCACTATTTCAACATAACTGGTCTCAGAAACCTGTAAACTGACAATCTTGACCATTGAAGTCCTAAAATAAGTTTTTGTGCATAAAACTTCTAACACATTAAAAACTGTCTCACTGCATTGCAGAAATCATTTTATTTCATAAGACATAAGCATCTTTCAGTTAGGCAAGATTTGCACTGAATATTGAATGAAGCAGCTTTCTCTCATAGAGAGACAAGCTTTTGAGCAGATTTGGGCTAGATTTCACTTCATTTGAACAGAAGCACTATTTCAACTTTACTGGTCTCAGAAACCTGTAAACTGACAATCTTGAGCATTGAAGTTCTAACATAAGTTTTTGTGCATATAACTTCTAACACATTAAAAACTGTCTTACAGCATTGCAAAAACATTGTATTTCATAAGGCATAAGCATCTTTCAGTTTGGCAAGATTTGCACTGAATATTGAATGAAGCAGCTTTCTCTCATAGAGAGACAGGCTTTTGAGCAGATTTGGGCTAGATTTCACTTCATTTGAACAGAAGCACTATTTCAACATAACTGGTCTCAGAAACCTGTAAACTGACAATCTTGAGCATTGAAGTCCTAACATAAGTTTTTGTGCATATAACTTCTAACAGATTAAAAACTGTCTTACAGCATTGCAAAAACATTGTATTTCATAAGGCATAAGCATCTTTCAGTTTGGCAAGATTTGCACTGAATATTGAATGAAGCAGCTTTCTCTCATAGGGAGACAAGGTTTTGAGCAGATTTGGTCTAGATTTCACTTCATTTGAACAGAAGCACTATTTCAACATTACTGGTCTCAGAAACCTGTAAACTGACAATCTTGAGCATTGAAGTCCTAACAAATGTTTTTGTGCATATAACTTCTAACACATTAAAAACTGTCTTACAGCATTGCAAAAACATTGTATTTCATAAGGCATAAGCATCTTTCAGTTTGGCAAGATTTGCACTGAATATTGAATGAAGCAGCTTTCTCTCATAGAGAGACAAGCTTTTGAGCAGATTTGGGCTAGATTTCACTTCATTTGAACAGAAGCACTATTTCAACATTACTGGTCTCAGAAACCTGTAAACTGACAATCTTGAGCATTGAAGTCCTAACATAAGTTTTTGTGCATATAACTTCTAACACATTAAAAACTGTCTTACAGCATTGCAAAAACATTGTATTTCATAAGGCATAAGCATCTTTCAGTTTGTCAAGATTTGCTCTGAATATTGAATGAAGCAGCTTTCTCTCATAGAGAGACAACCTGTTGAGCAGATTTGGGCTAGATTTCACTTCATTTGAACAGAAGCACTATTTCAACATTACTGGTCTCAGAAACCTGTAAACTGACAATCTTGAGCATTGAAGTCCTAACATATGTTTTTGTGCATATAACTTCTAACACATTAAAAACTGTCTTACAGCATTGCAAAAACATTGTATTTCATAAGGCATAAGCATCTTTCAGTTTGGCAAGATTTGCACTGAATATTGAATGAAGCAGCTTTCTCTCATAGAGAGACAAGCTTTTGAGCAGATTTGGGCTAGATTTCACTTCATTTGAACAGAAGCACTATTTCAACTTTACTGGTCTCAGAAACCTGTAAACTGACAATCTTGAGCATTGAAGTTCTAACATAAGTTTTTGTGCATATAACTTCTAACACATTAAAAACTGTCTTACAGCATTGCAAAAACATTGTATTTCATAAGGCATAAGCATCTTTCAGTTTGGCAAGATTTGCACTGAATATTGAATGAAGCAGCTTTCTCTCATAGAGAGACAAGCTTTTGAGCAGATTTGGGCTAGATTTCACTTCATTTGAACAGAAGCACTATTTCAAAATAACTGGTCTCAGAAACCTGTAAACTGACAATCTTGAGCATTGAAGTCCTAACATAAGTTTTTGTGCATATAACTTCTAACAGATTAAAAACTGTCTTACAGCATTGCAAAAACATTGTATTTCATAAGGCATAAGCATCTTTCAGTTTGGCAAGATTTGCACTGAATATTGAATGAAGCAGCTTTCTCTCATAGGGAGACAAGGTTTTGAGCAGATTTGGGCTAGATTTCACTTCATTGAACAGAAGCACTATTTCAACATTACTGGTCTCAGAAACCTGTAAACTGACAATCTTGAGCATTGAAGTCCTAACATATGTTTTTGTGCATATAACTTCTAACACATTAAAAACTGTCTTACAGCATTGCAAAAACATTGTATTTCATAAGGCATTAGCATCTTTCAGTTTGGCAAGATTTGCACTGAATATTGAATGAAGCAGCTTTCTCTCATAGAGAGACAAGCTTTTGAGCAGATTTGGGCTAGATTTCACTTCATTTGAACAGAAGCACTATTTCAACATTACTGGTCTCAGAAACCTGTAAACTGACAATCTTGAGCATTGAAGTCCTAACATAAGTTTTTGTGCATATAACTTCTAACACATTAAAAACTGTCTTACAGCATTGCAAAAACATTGTTTTTCATAAGGCATAAAGATCTTTCAGTTTGGCAAGATTTGCACTGAATATTGAAATAAGCAGCTTTCTCTCATAGAGAAACAAGCTTTTGAGCAGATTTGGGCTAGATTTCACTTCATTTGAACAGAAGCACTATTTCAACATTACTGGTCTCAGAAACCTGTAAACTGACAATCTTGAGCATTGAAGTCCTAACATAAGTTTTTGTGCATATAACTTCTAACACATTAAAAACTGTCTTACAGCATTGCAAAAACATTGTATTTCATAAGGCATAAAGATCTTTCAGTTTGGCAAGATTTGCACTGAATATTGAAATAAGCAGCTTTCTCTCATAGAGAAACAAGCTTTTGAGCAGATTTGGGCTCGATTTCACTTCATTTTGAACAGAAACACTATTTCAACATTACTGGTCTCAGAAACCTGTAAACTGACAATCTTGAGCATTGAAGTCCTAACATAAGTTTTTGTGCATATAACTTCTAACACATTAAAAACTGTCTTACAGCATTGCAAAAACATTGTATTTCATAAGGCATAAGCATCTTTCAGTTTGGCAAGATTTGCACTGAATATTGAATGAAGCAGCTTTCTCTCATAGGGAGACAAGGTTTTGAGCAGATTTGGGCTAGATTTCACTTCATTTGAACAGAAGCACTATTTCAACATTACTGGTCTCAGAAACCTGTAAACTGACAGTCTATAGCATTGAAGTCCTAACATATGTTTTTGTGCATATAACTTCTAACACATTAAAAACTGTCTTACAGCATTGCAAAAACATTGTATTTCATAAGGCATAAGCATCTTTCAGTTTGGCAAGATTTGCACTGAATATTGAATGAAGCAGCTTTCTCTCATAGAGAGACAAGCTTTTGAGCAGATTTGGGCGAGATTTCACTTCATTTGAACAGAAGCACTATTTCAAAATAACTGGTCTCAGAAACCTGTAAACTGACAATCTTGAGCATTGAAGTCCTAACATAAGTTTTTGTGCATATAACTTCTAACAGATTAAAAACTGTCTTACAGCATTGCAAAAACATTGTATTTCATAAGGCATAAGCATCTTTCAGTTTGGCAAGATTTGCACTGAATATTGAATGAAGCAGCTTTCTCTCATAGGGAGACAAGGTTTTGAGCAGATTTGGGCTAGATTTCACTTCATTGAACAGAAGCACTATTTCAACATTACTGGTCTCAGAAACCTGTAAACTGACAATCTTGAGCATTGAAGTCCTAACATATGTTTTTGTGCATATAACTTCTAACACATTAAAAACTGTCTTACAGCATTGCAAAAACATTGTATTTCATAAGGCATAAGCATCTTTCAGTTTGGCAAGATTTGCACTGAATATTGAATGAAGCAGCTTTCTCTCATAGAGAGACAAGCTTTTGAGCAGATTTGGGCTAGATTTATCTTCATTTGAACAGAAGCACTATTTCAACATTACTTGTCTCAGAAACCTGTAAACTGACAATCTTGAGCATTGAAGTCCTAACATAAGTTTTTGTACATATAACTTCTAACACATTAAAAACTGTCTTACAGCATTGCAAAAACATTGTATTTCATAAGGCATAAGCATCTTTCAATTTGGCAAGATTTGCACTGAATATTGAATGAAGCAGCTTTCTCTCATAGAGAGACAAGCTTTTGAGCAGATTTGGGCTAGATTTCACTTCATTTGAACAGAAGCACTATTTCAACATAACTGGTCTCAGAAACCTGTAAACTGACAATCTTGACCATTGAAGTCCTAAAATAAGTTTTTGTGCATAGAACTTCTAACACATTAAAAACTGTCTCACTGCATTGCAGAAATCATTTTATTTCATAAGACATAAGCATCTTTCAGTTTGGCAAGATTTGCACTGAATATTGAATGAAGCAGCTTTCTCTCATAGAGAGACAAGCTTTTGAGCAGATTTGGGCTAGATTTCACTTCATTTGAACAGAAGCACTATTTCAACATAACTGGTCTCAGAAACCTGTAAACTGACAATCTTGACCATTGAAGTCCTAAAATAAGTTTTTGTGCATAGAACTTCTAACACATCAAAAACTGTCTCACTGCATTGCAGAAATCATTTTATTTCATAAGACATAAGCATCTTTCAGTTAGGCAAGATTTGCACTGAAAATTGAATGAAGCAGCTTTCTCTCATAGGGAGACAAGGTTTTGAGCAGATTTGGGCTCGATTTCACTTCATTTGAACAGAAGCACTATTTCAACATAACTGGTGTCAGAAACCTGTAAACTGACAATCTTGAGCATTGAAGTCCTAACATAAGTTTTTGTGCATATAACTTCTAACACATTAAAAACTGTCTTACAGCATTGCAAAAACATTGTATTTCATAAGGCATAAGCATCTTTCAGTTTGGCAAGATTTGCACTGAAAATTGAATGAAGCAGCTTTCTCTCATAGGGAGACAAGGTTTTGAGCAGATTTGGGCTCGATTTCACTTCATTTGAACAGAAGCACTATTTCAACATAACTGGTGTCAGAAACCTGTAAACTGACAATCTTGAGAATTGAAGTCCTAACATAAGTTTTTGTGCATATAACTTCTAACACATTAAAAACTGTCTTACAGCATTGCAAAAACATTGTATTTCATAAGGCATAAGCATCTTTCAGTTTGGCAAGATTTGCACTGAATATTGAATGAAGCAGCTTTCTCTCATAGGGAGACAAGGTTTTGAGCAGATTTGGTCTAGATTTCACTTCATTTGAACAGAAGCACTATTTCAACATTACTGGTCTCAGAAACCTGTAAACTGACAATCTTGAGCATTGAAGTCCTAACATATGTTTTTGTGCATATAACTTCTAACACATTAAAAACTGTCTTACAGCATTGCAAAAACATTGTAATTCATAAGGCATAAGCATCTTTCAGTTTGGCAAGATTTGCACTGAATATTGAATGAAGCAGCTTTCTCTCATAGGGAGACAAGGTTTTGAGCAGATTTGGGCTAGATTGCACTTCATTTGAACAGAAGCACTATTTCAACATTACTGGTCTCAGAAACCTGTAAACTGACAATCTTGAGCATTGAAGTCCTAACATATGTTTTTGTGCATATAACTTCTAACACATTAAAAACTGTCTTACAGCATTGCAAAAACATTGTATTTCATAAGGCATAAGCATCTTTCAGGTTGGCAAGATTTGCACTGAATATTGAATGAAGCAGCTTTCTCTCATAGAGAGACAAGCTTTTGAGCAGATTTGGGCTAGATTTATCTTCATTTGAACAGAAGCACTATTTCAACATTACTGGTCTCAGAAACCTGTAAACTGACAATCTTGAGCATTGAAGTCCTAACATAAGTTTTTGTACATATAACTTCTAACACATTAAAAACTGTCTTACAGCATTGCAAAAACATTGTATTTCATAAGGCATAAGCATCTTTCAGTTTGGCAAGATTTGCACTGAATATTGAATGAAGCAGCTTTCTCTCATAGAGAGACAGGCTTTTGAGCAGATTTGGGCTAGATTTCACTTCATTTGAACAGAAGCACTATTTCAACATAACTGGTGTCAGAAACCTGTAAACTGACAATCTTGACCATTGAAGTCCTAAAATAAGTTTTTGTGCATAGAACTTCTAACACATCAAAAACTGTCTCACTGCATTGCAGAAATCATTTTATTTCATAAGACATAAGCATCTTTCAGTTAGGCAAGATTTGCACTGAAAATTGAATGAAGCAGCTTTCTCTCATAGGGAGACAAGGTTTTGAGCAGATTTGGGCTCGATTTCACTTCATTTGAACAGAAGCACTATTTCAACATAACTGGTGTCAGAAACCTGTAAACTGACAATCTTGAGCATTGAAGTCCTAACATAAGTTTTTGTGCATATAACTTCTAACACATTAAAAACTGTCTTACAGCATTGCAAAAACATTGTATTTCATAAGGCATAAGCATCTTTCAGTTTGGCAAGATTTGCACTGAATATTGAATGAAGCAGCTTTCTCTCATAGGGAGACAAGGTTTTGAGCAGATTTGGTCTAGATTTCACTTCATTTGAACAGAAGCACTATTTCAACATTACTGGTCTCAGAAACCTGTAAACTGACAATCTTGAGCATTGAAGTCCTAACATATGTTTTTGTGCATATAACTTCTAACAGATTAAAAACTGTCTTACAGCATTGCAAAAACATTGTATTTCATAAGGCATAAGCATCTTTCAGTTTGGCAAGATTTGCACTGAATATTGAATGAAGCAGCTTTCTCTCATAGGGAGACAAGGTTTTGAGCAGATTTGGGCTAGATTTCACTTCATTTGAACAGAAGCACTATTTCAACATTACTGGTCTCAGAAACCTGTAAACTGACAATCTTGAGCATTGAAGTCCTAACATATGTTTTTGTGCATATAACTTCTAACACATTAAAAACTGTCTTACAGCATTGCAAAAACATTGTATTTCATAAGGCATAAGCATCTTTCAGTTTGGCAAGATTTGCACTGAATATTGAATGAAGCAGCTTTCTCTCATAGAGAGACAAGCTTTTGAGCAGATTTGGGCTCGATTTCACTTCATTTGAACAGAAGCACTATTTCAACATTACTGGTCTCAGAAACCTGTAAACTGACAATCTTGAGCATTGAAGTCCTAACATAAGTTTTTGTGCATATAACTTCTAACACATTAAAAACTGTCTTACAGCATTGCAAAAACATTGTATTTCATAAGGCATAAGCATCTTTCAGTTTGGCAAGATTTGCACTGAATATTGAATGAAGCAGCTTTCTCTCATAGAGAGACAAGCTTTTGAGCAGATTTGGGCTAGATTTCACTTCATTTGAACAGAAGCACTATTTCAACATTACTGGTCTCAGAAACCTGTAAACTGACAATCTTGAGCATTGAAGTCCTAACATAAGTTTTTGTGCATATAACTTCTAACACATTAAAAACTGTCTTACAGCATCGCAAAAACATTGTACTTCATAAGGCATAAGCATCTTTCACTTTGGCAAGATTTGCACTGAATATTGAATGAAGCAGCTTTCTCTCATAGAGAGACAAGCTTTTGAGCAGATTTGGGCTAGATTTCACTTCATTTGAACAGAAGCACTATTTCAACATAACTGGTCTCAGAAACCTGTAAACTGACAATCTTGACCATTGAAGTCCTAAAATAAGTTTTTGTGCATAGAACTTCTAACACATTAAAAACTGTCTCACTGCATTGCAGAAATCATTTTATTTCATAAGACATAAGCATCTTTCAGTTAGGCAAGATTTGCACTGAATATTGAATGAAGCAGCTTTCTCTCATAGAGAGACAAGCTTTTGAGCAGATTTGGGCTAGATTTCACTTCATTTGAACAGAAGCACTATTTCAACATTACTGGTCTCAGAAACCTGTAAACTGACAATCTTGAGCATTGAAGTCCTAACATAAGTTTTTGTGCATATAACTTCTAACACATTAAAAACTGTCTTACAGCATTGCAAAAACATTGTATTTCATAAGGCATAAGCATCTTTCAGTTTGGCAAGATTTGCACTGAATATTGAATGAAGCAGCTTTCTCTCATAGAGAGAAAAGCTTTTGAGCAGATTTGGGCGAGATTTCACTTTATTTGAACAGAAGCACTATTTCAAAATAACTGGTCTCAGAAACCTGTAAACTGACAATCTTTAGCATTGAAGTCCTAACATAAGTTTTTGTGCATATAACTTCTAACAGATTAAAAACTGTCTTACAGCATTGCAAAAACATTGTATTTCATAAGGCATAAGCATCTTTCAGTTTGGCAAGATTTGCACTGAATATTGAATGAAGCAGCTTTCTCTCATAGGGAGACAAGGTTTTGAGCAGATTTGGGCTAGATTTCACTTCATTGAACAGAAGCACTATTTCAACATTACTGGTCTCAGAAACCTGTAAACTGACAATCTTGAGCATTGAAGTCCTAACATATGTTTTTGTGCATATAACTTCTAACACATTAAAAACTGTCTTACAGCATTGCAAAAACATTGTATTTCATAAGGCATAAGCATCTTTCAGTTTGGCAAGATTTGCACTGAATATTGAATGAAGCAGCTTTCTCTCATAGAGAGACAAGCTTTTGAGCAGATTTGGGCTAGATTTCACTTCATTTGAACAGAAGCACTATTTCAACATAACTGGTCTCAGAAACCTGTAAACTGACAATCTTGACCATTGAAGTCCTAAAATAAGTTTTTGTGCATAGAACTTCTAACACATTAAAAACTGTCTCACTGCATTGCAGAAATCATTTTATTTCATAAGACATAAGCATCTTTCAGTTTGGCAAGATTTGCACTGAATATTGAATGAAGCAGCTTTCTCTCATAGAGAGACAAGCTTTTGAGCAGATTTGGGCTAGATTTCACTTCATTTGAACAGAAGCACTATTTCAACATAACTGGTCTCAGAAACCTGTAAACTGACAATCTTGACCATTGAAGTCCTAAAATAAGTTTTTGTGCATAGAACTTCTAACACATTAAAAACTGTCTCACTGCATTGCAGAAATCATTTTATTTCATAAGACATAAGCATCTTTCAGTTTGGCAAGATTTGCACTGAAAATTGAATGAAGCAGCTTTCTCTCATAGGGAGACAAGGTTTTGAGCAGATTTGGGCTCGATTTCACTTCATTTGAACAGAAGCACTATTTCAACATAACTGGTGTCAGAAACCTGTAAACTGACAATCTTGAGCATTGAAGTCCTAACATAAGTTTTTGTGCATATAACTTCTAACAAATTAAAAACTGTCTTACAGCATTGCAAAAACATTGTATTTCATAAGGCATAAGCATCTTTCAGTTTGGCAAGATTTGCACTGAATATTGAATGAAGCAGCTTTCTCTCATAGGGAGACAAGGTTTTGAGCAGATTTGGTCTAGATTTCACTTCATTTGAACAGAAGCACTATTTCAACATTACTGGTCTCAGAAACCTGTAAACTGACAATCTTGAGCATTGAAGTCCTAACATATGTTTTTGTGCATATAACTTCTAACACATTAAAAACTGTCTTACAGCATTGCAAAAACATTGTAATTCATAAGGCATAAGCATCTTTCAGTTTGGCAAGATTTGCACTGAATATTGAATGAAGCAGCTTTCTCTCATAGGGAGACAAGGTTTTGAGCAGATTTGGGCTAGATTTCACTTCATTTGAACAGAAGCACTATTTCAACATTACTGGTCTCAGAAACCTGTAAACTGACAATCTTGAGCATTGAAGTCCTAACATATGTTTTTGTGCATATAACTTCTAACACATTAAAAACTGTCTTACAGCATTGCAAAAACATTGTATTTCATAAGGCATAAGCATCTTTCAGTTTGTCAAGATTTGCTCTGAATATTGAATGAAGCAGCTTTCTCTCATAGAGAGACAACCTGTTGAGCAGATTTGGGCTAGATTTCACTTCATTTGAACAGAAGCACTATTTCAACATTACTGGTCTCAGAAACCTGTAAACTGACAATCTTGAGCATTGAAGTCCTAACATATGTTTTTGTGCATATAACTTCTAACACATTAAAAACTGTCTTACAGCATTGCAAAAACATTGTATTTCATAAGGCATAAGCATCTTTCAGTTTGGCAAGATTTGCACTGAATATTGAAATAAGCAGCTTTCTCTTATAGAGAGACAAGCTTTTGAGCAGATTTGGGCTCGATTTCACTTCATTTGAACAGAAGCACTATTTCAACATTACTGGTCTCAGAAACCTGTAAACTGACAATCTTGAGCATTGAAGTCCTAACATATGTTTTTGTGCATATAACTTCTAACACATTAAAAACTGTCTTACAGCATTGCAAAAACATTGTATTTCATAAGGCATAAGCATCTTTCAGTTTGGCAAGATTTGCACTGAATATTGAATGAAGCAGCTTTCTCTCATAGAAAGACAAGCTTTTGAGCAGATTTGGGCTAGATTTCACTTCATTTGAACAGAAGCACTATTTCAACATTACTGGTCTCAGAAACCTGTAAACTGACAGTCTTTAGCATTGAAGTCCTAACATATGTTTTTGTGCATATAACTTCTAACACATTAAAAACTGTCTCACTGCATTGCAGAAATCAATTTATTTTATAAGACATAAGCATCTTTCAGTTAGGCAAGATTTGCACTGAATATTGAATGAAGCAGCTTTTTCTCATAGAGAGACAAGCTTTTGAGCAGATTTGGGGTAGATTTCACTTCATTTGAACAGAAGCACTATTTCAACATAACTGGTCTCAGAAACCTGTAAACTGACAATCTTTAGCATTGAAGTCCTAACATAAGTTTTTGTGCATATAACTTCTAACACATTAAAAACTGTCTTACAGAATTACAAAAACATTGTATTTCATAAGGCATAAGCATCTTTCAGTTTGGCAAGATTTGCACTGAATATTGAATGAAGCAGCTTTCTCTGATAGAGAGACAAGCTTTTGAGCAGATTTGGGCTAGATTTCACTTCATTTGAACAGAAGCACTATTTCAACATAACTGGTCTCAGAAACCTGTAAACTGACAATCTTGAGCATTGAAGTCCTAACATATGTTTTTGTGCATATAACTTCTAACACATTAAAAACTGTCTTACAGCATTGCAAAAACATTGTATTTCATAAGGCATAAGCATATTTCAGTTTGGCAAGATTTGCACTGAATATTGAAATAAGCAGCTTTCTCTCATAGAGAGACAAGCTTTTGAGCAGATTTGGGCTCGATTTTACTTCATTTTGAACAGAAACACTATTTCAACATTACTGGTCTCAGAAACCTGTAAACTGACAATCTTGAGCATTGAAGTCCTAACATAAGTTTTTGTGCATATAACTTCTAACACATTAAAAACTGTCTTACAGCATTGCAAAAACATTGTATTTCATAAGGCATAAGCATCTTTCAGTTTGGCAAGATTTGCACTGAATATTGAATGAAGCAGCTTTCTTTCATAGAGAAAAAAGGTTTTGAGCAGATTTGGGCTCGATTTCACTTCATTTGAACAGAAGTACTATTTCAACATTACTGGTCTCAGAAACCTGTAAACTGACAATCTTGAGCATTGAAGTCCTAACATATTGTTTTTTTGCATATAACTTCTAACACATTAAAAACTGTCTCACTGCATTGCAGAAGTCATTTAATTCATAAGACATAAGCATCTTTCAGTTTGGCAAGATTTGCACTGAACATTGAATGAAGCAGCTCTATCTCACAGAAAGAGAAGCATTTGAGCAGATTTGGGCTAGATTTCACTTCATTTGAACAGAAGCACTATTTCAACATAACTGGTCTCAGAAACCTGTAAACTGACAATCTTGAGCATTGAAGTCCTAACATAAGTTTTTGTGCATATAACTTCTAACACATTAAAAACGGTCTTACAGCATTGCAAAAACTTTGTGCACTATTTTAACATTACTGGTCTCAGAAACCTGTAAACTGACAATCTTGAGCATTGAAGTCCTAACATAAGCTTTTGTGCATTTAACTTCTAACACATTAAAAACAGTCTTACAGCATTGCAGAAATCATTTTATTTCATAAGACATAAGCATCTTTCAGTTTGGCAAGATTTGCACTGAATATTGAATGAAGCAGCTTTCTCTCATAGAGAGACAAGCTTTTGAGCAGATTTGGGCTAGATTTTACTTCATTTGAACAGAAGTACTATTTCAACATTACTGGTCTCAGAAACCTGTAAACTGACAATCTTGAGCATTGTAGTCCTAAAATAAGTTTTTGTGCATATAACTTCTAACACATTAAAAACTGTCTTACAGCATTGCAAAAACATTGTATTTCATAAGGCATAAGCATCTTTCAGTTTGGCAAAATTTGCACTAAATATTGAATGAAGCAGCTTTCTCTCATAGGGAGACAAGCTTTTGAGCAGATTTGGGCTAGATTTCACTTCATTTGAACAGAAGCACTATTTCAACATTACTGGTCTCAGAAACCTGTAAACTGACAATCTTGAGCATTGAAGTCCTAACATATGTTTTTGTGCATATAACTTCTAACACATTAAAAACTGTCTTACAGCATTACAAAAAACATTGTATTTCATAAGGCATAAGCATCTTTCAGTTTGGCAAGATTTGCACTGAATATTGAAATAAACAGCTTTCTCTCATAGAGAGACAAGCTTTTGAGCAGATTTGGGCTAGATTTCACTTCATTTGAACAGAAGCACTATTTCAACATTACTGGTCTCAGAAACCTGTAAACTGACAATCTTGAGCATTGAAGTCCTAAAATAAGTTTTTGTGCATATAACTTCTAACACATTAAAAACGGTCTTACAGCATTGCAAAAACATTGTATTTCATAAGGCATAAGCATCTTTCAGTTTGGCAAGATTTGCACTGAATATTGAATGTAGCAGCTTTCTCTCATGGAGAGACAAGCTTTTGAGCAGATTTGGGCTCGATTTCACTTCATTTGAACAGAAGTACTATTTCAACATTACTGGTCTCAGAAACCTGTAAACTGACAATCTTGAGCATTGAAGTCCTAACATATGTTTTTGTGCATATAACTTCTAACACATTAAAAACTGTCTCACTGCATTGCAGAAGTCATTTTATTTCATAAGACATAAGCATCTTTCAGTTTGGCAAGATTTGCACTGAACATTGAATGAAGCAGCTCTATCTCACAGAGAGAGAAGCATTTGAGCAGATTTGGGCTAGATTTCACTTCTTTTGAACAAAAGCACTATTTCAACATTACTGGTCTCGGAAACCTGTAAACTGGCAATCTTGAGCATTGAAGTCCTAACATAAGTTTTTGTGCATATAACTTCTAACACATTAAAAACTGTTGTATTTCATAAGGCATAAGCATCTTTCAGTTTGGCAAGATTTGCACTGAATATTGAATGAAGCAGCTTTCTCTCATAGGGAGACAAGCTTTTGAGCAGATTTGGGCTAGATTTCACTTCATTTTAACAGAAGCACTATTTCAACATTACTGGTCTCAGAAACCTGTAAACTGACAATCTTGAGCATTGAAGTCCTAACATATGTTTTTGTGCATAATAATTTCTAACACATTAAAAACTGTCTTACAGCATTACAAAAACATTGTATTTCATAAGACATAAGCATCTTTCAGTTTGGCAAGATTTGCACTGAACATTGAATGAAGCAGCTCTATCTCACAGAGAGAGAAGCTTTTGAGCAGATTTGGGCTAGATTTCACTTCATTTTAACAGAAGTACTATTTCAACATTACTGGTCTCAGAAACCTGTAAACTGACAATCTTGAGCATTGAAGTCCTAAAATAAGTTTTTGTGCATATAACTTCTAACACATTAAAAACGGTCTTACAGCATTGCAAAAACATTGTATTTCATAAGGCATAAGCATCTTTCAGTTTGGCAAGATTTGCACTGAATATTGAATGTAGCAGCTTTCTCTCATGGAGAGACAAGCTTTTGAGCAGATTTGGGCTCGATTTCACTTCATTTGAACAGAAGTACTATTTCAACATTACTGGTCTCAGAAACCTGTAAACTGACAATCTTGAGCATTGAAGTCCTAACATATGTTTTTGTGCATATAACTTCTAACACATTAAAAACTGTCTCACTGCATTGCAGAAGTCATTTTATTTCATAAGACATAAGCATCTTTCAGTTTGGCAAGATTTGCACTGAACATTGAATGAAGCAGCTCTATCTCACAGAGAGAGAAGCATTTGAGCAGATTTGGGCTAGATTTCACTTCTTTTGAACAAAAGCACTATTTCAACATTACTGGTCTCGGAAACCTGTAAACTGGCAATCTTGAGCATTGAAGTCCTAACATAAGTTTTTGTGCATATAACTTCTAACACATTAAAAACTGTTGTATTTCATAAGGCATAAGCATCTTTCAGTTTGGCAAGATTTGCACTGAATATTGAATGAAGCAGCTTTCTCTCATAGGGAGACAAGCTTTTGAGCAGATTTGGGCTAGATTTCACTTCATTTTAACAGAAGCACTATTTCAACATTACTGGTCTCAGAAACCTGTAAACTGACAATCTTGAGCATTGAAGTCCTAACATATGTTTTTGTGCATAATAATTTCTAACACATTAAAAACTGTCTTACAGCATTACAAAAACATTGTATTTCATAAGACATAAGCATCTTTCAGTTTGGCAAGATTTGCACTGAACATTCAATGAAGCAGCTCTATCTCACAGAGAGAGAAGCTTTTGAGCAGATTTGGGCTAGATTTCACTTCATTTTAACAGAAGTACTATTTCAACATTACTGGTCTCAGAAACCTGTAAACTGACAATCTTGAGCATTGAAGTCCTAACATATGTTTTTGTGCATATAACTTCTAACACATTAAAAACTGTCTTACAGCATTGCAAAAACATTGTATTTCATAAGGCATAAGCATCTTTCAGTTTGGCAAGATTTGCACTGAATATTGAATGTAGCAGCTTTCTCTCATGGAGAGACAAGCTTTTGAGCAGATTTGGGCTAGATTTCACTTCTTTTGAACAAAAGCACTATTTCAACATTACTGGTCTCGGAAACCTGTATACTGACAATCTTGAGCATTGAAGTCCTAACATAAGTTTTTGTGCATATAACTTCTAACACATTAAAAACTGTTGTATTTTATAAGGCATAAGCATCTTTCAGTTTGGCAAGATTTGCACTGAATATTGAATGAAGCAGCTTTCTCTCATAGGGAGACAAGCTTTTGAGCAGATTTGGGCTAGATTTCACTTCATTTTAACAGAAGCACTATTTCAACATTACTGGTCTCAGAAACCTGTAAACTGACAATCTTGAGCATTGAAGTCCTAACATATGTTTTTGTGCATAATAATTTCTAACACATTAAAAACTGTCTTACAGCATTACAAAAACATTGTATTTCATAAGACATAAGCATCTTTCAGTTTGGCAAGATTTGCACTGAACATTGAATGAAGCAGCTCTATCTCACAGAGAGAGAAGCATTTGAGCAGATTTGGGCTAGATTTCACTTCATTTGAACAGAAGCACTATTTCAACATTACTGGTCTCAGAAAATTGTGAACATACAATCTTGAGCATTGAAGTCCTAACATAAGTTTTTGTGCATATAACTTCTAACACATTAAAAACTGTCTCACTGCATTGCAGAAATCTTTTTATTTCATAAGACATAAGCATCTTTCAGTTTGGCAAGATTTGCACTGAACATTGAATGAAGCAGCTCTAACTCACAGAGAGAGAAGCTTTGGAGCAGATTTGGGCTAGATTTCACTTCATTTGAACAGAAGCACTATTTCAACATTACTGGTCTCAGAAACCTGTAAACTGACAATCTTGAGCATTGAAGTCCTAACATATGTTTTTGTACATATAACTTCTAACACATTAAAAACTGTCTTACAGCATTACAAAAACATTGTATTTCATAAGGCATAAGCATCTTTCAGTTTGGCAAGATTTGTACTGAATATTGAAATAAGCAGCTTTCTCTCATAGAGAGACAAGCTTTTGAGCAGATTTGGGCTAGATTTCACTTCATTTGAACAGAAGCACTATTTCAACATTACTGGTCTCAGAAACCTGTAAACTGACAATCTTGAGCATTGAAGTCCTAACATAAGTTTTTGTGCATATAACTTCTAACACATTAAAAACTGTCTTACAGCATTGCAAAAACATTGTATTTCATAAGGCATAAGCATCTTTCAGTTTGGCAAAATTTGCACTAAATATTGAATGAAGCAGCTTTCTCTCATAGGGAGACAAGCTTTTGAGCAGATTTGGGCTAGATTTCACTTCATTTTAACAGAAGCACTATTTCAACATTACTGGTCTCAGAAACCTGTAAACTGACATTCTTGAGCATTGAAGTCCTAACATATGTTTTTGTGCATATAACTTCTAACACATTAAAAACTGTCTCACTGCATTGCAGAAATCATTTTATTTCATAAGACATAAGCATCTTTCAGTTTGGCAAGATTTGCACTGAACATTGAATGAAGCAGCTCTATCTCACAGAGAGAGAAGCATTTGAGCAGATTTGGGCTAGATTTCACTTCATTTGAACAGAAGCACTATTTCAACATTACTGGTCTCAGAAAATTGTGAAAGTACAATCTTGAGCATTGAAGTCCTAACATAAGTTTTTGTGCATATAACTTCTAACACATTAAAAACTGTCTTACAGCATTGCAAAAACATTGTATTTCATAAGGCATAAGCATCTTTCAGTTTGGCAAAATTTGCACTGAATATTGAAATAAGCAGCTTTCTCTCATAGAGAGACAAGCTTTTGAGCAGATTTGGGCTAGATTTCACTTCATTTGAACAGAAGTACTATTATAATATTACTGGTCTCAGAAACCGGTAAACTGACATTCTTGAGCATTGAAGTCCTAACATATGTTTTTGTGCATATAACTTCTAACACATTAAAAACTGTCTCACTGCATTGCAGAAATCATTTTATTTCATAAGACATAAGCATCTTTCAGTTTGGCAAGATTTGCACTGAACATTGAATGAAGCAGCTCTATCTCACAGAGAGAGAAGCATTTGAGCAGATTTGGGCTAGATTTCACTTCATTTGAACAGAAGCACTATTTCAACATTAATGGTCTCAGAAACCTGTAAACTGACAATCTTGAGCATTGAAGTCCTAACATATGTTTTTGTGCATATAACTTCTAACACATTAAAAACTGTCTTACAGCATTGCAAAAACATTGTATTTCATAAGGCATAAGCATCTTTCAGTTTGGCAAGATTTGCACTGAATATTGAATGAAGCAGCTTTCTCTCATAGGGAGACAAGGTTTTGAGCAGATTTGGGCTAGATTTCACTTCATTGAACAGAAGCACTATTTCAACATTACTGGTCTCAGAAACCTGTAAACTGACAATCTTGAGCATTGAAGTCCTAACATATGTTTTTGTGCATATAACTTCTAACACATTAAAAACTGTCTTACAGCATTGCAAAAACATTGTATTTCATAAGGCATTAGCATCTTTCAGTTTGGCAAGATTTGCACTGAATATTGAATGAAGCAGCTTTCTCTCATAGAGAGACAAGCTTTTGAGCAGATTTGGGCTAGATTTCACTTCATTTGAACAGAAGCACTATTTCAACATTACTGGTCTCAGAAACCTGTAAACTGACAATCTTGAGCATTGAAGTCCTAACATAAGTTTTTGTGCATATAACTTCTAACACATTAAAAACTGTCTTACAGCATTGCAAAAACATTGTTTTTCATAAGGCATAAAGATCTTTCAGTTTGGCAAGATTTGCACTGAATATTGAAATAAGCAGCTTTCTCTCATAGAGAAACAAGCTTTTGAGCAGATTTGGGCTAGATTTCACTTCATTTGAACAGAAGCACTATTTCAACATTACTGGTCTCAGAAACCTGTAAACTGACAATCTTGAGCATTGAAGTCCTAACATAAGTTTTTGTGCATATAACTTCTAACACATTAAAAACTGTCTTACAGCATTGCAAAAACATTGTATTTCATAAGGCATAAAGATCTTTCAGTTTGGCAAGATTTGCACTGAATATTGAAATAAGCAGCTTTCTCTCATAGAGAAACAAGCTTTTGAGCAGATTTGGGCTCGATTTCACTTCATTTTGAACAGAAACACTATTTCAACATTACTGGTCTCAGAAACCTGTAAACTGACAATTTTGAGCATTGAAGTCCTAACATAAGTTTTTGTGCATATAACTTCTAACACATTAAAAACTGTCTTACAGCATTGCAAAAACATTGTATTTCATAAGGCATAAGCATCTTTCAGTTTGGCAAGATTTGCACTGAATATTGAATGAAGCAGCTTTCTCTCATAGGGAGACAAGGTTTTGAGCAGATTTGGGCTAGATTTCACTTCATTTGAACAGAAGCACTATTTCAACATTACTGGTCTCAGAAACCTGTAAACTGACAGTCTATAGCATTGAAGTCCTAACATATGTTTTTTTGCATATAACTTCTAACACATTAAAAACTGTCTTACAGCATTGCAAAAACATTGTATTTCATAAGGCATAAGCATCTTTCAGTTTGGCAAGATTTGCACTGAATATTGAATGAAGCAGCTTTCTCTCATAGAGAGACAAGCTTTTGAGCAGATTTGGGCGAGATTTCACTTCATTTGAACAGAAGCACTATTTCAAAATAACTGGTCTCAGAAACCTGTAAACTGACAATCTTGAGCATTGAAGTCCTAACATAAGTTTTTGTGCATATAACTTCTAACAGATTAAAAACTGTCTTACAGCATTGCAAAACCATTGTATTTCATAAGGCATAAGCATCTTTCAGTTTGGCAAGATTTGCACTGAATATTGAATGAAGCAGCTTTCTCTCATAGGGAGACAAGGTTTTGAGCAGATTTGGGCTAGATTTCACTTCATTGAACAGAAGCACTATTTCAACATTACTGGTCTCAGAAACCTGTAAACTGACAATCTTGAGCATTGAAGTCCTAACATATGTTTTTGTGCATATAACTTCTAACACATTAAAAACTGTCTTACAGCATTGCAAAAACATTGTATTTCATAAGGCATAAGCATCTTTCAGTTTGGCAAGATTTGCACTGAATATTGAATGAAGCAGCTTTCTCTCATAGAGAGACAAGCTTTTGAGCAGATTTGGGCTAGATTTATCTTCATTTGAACAGAAGCACTATTTCAACATTACTTGTCTCAGAAACCTGTAAACTGACAATCTTGAGCATTGAAGTCCTAACATAAGTTTTTGTACATATAACTTCTAACACATTAAAAACTGTCTTACAGCATTGCAAAAACATTGTATTTCATAAGGCATAAGCATCTTTCAATTTGGCAAGATTTGCACTGAATATTGAATGAAGCAGCTTTCTCTCATAGAGAGACAAGCTTTTGAGCAGATTTGGGCTAGATTTCACTTCATTTGAACAGAAGCACTATTTCAACATAACTGGTCTCAGAAACCTGTAAACTGACAATCTTGACCATTGAAGTCCTAAAATAAGTTTTTGTGCATAGAACTTCTAACACATTAAAAACTGTCTCACTGCATTGCAGAAATCATTTTATTTCATAAGACATAAGCATCTTTCAGTTTGGCAAGATTTGCACTGAATATTGAATGAAGCAGCTTTCTCTCATAGAGAGACAAGCTTTTGAGCAGATTTGGGCTAGATTTCACTTCATTTGAACAGAAGCACTATTTCAACATAACTGGTCTCAGAAACCTGTAAACTGACAATCTTGACCATTGAAGTCCTAAAATAAGTTTTTGTGCATAGAACTTCTAACACATTAAAAACTGTCTCACTGCATTGCAGAAATCATTTTATTTCATAAGACATAAGCATCTTTCAGTTTGGCAAGATTTGCACTGAAAATTGAATGAAGCAGCTTTCTCTCATAGGGAGACAAGGTTTTGAGCAGATTTGGGCTCGATTTCACTTCATTTGAACAGAAGCACTATTTCAACATAACTGGTGTCAGAAACCTGTAAACTGACAATCTTGAGAATTGAAGTCCTAACATAAGTTTTTGTGCATATAACTTCTAACACATTAAAAACTGTCTTACAGCATTGCAAAAACATTGTATTTCATAAGGCATAAGCATCTTTCAGTTTGGCAAGATTTGCACTGAATATTGAATGAAGCAGCTTTCTCTCATAGGGAGACAAGGTTTTGAGCAGATTTGGTCTAGATTTCACTTCATTTGAACAGAAGCACTATTTCAACATTACTGGTCTCAGAAACCTGTAAACTGACAATCTTGAGCATTGAAGTCCTAACATATGTTTTTGTGCATATAACTTCTAACACATTAAAAACTGTCTTACAGCATTGCAAAAACATTGTAATTCATAAGGCATAAGCATCTTTCAGTTTGGCAAGATTTGCACTGAATATTGAATGAAGCAGCTTTCTCTCATAGGGAGACAAGGTTTTGAGCAGATTTGGGCTAGATTGCACTTCATTTGAACAGAAGCACTATTTCAACATTACTGGTCTCAGAAACCTGTAAACTGACAATCTTGAGCATTGAAGTCCTAACATATGTTTTTGTGCATATAACTTCTAACACATTAAAAACTGTCTTACAGCATTGCAAAAACATTGTATTTCATAAGGCATAAGCATCTTTCAGGTTGGCAAGATTTGCACTGAATATTGAATGAAGCAGCTTTCTCTCATAGAGAGACAAGCTTTTGAGCAGATTTGGGCTAGATTTATCTTCATTTGAACAGAAGCACTATTTCAACATTACTGGTCTCAGAAACCTGTAAACTGACAATCTTGAGCATTGAAGTCCTAACATAAGTTTTTGTACATATAACTTCTAACACATTAAAAACTGTCTTACAGCATTGCAAAAACATTGTATTTCATAAGGCATAAGCATCTTTCAGTTTGGCAAGATTTGCACTGAATATTGAATGAAGCAGCTTTCTCTCATAGAGAGACAAGCTTTTGAGCAGATTTGGGCTAGATTTCACTTCATTTGAACAGAAGCACTATTTCAACATAACTGGTGTCAGAAACCTGTAAACTGACAATCTTGACCATTGAAGTCCTAAAATAAGTTTTTGTGCATAGAACTTCTAACACATCAAAAACTGTCTCACTGCATTGCAGAAATCATTTTATTTCATAAGACATAAGCATCTTTCAGTTAGGCAAGATTTGCACTGAAAATTGAATGAAGCAGCTTTCTCTCATAGGGAGACAAGGTTTTGAGCAGATTTGGGCTCGATTTCACTTCATTTGAACAGAAGCACTATTTCAACATAACTGGTGTCAGAAACCTGTAAACTGACAATCTTGAGCATTGAAGTCCTAACATAAGTTTTTGTGCATATAACTTCTAACACATTAAAAACTGTCTTACAGCATTGCAAAAACATTGTATTTCATAAGGCATAAGCATCTTTCAGTTTGGCAAGATTTGCACTGAATATTGAATGAAGCAGCTTTCTCTCATAGGGAGACAAGGTTTTGAGCAGATTTGGTCTAGATTTCACTTCATTTGAACAGAAGCACTATTTCAACATTACTGGTCTCAGAAACCTGTAAACTGACAATCTTGAGCATTGAAGTCCTAACATATGTTTTTGTGCATATAACTTCTAACAGATTAAAAACTGTCTTACAGCATTGCAAAAACATTGTATTTCATAAGGCATAAGCATCTTTCAGTTTGGCAAGATTTGCACTGAATATTGAATGAAGCAGCTTTCTCTCATAGGGAGACAAGGTTTTGAGCAGATTTGGGCTAGATTTCACTTCATTTGAACAGAAGCACTATTTCAACATTACTGGTCTCAGAAACCTGTAAACTGACAATCTTGAGCATTGAAGTCCTAACATATGTTTTTGTGCATATAACTTCTAACACATTAAAAACTGTCTTACAGCATTGCAAAAACATTGTATTTCATAAGGCATAAGCATCTTTCAGTTTGGCAAGATTTGCACTGAATATTGAATGAAGCAGCTTTCTCTCATAGAGAGACAAGCTTTTGAGCAGATTTGGGCTCGATTTCACTTCATTTGAACAGAAGCACTATTTCAACATTACTGGTCTCAGAAACCTGTAAACTGACAATCTTGAGCATTGAAGTCCTAACATAAGTTTTTGTGCATATAACTTCTAACACATTAAAAACTGTCTTACAGCATTGCAAAAACATTGTATTTCATAAGGCATAAGCATCTTTCAGTTTGGCAAGATTTGCACTGAATATTGAATGAAGCAGCTTTCTCTCATAGAGAGACAAGCTTTTGAGCAGATTTGGGCTAGATTTCACTTCATTTGAACAGAAGCACTATTTCAACATTACTGGTCTCAGAAACCTGTAAACTGACAATCTTGAGCATTGAAGTCCTAACATAAGTTTTTGTGCATATAACTTCTAACACATTAAAAACTGTCTTACAGCATCGCAAAAACATTGTACTTCATAAGGCATAAGCATCTTTCACTTTGGCAAGATTTGCACTGAATATTGAATGAAGCAGCTTTCTCTCATAGAGAGACAAGCTTTTGAGCAGATTTGGGCTAGATTTCACTTCATTTGAACAGAAGCACTATTTCAACATAACTGGTCTCAGAAACCTGTAAACTGACAATCTTGACCATTGAAGTCCTAAAATAAGTTTTTGTGCATAGAACTTCTAACACATTAAAAACTGTCTCACTGCATTGCAGAAATCATTTTATTTCATAAGACATAAGCATCTTTCAGTTAGGCAAGATTTGCACTGAATATTGAATGAAGCAGCTTTCTCTCATAGAGAGACAAGCTTTTGAGCAGATTTGGGCTAGATTTCACTTCATTTGAACAGAAGCACTATTTCAACATTACTGGTCTCAGAAACCTGTAAACTGACAATCTTGAGCATTGAAGTCCTAACATAAGTTTTTGTGCATATAACTTCTAACACATTAAAAACTGTCTTACAGCATTGCAAAAACATTGTATTTCATAAGGCATAAGCATCTTTCAGTTTGGCAAGATTTGCACTGAATATTGAATGAAGCAGCTTTCTCTCATAGAGAGAAAAGCTTTTGAGCAGATTTGGGCGAGATTTCACTTTATTTGAACAGAAGCACTATTTCAAAATAACTGGTCTCAGAAACCTGTAAACTGACAATCTTTAGCATTGAAGTCCTAACATAAGTTTTTGTGCATATAACTTCTAACAGATTAAAAACTGTCTTACAGCATTGCAAAAACATTGTATTTCATAAGGCATAAGCATCTTTCAGTTTGGCAAGATTTGCACTGAATATTGAATGAAGCAGCTTTCTCTCATAGGGAGACAAGGTTTTGAGCAGATTTGGGCTAGATTTCACTTCATTGAACAGAAGCACTATTTCAACATTACTGGTCTCAGAAACCTGTAAACTGACAATCTTGAGCATTGAAGTCCTAACATATGTTTTTGTGCATATAACTTCTAACACATTAAAAACTGTCTTACAGCATTGCAAAAACATTGTATTTCATAAGGCATAAGCATCTTTCAGTTTGGCAAGATTTGCACTGAATATTGAATGAAGCAGCTTTCTCTCATAGAGAGACAAGCTTTTGAGCAGATTTGGGCTAGATTTCACTTCATTTGAACAGAAGCACTATTTCAACATAACTGGTCTCAGAAACCTGTAAACTGACAATCTTGACCATTGAAGTCCTAAAATAAGTTTTTGTGCATAGAACTTCTAACACATTAAAAACTGTCTCACTGCATTGCAGAAATCATTTTATTTCATAAGACATAAGCATCTTTCAGTTTGGCAAGATTTGCACTGAATATTGAATGAAGCAGCTTTCTCTCATAGAGAGACAAGCTTTTGAGCAGATTTGGGCTAGATTTCACTTCATTTGAACAGAAGCACTATTTCAACATAACTGGTCTCAGAAACCTGTAAACTGACAATCTTGACCATTGAAGTCCTAAAATAAGTTTTTGTGCATAGAACTTCTAACACATTAAAAACTGTCTCACTGCATTGCAGAAATCATTTTATTTCATAAGACATAAGCATCTTTCAGTTTGGCAAGATTTGCACTGAAAATTGAATGAAGCAGCTTTCTCTCATAGGGAGACAAGGTTTTGAGCAGATTTGGGCTCGATTTCACTTCATTTGAACAGAAGCACTATTTCAACATAACTGGTGTCAGAAACCTGTAAACTGACAATCTTGAGCATTGAAGTCCTAACATAAGTTTTTGTGCATATAACTTCTAACAAATTAAAAACTGTCTTACAGCATTGCAAAAACATTGTATTTCATAAGGCATAAGCATCTTTCAGTTTGGCAAGATTTGCACTGAATATTGAATGAAGCAGCTTTCTCTCATAGGGAGACAAGGTTTTGAGCAGATTTGGTCTAGATTTCACTTCATTTGAACAGAAGCACTATTTCAACATTACTGGTCTCAGAAACCTGTAAACTGACAATCTTGAGCATTGAAGTCCTAACATATGTTTTTGTGCATATAACTTCTAACACATTAAAAACTGTCTTACAGCATTGCAAAAACATTGTAATTCATAAGGCATAAGCATCTTTCAGTTTGGCAAGATTTGCACTGAATATTGAATGAAGCAGCTTTCTCTCATAGGGAGACAAGGTTTTGAGCAGATTTGGGCTAGATTTCACTTCATTTGAACAGAAGCACTATTTCAACATTACTGGTCTCAGAAACCTGTAAACTGACAATCTTGAGCATTGAAGTCCTAACATATGTTTTTGTGCATATAACTTCTAACACATTAAAAACTGTCTTACAGCATTGCAAAAACATTGTATTTCATAAGGCATAAGCATCTTTCAGTTTGTCAAGATTTGCTCTGAATATTGAATGAAGCAGCTTTCTCTCATAGAGAGACAACCTGTTGAGCAGATTTGGGCTAGATTTCACTTCATTTGAACAGAAGCACTATTTCAACATTACTGGTCTCAGAAACCTGTAAACTGACAATCTTGAGCATTGAAGTCCTAACATATGTTTTTGTGCATATAACTTCTAACACATTAAAAACTGTCTTACAGCATTGCAAAAACATTGTATTTCATAAGGCATAAGCATCTTTCAGTTTGGCAAGATTTGCACTGAATATTGAAATAAGCAGCTTTCTCTTATAGAGAGACAAGCTTTTGAGCAGATTTGGGCTCGATTTCACTTCATTTGAACAGAAGCACTATTTCAACATTACTGGTCTCAGAAACCTGTAAACTGACAATCTTGAGCATTGAAGTCCTAACATATGTTTTTGTGCATATAACTTCTAACACATTAAAAACTGTCTTACAGCATTGCAAAAACATTGTATTTCATAAGGCATAAGCATCTTTCAGTTTGGCAAGATTTGCACTGAATATTGAATGAAGCAGCTTTCTCTCATAGAAAGACAAGCTTTTGAGCAGATTTGGGCTAGATTTCACTTCATTTGAACAGAAGCACTATTTCAACATTACTGGTCTCAGAAACCTGTAAACTGACAGTCTTTAGCATTGAAGTCCTAACATATGTTTTTGTGCATATAACTTCTAACACATTAAAAACTGTCTCACTGCATTGCAGAAATCAATTTATTTTATAAGACATAAGCATCTTTCAGTTAGGCAAGATTTGCACTGAATATTGAATGAAGCAGCTTTTTCTCATAGAGAGACAAGCTTTTGAGCAGATTTGGGGTAGATTTCACTTCATTTGAACAGAAGCACTATTTCAACATAACTGGTCTCAGAAACCTGTAAACTGACAATCTTTAGCATTGAAGTCCTAACATAAGTTTTTGTGCATATAACTTCTAACACATTAAAAACTGTCTTACAGAATTACAAAAACATTGTATTTCATAAGGCATAAGCATCTTTCAGTTTGGCAAGATTTGCACTGAATATTGAATGAAGCAGCTTTCTCTGATAGAGAGACAAGCTTTTGAGCAGATTTGGGCTAGATTTCACTTCATTTGAACAGAAGCACTATTTCAACATAACTGGTCTCAGAAACCTGTAAACTGACAATCTTGAGCATTGAAGTCCTAACATATGTTTTTGTGCATATAACTTCTAACACATTAAAAACTGTCTTACAGCATTGCAAAAACATTGTATTTCATAAGGCATAAGCATATTTCAGTTTGGCAAGATTTGCACTGAATATTGAAATAAGCAGCTTTCTCTCATAGAGAGACAAGCTTTTGAGCAGATTTGGGCTCGATTTTACTTCATTTTGAACAGAAACACTATTTCAACATTACTGGTCTCAGAAACCTGTAAACTGACAATCTTGAGCATTGAAGTCCTAACATAAGTTTTTGTGCATATAACTTCTAACACATTAAAAACTGTCTTACAGCATTGCAAAAACATTGTATTTCATAAGGCATAAGCATCTTTCAGTTTGGCAAGATTTGCACTGAATATTGAATGAAGCAGCTTTCTTTCATAGAGAAAAAAGGTTTTGAGCAGATTTGGGCTCGATTTCACTTCATTTGAACAAAAGTACTATTTCAACATTACTGGTCTCAGAAACCTGTAAACTGACAATCTTGAGCATTGAAGTCCTAACATATTGTTTTTTTGCATATAACTTCTAACACATTAAAAACTGTCTCACTGCATTGCAGAAGTCATTTAATTCATAAGACATAAGCATCTTTCAGTTTGGCAAGATTTGCACTGAACATTGAATGAAGCAGCTCTATCTCACAGAAAGAGAAGCATTTGAGCAGATTTGGGCTAGATTTCACTTCATTTGAACAGAAGCACTATTTCAACATAACTGGTCTCAGAAACCTGTAAACTGACAATCTTGAGCATTGAAGTCCTAACATAAGTTTTTGTGCATATAACTTCTAACACATTAAAAACGGTCTTACAGCATTGCAAAAACTTTGTGCACTATTTTAACATTACTGGTCTCAGAAACCTGTAAACTGACAATCTTGAGCATTGAAGTCCTAACATAAGCTTTTGTGCATTTAACTTCTAACACATTAAAAACAGTCTTACAGCATTGCAGAAATCATTTTATTTCATAAGACATAAGCATCTTTCAGTTTGGCAAGATTTGCACTGAATATTGAATGAAGCAGCTTTCTCTCATAGAGAGACAAGCTTTTGAGCAGATTTGGGCTAGATTTTACTTCATTTGAACAGAAGTACTATTTCAACATTACTGGTCTCAGAAACCTGTAAACTGACAATCTTGAGCATTGTAGTCCTAAAATAAGTTTTTGTGCATATAACTTCTAACACATTAAAAACTGTCTTACAGCATTGCAAAAACATTGTATTTCATAAGGCATAAGCATCTTTCAGTTTGGCAAAATTTGCACTAAATATTGAATGAAGCAGCTTTCTCTCATAGGGAGACAAGCTTTTGAGCAGATTTGGGCTAGATTTCACTTCATTTGAACAGAAGCACTATTTCAACATTACTGGTCTCAGAAACCTGTAAACTGACAATCTTGAGCATTGAAGTCCTAACATATGTTTTTGTGCATATAACTTCTAACACATTAAAAACTGTCTTACAGCATTACAAAAAACATTGTATTTCATAAGGCATAAGCATCTTTCAGTTTGGCAAGATTTGCACTGAATATTGAAATAAACAGCTTTCTCTCATAGAGAGACAAGCTTTTGAGCAGATTTGGGCTAGATTTCACTTCATTTGAACAGAAGCACTATTTCAACATTACTGGTCTCAGAAACCTGTAAACTGACAATCTTGAGCATTGAAGTCCTAAAATAAGTTTTTGTGCATATAACTTCTAACACATTAAAAACGGTCTTACAGCATTGCAAAAACATTGTATTTCATAAGGCATAAGCATCTTTCAGTTTGGCAAGATTTGCACTGAATATTGAATGTAGCAGCTTTCTCTCATGGAGAGACAAGCTTTTGAGCAGATTTGGGCTCGATTTCACTTCATTTGAACAGAAGTACTATTTCAACATTACTGGTCTCAGAAACCTGTAAACTGACAATCTTGAGCATTGAAGTCCTAACATATGTTTTTGTGCATATAACTTCTAACACATTAAAAACTGTCTCACTGCATTGCAGAAGTCATTTTATTTCATAAGACATAAGCATCTTTCAGTTTGGCAAGATTTGCACTGAACATTGAATGAAGCAGCTCTATCTCACAGAGAGAGAAGCATTTGAGCAGATTTGGGCTAGATTTCACTTCTTTTGAACAAAAGCACTATTTCAACATTACTGGTCTCGGAAACCTGTAAACTGGCAATCTTGAGCATTGAAGTCCTAACATAAGTTTTTGTGCATATAACTTCTAACACATTAAAAACTGTTGTATTTCATAAGGCATAAGCATCTTTCAGTTTGGCAAGATTTGCACTGAATATTGAATGAAGCAGCTTTCTCTCATAGGGAGACAAGCTTTTGAGCAGATTTGGGCTAGATTTCACTTCATTTTAACAGAAGCACTATTTCAACATTACTGGTCTCAGAAACCTGTAAACTGACAATCTTGAGCATTGAAGTCCTAACATATGTTTTTGTGCATAATAATTTCTAACACATTAAAAACTGTCTTACAGCATTACAAAAACATTGTATTTCATAAGACATAAGCATCTTTCAGTTTGGCAAGATTTGCACTGAACATTGAATGAAGCAGCTCTATCTCACAGAGAGAGAAGCTTTTGAGCAGATTTGGGCTAGATTTCACTTCATTTTAACAGAAGTACTATTTCAACATTACTGGTCTCAGAAACCTGTAAACTGACAATCTTGAGCATTGAAGTCCTAAAATAAGTTTTTGTGCATATAACTTCTAACACATTAAAAACGGTCTTACAGCATTGCAAAAACATTGTATTTCATAAGGCATAAGCATCTTTCAGTTTGGCAAGATTTGCACTGAATATTGAATGTAGCAGCTTTCTCTCATGGAGAGACAAGCTTTTGAGCAGATTTGGGCTCGATTTCACTTCATTTGAACAGAAGTACTATTTCAACATTACTGGTCTCAGAAACCTGTAAACTGACAATCTTGAGCATTGAAGTCCTAACATATGTTTTTGTGCATATAACTTCTAACACATTAAAAACTGTCTCACTGCATTGCAGAAGTCATTTTATTTCATAAGACATAAGCATCTTTCAGTTTGGCAAGATTTGCACTGAACATTGAATGAAGCAGCTCTATCTCACAGAGAGAGAAGCATTTGAGCAGATTTGGGCTAGATTTCACTTCTTTTGAACAAAAGCACTATTTCAACATTACTGGTCTCGGAAACCTGTAAACTGGCAATCTTGAGCATTGAAGTCCTAACATAAGTTTTTGTGCATATAACTTCTAACACATTAAAAACTGTTGTATTTCATAAGGCATAAGCATCTTTCAGTTTGGCAAGATTTGCACTGAATATTGAATGAAGCAGCTTTCTCTCATAGGGAGACAAGCTTTTGAGCAGATTTGGGCTAGATTTCACTTCATTTTAACAGAAGCACTATTTCAACATTACTGGTCTCAGAAACCTGTAAACTGACAATCTTGAGCATTGAAGTCCTAACATATGTTTTTGTGCATAATAATTTCTAACACATTAAAAACTGTCTTACAGCATTACAAAAACATTGTATTTCATAAGACATAAGCATCTTTCAGTTTGGCAAGATTTGCACTGAACATTCAATGAAGCAGCTCTATCTCACAGAGAGAGAAGCTTTTGAGCAGATTTGGGCTAGATTTCACTTCATTTTAACAGAAGTACTATTTCAACATTACTGGTCTCAGAAACCTGTAAACTGACAATCTTGAGCATTGAAGTCCTAACATATGTTTTTGTGCATATAACTTCTAACACATTAAAAACTGTCTTACAGCATTGCAAAAACATTGTATTTCATAAGGCATAAGCATCTTTCAGTTTGGCAAGATTTGCACTGAATATTGAATGTAGCAGCTTTCTCTCATGGAGAGACAAGCTTTTGAGCAGATTTGGGCTAGA
Source organism: Carassius carassius (assembly GCF_963082965.1). Classification (NCBI taxonomy): domain Eukaryota; kingdom Metazoa; phylum Chordata; class Actinopteri; order Cypriniformes; family Cyprinidae; genus Carassius; species Carassius carassius. The sequence continues at coordinate 23,545,540 of NC_081782.1, read as the reverse complement.
TTTCACTTCTTTTGAACAAAAGCACTATTTCAACATTACTGGTCTCGGAAACCTGTATACTGACAATCTTGAGCATTGAAGTCCTAACATAAGTTTTTGTGCATATAACTTCTAACACATTAAAAACTGTTGAATTTTATAAGGCATAAGCATCTTTCAGTTTGGCAAGATTTGCACTGAATATTGAATGAAGCAGCTTTCTCTCATAGGGAGACAAGCTTTTGAGCAGATTTGGGCTAGATTTCACTTCATTTTAACAGAAGCACTATTTCAACATTACTGGTCTCAGAAACCTGTAAACTGACAATCTTGAGCATTGAAGTCCTAACATATGTTTTTGTGCATAATAATTTCTAACACATTAAAAACTGTCTTACAGCATTACAAAAACATTGTATTTCATAAGACATAAGCATCTTTCAGTTTGGCAAGATTTGCACTGAACATTGAATGAAGCAGCTCTATCTCACAGAGAGAGAAGCATTTGAGCAGATTTGGGCTAGATTTCACTTCATTTGAACAGAAGCACTATTTCAACATTACTGGTCTCAGAAAATTGTGAACATACAATGTTGAGCATTGAAGTCCTAACATAAGTTTTTGTGCATATAACTTCTAACACATTAAAAACTGTCTCACTGCATTGCAGAAATCTTTTTATTTCATAAGACATAAGCATCTTTCAGTTTGGCAAGATTTGCACTGAACATTGAATGAAGCAGCTCTAACTCACAGAGAGAGAAGCTTTGGAGCAGATTTGGGCTAGATTTCACTTCATTTGAACAGAAGCACTATTTCAACATTACTGGTCTCAGAAACCTGTAAACTGACAATCTTGAGCATTGAAGTCCTAACATATGTTTTTGTGCATATAACTTCTAACACATTAAAAACTGTCTTACAGCATTACAAAAACATTGTATTTCATAAGGCATAAGCATCTTTCAGTTTGGCAAGATTTGTACTGAATATTGAAATAAGCAGCTTTCTCTCATAGAGAGACAAGCTTTTGAGCAGATTTGGGCTAGATTTCACTTCATTTGAACAGAAGCACTATTTCAACATTACTGGTCTCAGAAACCTGTAAACTGACAATCTTGAGCATTGAAGTCCTAACATAAGTTTTTGTGCATATAACTTCTAACACATTAAAAACTGTCTTACAGCATTGCAAAAACATTGTATTTCATAAGGCATAAGCATCTTTCAGTTTGGCAAAATTTGCACTAAATATTGAATGAAGCAGCTTTCTCTCATAGGGAGACAAGCTTTTGAGCAGATTTGGGCTAGATTTCACTTCATTTTAACAGAAGCACTATTTCAACATTACTGGTCTCAGAAACCTGTAAACTGACATTCTTGAGCATTGAAGTCCTAACATATGTTTTTGTGCATATAACTTCTAACACATTAAAAACTGTCTCACTGCATTGCAGAAATCATTTTATTTCATAAGACATAAGCATCTTTCAGTTTGGCAAGATTTGCACTGAACATTGAATGAAGCAGCTCTATCTCACAGAGAGAGAAGCATTTGAGCAGATTTGGGCTAGATTTCACTTCATTTGAACAGAAGCACTATTTCAACATTACTGGTCTCAGAAAATTGTGAAAGTACAATCTTGAGCATTGAAGTCCTAACATAAGTTTTTGTGCATATAACTTCTAACACATTAAAAACTGTCTTACAGCATTGCAAAAACATTGTATTTCATAAGGCATAAGCATCTTTCAGTTTGGCAAAATTTGCACTGAATATTGAAATAAGCAGCTTTCTCTCATAGAGAGACAAGCTTTTGAGCAGATTTGGGCTAGATTTCACTTCATTTGAACAGAAGTACTATTATAATATTACTGGTCTCAGAAACCGGTAAACTGACATTCTTGAGCATTGAAGTCCTAACATATGTTTTTGTGCATATAACTTCTAACACATTAAAAACTGTCTCACTGCATTGCAGAAATCATTTTATTTCATAAGACATAAGCATCTTTCAGTTTGGCAAGATTTGCACTGAACATTGAATGAAGCAGCTCTATCTCACAGAGAGAGAAGCATTTGAGCAGATTTGGGCTAGATTTCACTTCATTTGAACAGAAGCACTATTTCAACATTAATGGTCTCAGAAACCTGTAAACTGACAATCTTGAGCATTGAAGTCCTAACATATGTTTTTGTGCATATAACTTCTAACACATTAAAAACTGTCTTACAGCATTACAAAAACATTGTATTTCATAAGGCATAAGCATCTTTCAGTTTGGCAAGATTTGTACTGAATATTGAAATAAGCAGCTTTCTCTCATAGAGAGACAAGCTTTTGAGCAGATTTGGGCTAGATTTCACTTCATTTGAACAGAAGCACTATTTCAACATTACTGGTCTCAGAAACCTGTAAACTGACAATCTTGAGCATTGAAGTCCTAACATAAGTTTTTGTGCATATAACTTCTAACACATTAAAAACTGTCTTATAGCATTGCAAAAACATTGTATTTCATAAGGCATAAGCATCTTTCAGTTTGGCAAGATTTGCACTGAACATTGAATGAAGCAGCTCTATCTCACAGAGAGAGAAGCTTTTGAGCAGATTTGGGCTAGATTTCACTTCATTTGAACAGAAGCACTATTTCAACATTACTGGTCTCGGAAACCTGTAAACTGACAATCTTGAGCATTGAAGTCCTAACATATGTTTTTGTGCATATAACTTCTAACACATTAAAAACTGTCTTACAGCATTGCAAAAACATTGTATTTCATAAGGCATAAGCATCTTTCAGTTTGGCAAGATTTGCACTGAATATTGAATGAAGCAGCTTTCTCTCATAGAGAGACAAGCTTTTGAGCAGATTTGGGCTCGATTTCACTTCATTTGAACAGAAGCACTATTTCAACATTACTGGTCTCAGAAACCTGTAAACTGACAATCTTGAGCATTGAAGTCCTAACATAGGTTTTGTGCATATAACTTCTAACACATTAAAAACTGTAAACTGACAATCTTGAGCATTGAAGTCCTAACATAAGTTTTTGTGCATATAACTTCTAACACATTAAAAACTGTCTTACAGCATTGCAAAAACATTGTATTTCATAAGGCATAAGCATCTTTCAGTTTGGCAAAATTTGCACTAAATATTGAATGAAGCAGCTTTCTCTCATAGGGAGACAAGCTTTTGAGCAGATTTGGGCTAGATTTCACTTCATTTGAACAGAAGCACTATTTCAACTTTACTGGTCTCAGAAACCTGTAAACTGACAATCTTGAGCATTGAAGTTCTAACATAAGTTTTTGTGTATATAACTTCTAACACATTAAAAACTGTCTTACAGCATTGCAAAAACATTGTATTTCATAAGGCATAAGCATCTTTCAGTTTGGCAAGATTTGCACTGAATATTGAATGAAGCAGCTTTCTCTCATAGAGAGACAAGCTTTTGAGCAGATTTGGGCTAGATTTCACTTCATTTGAACAGAAGCACTATTTCAACATAACTGGTCTCAGAAACCTGTAAACTGACAATCTTGAGCATTGAAGTCCTAACATAAGTTTTTGTGCATATAACTTCTAACAGATTAAAAACTGTCTTACAGCATTGCAAAAACATTGTATTTCATAAGGCATAAGCATCTTTCAGTTTGGCAAGATTTGCACTGAACATTGAATGAAGCAGCTCTATCTCACAGAGAGAGAAGCATTTGAGCAGATTTGGGCTAGATTTCACTTAATTTGAACAGAAGCACTATTTCAACATTACTGGTCTCAGAAAATTGTGAACGTACAATCTTGAGCATTGAAGTCCTAACATAAGTTTTTGTGCATATAACTTCTAACACATTAAAAACTATCTTACAGCATTACAAAAACATTGTATTTCATAAGGCATAAGCATCTTTCAGTTTGGCAAGATTTGTACTGAATATTGAAATAAGCAGCTTTCTCTCATTGAGAGACAAGCTTTTGAGCAGATTTGGGCTAGATTTCACTTCATTTGAACAGAAGCACTATTTCAAGATTACTGGTCTCAGAAACCTGTAAACTGACAATCTTGAGCATTGAAGTCCTAACATAAGTTTTTGTGCATATAACTTCTAACACATTAAAAACTGTCTTACAGCATGGCAAAAACATTGTATTTCATAAGGCATAAGCATCTTTCAGTTTGGCAAGATTTGCACTGAACATTGAATGAAGCAGCTCTATCTCACAGAGAGAGAAGCTTTTGAGCAGATTTGGGCTAGATTTCACTTCATTTGAACAGAAGCACTATTTCAACATTACTGGTCTCAGAAACCTGTGAACTGACAATCTTGAGCATTGAAGCTCTAACATAAGTTTTTGTGCATTTAACTTCTAACACATTAAAAACTGTCTCACTGCATTGCAGAAATCATTTTATTTCATAAGACATAAGAATCTTTCAGTTTGGCAAGATTTGCACTGAACATTGAATGAAGCAGCTCTATCTCAGAGAGAGAGAAGCTTTTGAGCAGATTTGGGCTAGATTTCACTTCATTTGAACAGACGCACTATTTCAACATTACTGGTCTCAGAAACCTGTAAACTGACAATCTTGAGCATTGAAGTCCTAACATACGTTTTTGTGCATATAACTTCTAACACATTAAAAACTGTCTCACTGCATTGCAGAAATCATTTTATTTCATAAGACATAAGAATCTTTCAGTTTGGCAAGATTTGCACTGAACATTGAATGAAGCAGCTCTATCTCACAGAGAGAGAAGCTTTTGAGCAGATTTGGGCTAGATTTCACTTCATTTGAACAGAAGCACTATTTCAACATAACTGGTCTCAGAAACCTGTAAACTGACAATCTTGAGCATTGAAGTCCTAAAATAAGTTTTTGTGCATATAACTTCTAACACAGTAAAAACTGTATTTACAGCATTGCAAAAACATTGTATTTCATAAGGCATAAGCATCTTTCAGTTTGGCAAAATTTGCACTGAATATTGAATGAAGCAGCTTTCTCTCATAGGGAGACAAGCTTTTGAGCAGATTTGGGCTAGATTTCACTTCATTTGAACAGAAGCACTATTTCAACATTACTGGTCTCAGAAACCTGTAAACTGACAATCTTGAGCATTGAAGTAATAACATAAGTTTTTGTGCATATAACTTCTAACACATTAAAAACTGTCTCACTGCATTGCAGAAATCATTTTATTTCATAAGACATAAGAATCTTTCAGTTTGGCAAGATTTGCACTGAACATTGAATGAAGCAGCTCTATCTCACAGAGAGAGAAGCTTTTGAGCAGATTTGGGCTAGATTTCACTTCATTTGAACAGAAGCACTATTTCAACATTACTGGTATCAGAAACCTGTAAACTGACAATCTTGAGCATTGAAGTCCTAACATATGTTTTTGTGCATATAACTTCTAACACATTAAAAACTGTCTTACAGCATTGCAAAAACATTGTTATTTCATAAGGCATAAGCATCTTTCAGTTTGGCAAGATTTGCACTGAATATTGAAATAAGCAGCTTTCTCTCATAGAGAGACAAGCTTTTGAGCAGATTTGGGCTAGATTTCACTTCATTTGAACAGAAGCACTATTTCAACATTACTGGTCTCAGAAACCTGTAAACTGACAACCTTGAGCATTGAAGCTCTAACATAAGTTTTTGTGCATATAACTTCTAACACATTAAAAACTGTCTTACTTATGAAGTCGTGTGAGCACTTTACGAATTTTAATTCGCCCGTGTAAACCCCTTACGTTCCATGTACAAAGTCTTAAGTTACCAGCCATTACTTAAAGAATAGAACAGATGGTGCTCTCCCCCTTTCAAACATTTCCATATTGTCATTAGGTCCAGTAAACAGATATGCGTGTGTCAGGGCATTACAGTAAACAATAACATAAATCAGAACAAGCCAAACTGGCAACATGAAAGGAAAAAAGAAAAGCAAAAAAAGAAAGCACGGTACGGAAATAAAAAAATAGGAAAAAAGGGGCTGTTTCCCCACGTCAAGGGGAACATTCTTCATCCCCAAAACAGTCAGTTACTTCTCCAGTAGCAACGGTACAAAAAAGTACACTCAAAATACAAAAAAAAAAGTTATCGAGATAGCCCCCGTCACTCAAAAAAAAAAAAAAAAAGAGAGAAATAGAAAATAAAGTACGCAAACTAAAACTCACGTCACTATTAGAACTCAAGAAGCTAGATCCGCCAGGCACTCGTCTGGTCGAAATCCCAACACGGATCAGGTGCTCGTGCTGGAATTTGTATCACTCTTATCCAGGTACTGCGAGACAGCAGCCGCCGTCTCGAATACTCTAAGGGTACTTCCTATGTTGACTCGTAGCTTGGCTGGATACAGCATCGCATAGCGAGCACCCATATCTCGGAGTCGCTGCTTGACCGCGTTGAAATCCTTGCGCTTCCGTATCACTGAAGCCGAAAAATCCTGGTAGCATGATATTTTTCTGTCCTCATACTGCAAATCCCCATCTGCTGAACGTTTCCTGCAGGCATCGAGAACCCTCTGCTTGTCACCATAGTTGTGGAACCGGACAATCAGTGGCCGTGGCCTATCCTTAGCACCCGGTTTTGGAGCCAGCGTACGATGCGCCCTTTCAATCTTGATGCGACCACTCTTAGTATGCAGGCCAAGAAATTCGGGGATCCACGATTCAAGAAAGGTAACTGCATTGGTACCCTCTACCTCTTCGCGAAGGCCCAGGATTCGGATATTTCTGCGCCGGCCTCTATTTTCCAGGTCGTCGATATGTTCGGTAAGCATGGCAACTTGTTTTTCAAGAGTAAAAACGCGAGATTGCGCGTCCTCCGAAAATGCCTCAACCGCCATGATTCTCCGCTCCGCCTCATCCAATCGACCATTAACACTTTCCAGCTGCTGGGTATGATTATGCACTGTTTCTGCCAACGGGCCAAGTTTTTCATCTATTGCATTAGAGATCTTCTCAGTCATAATTTGAAGTGCTTTTGCAAGCGCCGGGCTAAGGTCAGTCTCGCTGCCCGCATCTGCCTGACTCTGTTCGGGCTCGTCGGCCGATCCCTCAACGGCCGAGTCTTTTTTCGCCGTTTTCTTAGCAGGTCTTGGCATTTTCGGCAAAGATTGCGGCCAGAAAGTCTCTAGCGACATACTACAGAAGATTTATAATTGAAATCCAGAGTTTGCGTACCTTATTAATAGAAAATAAATAAGCGTGACAGGAGCAACCTTAAACTGCTGCTACTTCCAAGCCGCCATCTTGCGCGCCCCCAACTTTAGTTGTAGCTTTATTACAAGAAACCCATTTGAGTGATAGCGAACATTTGAATCTAACACATTATAAATGGGTTGGTCAAATTCACTTCTCATCCTTTACGAAAAGTAGTAGAGGAGTAGCAATTTTAATTAGTAAAAGTATACCTTTTAATGTCACAGAGAGTATTAAGGACAAACATGGAAGATACATCATTATTAAGGGGACTTTGAACGCAGAGGAAATTTCACTTTTAAACATATATTGTCCCCCAAATTACTCCTCAGAATTTCTTACAAAAACTTTTCTTGAATTTAAAGAACGCGCATCTGGATTGTGTATTATTGGAGGAGACTTTAATTGTTTATTGAATTCATTATTAGACCGCTTTCCCCCCAGGGACTCTCTCTACACCAAACAGTCCAAAGCTCTTGCTGCACTGTGTGATGACTTAGAATACTTGGATGTTTGGCGCACTCTCAACCCGCATCAAAATAAATTCACTTTTTTTTCCTCACCCACATAAGTGTCACTCTCGGATCGACTACTTTTTTGCGCCTAAGACTATAATGCATACAATTACACGCTGCAACATAGGAGATATTGTTATATCGGATCACGCTATAGTGGTGCTAGATATTTGTGTGAGGGGGTTTCTTAGACCTGTTAGACGTTGGAGATTTAATAATTTATTACTCAAAGATGATACATTTCTCTCATACTTTAATTCAGAGTTTAAGATATTTTTATCTATTAACTCAGAATCTACAAACAATCCCTCACTTCTCTGGGAGACGACTAAAGCATACATCAGAGGCCTTGCCATTTCATACTTTGCAACCAAAAAAAGAAAGCAGTTAGAGAAAGAGAAACACCTGGAGTCAGAATTAAATACTGCCACTAGTAGCTACTTGAACGATCCCTCCCCAACTTTGTTAGAAAAAATAAGTGCTGTGCGAACCTCTTTAAATTCATTGCTAACTTATCAGTCTCATTCAAATATATGTTATTCAAAGCAAAAATTATATGAATGGGGTAATAAACCTAGTAAATATCTAGCATATTTAACAAAGTCCAATTCTGACTCACAATTTATTACTTCTATAGTAGACCCCATGGGAGTGCGTTATTTTGATCCTATTATTATTAACAATATTTTTAAACAGTTCTACTCTGTTCTTTATCAGTCTCATCATTCTTCCCAAAAACATGACTACATGATATCTTTCTTTGACTGCCTAACCCTCCCTGTCGTTTCAGAAGAACAGAGGGAACTTCTCAATGCACCTATTTCAAGGGAGGAAGCTATAGTCGCACTCCATAGCTTGAAGTCTGGTAAATCTCCTGGGCCTGATGGCCTTGCATGCGAACTCTATAAAGAATTTGAGTATGTGCTTCTAGACCCTCTTTTAGCTATGCTCAATCATTCATTCTTGACTGACAGGTTACCCCCCTCACTCCGCGAAGCAAATATTTCTCTCATTTTAAAAAAAGGCAAGGACCCAGAAAATTGTGGCTCCTATAGGCCAATTGCTTTACTTAATTCAGATTTAAAATTGTTATCTAAAATTTTAGCGTTAAGATTGGAAAAGGTTCTGCCATATATCATTCATGAAGACCAGACAGGGTTTATTAAAGGCAGAAGCTCCACCCATAATGTCAGGAGGCTTTTAAACATTATTGAGCTTTCCCATAACCTCAGCTCTAGCTCTTGTATTTTATCCCTAGATGCGGAAAAAGCTTTCGATTCTGTGGAGTGGCCGTATCTGTTTTACACACTGGAAAAATTTGGCATTGGTGAATATTTCATTAAGTGGGTGAGAATACTCTATAAAGATCCCCTTTCCGCGGTTATTACCAATGGTCATAGATCTGTTAATTTTTCCTTATCCCGGGGTACAAGACAGGGCTGTCCCCTCTCTCCATTGCTCTTTGCGATAGCAATGGAGCCATTTGCTCAGAGGATAAGAGAGAGTGCAGCTGTGTTGGGGGTGTCTCTGGGGGGTAGGCGGCACAAAATCTCCTTATATGCAGATGATGTGTTACTCTTTCTTTCGGACCCCAAGACCTCTGTACCAGCGGTTGTTGACCTCATTCAGGAATTTGGACAATTTTCCGGGTACAAGATAAATTTTTCTAAATCAGTTGCCCTATTTATAGGGAATAAGAAATCCCAAAATCAACCTTCCTCTTTTCCTTTTAAATATTCCGAGGAAGGTTTTATTTATTTAGGTATTAATATAACCCCTACTTTTAGGAAATTATACAAAGCTAATTTTACACCAGTGCTCGAAAAAATCAGAGATGATTTGACCAGTTGGATGACTCTCCCTCTGTCTTGGCTGGGACGGGTTGCCATGATAAAGATGAATGTCCTACCTCGGCTACTATACCCTATGCAGATGATTCCTATTTTACTGTCTAATAAGGTTATAAAAGAGCTTAATGGGTGGTTAAGTTCATTTATCTGGAGCAAAAGAAAACCCAGGTTGAAATTATCAAAGCTTCAGCTCCCTGGTGCAAAGGGTGGTTTGGATCTCCCAAATTTTAAACTGTATCAGTTGGCTTGCCAGCTTCGATTCATTGTTGAGTGGCTTAATGAAGATCCTAAATCAGTTTGGCTTGATCTTGAATCTTCACAGTCTAAATGCCCTTTGCAAAACTTACTATTTATCCGTGATTCTAAGCTGAGGAGAGCTATGTGTGATAACCCTTTAGTATGTAATACTCTTAAGGCATGGCGTGCTATTCAAAGATTAGAAGACAAGATCGACACAACCTCTCCTCTGTTGCCAATCCTGAACAATCCAGAGTTTCTGCCAAGTACTATGGACCTTGGTTTTAACCTTTGGCTGGCTAATGGTATACGTAGGATTTGTGATTTATTTGAGGAGGGATCACTATTGTCTTTCGATATTTTAGCCTCAAAATATAATTTACCTAGGCAACATTTTTTTAGATTCTTGCAAATTAGAGATTACATATTCAAAAATACTACACTCACTTCCAAATATTCACTTTCAGTAATTGAGAGGATGCTTTTAAACCCTCCTACAAAAAAGTTGATCTCCTTCTTCTATAAAGCCCTATGCTCCTATTCTACAGTTAATACCTCGCACCTCAGATTAACATGGGAAAGAGATCTTGGGGTGGTTATCTCGGAGAATGATTGGGAGATGGTTTGGTCTCTAGCCAATAGGCTTTCAGTTTGCAATAGAGTAAGAGCCATTCAGCTTAGGATTCTCCACAGAATACACATTACGCCTCTTCTAAGACACAAGTTCAACTCCGCTCACTCACCACTCTGCCCCAAATGTAAATCTAACATAGGAGATTATATTCACTGTGTATGGGATTGTCATGTTATCCAGACCTACTGGTCCAGAATCATAGCTCAATTGAATAATATCTTAGGTTTGGCCTTGGATCCTGACCCTTTGTCTCTTCTCCTGGGTTTCCCATGTAAGCTTATTTCTAATAAGCATAAAAGACGTCTTTTTGACCTGTTAACTTTTGCTGCCAGGACTAGGAGAGACTATTCCTCTGGAACTCCTAACATCTTTTATTCACTCTACGACTGATACTTTTTCTCGCACTTGGACACCTTATTTGGACAGCATAAATGCCTCTATTTCTGATATTCTGAGGTTTGGTATGATATAGTGCCTTCAGATGATCTATTACTCTTCTGGTCCTGCTGCACATTTCTGTTCACTGTAGAATGCCTTGTTATGTTATGTATACTTTTGTGTTTATATTTGTTGTATGTCGGGCGATTTGTTACTTTGTTTTGTGTTTGTTTAATAAAAAAAATAAAAAATAAAAAAAAATAATAAAAAAAACTGTCTTACAGCATTGCAAAAACCTTGTATTTCATAAGGCATAAGCTTCTTTAAGTTTGGCAAGATTTGCACTGAACATTGAATGAAGCAGCTTTCTCTCATAGAGAGACAAGCTTTTGAGCAGATTTGGGCTAGATTTCACTTCATTTGAACAGAAGCACTATTTCAACATAACTGGTCTCAGAAACCTGTAAACTGACAATCTTGAGCATTGAAGTCCTAACAAGTTTTTGTGCATATAACTTCTAACACATTAAAAACTGTCTCACTGCATTGCAGAAATCATTGTATTTCATAAGACATAAGAATCTTTCAGTTTGGCAAGATTTGCACTGAACATTGAATGAAGCAGCTCTATCTCACAGAGAGAGAAGCTTTTGAGCAGATTTGGGCTAGATTTCACTTCATTTGAACAGAAGCACTATTTCAACATGACTGTTCTCATAAACCTGTAAACTGACAATCTTGAGCATTGAAGTCCTAACATACGTTTTTGTGCATATAACTTCTAACACATTAAAAACTGTCTCACTGCATTGCAGAAATCTTTTTCTTTCATAAGACATAAGCTTCTTTCAGTTTGGCAAGATTTGCACTGAACATTGAATGAAGCAGCTCTATCTCACAGAGAGACAAGCTTTTGAGCAGATTTGGGCTAGATTTCACTTCATTTGAACAGAAGCACTATTTCAACATTACTGGTCTCAGAAACCTGTAAACTGACAATCTTGAGCATTGAAGTCCTATCATATGTTTTTGTGCATATAACTTCTAACACATTAAAAACTGTCTTACAGCATTACAAAAACATTGTATTTCATAAGGCATAAGCATCTTTCAGTTTGGCAAGATTTGTACTGAATATTGAAATAAGCAGCTTTCTCTCATAGAGAGACAAGCTTTTGAGCAGATTTGGGCTAGATTTCACTTCATTTGAACAGAAGCACTATTTCAACATTACTGGTCTCAGAAACCTGTAAACTGACAATCTTGAGCATTGAAGTCCTAACATAAGTTTTTGTGCATATAACTTCTAACACATTAAAAACTGTCTTACAGCATTGCAAAAACATTGTATTTCATAAGGCATAAGCATCTTTCAGTTTGGCAAGATTTGCACTGAACATTGAATGAAGCAGCTCTATCTCACAGAGAGAGAAGCTTTTGAGCAGATTTGGGCTAGATTTCACTTCATTTGAACAGAAGCACTATTTCAACATAACTGGTGTCAGAAACCTGTAAACTGACAATCTTGAGCATTGAAGTCCTAACATATGTTTTTGTGCATATAACTTCTAACACATTAAAAACTGTCTTACAGCATTGCAAAAACATTGTATTTCATAAGGCATAAGCATCTTTCAGTTTGGCAAAATTTGCACTAAATATTGAATGAAGCAGCTTTCTCTCATAGGGAGACAAGCTTTTGAGCAGATTTGGGCTAGATTTCACTTCATTTGAACAGAAGCACTATTTCAACTTTACTGGTCTCAGAAACCTGTAAACTGACAATCTTGAGCATTGAAGTTCTAACATAAGTTTTTGTGTATATAACTTCTAACACATTAAAAACTGTCTTACAGCATTGCAAAAACATTGTATTTCATAAGGCATAAGCATCTTTCAGTTTGGCAAGATTTGCACTGAATATTGAATGAAGCAGCTTTCTCTCATAGAGAGACAAGCTTTTGAGCAGATTTGGGCTAGATTTCACTTCATTTGAACAGAAGCACTATTTCAACATAACTGGTCTCAGAAACCTGTAAACTGACAATCTTGAGCATTGAAGTCCTAACATAAGTTTTTGTGCATATAACTTCTAACAGATTAAAAACTGTCTTACAGCATTGCAAAAACATTGTATTTCATAAGGCATAAGCATCTTTCAGTTTGGCAAGATTTGCACTGAACATTGAATGAAGCAGCTCTATCTCACAGAGAGAGAAGCATTTGAGCAGATTTGGGCTAGATTTCACTTAATTTGAACAGAAGCACTATTTCAACATTACTGGTCTCAGAAAATTGTGAACGTACAATCTTGAGCATTGAAGTCCTAACATAAGTTTTTGTGCATATAACTTCTAACACATTAAAAACTATCTTACAGCATTACAAAAACATTGTATTTCATAAGGCATAAGCATCTTTCAGTTTGGCAAGATTTGTACTGAATATTGAAATAAGCAGCTTTCTCTCATTGAGAGACAAGCTTTTGAGCAGATTTGTGCTAGATTTCACTTCATTTGAACAGAAGCACTATTTCAAGATTACTGGTCTCAGAAACCTGTAAACTGACAATCTTGAGCATTGAAGTCCTAACATAAGTTTTTGTGCATATAACTTCTAACACATTAAAAACTGTCTTACAGCATGGCAAAAACATTGTATTTCATAAGGCATAAGCATCTTTCAGTTTGGCAAGATTTGCACTGAACATTGAATGAAGCAGCTCTATCTCACAGAGAGAGAAGCTTTTGAGCAGATTTGGGCTAGATTTCACTTCATTTGAACAGAAGCACTATTTCAACATTACTGGTCTCAGAAACCTGTAAACTGACAATCTTGAGCATTGAAGTCCTAACATAGGTTTTGTGCATATAACTTCTAACACATTAAAAACTGTAAACTGACAATCTTGAGCATTGAAGTCCTAACATAAGTTTTTGTGCATATAACTTCTAACACATTAAAAACTGTCTTACAGCATTGCAAAAACATTGTATTTCATAAGGCATAAGCATCTTTCAGTTTGGCAAAATTTGCACTAAATATTGAATGAAGCAGCTTTCTCTCATAGGGAGACAAGCTTTTGAGCAGATTTGGGCTAGATTTCACTTCATTTGAACAGAAGCACTATTTCAACTTTACTGGTCTCAGAAACCTGTAAACTGACAATCTTGAGCATTGAAGTTCTAACATAAGTTTTTGTGTATATAACTTCTAACACATTAAAAACTGTCTTACAGCATTGCAAAAACATTGTATTTCATAAGGCATAAGCATCTTTCAGTTTGGCAAGATTTGCACTGAATATTGAATGAAGCAGCTTTCTCTCATAGAGAGACAAGCTTTTGAGCAGATTTGGGCTAGATTTCACTTCATTTGAACAGAAGCACTATTTCAACATAACTGGTCTCAGAAACCTGTAAACTGACAATCTTGAGCATTGAAGTCCTAACATAAGTTTTTGTGCATATAACTTCTAACAGATTAAAAACTGTCTTACAGCATTGCAAAAACATTGTATTTCATAAGGCATAAGCATCTTTCAGTTTGGCAAGATTTGCACTGAACATTGAATGAAGCAGCTCTATCTCACAGAGAGAGAAGCATTTGAGCAGATTTGGGCTAGATTTCACTTAATTTGAACAGAAGCACTATTTCAACATTACTGGTCTCAGAAAATTGTGAACGTACAATCTTGAGCATTGAAGTCCTAACATAAGTTTTTGTGCATATAACTTCTAACACATTAAAAACTATCTTACAGCATTACAAAAACATTGTATTTCATAAGGCATAAGCATCTTTCAGTTTGGCAAGATTTGTACTGAATATTGAAATAAGCAGCTTTCTCTCATTGAGAGACAAGCTTTTGAGCAGATTTGGGCTAGATTTCACTTCATTTGAACAGAAGCACTATTTCAAGATTACTGGTCTCAGAAACCTGTAAACTGACAATCTTGAGCATTGAAGTCCTAACATAAGTTTTTGTGCATATAACTTCTAACACATTAAAAACTGTCTTACAGCATGGCAAAAACATTGTATTTCATAAGGCATAAGCATCTTTCAGTTTGGCAAGATTTGCACTGAACATTGAATGAAGCAGCTCTATCTCACAGAGAGAGAAGCTTTTGAGCAGATTTGGGCTAGATTTCACTTCATTTGAACAGAAGCACTATTTCAACATTACTGGTCTCAGAAACCTGTGAACTGACAATCTTGAGCATTGAAGCTCTAACATAAGTTTTTGTGCATTTAACTTCTAACACATTAAAAACTGTCTCACTGCATTGCAGAAATCATTTTATTTCATAAGACATAAGAATCTTTCAGTTTGGCAAGATTTGCACTGAACATTGAATGAAGCAGCTCTATCTCAGAGAGAGAGAAGCTTTTGAGCAGATTTGGGCTAGATTTCACTTCATTTGAACAGACGCACTATTTCAACATTACTGGTCTCAGAAACCTGTAAACTGACAATCTTGAGCATTGAAGTCCTAACATACGTTTTTGTGCATATAACTTCTAACACATTAAAAACTGTCTCACTGCATTGCAGAAATCATTTTATTTCATAAGACATAAGAATCTTTCAGTTTGGCAAGATTTGCACTGAACATTGAATGAAGCAGCTCTATCTCACAGAGAGAGAAGCTTTTGAGCAGATTTGGGCTAGATTTCACTTCATTTGAACAGAAGCACTATTTCAACATAACTGGTCTCAGAAACCTGTAAACTGACAATCTTGAGCATTGAAGTCCTAAAATAAGTTTTTGTGCATATAACTTCTAACACAGTAAAAACTGTATTTACAGCATTGCAAAAACATTGTATTTCATAAGGCATAAGCATCTTTCAGTTTGGCAAAATTTGCACTGAATATTGAATGAAGCAGCTTTCTCTCATAGGGAGACAAGCTTTTGAGCAGATTTGGGCTAGATTTCACTTCATTTGAACAGAAGCACTATTTCAACATTACTGGTCTCAGAAACCTGTAAACTGACAATCTTGAGCATTGAAGTAATAACATAAGTTTTTGTGCATATAACTTCTAACACATTAAAAACTGTCTCACTGCATTGCAGAAATCATTTTATTTCATAAGACATAAGAATCTTTCAGTTTGGCAAGATTTGCACTGAACATTGAATGAAGCAGCTCTATCTCACAGAGAGAGAAGCTTTTGAGCAGATTTGGGCTAGATTTCACTTCATTTGAACAGAAGCACTATTTCAACATTACTGGTATCAGAAACCTGTAAACTGACAATCTTGAGCATTGAAGTCCTAACATATGTTTTTGTGCATATAACTTCTAACACATTAAAAACTGTCTTACAGCATTGCAAAAACATTGTTATTTCATAAGGCATAAGCATCTTTCAGTTTGGCAAGATTTGCACTGAATATTGAAATAAGCAGCTTTCTCTCATAGAGAGACAAGCTTTTGAGCAGATTTGGGCTAGATTTCACTTCATTTGAACAGAAGCACTATTTCAACATTACTGGTCTCAGAAACCTGTAAACTGACAACCTTGAGCATTGAAGCTCTAACATAAGTTTTTGTGCATATAACTTCTAACACATTAAAAACTGTCTTACTTATGAAGTCGTGTGAGCACTTTACGAATTTTAATTCGCCCGTGTAAACCCCTTACGTTCCATGTACAAAGTCTTAAGTTACCAGCCATTACTTAAAGAATAGAACAGATGGTGCTCTCCCCCTTTCAAACATTTCCATATTGTCATTAGGTCCAGTAAACAGATATGCGTGTGTCAGGGCATTACAGTAAACAATAACATAAATCAGAACAAGCCAAACTGGCAACATGAAAGGAAAAAAGAAAAGCAAAAAAAGAAAGCACGGTACGGAAATAAAAAAATAGGAAAAAAGGGGCTGTTTCCCCACGTCAAGGGGAACATTCTTCATCCCCAAAACAGTCAGTTACTTCTCCAGTAGCAACGGTACAAAAAAGTACACTCAAAATACAAAAAAAAAAGTTATCGAGATAGCCCCCGTCACTCAAAAAAAAAAAAAAAAAGAGAGAAATAGAAAATAAAGTACGCAAACTAAAACTCACGTCACTATTAGAACTCAAGAAGCTAGATCCGCCAGGCACTCGTCTGGTCGAAATCCCAACACGGATCAGGTGCTCGTGCTGGAATTTGTATCACTCTTATCCAGGTACTGCGAGACAGCAGCCGCCGTCTCGAATACTCTAAGGGTACTTCCTATGTTGACTCGTAGCTTGGCTGGATACAGCATCGCATAGCGAGCACCCATATCTCGGAGTCGCTGCTTGACCGCGTTGAAATCCTTGCGCTTCCGTATCACTGAAGCCGAAAAATCCTGGTAGCATGATATTTTTCTGTCCTCATACTGCAAATCCCCATCTGCTGAACGTTTCCTGCAGGCATCGAGAACCCTCTGCTTGTCACCATAGTTGTGGAACCGGACAATCAGTGGCCGTGGCCTATCCTTAGCACCCGGTTTTGGAGCCAGCGTACGATGCGCCCTTTCAATCTTGATGCGACCACTCTTAGTATGCAGGCCAAGAAATTCGGGGATCCACGATTCAAGAAAGGTAACTGCATTGGTACCCTCTACCTCTTCGCGAAGGCCCAGGATTCGGATATTTCTGCGCCGGCCTCTATTTTCCAGGTCGTCGATATGTTCGGTAAGCATGGCAACTTGTTTTTCAAGAGTAAAAACGCGAGATTGCGCGTCCTCCGAAAATGCCTCAACCGCCATGATTCTCCGCTCCGCCTCATCCAATCGACCATTAACACTTTCCAGCTGCTGGGTATGATTATGCACTGTTTCTGCCAACGGGCCAAGTTTTTCATCTATTGCATTAGAGATCTTCTCAGTCATAATTTGAAGTGCTTTTGCAAGCGCCGGGCTAAGGTCAGTCTCGCTGCCCGCATCTGCCTGACTCTGTTCGGGCTCGTCGGCCGATCCCTCAACGGCCGAGTCTTTTTTCGCCGTTTTCTTAGCAGGTCTTGGCATTTTCGGCAAAGATTGCGGCCAGAAAGTCTCTAGCGACATACTACAGAAGATTTATAATTGAAATCCAGAGTTTGCGTACCTTATTAATAGAAAATAAATAAGCGTGACAGGAGCAACCTTAAACTGCTGCTACTTCCAAGCCGCCATCTTGCGCGCCCCCAACTTTAGTTGTAGCTTTATTACAAGAAACCCATTTGAGTGATAGCGAACATTTGAATCTAACACATTATAAATGGGTTGGTCAAATTCACTTCTCATCCTTTACGAAAAGTAGTAGAGGAGTAGCAATTTTAATTAGTAAAAGTATACCTTTTAATGTCACAGAGAGTATTAAGGACAAACATGGAAGATACATCATTATTAAGGGGACTTTGAACGCAGAGGAAATTTCACTTTTAAACATATATTGTCCCCCAAATTACTCCTCAGAATTTCTTACAAAAACTTTTCTTGAATTTAAAGAACGCGCATCTGGATTGTGTATTATTGGAGGAGACTTTAATTGTTTATTGAATTCATTATTAGACCGCTTTCCCCCCAGGGACTCTCTCTACACCAAACAGTCCAAAGCTCTTGCTGCACTGTGTGATGACTTAGAATACTTGGATGTTTGGCGCACTCTCAACCCGCATCAAAATAAATTCACTTTTTTTTCTCACCCACATAAGTGTCACTCTCGGATCGACTACTTTTTTGCGCCTAAGACTATAATGCATACAATTACACGCTGCAACATAGGAGATATTGTTATATCGGATCACGCTATAGTGGTGCTAGATATTTGTGTGAGGGGGTTTCTTAGACCTGTTAGACGTTGGAGATTTAATAATTTATTACTCAAAGATGATACATTTCTCTCATACTTTAATTCAGAGTTTAAGATATTTTTATCTATTAACTCAGAATCTACAAACAATCCCTCACTTCTCTGGGAGACGACTAAAGCATACATCAGAGGCCTTGCCATTTCATACTTTGCAACCAAAAAAAGAAAGCAGTTAGAGAAAGAGAAACACCTGGAGTCAGAATTAAATACTGCCACTAGTAGCTACTTGAACGATCCCTCCCCAACTTTGTTAGAAAAAATAAGTGCTGTGCGAACCTCTTTAAATTCATTGCTAACTTATCAGTCTCATTCAAATATATGTTATTCAAAGCAAAAATTATATGAATGGGGTAATAAACCTAGTAAATATCTAGCATATTTAACAAAGTCCAATTCTGACTCACAATTTATTACTTCTATAGTAGACCCCATGGGAGTGCGTTATTTTGATCCTATTATTATTAACAATATTTTTAAACAGTTCTACTCTGTTCTTTATCAGTCTCATCATTCTTCCCAAAAACATGACTACATGATATCTTTCTTTGACTGCCTAACCCTCCCTGTCGTTTCAGAAGAACAGAGGGAACTTCTCAATGCACCTATTTCAAGGGAGGAAGCTATAGTCGCACTCCATAGCTTGAAGTCTGGTAAATCTCCTGGGCCTGATGGCCTTGCATGCGAACTCTATAAAGAATTTGAGTATGTGCTTCTAGACCCTCTTTTAGCTATGCTCAATCATTCATTCTTGACTGACAGGTTACCCCCCTCACTCCGCGAAGCAAATATTTCTCTCATTTTAAAAAAAGGCAAGGACCCAGAAAATTGTGGCTCCTATAGGCCAATTGCTTTACTTAATTCAGATTTAAAATTGTTATCTAAAATTTTAGCGTTAAGATTGGAAAAGGTTCTGCCATATATCATTCATGAAGACCAGACAGGGTTTATTAAAGGCAGAAGCTCCACCCATAATGTCAGGAGGCTTTTAAACATTATTGAGCTTTCCCATAACCTCAGCTCTAGCTCTTGTATTTTATCCCTAGATGCGGAAAAAGCTTTCGATTCTGTGGAGTGGCCGTATCTGTTTTACACACTGGAAAAATTTGGCATTGGTGAATATTTCATTAAGTGGGTGAGAATACTCTATAAAGATCCCCTTTCCGCGGTTATTACCAATGGTCATAGATCTGTTAATTTTTCCTTATCCCGGGGTACAAGACAGGGCTGTCCCCTCTCTCCATTGCTCTTTGC
The DNA here is from genome assembly GCF_963082965.1 of Carassius carassius. Taxonomy (NCBI): domain Eukaryota; kingdom Metazoa; phylum Chordata; class Actinopteri; order Cypriniformes; family Cyprinidae; genus Carassius; species Carassius carassius. The sequence goes on along the minus strand of NC_081782.1, from coordinate 23,525,638 downwards.
GATAGCAATGGAGCCATTTGCTCAGAGGATAAGAGAGAGTGCAGCTGTGTTGGGGGTGTCTCTGGGGGGTAGGCGGCACAAAATCTCCTTATATGCAGATGATGTGTTACTCTTTCTTTCGGACCCCAAGACCTCTGTACCAGCGGTTGTTGACCTCATTCAGGAATTTGGACAATTTTCCGGGTACAAGATAAATTTTTCTAAATCAGTTGCCCTATTTATAGGGAATAAGAAATCCCAAAATCAACCTTCCTCTTTTCCTTTTAAATATTCCGAGGAAGGTTTTATTTATTTAGGTATTAATATAACCCCTACTTTTAGGAAATTATACAAAGCTAATTTTACACCAGTGCTCGAAAAAATCAGAGATGATTTGACCAGTTGGATGACTCTCCCTCTGTCTTGGCTGGGACGGGTTGCCATGATAAAGATGAATGTCCTACCTCGGCTACTATACCCTATGCAGATGATTCCTATTTTACTGTCTAATAAGGTTATAAAAGAGCTTAATGGGTGGTTAAGTTCATTTATCTGGAGCAAAAGAAAACCCAGGTTGAAATTATCAAAGCTTCAGCTCCCTGGTGCAAAGGGTGGTTTGGATCTCCCAAATTTTAAACTGTATCAGTTGGCTTGCCAGCTTCGATTCATTGTTGAGTGGCTTAATGAAGATCCTAAATCAGTTTGGCTTGATCTTGAATCTTCACAGTCTAAATGCCCTTTGCAAAACTTACTATTTATCCGTGATTCTAAGCTGAGGAGAGCTATGTGTGATAACCCTTTAGTATGTAATACTCTTAAGGCATGGCGTGCTATTCAAAGATTAGAAGACAAGATCGACACAACCTCTCCTCTGTTGCCAATCCTGAACAATCCAGAGTTTCTGCCAAGTACTATGGACCTTGGTTTTAACCTTTGGCTGGCTAATGGTATACGTAGGATTTGTGATTTATTTGAGGAGGGATCACTATTGTCTTTCGATATTTTAGCCTCAAAATATAATTTACCTAGGCAACATTTTTTTAGATTCTTGCAAATTAGAGATTACATATTCAAAAATACTACACTCACTTCCAAATATTCACTTTCAGTAATTGAGAGGATGCTTTTAAACCCTCCTACAAAAAAGTTGATCTCCTTCTTCTATAAAGCCCTATGCTCCTATTCTACAGTTAATACCTCGCACCTCAGATTAACATGGGAAAGAGATCTTGGGGTGGTTATCTCGGAGAATGATTGGGAGATGGTTTGGTCTCTAGCCAATAGGCTTTCAGTTTGCAATAGAGTAAGAGCCATTCAGCTTAGGATTCTCCACAGAATACACATTACGCCTCTTCTAAGACACAAGTTCAACTCCGCTCACTCACCACTCTGCCCCAAATGTAAATCTAACATAGGAGATTATATTCACTGTGTATGGGATTGTCATGTTATCCAGACCTACTGGTCCAGAATCATAGCTCAATTGAATAATATCTTAGGTTTGGCCTTGGATCCTGACCCTTTGTCTCTTCTCCTGGGTTTCCCATGTAAGCTTATTTCTAATAAGCATAAAAGACGTCTTTTTGACCTGTTAACTTTTGCTGCCAGGACTAGGAGAGACTATTCCTCTGGAACTCCTAACATCTTTTATTCACTCTACGACTGATACTTTTTCTCGCACTTGGACACCTTATTTGGACAGCATAAATGCCTCTATTTCTGATATTCTGAGGTTTGGTATGATATAGTGCCTTCAGATGATCTATTACTCTTCTGGTCCTGCTGCACATTTCTGTTCACTGTAGAATGCCTTGTTATGTTATGTATACTTTTGTGTTTATATTTGTTGTATGTCGGGCGATTTGTTACTTTGTTTTGTGTTTGTTTAATAAAAAAAATAAAAAATAAAAAAAAATAATAAAAAAAACTGTCTTACAGCATTGCAAAAACCTTGTATTTCATAAGGCATAAGCTTCTTTAAGTTTGGCAAGATTTGCACTGAACATTGAATGAAGCAGCTTTCTCTCATAGAGAGACAAGCTTTTGAGCAGATTTGGGCTAGATTTCACTTCATTTGAACAGAAGCACTATTTCAACATAACTGGTCTCAGAAACCTGTAAACTGACAATCTTGAGCATTGAAGTCCTAACAAGTTTTTGTGCATATAACTTCTAACACATTAAAAACTGTCTCACTGCATTGCAGAAATCATTGTATTTCATAAGACATAAGAATCTTTCAGTTTGGCAAGATTTGCACTGAACATTGAATGAAGCAGCTCTATCTCACAGAGAGAGAAGCTTTTGAGCAGATTTGGGCTAGATTTCACTTCATTTGAACAGAAGCACTATTTCAACATGACTGTTCTCATAAACCTGTAAACTGACAATCTTGAGCATTGAAGTCCTAACATACGTTTTTGTGCATATAACTTCTAACACATTAAAAACTGTCTCACTGCATTGCAGAAATCTTTTTCTTTCATAAGACATAAGCTTCTTTCAGTTTGGCAAGATTTGCACTGAACATTGAATGAAGCAGCTCTATCTCACAGAGAGACAAGCTTTTGAGCAGATTTGGGCTAGATTTCACTTCATTTGAACAGAAGCACTATTTCAACATTACTGGTCTCAGAAACCTGTAAACTGACAATCTTGAGCATTGAAGTCCTATCATATGTTTTTGTGCATATAACTTCTAACACATTAAAAACTGTCTTACAGCATTACAAAAACATTGTATTTCATAAGGCATAAGCATCTTTCAGTTTGGCAAGATTTGTACTGAATATTGAAATAAGCAGCTTTCTCTCATAGAGAGACAAGCTTTTGAGCAGATTTGGGCTAGATTTCACTTCATTTGAACAGAAGCACTATTTCAACATTACTGGTCTCAGAAACCTGTAAACTGACAATCTTGAGCATTGAAGTCCTAACATAAGTTTTTGTGCATATAACTTCTAACACATTAAAAACTGTCTTACAGCATTGCAAAAACATTGTATTTCATAAGGCATAAGCATCTTTCAGTTTGGCAAGATTTGCACTGAACATTGAATGAAGCAGCTCTATCTCACAGAGAGAGAAGCTTTTGAGCAGATTTGGGCTAGATTTCACTTCATTTGAACAGAAGCACTATTTCAACATTACTGGTCTCGGAAACCTGTAAACTGACAATCTTGAGCATTGAAGTCCTAACATATGTTTTTGTGCATATAACTTCTAACACATTAAAAACTGTAAACTGACAATCTTGAGCATTGAAGTCCTAACATAAGTTTTTGTGCATATAACTTCTAACACATTAAAAACTGTCTTACAGCATTGCAAAAACATTGTATTTCATAAGGCATAAGCATCTTTCAGTTTGGCAAAATTTGCACTAAATATTGAATGAAGCAGCTTTCTCTCATAGGGAGACAAGCTTTTGAGCAGATTTGGGCTAGATTTCACTTCATTTTAACAGAAGCACTATTTCAACATTACTGGTCTCAGAAACCTGTAAACTGACAATCTTGAGCATTGAAGTCCTAACATATGTTTTTGTGCATAATAATTTCTAACACATTAAAAACTGTCTTACAGCATTACAAAAACATTGTATTTCATAAGGCATAAGCATCTTTCAGTTTGGCAAGATTTGCACTGAATATTGAAATAAGCAGCTTTCTCTCATAGAGAGACAAGCTTTTGAGCAGATTTGGGCTAGATTTCACTTCATTTGAACAGAAGTACTATTTTAACATTACTGGTCTCAGAAACCTGTAAACTGACATTCTTGAGCATTGAAGTCTTAACATATGTTTTTGTGCATATAACTTCTAACACATTAAAAACTGTCTCACTGCATTGCAGAAATCATTTTATTTCATAAGACATAAGCATCTTTCAGTTTGGCAAGATTTGCACTGAACATTGAATGAAGCAGCTCTATCTCACAGAGAGAGAAGCATTTGAGCAGATTTGGGCTAGATTTCACTTCATTTGAACAGAAGCACTATTTCAACATTACTGGTCTCAGAAAATTGTGAACGTACAATCTTGAGCATTAAAGTCCTAACATAAGTTTTTGTGCATATAACTTCTAACACATTAAAAACTGTCTTACAGCATTACAAAAACATTGTATTTCATAAGGCATAAGCATCTTTCAGTTTGGCAAGATTTGTACTGAATATTGAAATAAGCAGCTTTCTCTCATAGAGAGACAAGCTTTTGAGCAGATTTGGGCTAGATTTCACTTCATTTGAACAGAAGCACTATTTCAACATTACTGGTCTCAGAAACCTGTAAACTGACAATCTTGAGCATTGAAGTCCTAACATAAGTTTTTGTGCATATAACTTCTAACACATTAAAAACTGTCTTACAGCATGGCAAAAACATTGTATTTCATAAGGCATAAGCATCTTTCAGTTTGGCAAGATTTGCACTGAACATTGAATGAAGCAGCTCTATCTCACAGAGAGAGAAGCTTTTGAGCAGATTTCACTTCATTTGAACAGAAGCACTATTTCAACATTACTGGTCTCAGAAACCTGTGAACTGACAATCTTGAGCATTGAAGCTCTAACATAAGTTTTTGTGCATTTAACTTCTAACACATTAAAAACTGTCTCACTGCATTGCAGAAATCATTTTATTTCATAAGACATAAGAATCTTTCAGTTTGGCAAGATTTGCACTGAACATTGAATGAAGGAGCTCTATCTCAGAGAGAGAGAAGCTTTTGAGCAGATTTGGGCTAGATTTCACTTCATTTGAACAGACGCACTATTTCAACATTACTGGTCTCAGAAACCTGTAAACTGACAATCTTGAGCATTGAAGTCCTAACATACGTTTTTGTGCATATAACATCTAACACATTAAAAACTGTCTCACTGCATTGCAGAAATCATTTTATTTCATAAGACATAAGAATCTTTCAGTTTGGCAAGATTTGCACTGAACATTGAATGAAGCAGCTCTATCTCACAGAGAGAGAAGCTTTTGAGCAGATTTGGGCTAGATTTCACTTCATTTGAACAGAAGCACTATTTCAACATAACTGGTCTCAGAAACCTGTAAACTGACAATCTTGAGCATTGAAGTCCTAAAATAAGTTTTTGTGCATATAACTTCTAACACAGTAAAAACTGTCTTTACAGCATTGCAAAAACATTGTATTTCATAAGGCATAAGCATCTTTCAGTTTGGCAAAATTTGCACTGAATATTGAATGAAGCAGCTTTCTCTCATAGGGAGACAAGCTTTTGAGCAGATTTGGGCTAGATTTCACTTCATTTGAACAGAAGCACTATTTCAACATTACTGGTCTCAGAAACCTGTAAACTGACAATCTTGAGCATTGAAGTAATAACATAAGTTTTTGTGCATATAACTTCTAACACATTAAAAACTGTCTCACTGCATTGCAGAAATCATTTTATTTCATAAGACATAAGAATTTTTCAGTTTGGCAAGATTTGCACTGAACATTGAATGAAGCAGCTCTATCTCACAGAGAGAGAAGCTTTTGAGCAGATTTGGGCTAGATTTCACTTCATTTGAACAGAAGCACTATTTCAACATTACTGGTATCAGAAACCTGTAAACTGACAATCTTGAGCATTGAAGTCCTAACATGTGTTTTTGTGCATATAACTTCTAACACATTAAAAACGTACTCGGTTACTAAACGTAACCTCGGTTCTCTCTAGAAGAGCGAACGAGTACTGCGTCTTAGCTAAGACGCTACGGGAAAAGTCTCTTTTCACGAAATACTGAAGCAAAAAATTATCCTTAATTTTGTATTTTTGTAAAGCGCATTTGCAGCAGTACACAGCCATAGGCGAGACGGCTCGCTCGCTCACTGGCTTGTTCTGCGGCAACTGCACAGCCTATCGAGCGCAGGCTGATGCAACATCAGACCAATTAGGGCGCTTCGCGCCCTTCTTGCCACTTCCCGCCGAAACGGGTGTGGCCCAACCTATAAAAGGAGCTCGAAAAGGCTGACTCACCTGATTTATTTCATCGCCGAAGCGAACCAGAGTGAATCGTACGCACGGCAGAGAACGCAGTACTCGTTCGCTCTTCTAGAGAGAACCGAGGTTACGTTTAGTAACCGAGTACGTTCTCTTACGAGAGCTCTCTCGTACTGCGTCTTAGCTAAGACGCTACGGGAACCCGATGTAAAACGCCGTGCGCGCAGGGATCACACACCGATAAACCTGAAGCAACGCCCAGGATTTACAGTGCACAGTCACCTGAGGGACTCACAGAGAGTCCGGGACAGAAAAAAGGGGGAAAAACCCTCCGTCCCATATCTAGCAGCATCCGTAGATGCGGCAATATGACATCACACAGCCGAGGCAAGGCCTGACCAATGTGGCAATGCGGGTCTTACGCAATACTGCCCATATAACAGTCGGCAGCGCCTAGCGCTCATGAATTCAGAATTCCCCTCAGGGCCCTGATTCTTCTATACCGACAGCAGCCTTGCTTGCAAGGCGGGAACCTCCAGGTTATAGAACCTGATAAATGTAGACGGCGAGGCCCAACCCGCCGCCATACATATATCCTGCAAGGAAATCCCAGTAGACCACGCCCACGATGAGGCGACGCCTCTTGTGGAGTGTGCTCTGACGCCCAAAGGGCACTGAAGGCCCCTGGAAGCGTAAGCTAACGCTATGGCGTCAACTATCCATCTGGATAGAGTCTGTCTCAAAACAGCCATTCCTTTGGAACGTCCACCGAATGAGACAAATGGCTGCTCCGTCTGCCGAAAGGCAGCAGAGCGAGACATATAAGCTCTTAAAACCCTGACAGGGCAAAGAAGACTCGAGTCTCCATCCTCCCCTGACACCGGCAGGGCAGACAGGGCAATAACCTGAGCCCGAAACGGTGTGCTGAGGGATTTCGGCACATAACCGTGCCTAGGTTTGAGTATGACCCTTGAGTCATTGGGCCCAAACTCCAAGCACGACTGGCTCACCGAGAGCGCGTGCAAATCACCCACACGCTTCACAGAAGCGAGAGCCAACAAGAATACTGTCTTGAACGACAGATGCTGAAGGCTAACGGATTGGATAGGCTCAAAAGGGGGACCCTTCAAGGCCTCCAAAACCGCCGCGAGGTCCCACATAGGGACTGACGGAGGTCTGGGAGGATTCAGCCTCCTAGCTCCTCTGAGGAACCGGATGACTAAATCGTTCCTTCCTATTGACTGACCGGACGCCGTTTCAGAAAACGCCGCGATGGCCGCCACATAAACTTTGAGCGTGGATGGGGCTCTGCCCTTATCCAACAGCTCCTGTAGGAAGGAGAGGACCTCCGTCACCTCACAACTAAGGGGTGAATAACCTCGAGCTGTGCACCAGCTGGAGAACACCGACCACTTCGAGGCATACAGACGTCGTGTCGACGGAGCTCTAGCCTGAGTGATGGTATTTAGCACTCCCACTGCGAGATCAGCGGGTAACCGTTGAGTGCCCATACATGGAGGGACCACAACTCCGGTTGAGGGTGCCAAATCGAGCCCCTGGCCTGCGAGAGGAGATCTCTCCTCAACGGTACCGGCCATGGGGCGACATCTGCTAATTGCATCAAATCTGGGAACCATGGTTGGTTCTTCCAAAGAGGTGCCACAAGCAGTATTGAACATCTCGTTTCTCTCACCCGTTCTATCACCTGCGGAAGGAGGGAGACGGGAGGGAACGCATAAAGCGGGCAGCACGGCCATTTCCGTGACAGCGTGCTTTCGTTCTTGGAAAAGAATGCGGGGCAGTGAGAGTTTTCGTGGGACGCAAAGAGGTCCACCTCCGCCATGCCAAATCTCTCCCACAACAGCCGAACTGTTTGCGGGTGTAGAGACCATTCGCCCGTAGGGACATTGCCTCTGGACAGCCTGTCTGGACCCAGATTCTGCAGTCCAGGCACATGCACCGCTCTCAGCGAGCGCACGTTGCGTTGAGCCCAAATCAGGAGGCGTTCCGTCAGCCTGTACAGGTTTCGGGACCCGAGACCGCCCTGGCGATTTATGTAGGACACCACGGACATGTTGTCCGAACGGACTACGACGTGGTGATCCTTGATATGGGGACAAAAGCGCGTCAGCGCATTCTCCACTGCCAGCATTTCCAGGCAGTTGATATGATGGAGCTTTTCCCGTTCTGACCATAGGCCAAAGGACGGTCTGCCTTCGAGCAGCGCTCCCCATCCCGAAGTGGAGGCGTCTGTCGACACCATTTTCACACTCGGGGAAGTCCCCAGGCTTACACCTGATCGGTACCAGCCGTTCGCTGTCCAAGGTGCTAGAGCCGCAACACAGCTCTGATCGACCTTGAAATGCAGCCGGCCAGACGCCCACGCTCTGCGCGGCACCCGAGCCTTCAGCCAGAACTGCAGGGGGCGCATGCGGAGCAGGCCCAGCCGCAGAACCGGAGATGCTGAGGCCATGAGACCCAGCATCCTTTGACAGTGTTTGAGCGACACAGTCGCGCCGCAGCGGAAAGAACTCGCTGCGCGCTGAATGCCCATCGTGCGCTGTGGCGACAGTCGCGCAGTCATGGAACACGAGTTCAGAACTATACCCAGAAACAGGATCGTCTGACTGGGGTTCAGCGAACTCTTCGCCCAATTGACACTGAGGCCGAGCTTCTCGAGGTGATCGAGTAAAACAGCCCTGTGGTCCATGAGCTCCGCTCGTGATTGGGCCAGAACCAGCCAGTCGTCCAAATAATTCAGCACTCGTATGCCTCTGAGTCTGAGAGGAGCGAGCGCTGCATCCATGCACCTCGTAAACGTACGAGGAGCTACGGACAAGCCGAATGGCAGGACTGCAAACTGGTATGCCTGGCCCTCGAAGGCGAATCTCAAAAACCGCCTGTGGTTTGACGCTATCTGTATTTGAAAATACGCATCCTTCAGATCTATTGACATGAACCAGTCCCCTCCGCGAATCTGCGCGAGGAGCTTCCTGGTCGTGAGCATTTTGAAACTGCGTTTCATCAATGCCTTGTTCAGCTGCCTTAGATCCAGTATGGGCCTGAGACCCCCGTCTCTCTTGGGCACCAGAAAGTATCTGCTGTACAGCCCCCCCTCGCTTTGAGCTTGAGACACAGGCTCTACAGCCCCTTTGCTCAACAGTTTCGATATTTCGGCCCGAAGTATGTGTGCTACTTCTGTTTTGACCGTAGTTTCGACGCGCGCTGAGAAGCGCGGTGGGCGTCGAGAAAACTGTAGCGAGTAGCCTCTCTTTATAATGCCTAGCACCCAATCCGAAACCCCTGGAAGCGCTGACCATGCATCTGCATGAATGGCTAAGGGCTGGATGTGACACGCGCTCTGTTGACTGGGCAACGGCGGCGCTCGAGTGTGCTGCGCATCTGAGGCGGGGAGCGCGCTGATCACAGCGGGCAGATCGCTCATCCTCGACCCCGTTCCGGCGCTTAACCGACTGGAGGGAGGCTGAGCGGGTCCCGTGGGACTCAATATATCTGCGAGTAACCGTGGGCTGCATGTGTGCACTTTTACCACTTCCAACTCGCCGTCTGCCTGTGCAGAATGTACGTGCACGGGCCTCGTTTTTACAGAAGCCCCGCGCCGTAAGTGACATAGTGTATGTGGGCACTGGGAAGTGGGCACGTTTACTATGCGGCGCGCTCGACCGATCTGTGTCGATCTTATGTGCGCCAGCCCTGTGTGCAGTGGGTAGTGGGTAGTGGGCATCGTCACTGCATTTAAAGCACCATCGGCCGTGGCCGGACGAGCGTGCACGGGTTTCGTTTTTACAGAAACCGCATGACGCGTGTGACATAGTAATTGTGGGCACTGAGGGGTGGGCACGTTTACTATGTAGTGTGCGCGACCGACTTGAGTCGACATTATGAGCGCAGGCCCTGTGTGTAGGGCTGTGCTTACATGTGGAGATGGGCACTGAGGAGTGGGCATCGTCACAACATTTATAGCACCATCGGCCGTGGCCGGGACACCAGAAAAACGCTGTTTTTGTGAAACATCTGGGTAGCCGTGATAACGGCTTTTGTGTGCAGGCAAGCGGGCACTCGTGCAGGCTTGCGCATTGCAGAAGACACTGAGGCAGTCGCAACTCTTGGAACTGCAACAGCGGCGCGCTTGGGTGAGAGCTCGGCCGCAGCGGAACTCGAACACCGGCGCTTTCCCAGCAGTGCTAGGATGCTTTCGGGGCTTCTGGCTTCACCGCAATCCTCTGCCGCGGCTCCCGCGACGCGGGGCGACGGCTCGAAGAGCGAGAACGGGGTCCCGAGCTGCGTTGCTGACGCTGTCGTGATGGCGCAGCAGGAGGCGGTGGGCGTGACTGAGAGCTCTGTGGGGCCGGTCTAGAGCGGCTAGCTGCAGAACTGGAGCGCTTCGGCAAGAAGTGCTTGAACGCCTGTGAAGCTTTCTGGTCCTCGGCGAATCTCTCCACAAACTCGTTGACGGAAGATCCAAAGAGGCCGGCAGGAGTTAGCGGAGCGTCAAGAAACGCAGCGCGCTCAGACTCCTTGATGTCAGAAAGCGTCAGCCACAAATGCCTCTCAGCCACCGTAGCGGAAGCCATAACCCGTCCCATGGCCTGTGCAGCGGACTTAGTAGCGCGGAGGGAGAGATCCGAAGCACTCCTCAGATCCGCGAGACAGATCGCTTCAGGTCCCATCTCATCCAGCTTGCGGAGAAGATCGCCCTGGAAAATCTGTAGCGTCGCCATGGTGTGTAACGCAGACGCAGCCTGCCCAGCAGCAGAGAATATCCGTGTGAGCAGCGATGACGTCATGCGGCAGGCTTTGGATGGCAACGCCGCCTTAGTCCGCCGTCCAGCAGAGGGCGGGCAAAGGTGCGCTGCTATAGCCTGTTCCACCGGCGGAAGTGACAGGTAGCCTCTGTTCTTAGCACCGTCCAGTGTGGAGAATGCTGGCGAAACAGATGAGCGGATTCTCGCCGAGAATGGAGCGTCCCAAGCCTTCGCCACTTCTTTGTGAAGCTCAGGAAGAAAAGGGGCGTGTTTTGAGCTTGAGGAAGAGCGCTCATCCGGAAGATAGCTACCATCCAGCCGGGAACGCGAAGGGGGCGCTGGTGCAGACCACTCGAGGCCGAGGCTCGCCGCGGCCAACGAGAGTACACGCATCAGCTCCTTATCGATATCCCCCCGTCTGCTGGGCCTCTGAGCAGCTGGAGCTCGTCCAACCCTCACTGCCCGAAGCAAGCAGAGAGCACGTGTCTTCTTCCTCCGACGCGGGCCTGAGATCCACTTCCTCCGATGACGCGTCGGCAAGCAGCGGACACTGAGCATCGGGAAGCGATGCAGGGGAGACCGGCGAAGCGGAGGGAACCGGCGAGCTCGGCCGAGCTGGAGGCGGTTCTGGTAGGCGCTGCGAGCGGCGCTTCTTACGGCGCTGCGGCGCAGCGGATGATGCAGGCTTCGAGAAGGATGCCAGGCGAGTCCTCAGAGTCACCATAGGCATCAGCTCGCAATGAGTACATCCGCCATCAGCGAGCGCGAGCGCTGCATGGTCTTCACCCAGACAGGAGACGCAGATGACATGACGATCTCCTTCGCTGAGCGGGGTTCTGCACGAGCCGCACGAAGGCATCTTTAAAAAGACGCAGCTCTTTTGTGAATGTGCGTCGCAGGGCGAACACACACACAGAGTATCACAGAACAAGGATTATAAAGGATATGGGCGCCGGATAGCGCAGCAGGAACGGCAGTGGAAGGCGGCTGTGCCAGCGGCTTCAGGATGGCTCGTCCTGCTGATATGCTCTTCCAGACGGCGCTTGCTTCCTCGTGATCCAGCGATGCGTGAGCTTCGCTGAAGAGATGAAAAATCAGGTGAGTCAGCCTTTTCGAGCTCCTTTTATAGGTTGGGCCACACCCGTTTCGGCGGGAAGTGGCAAGAAGGGCGCGAAGCGCCCTTATTGGTCTGATGTTGCATCAGCCTGCGCTCGATAGGCTGTGCAGTTGCCGCAGAACAAGCCAGTGAGCGAGCGAGCCGTCTCGCCTATGGCTGTGTACTGCTGCAAATGCGCTTTACAAAAATACAAAATTAAGGATAATTTTTTGCTTCAGTATTTCGTGAAAAGAGACTTTTCCCGTAGCGTCTTAGCTAAGACGCAGTACGAGAGAGCTCTCGTAAGAGAACTGTCTTACAGCATTGCAAAAACATTGTTATTTCATAAGGCATAAACATCTTTCAGTTTGGCAAGATTTGCACTGAATATTGAAATAAGCAGCTTTCTCTCATAGAGAGACAAGCTTTTGAGCAGATTTGGGCTAGATTTCACTTCATTTGAACAGAAGCACTATTTCAACATTACTGGTCTCAGAAACCTGTAAACTGACAACCTTGAGCATTGAAGCTCTAACATAAGTTTTTGTGCATATAACTTCTAACACATTAAAAACTGTCTTACAGCATTGCAAAAACCTTGTATTTCATAAGGCATAAGCATCTTTAAGTTTGGCAAGATTTGCACTGAACATTGAATGAAGCAGCTTTCTCTCATAGAGAGACAAGCTTTTGAGCAGATTTGGGCTAGATTTCACTTCATTTGAACAGAAGCACTATTTCAACATAACTGGTCTCAGAAACCTGTAAACTGACAATCTTGAGCATTGAAGTCCTAACAAGTTTTTGTGCATATAACTTCTAACACATTAAAAACTGTCTCACTGCATTGCAGAAATCATTGTATTTCATAAGACATAAGAATCTTTCAGTTTGGCAAGATTTGCACTGAACATTGAATGAAGCAGCTCTATCTCACAGAGAGAGAAGCTTTTGAGCAGATTTGGGCTAGATTTCACTTCATTTGAACAGAAGCACTATTTCAACATGACTGTTCTCATAAACCTGTAAACTGACAATCTTGTGCATTGAAGCTCTAACCTAAGTTTTTGTGCATATAACTTCTAACACATTAAAAACTGTCTCACTGCATTGCAGAAATCATTTTATTTCATAAGACTTAAGCATCTTTCAGTTTGGCAAGATTTGCACTGAACATTGAATGAAGCAGCTCTATCTCACAGAGAGAGAAGCATTTGAGCAGATTTGGGCTAGATTTCACTTCATTTGAACAGAAGCACTATTTCAACATTACTGGTCTCAGAAACCTGTGAACTGACAATCTTGAGCATTGAAGCTCTAACATAACTTTATGTGCAAAGAACGTCTAATACATTAAAAAGAGTGTTTCTGCATTGCAAAAAACACATTAGTTCATTAGTCAGAGAGATGTTTCATGTTGGCAAGTTTTGCCTTTAACATTATAAAAAGCAACATTCTCTCACTGAGAGAGAAGCTGTATTGCATATGTGGGCTTGTTTAAGCTTATTTTCACCAGATGCAATAACTAAGAGTTAGTGCTCTGACAAGTTCTAAACTGACAATCTTGAGCATTGAAGCTCTAACATAACTTTATGTGCAAAGAACGTCTAATACATTAAAAAAGGTGTTTCTCCAATGCAAAAAACACATTAGTTCATTAGTCAGAGAGATCTTTCATGTTGGCAAGTTTTGCCTTTAACATTATAAAAAGCAACATTCTCTCACTGAGAGAGAAGCTATATTGCATATGTGGGCTTGTTTAAGCTTATTTTTAATGAGATGCACTAACACTAAGAGTTAGTGCTCTGACAAGTTCTAAACTGACAATCCTGAGCATTGAAGCTCTAACATAACGTTATGTGTATAGAACGTCTAACACATTAAAAACTGTGTTTCTGCATTGCAAAAAACACATTAGTTAATTAGACAGAGAGATCTTTCATGTTGGCAAGTTTTGCCTTTAACATTGTAAAAAGCAACATTCTCTCACTGAGAGAGAAGCTATATTGCATATGTGGGCTTGTTTAAGCTTATTTTCACCAGATGCACTAACTAAGAATTAGTGCTCTGAGAAGCTCTGAGCATCCTGAGCATTGAAGCTCTAACATAATTTTCTGTCCCTACGACTTCTAACACATTAAAAACTGCATTGCAATAAGCACTTATATTATGTTTTATATATATATATATATATATATATATATATATATATATATATATATATGGGTGTGTGTGTGTGTCTTAACAATATGTTGGTAATTAGTTCTTTAAATTGAAGAAAATATGTTTTTAGCTGGAGCCTTGCAACTCCTAGTCTTTTGAATATAAGCCAATGTTGTTTTAAAAGGGGTTTCTGTTACATATTTATGTCTGTACCTATTAGTTACTTTATCAATCAGTAATTTTTAAAAGTTATATTTCCCTATACTCTATTATTTTTATAATAACTACTTTTTTATAGTGGCACAAACTGCCGAGAGAGAATGCTGTTATGGGCATTATGTTTGTTTGAAAAGTTTGACATATCAATAAACACTGATATGGAAATTACTACAAACGTGTGCAATTTTAATGCCTGTGTTTTTAAAATGGTAATGGTAATCTTTTTTATTTTTTGTTATTATTATTTTCCTTTTTATTCCTATAGTTCAAACTGTATAACTAAGAATGGCAAGATTGGACATCTCTCCAAGAAACACAGAAGTGATTAAATGTATACATATTAGTATAAAGAATGTGTACAATGGGAAATATTAGGCCCTTGTTTGAAAATAAATAAATAAATAACTGTAATCAACAAATCTGTCATATTAGTTTTATATTTAGTGGGGTAAAATAAACTGAATCTTTCCATGCACCACAAGAATCTGGAAGACAAGTATATGGACAAGTGTGACGCTTCTGCTCAACTGGGTTGCCATTGGCTTTGAAGTTCACTTGGCACTCACAGGACTTGCTGTAATTAGACTTTCTTTTTACCCAAATTTAAAAGCATTTAATGTTGCAAAGTAAGTTTTTCTGTTATTATTACATCAGGAATATCTTCAGTTAACAATGATGTATTGCTATATTGTGAGAAATTTCCTCTTTACCGAGATCCTGACCCTAATCCTGAACATAACTTAATTACACTACATTAATTAACTACAAATAAGAGATCCATGATTTTCACTTTCCATCCATAGAATGGGTGAGGCTAATGGGATTTGTAGCTTAAAATGTTTAATAATGAAATGGGGAAAAATACTATCTTTTTTTTTTAAAGAAAGGAATATCTAAGCATGTTGACTATGCAAACATCTATGACATATTTGAGAGGCAGGCTGAAATTTGGTATTTTACTAAGAGCACATTTTTTAAAGGAATTTCATAGCTCTTTCCTATGAATGCTTGAAAGCTGTGCCCAATATTATTTAGTAAAAATAGAATAAGTAGTTGTCATGCCAATTTTATTTTTGAAACTATAATCAGATTTTGATTTACTGCTACTTGAAATGTTATTTTTTTTTGTTCTTCCAGGGGACTCTACTGGGCCCCTGGGGATGGAAGGGCAGGAATGAATGCATTTTTAGATTGTCTTTGCAAAAACATACCATTATGTAAGTTGGAAGTCATACTTATCTTATAATTAAGACACCGGAAAATCCACATAAGTGCCCATTTGGAAAAGGCTCAATTTATTATAGAGTAAGAATACAGTGCTGACAGTAAACAAAGACAACAAATACATATTGTGACACTTCATTGTACTATCATGGATGCAGCGTAAAGACAGATAAAGTAGCATATTAAGACAAATGATATTCAAGTGAAATATAAATGGGTTATGTTAAAACCATATTATTTTAATCAGATGAAGAATCCCAGATGAACGCATGGTGAAATGTTTTGAGCACGAAAGAATCGCATACAGTTTCCTTATCATCAGTGCTCTTCCTGGTTTTCTTCAAATCCATGTCCCTATCATAATCTTTTTCAATGTCATAAACAATTTGCAATTGTTATCCAGCACAACTAATGAACAAGTCATGTGACCAAATCAAATCACTTTATTATCACAATACCATGAATGCAAGTATACAGGTGGTAAAATGCTTTTGTGCAAACTCTGCAGCATGACAGTATGACAAGTACTGAATATATTTGCAACAAATATACAGCATTAAAAATAAACGCAGGGCTCAATACAGGTAGAAAATAATATATATTGCAATATTATACTATACAGAGAGCACAAAATGAAAACAATAATAAACAACAATCACTGTTGTAATGGACATACCATTGATTCCTGTTGAAGGTTGTTGGAGGTATGGGCTCTCAATTGTGAAGTTTATTTTATGGGTGTAACATCTGCGCTTTCACAGAGCTGTTTGGGTCTTTACAGTTTAAGGGTGCTTTGCTGCACTTGGTGGCCATTGAAGACACCATCAACAAAGACTCCTCCATCCCTGGCCTCAGACCCGCTTTTCTTTAGTCTGGACCATGTGAGTGAAGTCAAATGTTTTCAGTACCAGCTTTCCTTCTACCTCTTGATGCAGTCTTTCTGTATAAGCAGAACATAAATACAAGCAGTTATAAAAATCAGTAATGTATTGAAAACTTGTAGTACATATGAAGACTTCAGATGCAAAGTTCTGTCCGTCATCTTATAAGAACATTTCAGATAGAACTTAAAGGCTTTAGCATCTGAAGTCTGCATACACAACATGCTTCGTTCTTCATTTCTCCATTAAGACAGATATAATTAACCCTTGTGGGTTGTTGGGGACGTTTTCGTCCACTAGGGGGTAAAGTTGAGTCTTATTTTGGCCACAACTTTCTCTGTGTTTGAGCTAATGGAATGATTTTTGGTGACAAATCTTACCCATATTTTGACCCATATTTTGGGAAAATGCTTTGAAATTTTTCAAAAACTCAACGGTACACTCTGGGCAAATTCACTACCCTTTCGGGATGTTCGTGGATGAAAACATCCACTAAATTAAACTGCTGTAAAAATGTATCAGATAAATATTTTTTTCAATTTTTTTTGCATAAATCTATTAATCAACCTCAGTCCTGATCAAAACTACCAAATTTTTAAAAACATTCCAAGATTTTAAATTTTTAATTACCAAGTTCATAAATGATGTCACTGATTTGGGGAAAAAAAACACAAAATTACATATTTTCAATATAAAAAGTGATTGTGGACTGGATTTTTTTTACCTTTTATCACAGTCTTGGGCATGTCAAAGATTAGTAACAAGATTGGCTTTGATGCATTGTTAGTTTTTGTGCAGCATTAGATTTAAATTTTTTCTCCCTAATTAGCTGTTGGTGGCTGTTTTTGCCCCATTGACTTCCATTATAACGACATTTTTTGATTGCAAAGCCATGACACCATATAATCATGCATTCTTGATTGTTTGTGGTTTTCACTTTTGGGAAGAGGTAAAAAAAATTATTTTTTACAGTTGATCACTAGGTGGGACCATTAACCCTTTAAATAGACCTGTGCAAAAAAAGACTTGGTTTCTGGCTTGTATATGGAGTTATATGGAGTATAACAGCAAATTATAGTGTGTGTGTGTGTGTGTGTGTGTGTGTGATAGAGAGAGAGAGAGAAAGAGAGGGTGTGAGAGAGACCTTTGTGCACTTACCTTGATGTACAGTATTTGAAAAAATCAAAATATGCACCTCATGCTCT
Source organism: Carassius carassius (assembly GCF_963082965.1). Taxonomy (NCBI): domain Eukaryota; kingdom Metazoa; phylum Chordata; class Actinopteri; order Cypriniformes; family Cyprinidae; genus Carassius; species Carassius carassius. The sequence continues at coordinate 23,508,139 of NC_081782.1, read as the reverse complement.
CAGAACTACATGGAGTAAACAATAAAAAAAGAAGTGTGTTTATGCACCTGCTTCCTTTTGATGGTGAAAAGTACAGATGGCCTATATGTGAAATGTCCTCTTTTCTTGATGGTAAAGCCAGTTTAAAACCTTAAAATCCTTTAAAAAAATCTACTTCGCATCAAATTTATGAACATAATGTATTATGAACCAAAATGCAATACCAACTTCAAATAAGCTGCAGCTCGCTGGAGGGGTCACGCTACATAATCATTTCTAAAACTTTGGTACAAGTCAAGCCCTTTCTCGTGTTGCTTGCTGCTCTTCTCACCATTAAATATCCAGCACGATGGCATGCAAGTGTTTAAATCCACGTACTTTTTTTTTTTTAGTCTATTCGCTTATTAAGTCTGACGTCACGTAGCAGCGCTTCCGTGTCCAAACACTCTATCAGTTACCACAAGAAAACAACAAAAGGTGCTAATATAAACTCACAATGTGATAGAATACTAGCGAAAAAGTTATAATATTAACCTTTAACTCCATACCGAAGTACCAGATAGCCAGACAATAAAAATATAAATATTAAAAAAATATCTAAAAATTATTTGTGTTTGGGACGCTGTGAGCACGGAGACTGTAGTGTATATCGTAAGTTTGAAAGCATTTAACTTAAATTATCAATATGAATAAACAGTGCTCATAAACGGCTGCTGAGGTCATATTCTCAAGTGAAGCAAGTTGAGGCCTGGACCCGGAAACAGCGCTTCTTACGTCATCACTTAACAACCGAATACTTTCACCACCATTAAAAGGCAGCAGGTGTATAAATACACTTTTGTTTACTCCATGTAGTTCTAAGAGCTGAGGTGTACATTGTGATTTTCTGAAATACATTAAGGTAAGTGTGCAAAGGTCTCTCTCACACACACTGTCTCTCTCTTTCTCACACACACACACACATACACACTCAATATAATATGCTGTTATACTCCATATAGCTTCATATACACGTCAGAAACGAAGCTTTTTTTTGCACAGGCCTATCTAAATGGTTAATGGTCCCACCTAGTGATCAACTGTAAAAATAACAAATGTTACCTCTTCCCAACAGGGAAAACCACCAACAATCAAGAATCTCACACACACACAAACACTATAATTTGCTGTTATACTCCATATAACTCATGGAAGTCAATGGGGCAAAAACAGCCACCAACAACTAATTAGGGAGAAAAAAATTAAATCTAATGTTGCACAAAAACTAAAAATGCATCAAAGCCAATGTTGCTACTAAACTTTGACATGCCCAAGACTGTTATAAAAAGTAAAAAAAAAAATCCAGCCACAATTACTTTTATATTGAAAATAAGTCATTTTGTGTGTTTTTTCCCCCCAAATCAGTGACATCATTTATGAACTTGGCAATTAAAGAGTTAAAATCTTGGATTTTTAAAAACATTTGGTAGTTTTGATCAGGACTGAGGTTGATTAACAGATTTATGCAAAAAAAAATTGAAAAAAAATATGAATCTGATAAATTTTTACAGCAGTTTAATTGAGTGGATGTTTTCATCCCGAACAACTCGAAAGGGTAGTGAATTTGAACAATCCACAAGGGTTAAGTTAATTCACCAAAGGATTCAGGTTGGAGGATTAAATTAATATTGATATCCTACAAACCTTACTTGGAGAGGGCTGATCATCACAAGAACTTGCTGAGCCACCACTAGTAGACGTTCAGTTGACAAAACTGAAAAAGGCCATCATGCAACCATCTTCAGAGCAAAAGAGAATGTGTGAGTGAGTGAAGAGAGTAAAGGACTACTATGAAGAGAATCGGGCAGAGAAAGGCAGAATATTGTGTTTAAGTTTAACAAAATGAGAGGAAAGAAAGCTGTATCTTCAAGCTATATTAATTCTGAATTATTTTATACATGATTACACACAAGAAGGATTGTGGTAAGCAGTTTAAAGTCAAGTAACCTTTATTTATATAGCGCTTTAAACAAAATACATTGCGTCAAAGCAACTGAACAACATTCATTAGCAAAACAGTGTGTCAATAATGCAATATGACATTTAAAGGTTGAATTCAGAGATGTCATCTCTGTTCAGTTAAATAGTGTCTGTGCATTTATTTGCAATCAAGTCAACGATATCGCTGTAGATGAAGTGACCCCAACTAAGCAAGCCAGAGGCAACAGCGGCAAGGAAACGAAACTCCATCGGTGACAGAATGGAGAAAAAAACCTTGGGAGAAACCAGGCTCAGTTGGGGGGCCAGTTCTCCTCTGACCAGACGAAACCAGTAGTTCAATACCAGGCTGCAGCAAAGTCAGATTGTGCAGAAGAATCATCTGTTTCCTGTGGTCTTGTCCTGGTGGTCCTCTGAGACAAGGTCTTTACAGGGGATCTGTATCTGGGGCTCTAGTTGTCCTGGTCTCCACTGTCTTTCAGGGCAATAGAGGTTCTTTCTAGGTGCTGATCCACCATCTGGTCTGGATACGTACTGGACCCGGGTGACTGCAGTGACCCTCTGATCTGGATACAGACTGGATCTGGTGGCTACGGTGACCTCGGAATAAGAGAGAAACAGACAAATATTAGCGTAGATGCCATTCTTCTAATGATGTAGCAAGTACATAGGGTGTTATGGGAAGTGTTCCCGGTTCTGGTTTACCTAATTAATGCAGCCTAAAAATCCTTTAATGGATTTGGATATTAAAAGCATATTAGTACTGAAGGAGAGGATTGAGTGGATGCTGCTAATCATATCCTTTCTTCAATATATATTATCTCATTAATATTGTGTAATTATTAATCAAGTTATTGATCAGTATTTAACCTCCAAGATTGTTGTATGATTTAACTAGAGAAGTAAAGGCCATTTATATAACTGTTAGGGGAATTTACAGTTATAACTCAAGGACCAGGTGTTGTCTTAATGAAGACCAGGAGTCAGAGATGAGTTCAATTAATAATAATAATTTTACTTGAAGAAAATAGTTTGCAGTTTCATAAGCAGAAGTCAGCTTTAATTCTCTCGAAGGAGTTCGTAGGCCGCTCTGACGTACAATACAAAATCAACCACAGTTATACTCCTGTAACGGATATGCAGGTCATCGATTCATGGGTTCTGAACTAATGAATCACGGTTCGTTGAATCTAAAACAATGCAAACCTAACACTTTTAGATTTTGATTTCAGGCATATAAAATGAAACCTTTTTACACTAAATGCCTGGCCTGGCGCCAGCCTGGCTGGATTTAAATTATTTACGACACAGGATGAGACATTCCAAAGTCACGTGAGCAGCCTCAAAGAAGAAATGAACTCTCCTTTCAACTTACACACACCCACGCACACACACACACACCCACAAATGTTTTATCCTACACTCATCATGTAAGTCCTTAATAATATGTATTTTGAGTATGTTTGTGCGTTGCATAAATGGTTAATCCTTGTTATGTGAAGAGTATAAGTGCTAACTTATTAATTGGAAGTGTTTATCCTTATTCTAATGTTCCCAAATAGAGCCCTGTTGGTAACCCTGACCAGTCATAAAAACTTTACGACCTCATCTGGGAGAAACAGGGAAGCCAGCTCTCGCTGGAATTTTTGTAAGGAAAGAGAAAAGCACCTTTTAAAGGTATAGAATGTATCTCTTTTTGTGCTTAGATGTCTCCCCATATCAAATTGGAGTATCTGCAATTTTATCATGTGTTAATCAAATTTTAAATGTGTGTAATTATGCATTTGAATGTAACTTCATGTTTTGATCATTTATATATGTCACTTTTGGTGTCTGTTTAATCGTCATGCTTTGACGAACTCATTTACAAGCCTAAGTTATTAGGGTGGGTGTTTCCACAGAGACAAAGGAACTTTTTCCCGCTTCAGATCGCGGACGTTCATTGGTTGTTCACGCGAACAGAGGCGTGAACCATTTCAAGCTATAAAGGACTGACCCAGGACACACCTCTTCGCTCTTCCTTCTCGCTCTCTTCTCTTACGCGCTGCTCTCCTGATCCTCGTCGACCCTGCTCGTCCCTCTGCGCGGCCTTGGGCCGCTGTCCTATTGCCGTCCCTCTCAGCACGGTGGCTGAGAGGACAGCCTTTTCATGGCTCCTCCGATAGCGTTTATTTCTTTTGTTTTCGTTTATTTTCATTACTAAGTTTATTCGCCTCACCACACGAGGAAGACGAATTCTGAAACATTGCTTTCTTTGAACCTTCAAAACTTCGCGTGAGTCCGCTCGCCCTGGTGAACACGCGAGGACACGCCCAGACTGACTTACGCTGCACGCACGTTCGTCTTTCGCATACACAAAGAGAACCACATGCAAGTATCATTCTCTATGGAGATTTAAATGCTGCTTAAAGTTTGTCTATGATTTGATTTCTATGTTGCCTTTCAAGGGTTACTGTCTGTGATTTTGCATAACTGAGCGCGTGATTCTGTGATCACGCTTATTCTCTCATTCTCTCTCCCTCTCTCTCTCTCTCCCTCATTTGGATTCCGTTATGTCTTGTACAAAGTTTACTGTCTATAATGTCGTATGCGTATTTACTCTGTATAAATCGTAGTTTGATGTATCATTAGTTCAATTATTAAATTCCATATACTCCAGATTGTCTGTCTAAGTTGCTCATGTTACAAAGTCAATGAAATGTCGATCTTAGCTACAAAGCTCATTTGTTACTTTTAAGTAATATAAATTTTATAAGGACAGGAGAATGGTTTCATGGCCAGAAACTATTTGTCCTGGAATTATAAGAAGTGATAGCGTTACTGAGAATTAATAAGTAAACCTTACGGCCGTTTGCTGGACGAACCACGTTTGATTTACATTAATTTCTAGTAAAAGATATCACAATAATTGATATGAAGAATAGAATATTGAAATATTAATGAGTAAATTACAGTGCCTTGTGATGAGTTATTAATATATACAATTGACCTATTTTTCATCTTCAATAATTTTAATGCAACTGTAATATGATATATATATTAATCATATTCCTGATTAATTATTCAAATTCCCTATATATCATTTGAGTTAATTATTATGTACAACCCAGTGCGGCTACATTTATTTGGTGGAGAATGCGGGCATTTCAAACTTCGTTTTGTGAGCAATCCAGTTCAATCTGTGTATATGGTTATTAATAATTTCTGCACGCGCACTATGAAATTTGTACTTGTGAGAAGTCGCAAGACGCGAACTCACTCCTAACTGACCTGTTAAGAAAGACCAAGGTCTCTCTGCAGTGAGAAGTTTTTAATATGAATAATTAAAAGATGAAGAAATCTTTTATTAGTTGCAACATGTTAATCTGAACATGAGCGATGTTCCTCTGATTCAGTTAAAAAGGCCTTGCTTATTAAATATCGTTATTGAATTCGTGGTGAACAACAGTGATATTCCAAAATAAACGATATAAAAACTCCTGGTCTAAAATTGGCTTAGCTACCCGATTGTAAACCTAAAACATTTAAATCATAAGTGCTATTTGGATAAATGTTTATGGGAGTCAACAGATGGAAAATTCCTGTTGTTAACAGTTGTGTGTTTGGCAGTGAATGGATCCTTCCTTCACGCTCTGTTTAATATAGCACCGCAGAGGTAAAACCTTAGTCTGTTTGTTAGTTGGGATTTTGATGCAGAGAATCAGCCTGACAAACGATCAGAGTTAGATCACGTTGAAGTCAGCTGTAATTCCGCTTACTAAACACCAGAGGGGGTCTTTTGTTTAGAAGTTCAAAATTACGCCCTGCCTTCTGATTCCAGCTTGCGTGAGTGCAAGTAGGCGCCATCTCGTGGCCGTTTCAGATAATGCACTCTAATTGCGAATCTCTATTTCCCCTTGTGATGTATTGAATTAGATTTCTAAATTATCGATAATTATTTGCATTTACAGCTTTGCTCATGCGAATATTATACCAGGTTAGACAATTTCAGACTGTTTACATTTACTTTGAATTTGGTTCAAACGTGATTTGAATTAGAATTTAATTGTTTAATAGTTTAAATTAAGTGTCTCAGGTCAACCACTGATTGACCCACTTAGAAGGTAAGCCATCTAGTGGCAGTCTCCTGTTAAGTCAGTTCACAGCTTGCAGCTCTCTGCTCTCTTTCTTTTCAATTCTGTTTTGAATTGCATATGTCTACTTTTTTTTGGATTAATTTCATAATTAATAATGATACCTTACTGTTATCATTGGTTATTATAGGATATTATTCAGATTTTCATTTTAATTTAATTCTTACATGCTTATTTTAAATTTTGATTTAAACCAGTTTTGAATTTTTAATTTGAATTAAGTTTTCTGCTCACCAGGTTAAGCACAGAGAGTGAGTACGCCCCTTGTGGTGAAAACCAGCTACTACTTCTCCCGTGGTTCATTCCTGTCTGTTATTTTTGATTTTTATTATTTTTCTTCTCGCCTTTGGCTTAGGTTATTTTTGATAATTACCCTCATTATCATAATTCCCTTTTTGTTTTATCATTATTAGGTAAAGCCCTTTTTGTTTTATCATTATTAGGTAAAGCTGTTACCTCTCATTTCTACATATATATTTACTCAGTTGATGTTAAACAAACCAAACCTTAATTAACTTTAAGTTTCTTTTGTTCATCCTTTGTGTAGTTGATTGTAGAACTCCCTTGGTGATTGGACAGTCATCTCAGGTCTCCAGTGAGCAAGGGAGCCGACCAGCGTTACTGACACTGGCTGTGAGTGAAACTCGGTTCCTCTTATCTCTGTCCATTGCGGCACGCTGCGGAGACATCAACAATTTGGCACTCCAACGGTAGTCAATCAGTCCAGCCGACACACGACGCAATCTCTGGGACCAGTACCTAAACCGGGGCCTAAATCGGGGCCACTCTCTTTTAAGAGAGGGTTCTAGGGAACAGCCCAATTTTGTAGTGCTGTCTGGCGGTTGACATCTTGGTGTTGCCCGGTTGTGTTAAAAGTCACAAGCTGTCTGAGAGGGCGCAGCGCCAGAGTAACGGAGGGCCGGGGACACTGCGGTTGAGTGTTTGGGAAGCGCCGGAGAGGTTGACCAAGCCACTGGTTTCCACCTGAATGGCTTCAATGCACCCAGGTGAACCAAATGTGATAAAACCATCCACTTATTATAAGCCACAGAATATTAGATATTCCCCTGGATATATTTTAAGTGTTTGACCCATTGCTTCTTCAAGCCACACCATCTTTCTAGGTTTCCTACTCAGATAGCCCCACTCACCTGTTGGCCCTATCTTAAAATCTAGCAGTAGGCTTAGGCCTCCTTATTCTCACTAACACATTGTGTTACTATTGTTTTATCTAATTTCAAGTGTTGTGTTTCACTTTGATCTTTTTCTATCCTCTGTTCTGTTGTGTTTTGTTTCTTTCATTTCACATAGAGACAGTAACATGTGAGAGCCACCAAAGAAGCTAAATAGTAGAGCGACAACCAGCAGCCGGTGTCATCACGCGACCTGCTAGGCTACTGCCTGTCAAATCTCCATTTTAGGTCCTTCGTTGAACCAAGTAAATTGGCTACTGAACTCTCTGACTGTTTGCATCAGTTAGGCCCAAAATTCTCATAAACGGCACAGCCGTATGAATATAGCTCGTTAACCGTAGAACGAACTTGCATTGGTCTTTTTGTGTGTGTGTGCTGTGCTTCTCTCACCGACAGTGAGTCAGGATGTTCCAGCTATCCAGTCCAGCAGTCCACGGGGGCCACCTCTCGACATGGTTGAAAGCAGTGATGACCCCCTTCCTGCCCAAGGATGCCAGTAACCTGCAGCACCCAGAGCAACTAGACACCGAGCTAGATGAACTGATGGCACACGATCCAACCCAAAGCGACTACTACAAAGAACTCGCCAGGATCCTAGGAAGCCTAGTTCACATTCTCGTCGCCAAGGCATGGCTCAGTGAACGGAGCAACATTGACCTTGAACAGCAAGCAGCAACGCTTAAGCTTCAAGCGGAGGAGGCCTGGAAGGACCAGGCCCGAACCTGGAAAGAGGACGACACAGATCCAGAGCTACAGAAAGAAGTAGAAAGACTTCACAATGCCCTGCAAGATCTTCGCCTCGACACAGACCAAAGAGAACAACTGGAGAGAAAAGCCAGAAAAGAACTCAACAAAAAACTCCAGCAAAGTGATGAAAGAAAGTGATGAAAGTGATGAAAGAAAGAGACTATAAAACCTGGGCCTGCAAAACACAAACTGGGCCTCCCATAAACACAAAACTTGCAAGCGGCCCGAGCTAAAATCAATGAGCTTACTCTGCAGAGAGACGAGCTCCAAGATGAACTTGACACTGTTCACACAGAACTGAAACATTCTGACAGATTACAGAGTGGCTGGATAGGAGAAACACACACCACAGAGTTTCTCACGGCCCGCCACTCCAACCCTTTCAGCCAAGAACCCAGAGCTGAAAAAGGGGGTGTAAGCCCACGGCTCAAGAAATCACCAGCCAGCTTACAAGAACACCTGTCAACAACGGAGGGGGGAGAACCCTTCCAGAGAACGCATGCCACTAAACCCTGCACGGCTCACAGAGAACTTGACAAGCTAGCCAGAAGCATCCCTACGTGCAATCCAGATCCTGCAGGAGGACATGACGTTCATGATTATTTACAAGACTTTGACTTTCACTTGCAAACTGTCACCAACGTGACAGCTGTGAACACATTGTACCTGTTAAAATTCACGTCCAGCCGTGATGTGCATATTTTTCTGGATCGTCAACCAGAGACTGTCAAAGCGGACTACCAGCAACTGCTACAAACGTTGATTCTTGAATTCTCTGACCCAGTCCTTATTGCTATGGACCTCAAACAGGGCCGACTTGAAAACCCACAGACTTTCTGTAGTCAGCTACGAAAAGCCTACTTCGGATCATGCAACGAACCAGGTATGGAACAAGATGTCAACTTAAAAACTCTGTTCCTCCGAAACCTACATGCCAGTTGGAGTTTTCATCTCAGAGTCCCAGCGTGTCTGCGTAACATGACTACACAAGAGTTACGGAACTTAGCACACAAAGCTTGCACCAAGCAAAAGACTATTTATGAAAAGACTGTGAAAAAACCTAAAATCTCTGTCTCTGAGCGCTGCCTAGAGTTAACCCTAAAGGACGCCCTACAACACCACAGTCAAAGACATTTTACAGAGAGTCAATACCGTTCCAAGCCAGCAGAGGGCAACACAATCGTGGTGGTGCTCGTCCAAAGCACCAGAGCGAGCGCTCTGAAAGATTCTGGGACCGGCGACTCAAAAAGAGCCGATCCCCACCGTCCAGGACACAAAGCCCCAACAGCCTGCAGTGGAACCACTCTCGACATGACACTGTTAAGCTCCATCCTGAGCCTACATCAGAAAAACACAGGGCAGCCACGTCTGAGACAGCAGAGATCCTGAGGGTGCTGAAAGAGCTTCTTTACATGAAACCTTGCAAGGAAGACAAGGAAGATGAACCAGACATCTTATGTCTAAGCATAAGAACTGAAACCAACACCCTGTCTAACTGTATCTGTATGAGCCAAGCACCCAGAACACTGCTCGTCCTCCACAGACCACAGAGCTAACTGTTACATCACAAGGTGACAGCATCACCCAAGCTCCACAGCTGACAGCTGCACACCCTGAACGAGACAGCGCAGGTCCTCACACCAGGTACCACAAACACAAGGTACCAGAAAATGCTGCTTTGACTACCTGCCTTCGCAGCGAGCTACACAAGACAGGTCCTAACCACCCATCAATCGTCACACCTGCCCCGATGCCAACATTCCTGGGCAGCCTTGCCGAAAAGGGGGTGGGCCAAAAAGGAGTGAGCGTGAAAGACCTGATCGACACAGGATTAAACCTTACGGTGATCTCATCTCACCTTTTCAAAAGACTCCAATTTGAAGCTAAGAGACAAGATCAAACTCTTACACCTCAAACTTGTGAACTGAATGTACAGTCGTACAGCCAGAATGACATCCAGTTTGAACAAGTTGTTTCCATTCACCTGACAATCGGTCTGATGAGTCTAGTACATCCCATGTATGTCTCACCAGTGAACACTCATGCATTTCTCATCGACAAAGACCTGCTAGACCACTTTGACCCTTTTCTGAACTTCAAACAGCTAAAAGACTTTCCCTCCAGCCACACAGGTTGCCAGAGCCAGACTGCCAGGTCACAGAGGTCACGGGAACTCCCACAGAGCCAGACTGTCAGGTCACAGAGGTCACGGGAACCCCAGCACCCAGCCGTGGCACAAGTTCAAATTCAAGCCTCTGCACCTTAGTCAACGAACAGCGTACGGTGGTACCAGCTTACACCAAAGGGGTCGCTGTTCAGCTCAACCTGCAATGTGGTCAAACATGTCACCACATGCTGGGTTTCTTCCATTCCTCACCTGAATGTGTGGAACTCGGACTCACACTTGAAGCCACACCCCTCACTGAAGTGTCATCTTGTATAGCCTACATCCTGTGCAACAACTGCACGGCAACTGACATTAACATTCCCAAGGCCTACGGGCTGGGATGGCTAGTGAGCCATGACTTTGAACTTGTACTACCTGTCATTGAGCCCATTCCACCTGCACTGATACCTGAAGGGAGTACAAACAACACATTGTTCACTGCACCCTTCAAATTTGTCACCATCACATCTGTCATGTCGGGGAGCAAAGACCAAGTGTGCAGAATGGATCTGACAGATGACCAACACCTCGCAGTATACACAGTCTCCCACCAGAACGTCAGTGAGACTGATGAAGCTGCTACACCTCTCAATACCAAACTGACTGATGACACACCGACGGAGGAGCTTTACACAGGTTTTCAATCTCAAGTGCAGCAAATTCTACGAGATGCTCATGCACTTCAGAGCGATACACATCGCCAAAGACTCAGACAAGTTGTTTATAAGATCAAAGAATCCTGTGCCAAAGACTTTTTAGACTGTGGTCTTACCAACCTACACACGGTGCGCATACCTACGCACCCTGATGCTCCTCCCACTTCTGTCAAACAGTACAAGATTCTCATTGCCTCACACAAACCAGTGCAGGAGATCATCGAATCTATGCTGGAGAAAGGTGTCATCTACCCATGCAACAGCACCTACTCAGCCCTCACCTGGCCCGCCCTCAAAACTAACTGCGAGGGGTGACCCACCACCAACTACAGGAAACTGAATCAACAGGTGCCGCTGTCATAATGGCACAAGACACAGCTGGAACAGGAAATGCTCCGAATCACCAAGTCTAGACAAGGACTTAAAAGATCAAACTGACACTCTTGCCAAAACTGGCACACTAAACAACAGGCTGTGGTCACTCCCAACCCACCCACCCACATTCAGGGTTGAAGTGATTACACACAGCATGAGTACTTTGCTAGCTAAACTGCCCTACCTCAGAACCGCTTGCGCTGGCTCCGCTGTCTACAGAGACCAACATAGCGGACATGCGGGCTTCTGAAACCTCCATAATGACTTTGCTTTACCATCTCTCAGACCCCTCCATCCACCCTGGCAACCAGTCTATAGTCACTGACAACCAAAGCCCCAGACCACTGCATGATACAAAGGACATGCTGCGTGCACAGAAAAACATTGTGGTTTGTGCACCGTCTGACATCACAATGCCAGGGCTTGTAATGCTACGGAGCAAAAGGGGGAAAATGCCAATATATTTCCATGACGCATCATGTGCTGCACCATGCAGCACCAGAGCCACTGACAAGACACTGAAGCAAGCGTCATGCCAGCAGCAAAATGTGGCAAAACATGAGCCAGGGCGAGCTAAACCCAGTCGCTGCCCACGAAGCAAAGAGACTGCCCTGTCCAAACAAAGACAGCCCTCGCTTGTTTCTTCCTCCCCTTTCTCTCTCTCTCTCCCTGTTATCTGTACCAGGATGCTGCTGTGGTTTGCCGTGCTGTGCTGTCAACCAAAGAGAGGACAGCTGCCACCGAAAGAACCACAGAGACTCCTGATCACCGACGACAGAGCACACTACCCCAGCACCGTAACCCAATACAGCTGGACAGGTGTCCGATGGAGAGAGGAATCCCTCACTCACACTGAGGCCGATGTCAAACACATGTTCAGCCAACATGAGAAAGTACTGTTACACAAATGGAGTTAAGTGGACACCACCACCGCGCCAAACAGTTCCCGGGAGCTTTGCTCAGAGCTGCTGCTGCCGCCAGAATGTTTAACATCGGTATGTCCAGTGTCAATGCAGTGAACCAGACCGTAAACTCCACGAAACCGCTGTTTACTGTCTTCCATAATGACTTTGCCCAGACTCAGCTGATTACAGCATTAAAAACAGACCTGCTGTGGGAGGATAGCTCCTCCAGTGACAGCCTAACCACGGGTAAAACCCCACCATACATGATACCCTTAAGCCTTGTGCTAACTGTGCTGGCTTACGCCATCACCACGCCAGCTGACCTGCTACAAATACACCTGGCCAACTCTCTGGATAGCACCATCCTACTGCACGTCAACCCCAAACAGAGAGAAGTGAATGTGCTCCTGAACCAACCCATCAGCGAGTCAAGCCAAGTCTACAGACCTAAAGACATTGTCAGTGTCAGGTTGTGGAAAAGCAACACCCACACCAAGACACACATTCCAGATGTGGTGGCCTACCACGACAGCGACACACAGCTGTACCTGGCCCCAAACCTGCACATGTGTACTTTGACCAAAGACATTCATTATCTCTGCCTTAGCAAACCCTTCCTCAGACACAACGCTGAAGGAATCTGCGGGTTGCAACCCCTGGTCAGCGACACATGCTGCCCTGCTGAAGCCAAGCCTCGTACACAAGTCACAGAAACGCAAGCAGAGATTGTAGGTGACAGATGGCTCGTCAACACTTCCGTGCGCACAGCTACACTGACCTACGACCAGCATGACACTGCCACCCATGTCAACCTGCTTGACCAGAGCATGTGGATTCAAGTACTGAAAAGTGCCACCCAACACATTGACATTACTCCCGTCGACACAGCCCTCCAAGCACTGTCTCGACAGCCCGTTCTGAACCCGTCATACCGTTTAGCGGTCCGAGCCTGGTCTACTGCCGACACTGCACGGTGGATCTCCACTGTTATTGGTCCCGCCCTGACCCTTGGCGTGACCTTCATCCTATACAGGAGACTCAACGAGACGCAAAACTCTACAGCCAAACTCACAACAGCCGTGGCTGGAGGTCTCCGATGGAATCCCCGGAAAGGGGGTGCCAAGTCAAAGACAACACCGAACCTCATCAAGCTGAATCCTCAGCTCCAGGAACCACCTGCCATCATGATCCACCTGCTACATGACCATCACGATTCACCTGTCATCTGCCCATCCTGATGATTGCCGTCCGATGATGTCCACACAGGGACTTCATCCGACGAAAAGGGGGAGATGTAACGGATATGCAGGTCATCGATTCATGGGTTCTGAACTAATGAATCACGGTTCGTTGAATCTAAAACAATGCAAACCTAACACTTTTAGATTTTGATTTCAGGCATATAAAATGTAACCTTTTTACACTAAATGCCTGGCCTGGCGCCAGCCTGGCTGGATTTAAATTATTTACGACACAGGATGAGACATTCCAAAGTCACGTGAGCAGCCTCAAAGAAGAAATGGACCCTCCTTTCAACTTACACACACCCACGCACACACACACCCACAAATGTTTTATCCTACACTCATCATGTAAGTCCTTAATAATATGTATTTTGAGTATGTTTGTGCGTTGCATAAATGGTTAATCCTTGTTATGTGAAGAGTATAAGCGCTAACTTATTAATTGGAAGTGTTTATCCTTATTCTAACGTTCCCAAATAGAGCCCTGTTGGTAACCCTGACCAGTCATAAAAACTTTACGACCTCATCTGGGAGAAACAGGGAAGCCAGTTCTCGCTGGAATTTTTGTAAGGAAAGAGAAAAGCACCTTTTAAAGGTATAGAATGTATCTCTTTTTGTGCTTAGATTTCTCCCCATATCAAATTGGAGTATCTGCAATTTTATCATGTGTTAATCAAATTTTAAATGTGTGTAATTCTGCATTTGAATGTAACTTCATGTTTTGATCATTTATATATGTCACTTTTGGTGTCTGTTTAATCGTCATGCTTTGACGAACTCATTTATCTAAAGCAAATTAATGAAAAATGTATTTAATCTGGAATTACGAACTTGCTAGAATATCACTGCTGAGATCTGACAAGCCTAAGTTATTAGGGTGGGTGTTTCCACAGAGACAAAGGAACTTTTTCCCGCTTCAGAACGCGGACGTTCATTGGTTGTTCACGCAAACAGAGGCGTGAACCATTTCAAGCTATAAAGGACTGACCCAGGACACACCTCTTCGCTCTTCCTTCTCGCTCTCTTCTCTTATGCGCTGCTCTCCTGATCTTCGTCGACCCTGCTCGTCCCTCTGCGCGGCCTTGGGCCGCTCTCCTATCGCCATCCCTCTCAGCACGGCGGCTGAGAGGACAGCCTTTTCATGGCTCCTCCGAGAGCGTTTATTTCTTTTGTTTTCATTATTTTCATTACTAAGTTTATTCACCTATTCGCCTCTCCACACGAGGAAGACGAATTCTGAAACATTGCTTTCTTTGAACCTTCAAAACTTCGCGCGAGTCCGCTCGCCCCGGTGAACACGGGAGGACACGCCCAGACTGACGCACGCTGCATGCACGTTCGTCTTTCGCATACACAAAGAGAACCACATATAAGTATCATTCTCTATGGAGATTTAAATGCTGCTTAAAGTTTGTCTATGATTTGATTTCTATGTTGCCTTTCAAGGGTTACTGTCTGTGATTTTGCATAACTGAGCGCGTGATTCTGTGATCACGCTTATTCTCTCATTCTTTTTTTTTTTTTTTTTTTTTTTTCTATAGCGCTTGTTACAGTACAAATCGTTACAAAGCAACTTTACAGAAAATTATGTTTCTACAATATTTAGTAGTAGCTAGTAGTTTGTGCACGTTTGACAGGATTTTAGAAAAATAAAAATAATAATAATAATACAAGACGTAGTCAGCTAGATGATGAACTATCAATATTATTAATTAATAGTAATTATATGATGCAGTCACACATGTAGCAATAATTGTTAGTTCTGTTTGTTGATTCAAGGTTAGGATCATCTGGGGTCCTCTGAGGGTCAGCATCATCTCTTCTCAGGTGTTCTGGATCCAGACTGGAGCTTGTGTAAATCCTAGTTACCCCGTGGCAAAACATAGAAACAAAATAGAGACATCATTAGCATAGCAGCTGATCCAACAAAGTAAAATTAGTTTAACCCAAGCTAAAGAATAAAAATGCAGATGCAACTACACTCACAATTTAAGAGATACATTATTCGAATGCTTGGCGAAAGAGATGCGTTTTTAATCTAGATTTAAACAGAGAGAGTGTGTCTGAACCCCGAACATTATCAGGAAGGCTATTCCAGAGTTTGGGAGCCAAATGTGAAAAAGCTCTACCTCCTTTAGTGGACTTTGCTATCCTAGGAACTACCAAAAGTCCAGTGTTTTGTGACCTTAGGGTGCGTGATGGGTTGTAGCGTGGTAGAAGGCTAGTTAGGTACACAGGAGCTAAACCATTTAGGGCCTTATAGGTAAGTAATGATAATTTGTAACTGATACGGAACTTAATAGGTAGCCAGTGCAGAGACTGTAAAATTGGGGTAATATGATCATATTTTCTTGACCTGGTAAGGACTCTAGCTGCTGCATTTTGGACTACCTGTAGCTTGTTTATTGACGAAGCAGGACAACCACCTAGAAGTGCATTACAATAGTCCAGTCTAGAGGTCATGAAAGCATGAACTAGCTTTTCTGCATCAGAAACAGATAACATGTTTCGTAGCTTGGCAATGTTTCTAAGATGGAAGAATGCGGTTTTTGTAACATTGGAAATATGATTTTCAAAAGACAAATTGCTGTCCAATATAACACCCAGATTTCTGACTGTAGAGGAAGTAACAGTACATCCGTCTAGTTGCAGATTGTAATCTACAAGATTCTGTGTGGTGTTTTTTGGTCCAATAATTAATATCTCTGTCTTATCCGAATTTAATTGGAGAAAATTATTTGTCATCCAATCTTTTACATTTTTAACACACTCTGTTAGCTTAGATAATTGGGAAGTTTCATCTGGTCTCGTTGAGATATATAGCTGAGTATCATCAGCATAACAGTGGAAGCTAATTCCGTATTTTCTAATAATATTACCAAGGGGCAATACTATTTTCATGTATATTGAAAATAGAAGGGGACCTAGGACGGATCCTTGTGGCACTCCATATTTTACTGATGATAAATGAGATGACACCCCATTTAAGTAAACAAAATGGTAGCGATCGGACAGGTAGGATCTAAACCATCTTAGAGCCTGCCCTTGAATACCTGTATAGTTTTGTAATCGATCTATGAGTATGTCATGATCTATGGTGTCGAACGCAGCACTAAGATCAAGTAAGACTAGAAATGAGATACAGCCTTGATCTGACGCAAGGAGCAGGTCATTTGTAATTTTAACAAGTGCAGTTTCTGTGCTATGGTGGGGCCTAAAACCTGACTGAAATTCTTCATACAGATCATTTTTATGCAGGAAGGTGCTCAATTGAGCAGACACAACTTTTTCTAAAATTTTAGACATAAATGGAAGATTTGAAATAGGCCTATAATTTGCCAGTACACTAGGATCTAGTTTTGGTTTCTTAATAAGAGGCTTGATAACCGCCAGCTTGAATGGTTTTGGGAAGTGACCTAAAGATAACGACGAGTTAATGATATTGAGAAGCGGTTCTTCGGCTACAGGTAACAACTCTTTCAGTAATTTAGTGGGTACAGGATCTAATAAACATGTTGTTGGTTTAGATACAGTGATAAGTTTATTTAGCTCTTCCTGTCCTATATTTGTAAAGCACTGCAGTTTATCTTTGGGTGCGATGGATGAAACTGAAGTGTTAGACGCTGTAGAATCTACATTCGCTATTGTATTTCTAATGTTATCTATTTTATCAGTGAAGAAATTCATAAAGTCATTACTATTTAACGTTGGTGGAATATTTGAATCAGGTGGCGTCTGGTAATTTGTTAATTTAGCCACTGTGCTAAATAAAAACCTTGGATTGTTTTGGTTATTTTCAATGAGTTTGTGGATATGCTCTGCCCTAGCAGTTTTTAGAGCCTGTCTATAGCTGGACATACTGTTTTTCCATGCAATTTTAAAAACTTCCAAGTTAGTTTTTCTCCATTTGCGTTCAAGACTACGAGTTACTTTCTTGAGAGAGTGAGTATTACTGTTATACCATGGCACAGTACGTTTTTCTCTAACCTTTTTCAATTTGATGGGGGCAACAGCTTCTAATGTATTAGAGAAAATAGTGCCCATGTTGTCAGTAATTTCGTCTAATTCATGTGTATTTTTGGGTACAAATAGCAGTTGAGATAGATCAGGCAGGTTATTTGCGAATCTTTCTTTGGTGGCTGGAACAATAGTTCTGCCCAGACGGTAACGCTGAGACATATAGTTAATATCAGTTATACGCAGCATGCACGATACAAGGAAATGGTCTGTAATATCATCACTTTGGGGTACAATATCTATAGCAGTAAGATCGATTCCATGCGATATAATTAGATCTAGTGTATGATTAAAACGATGAGTGGGCCCGGTGACATTTTGCTTGACTCCAAAGGAGTTTATTAGGTCAGTGTAGGCTCGCAGGCCGGGGGGTACTCCCGAGACTGCGCTCTACTCCCCCCCCCCCCCCTCTCTCCGGGGGGGACCGCTCACGGGGACCTGCGGGAACCTGGGGGTAGGACAGGCGAGGCGAGAGAAAAGCAGATGGAAGGAGGAGCGACAAAGACGAGAGAGGGGAGAGAGGAGAAAAAAAAAAAAAAAAAAATCCGGTTCCCAGACGCACCGCTGCTCGGCCCTCCACCAGCTGGGTGATCTCCTCTGCGGTGCCTGGCGGTGGCACTGGACGGCCCTCGGCGGACGGCACGACACTCCTCCGCCGCCCGGTGGACGGCGACGGCTCCTCCGGTTTTGGGCAGCCGGCAGGAGTCCCCCGTTCCCTGCTCCTCCCCGTTCCGGCAGATGGCAGCAGTCTCCGGCCACCTGGCGAACGGCGCCGACTCCTCCGCTCCCTCACGGACGGCAGCCGTCTCTCCACATCGTGGGCGGCCGGTAGCGAGCTCGCCCGTCCCCGGCAACTCGCTCCAGCCCACCGCCTCGAGCGTCCATGGCGGCACACTCCTCGCCTGCTCGTTGGCACCGCGGATTCACCACAGCGGCGAGGGATCTTCAGCAGCGCGTCCCTCCTTCTCCCGGGCTTCGGCACCACTGTAATGATAAAACCTTTCATATTCATCCGGAAGAAGGAGGCGGGAACCGGCGGACAATCAAAATGAAACTTTAATTACAAAACAAACACAAAACCGCGCACCAGCCCCTCACGGACGACTGGTGCGCTCAAATAAAAACCAAAACACAACTAAAAGCCCAGGCCTGGTCCTCTCTCGTCCTTCACTGTCGTCGCTCCAGTTTTATATCCTTCCATCTCCTCCGTGGGCCTCGAGACCGGCGGGTCGAACAGGTGTAGCTCATCTCCAATCACTCCACCGGCCTCGCTCCCATGTCCCTCGGCCCCGCCCCACTCGTCACAGTCAGTAAAACGCAAGTCCTAATGTATCATTTGCATTATCAACGTGAATATTAAAATCTCCCATGATTATCAACTGTATCAACTGTAACTAGAAGGTCTGAGAGGAAATCTGCAAATTCTTTTAGGAATTCTGTATACGGCCCTGGTGGTCTATACACAGTAGCCAGAGCAAGAGATACATTAGATTTCTTTTGCATGTCTGACAGTGTAACATTTAGCAGAAGTATTTCAAAAGAGTTAAACCTGTATCCTGTTTTCTGGGTAACATTGAGAATATCACTATATATTGTTGCAACACCTCCGCCACGACCAGTCTGACGGGGCTCATGCTTATAACAGTAGTTTGGTGGAGTAGACTCATTTAGACCAAAATAATCATTTGGTTTTAGCCAGGTTTCAGTCAAGCAGAGTACATCAAAACTATTTTCTGTGATCATTTCATTTACAATAACTGCTTTGGGTGTGTGAGTGATCTAATATTTATGAGCCCAAACTTTAAAAAATTTTTTTGTTCATTTACTTTACATTTTTCTGGTTTAATTACGATAAGATTTTTTCTAGATCCTACATTATATTTTGACCTCACTATTCGGGGAACAGACACAGTCTTAATAGTTTTTACAGCACAAGTACTTTTATCATTTAAGCGGGTGGAACAAAAGTCATCATAATAGTTATTAGAGAATTGTCTTACTAGTCACATGGAGCGAAGTGTCCTGGAGATGTTGTCAGAGAGCAGCTCCGCTCCGATTCTGCTGGGGTGTAATCCATCAGCGCGAAACAGCCTAGGACGCTCCCAGAAAAGATTCCAGTTATTAACAAATAGCAGTTTCTGTTCTTTACACCATGACAACAACCATTCATTTAAAGCAAAAAGTCTACTGAACCTTTCGTGTCCTCGTCGATACGTGGGTAGTGGTCCAGACACGACGATCGTCGCCGCGAGGGTCATGCTGCGAACCGTCTCGATCAGGCTGCTGAAGTCCCTCTTCAGTGTCTCCGTCTGCCGCAGCATGGTGTCGTTAACCCCGGCGTGAAGCACGACCGCTCTGGGGCTCTCGTCGGCCTTCAGGATCGCGGGTATCTGCGCAGAAACATCGAGAACACGAGCACCAGGCAAACAATGAGTGTGCACTTTACCTTCGGCTAACGTAGCACTTACGTGTCGGACGATGGAGTCTCCGATGATCACAGCGTCGCGTCCTGTCTCGCGGAGGGGAGCGAAGCGGTTCCGGATGGAGATGTCGAAGGCAGGAGGGGGAGAAGTCGTCGCCCGGGACCCGGCTCGCGTCCTCCGCTGTGGATGCACCCAGGGTCCGTGGTGTCCCGGCGTCGCAGTGAAGGACATCTGGGAAGATCGCGTCCTGGGTGCACCGGGCCTGTGCAGAGAAACACACGGAGTAGACGTGGTGGGACTGTTAGCAGATCGCTGTATACTTACCCCGGACTTGTGAGCGTCAGCCCGGGATGATTCCAGCGCGGCTCTCCGCTCTCTCAGCTGGGCCTGCCTCACCTCCAGGTCGCGAATCTGCTTTCCCACGGCCTCGAGCTCGAGCTGCACAGAGTGGAGACATTCATCCGCCATTAAAGCAAGTAACAGTGTGTACAGCAGTGGTAATGTGTGTGAATAGAGTATTAGCAATGTAAGCGCAGTTAGCTGCAACCACGCCGCTGATGCTAACGGGCTAAAAGCTAATAGCGGACCCGGGAGATCAAAATAAAACTAGTGATAGCGAGGCGCTCTGATTGTTTTTGTTGTAGAATACAATAGAGGATATATTCACACGTTATATAAACGGAAACGATGATGTATAAAATTGATTTTTGAGTTAAAAATAGTCAATGAAAAGAATATAGTGACGGAGCTCAAACGCAGTACAGCCGCCAACAACAAACAGGAAGTGACGTGATGAGATTCTCTCTCCCTCTCTCTCTCTCTCCCTCTCCCTCATTTGGATTCCGTTATGTCTTGTACAAAGTTTACTGTCTATAATGTCGTACGCGTATTTACTCTGTATAAATCGTAGTTTGATGTATCATTAGTTCAATAATTAAATTCCATATACTCCAGATTGTCTGTCTAAGTTGCTCATGTTACGAAGTCAATGAAATGTCGATCTTAGCTACAAAGCTCATTCGTTACTTTTAAGTAATATACATTTTATAAGGACAGGAGAATGGTTTCATGGCCAGAAACTATTTGTCCTGGAATTATAAGAAGTGATAGCGTTACTGAGAATTAATAAGTAAACCTTACGGCCGTTTGCTGGACGAACCACGTTTGATTTACATTAATTTCTAGTAAAAGATATCACAATAATTGATATGAAGAATAGAATATTGAAATATTAATGAGTAAATTACAGTGCCTTGTGATGAGTTATTAATATATACAATTGACCTATTTTTCATCTTCAATAATTTTAATGCAACTGTAATATGAAATATATATTAATCATATTCCTGATTAATTATTCAAATTCCCTATATATCATTTGAGTTCATTATTATGTACAACCCAGTGCGGCTACACTCCAGACAGAAGACTTAGTTGTGTCAAAGCACTGGTCAGCAGCAATCTGATTGGTTCCAAAACCTAGATAAACTTAGACAATCTTCACATATGGGCATAAACATCTTCAGCATATCTCCAATGATTGTAGCAGGCGTCAGCACGGGTGAAGAAGACACCTCATCTCAGGTCCAGAGGTCAGCAATGTCAGCAGAAACTATTCAGTGTACCGAACATAGGTGCTGGCACACACACATACACACAAAGCCCATATCTACCATTCAAGGTCCTCTAGCACTGGCAAGTCTCTTATCACTACGGTTGAATACACACACATAGTAGGCTGACATTAATCTTGAGGAATAGAAATACAGGATAGAACAGAATTCTTAATATCTAGTATATATTTAGACATGTATCAGTGTTACATGTCTTTCATCCCTCGCAGCGCACGTAGTGAAGGCCTCCCTCTGACCCTTTTAGCTGACCCTGTGACCCTAGGAGAAAGAATACACTCACATATGTTCCTGTCTGTTACTTCTTAACACTTCTAAAAGGAAAAATACAAAACCTGTGTAAGCATGCATCTATCTATACAGTTATATAAATGGCCTTTACTTCTCTAGTTAAATCATACAACAATCTTGGAGGTTAAATACTGCTCAATAACTTGATTAATAATTACACAATATTAATGAGATAATATATATTGAAGAAAGGATATGATTAGCGGCATCCACTCAATCCTCTCCTTCAGTCCCCCTTTTTAGACCAGTATGGATTCCAATGCTCAACGTCTGGTCTATCAAGTGAGGTCACTAAGGAAGGTGGAGTGGTGACGCATGTTTCCCATTAGGGTCACACTTGTCTCTTCACCCTATCATGGACAAGCTGGATACTAGTTAATCCAGTCCCCATGCTTAGGGCTCTCCCGGCCCTTCCACTCACAACAGGGCGTTGACGTCATCCTTCGTCAGCTGCTGCAGACTGTTGGCCAGCTTCTGTATTCGCAAATCCTCCTCCACCGGGTTTACAGTCCTGCAAGCAGATTTAAACACATAGGACAGACAACAACGTACCAATCCCCACGCAAACAAACAGAGGACAACAATTCCCACAAATCCTCCAAAAACATACAAGACATATTTTAAGATTCCCATAAGCGCGTCCTCCGAGGCTTCCAAGCTTCTTCCACAAATTCTTCTACAGAATCAGTCACATCAGTAAATATAGACCCTACCGTGAAAGCAAACATCCACGTTAATGCTAACGCCTTGGGTTCTTGAGGATCTGACAAGAAAGGGGTACCTGTTGATCACAGCCATTCTGAATTCAAATATTCATAACCAGCAAACACATCATTAGTCTTGACCTGTTGCAAGAAATTATTCATGTATTTCTTACTTGCTTGCTGCGATTCTATTTGAGGGTAGTATTCTGTAGATGTAGTCATATTAGCAACACAATACTCTGTCTCAGAACAATCTTCCTTTTCACACCTCTCAGCTGGATACCACTCAGGACCTATAGTATGGACAACCTTATGATGCAGACAATGACCTAAAATCAACCTATAAAGTAACTCTCGTAACTCTTGAACGGAGGGAATTGCCCTTAAGAATTGACTAAATTGTTTCTCCCTGTCGAACCACACATCTCCCATAGCAGCATCAGATACCTGTGGCCACATGTAGACTTGATGGGGCTGGAAATCTTTCCATATCAAATCCTCCATGGTTTGAGGAACCCGCATCGTGGTTTTCCTGCTGGCAATCATCTCTAAACACAAATGAAACACATTCAACTGCATCCAGGCAGTGACATTAAAGACCATTGAGGTGCGACTATGACACCTACTTTCAAGATGGTTGTGTAGTTGTTCCATTCGAATAATGGATTTATTAGCCAGTAACATAGGAATATTATACTGAAACAAAACATCTGCCAAATTTGCCCATGTATAATCCGCCTTCACAAAGGACGAATTACAAATCTCCATTGGGACCTTTGCCCCCGGGGTACCTATTACTTTGTTAATAATTACCGCACATTTGTCAGGCTGATGTGGGGGAAACATCTGGACGAACCACTGTCTCACCTCCCTACCCAAGCATCGTTCCACATGCACGGTCTCCTTCCAAGGATCATCAAACCTAGTATATCTTGGCCAAGCGAGGGAAAGAGCATTAACAGTTGGTAATTCATTTCCACTTCCATTTAGATCAAAATTACCCTTATCAGTCTTATCAATTCGTCCTAGTCTATCACATATTGCCCCACAAGATCTGTCTTTATCCCACCTGACAAGATTAACCTTAGCAGGCTGCATTCCATCGTCTCAGAAATTTGTCATTTGCAACTAACTTATATGTGTCAGAGCCGGGGTCATCTCGAACAAAAATGTTACTGTACAAGTAGCTTTGTACTACTCCCTTTACTGCTTTATTCGAGTCAAGCTGGTCCCTAGCCTTTGGCAGAAAATAAGACACAATATGACGTGGATCAGGTGCAATGGGACACAAAGGTAACTTCACTGCTTTTCCCCCCAACGTTATATGAGTATGCTGTAACTCACCCTCATCGTCTCTCTTGCTACGTTTAGGAGCAACAGGTGCTTTCTTATTTAATACATACTTGCGGTGTTTATTTATCATTACTGGACAGTCACTATGATTCTTGCTAACTACTGTGATGGGAATCCAACTAAGGGAACTATAATTTCCATTAAAAACATCCACATCACCATTATTCCACCAGCGACCTTTCTGCATGATGAGGGTATTCTCTGGATAATTTGGAGAGTGACCGAGCCAATAGGTCACTGTATCATTGCTGTCAAGTATATAACAATGATTCTTAATCTTTTGATACATAGTCGGAAGCAAATTTAGACCCTATGTAGAATTTAGGCATGGGTATCTAACCCAAGAAGGATGGCAGTCGGCCATTTCACAATCCCAATTTGTTGAGAACGCATGAAAGCGTCCAGTTGAGAGAGAAATTTGGATCCAGAGCAAAAATGATAATGCAATCAGAATTAACATTACCAATGAGAGCGGAATAACCAAACGGATGAATGCTCGTCTGAGTTTCAGATGTCTTTCTCTGCGTGCTTCTTCATGAAGAATCAGCAGCTTCAGCACGTCATCAGGTCCGGACATCTGAAACAGTCAAGTCAAAATTTAGGATAAACCCGTACATTTAACTTTTACCTATAACGCCTAAGGTTAACTACGAGGTATGATGATTAACACGAGGCAGCATTCAGGTTGTGGCATTTCTCGAGGGGCTTCACCTGAGACCAGTGTCTCCATACTGTACCAAGCATTCCTCTGTCAAAAAGAACAGAAGTGTTAGTAGTTAACAAAACTTGATAAGGCCCATCAAACTTAGGACCCAGAGGGGTTACTATTTCCATCTGCATCATTACTGTATCTCCAATTTCTGGGAGAACAGGCAGTGTGGTTTGCTCTTTGTTATCTTGTTAAGCTTGCCTAATACTGACACAAACTCGTGTATCACGTAAGCAATTATCCAAAGCTTTCGATAATTTTGCAGAGCATCTTTCAAAGGGCCCGAGGGTCCCTCATGTTGCAATGGTGCATCCCATGGCAAGCGCATGTATCGACCTGTCATGATTTCAAAGGGGCTGATCTGTGTGGTTTTATTAGGGCTAGCTCTCATACTAAACATTATCATTGGTATTGCAGCGTGCCAACCCTTTCCCCACTCCAGAGCTATCTTCCTCAGGGAAGCTTTTAATGTTCGGTTAGCTCGTTCAACTGAACCACTTGACTGAGGCCTAAAAGATATGTGGAAGAGTTGTGTAATCCCCATTAATCTCATAGCCTGTTTCATCACTTTCCCTGTGAAATGTGTGCCCTGATCTGAATCAATCTGTAAAGGAAGTCCCCATCTAGGAAATACTTCAGTCAACAAAATTTTGACAGTTGCGTCTGCAGTGCAATTTCTCAGCGAAAAGGCCTCCACCCATCTAGAAAACAAATCAATGATCATTAAGATGTATGAAAAACCTCCACTAGGGGGCAATGGACCTATGAAATCAATTTGCAAATGTGTCCAGGGTCCCTGAGGGCGAGGAGCATGTCCCAAGGGAATCTTAAGCTTTGAAGGAGAATTCACCTTGAGACATACTAAACATCTTTTACAAAAATCTGTGCAAGCGGTTCTCAGCTTGGGCCACCACCATGTTTTTTAAATCATTGCATGTAGCTTTTCAGGACCTGCATGTGCCAAACCATGATATAAAGACATTAATTCAGTACGAGCAGAAGAGGGACAAACAAATCGATCATGAAATTGCCAAAGTCCATCAGAATTCTTTAGTGCCCCTAACTTAGTCTACTGTTCAGTCTCTTCTGGATCATCAGTGTCATATAACTCAAAGACATTCCTAGTTGGCACTTCCCCCTCCTGGGGAGAAAGAGGTACTACACTCACAAGTTTCTCAGTTTGTTTTGCAGCCCCCCTGGTGGCAGTATCTGCAGCCCGATTTCCTTTGGCTTCTGGTGACTCCTCCTGTGAATGCCCCGTGACTTTGATCACAGCTCCAGCAGCAGGCAGGTTGCAGGCCTCCATCAGTTCAATGACCTGCTTTTGATGAGAAATAGGAAGACCAGCAGTAGTCAAAAATCCCCGGCGTTGCAACACAGGCCCAAAATCTACAGCGACCCCATAAGCATAACGGCTATCTGTATACACATTTATACGTCCTATAATTAACACCTCTGTTTTTTCAGAATTTAGCAGTAAGAAATTACTCATCATCCAGTTTTTTATATCGACTATGCATTCCATTAGCTTTCCAAATTGGTGTGTTTCACCGGGCCGCGAAGAAATATAGAGCTGAGTATCATCAGCATAACAGTGAAAGCTAACACCATGTTTCCTGATGATATCTCCCAAGGGTAACATATAAAGCGTGAAGAGTAGTGGCCCTAGTACTGAGCCTTGAGGTACTCCATACTGCACTTGTGATCAATATGATACATCTTCATTCACTGCTACGAACTGATGGCGGTCATATAAATACGATTTAAACCATGCTAATGCACTTCCATTAATGCCAACAAAGTGTTCAAGTCTATGCAAAAGAATGTTGTGGTCAATTGTGTCAAACGCAGCACTAAGATCCAATAAAACTAATAGAGAGACACACCCACGATCAGATGATAAGAGCAGATCATTTTTAACTCTAAGGAGAGCAGTCTCAGTACTATGATACGGTCTAAATCCTGACTGGAAATCCTCACATATACCATTTTTCTCTAAGAAGGAATATAATTGTAAGGATACCACCTTTTCTAGTATCTTGGACAGAAAAGGGAGATTCGATATTGGTCTATAATTAACTAGTTCTTTGGGATCAAGTTGTGGTTTTTTGATGAGAGGCTTAATAACAGCCAGTTTGAAGGTTTTGGGGACATATCCTAATGACAATGAGGAATTAAGTCAGAAGAGGATCTATGACTTCTGGAAGCACCTCTTTAAGGAGCTTAGATGGTATAGGATCTAACATACATGTTGTTGGTTTAGATGATTTAAGTTTATACAATTCTTCCTCTCCTATAGTAGAGAATGAGTGGAACTGTTCCTCAGGGGGTCTATAGTGTACTGTCTGATGCGATACTATAGCTGACGGCTGAATGGTTGCAATTTTATCTCTAATAGTATCAATTTTAGAAGTAAATTAATTCATAAAGTCATTACTGCTGTGGTGTTGGGAAATGTCAACACTTGTTGAGGCATTATTTTTCATTAATTTAGCCACTGTATTGAATAAATACCTGGGGTTATGTTTGTTTTCTTCTAAAAGAGAAGAAAAGTAATCGGATCTAGCAGTTTTTAATGCTTTTCTGTAGGATAGGTTACTTTCCTGCCAAGCAATACGAAATACCTCGAGTTTTGTTTTCCTCCAGCTGCGCTCCATTTTTCAGGCTGCTCTCTTTAGGGTGCGAGTATGCTCGTTATACCATGGTGTCATACTGCTTTCCTTAACCTTCCTTAAGCTTAAAGGAGCAACTGTATTTAAAGTGCTAGAAAAGAGAGAGTCCATAGTTTCTGTTACATCATCAAGTTGTTCTGAGGTTTTGGATATGCTAAGGAATTTGGATACATCAGGAAGATAACTTAAAAAGCAGTCTTTTGTGGTAGAAGTGATGGTACTACTTGTAACAAGAAGTAGAATTTACAATTTTGGCTATATGAAGTTTGCACAAAACTAAATAATGATATGAGATATCATCACTTGGCTGCATAATTTCAACACTATCAACATCAATTCCATGTGACAGTATTAAATCTAGAGTATGATTTCGACAATGAGTAGGTCCTGAAACGTGTTGTCTAACCCCAATAGAGTTCAGAATGTCTATAAATGCTGATCCCAATGCATCTTTTCCATTATCAACATGGATATTAAAATCACCAACTATTAAAACTTTATCTGCAGCCAGAACTAACTCGGATGTAAAATCACCAAACTCTGTAATAAAGTCTGTATGGTGCCCTGGTGGCCTGTATACAGTAGCCAGTACAAACATAAAAAGGGATTTATCATTAACATTTGTTTCTCTGGATAATGTTATATGAAGCACCATTACTTCAAACGAGTTATACTTGAAACCTGCCCTGTGAGAAATCCTGAAAACGTTGTCATAAATTTAAGCAACACCTCCCCCTTTGCCTTTTAGACGCGGCTCATGTTTATAACAGTAATCTTCGGGGGTGGGCTCGTTTAAAATAATGTAATCATCAGGTTTTAGCCAGGTTTCTGTCAAACAGAGCACATCTATATTATTATCAGTGATCATATTATTTACAAAAAGTGTTTTCGTAGAAAGGGATCTGATATTCAATAAGCCAAGCTTTATCATTTGTTTATCCGTATTGCATCTGTTTTTTATTTGTTGAACCTCCATTAAATTGTTAATCTTAACTTGGTTTGGACGTTTTTTGTATTTTCTAGTTCGGGAAACAGACACAGTCTCTTTAGTGTGATATCTAGTTGAAAGAGTCTCTATGTGCTGAGAATTAACTGACCTCTGTGACATGAGGCAGCTAGCAGACGGTCGGTTTAGCCAGTCTGTCTGCTTCCTGACCTGGGCCCCAGTTAGTCAAGTATAAACACTAAGACTATTTGCCATATTTCTAGAGAGAAGAGTGGCGCCACCCCAGGAGGGATGAAGACCATCTCTTTTCAACAGGTCAGGTCTGCCCCAAAAGCTCGTCCAATTGTCTATGAAACCTATGTTATTCTGTGGGCACCACTTAGACATCCAGCCATTGAGTGATAACAATCTGCTATGCATCTCGTCACCACGGTAAGAGGTGAGTGAGTGGTTTGGGCGGAAACGATCAACACCTGTCTCTTGTTTCAGTAATTGGTGTGGAGAGTGTATAAAACGCCAGGAGAGACAGAAGCAGTCGAGAGAGAGAGACGGACTGCTGACCATCGGAAGGAGTTTGCGGGTATCAGAATAAAAGTCACCATTGGTGTTTGTAACAAGTACTTTATTTATTTGATTAAAAACATTGTCAGCAGTCCATCCGACCCCTTGTCCTCTTCCTTTCCTCCTACAAACTCACTACAATCACATGTGAATTTAAAGTGGCAGACAACAACATCACTGCAGCTTGTATAACAGGGTTATTCAAATCTTGCCCTGGAGGGCCAGTGCACTGCAGAGTTTAGCTCCAACCCTGATCAAACCCACCTACCTGTGATTTTTTTAATGATCCCAAAGACATTGATTAACAGGTTCAGGTGTGTTTGATCAGGGTTGGAACTAAACTCTGCAGTGTACTGACCCTCCAGGGCAAGATTTGAATAACCCTGTTGTATAATAATAAACATAACTTTATCGTCTGCTGGTGTGGATGCTAAAATAGTAATTGTATTCTGTGAAAAGCCTTAAATGACCTAATTTGGCCAAATTAACTGAAGATCTGATGTGTCACATGACAAGTTAAACTAGCACTTCAAGACTTGCTTTTAGACAAATGTGTTCAATTAAAATACACAAAGCAATAAAGGCAGACTGTGAGGTGTGAACAGATATTATGTACTGTTAGAACGGGAAGAGACGGCGCTAATACAGAATACAGTGGACTCAATATAAACATTCTTACTACTTACAATGGGCACAGCCTGCATGAGAGTTGAGGCAATGGTCAATGACAGCATGAGTAAAAGCTGTAGAATTTTTGCACGAGTATGCTTGTACAATATCATATCAATTTGCTGAAATTGTATGAATTATTACTACTTTGACATAGCACAGGGCTCGTACTACACGGGGTCGTGGGGTATGTAAAAAAAGTAAAAAAACCCCACCAAATTTGGTGAAAAATGTACCTGCAGTAAAGTTCTGTCGAGGTGCCCAGACCGACACAGACGTACCATTGGAAATGTTTGCCTTTGCAGCTTTTCGTCTTCTCCGTAAACGCAGAAGATGGTCAAATTCATCAATCTCCACAAACCAGACGGGTTTGACAAGAGTTTGAGAGGCCTTCTTTTTCAACTGGAAGGAAGAAAGAAAAATATGTGTGACTGAATTATGAATTACAGTTCAGAAAAATTGGAAAGGAAAATCAGAGAGAGAGAGAGAGAGAGATTCATAAAGACCTGCTGGAAACTAAATGTTGTTGTAGGAACTGGAGAATGTGATATGAAGAAATTGCAGAAAAACAGAAAAAAAAACACTGAATTACAATTACATTACAAAAGGTATTAAAGGCATGGCAAATTATGTGTTTACTGTGTTACATAACTACATAAGTATTTTACACCTCTGGTCCAGAGTGATTTTGCCAGCCCTTTTGCTCACTCTGGATAAGTACAGTTCTTGAATACAAGGCAAGGCAAGTTTATTTATATAGCACATTTCATACACAATGGTAATTCAAAGTGCTTTACATAAAAGAAAGTAAAATAATCATGTAGAAAAATAACAAAAATAAAACAAGCAATTTTAAAACTTTGAAACTGATAAAAAATTGACTTATTTAATTTTTTTTAAATAATAATAATCTAACTGAATTTAAAAACAGTTAGAAATAGAAAATTATTTTACATAAAAAAAACAGTGAATATGTAAAATACAGTGCAAACAGTTCGGAAATTGCACAGTGCTCATTCAATAAATTCACAGCTAAACAGAGCTTTGAGTCTAGATTTAAATGTAGCTAGTTTTTTTAGCGCATCTGATCTCTTCTGGAAGCTGATTCCAACTGCGGGTGGCATAGTAACTAAAGGCAGAGTCCCCTTGTTTTGTGTGAACCCTTGGTATTTCTAACTGACTCGATCCTAATGATCTGAGTGGTCTGTTAGGTTTATATTCAGTGAACATATCTGCAAAGTGTTTCGGTCCAAGGTTATTGAGTGACTCATAGATGAGTAAAAGTACTTTAAAATCAATTCTAAATGTAATTGTTGAATGAATGAAGCCTGTGTAAGGACCTGAGGACTGGTATGATATTGTAGCGTTCTCAGACAAGGACGAGGCGTTTTAATGAACAAGGGGTGTTTATTTGGGCTGTTGTCGGCCACAACCCATGCCGTACACACCCCGACTTCCAAGAGAACCGCACTTGAACCAGCGAGGCACTCTTCTCCCCTCCTTTCTCTTCATTTCCCCTTACACACACACAGGGGCGGAGCCTCTTTTCAGATCCAACTCGAAAATCCAATAACAGTTCGCAACACAAAAATGAATAAAGTGCAACATTAACATAAAGCACATTGTTATCTAAAACACAACAACATTTTGAACATGGTACACTACCCCCCTCTTACTGAAGTCCTCGACCCCGAGGACAAAGTCTCTAAATCTGACTGGGATTCTCCTCTGCCTCCTTGGACGCCCCCTGGGGAGTGTGTTTGCTTGGCTTTCCGGTAATGATTCCTCTGAGCCCTGTAAACAATCACCCTGAGGGGCGTTGGACAGCAATGTCACCTGCTGGCCGCTACTAGCCATATCAGCTGAGCCGATAACCCCCTCTGACCCCTTTGGAGTCCCAGCATTTTGTGACAGAAGTACTGTGATTCCCTGCGGTGTTGCAGCGCCCCGGTAAGGAGCCAACCTATCTCGATGCAGTACCACTTTGCGCCCCCTAGGAGGCAACTGTACACGATACACAAACTCCCCCAGCTTTTCCAATACTGGGCACGGCCCCACCCAGTGGCTGTCCAGCTTCGGGCATCTCCCTTTTTTCCTAACTGGGTTGTAAACCCAAACTAGCTCCCCCACCCCAAAGTCACGACCCTCTTTTGCCGCATACCTGTAGTCACCAGCTGCCGCCTGGCATATGCATGGGCAGAGTCCAAGTGGTCCTGGAGCTGTCTAGCATATTCAGGTCCAGCATGAACAGGTGGAGCATCCGGGGGCCGACCGAAGGACAACTCTGCAGGGGTCCTAATCTCCCTCCCCAACATGAGCAGGGCTGGTGTGCATGAGGTAGAGTCCTGAACAGCAGAGCGACATGCAACTGTTCAGCTAACGTTCTGTTGAATCGCTCCACAAGCCCATCGCTTTGGGGGTGGAGTGGGGTGGTGCGGGTCTTGTTGATCCCCAAACGCTCACACATGGAAGAGAACACCTTGGACTTAAAGTTTCTGCCTTGATCACTATGGATGCTCTGGGGAGCCCCAAACCTACTGAACATGCCCTCTACCAAGGCGTTGGCAACAGTCTCAGACTCCTGGTCAGGCAGCGCAAAGGCCTAAACAAAACAGCGGTCAAAACAAAGCGATTCCCCCTCTTGGTGCGGGGAAATGGCCCCATGATGTCCACCCCACCCGCTGCATCGGCTCCCCCACTGGAAACTGCTGTAGCTGGGCCCTAGACTGACCCTGAGGCCCTTTCCGTGCTGTAAAAAGATCACAGCGCCTACAGAAGTCCTCCACATCCCGCCTCAGCCGTCCCCAGTAGAAGGCCTGACGCACACATCGAAGTGTCTTTGTCACCTCAAAAATGGCCTGATCCAGCAGAGCCATGAATGGCTTTTAACACTGCTTCTTGCATGTCCCGAGGCACCACAACCTGCCATCTCCTTTCTCCTGTTGCCGGCACCACCCATGCCCGCGGGAGAATCCCCTCAACCAGCCGTAGACATTTGAACTTGGCCCACAATCCTTTGGTGAATGGGGAGAGGGCCGCTACCTCCTCCCATGGTGGCCGCTGCTGTGTCTCTACCCACACCATCACCAGCTGCAGGTCTGGGTCTCGCCTCTGATTCTCCATCCATTGAGTGACATCCACATCTTGTAGCTCCCGGCAGACCAGTTCGGCCCCACCGCTTCCATCCACCTTCAGGCTAAGCTCCAGCTCTCTGGCTTCTCTACACTCACAATACTTGCATTCCTGCAAATGACATGGCCGTCTCGGTAAAGCGTCGGCATTGCCATGCCGTTCCCCAGCACGATGTGTCACAGTGAACTCATAACTCTGCAGTTCCTCCAGCCAATGAGGCACCTGGCCCTCTGGTTCCTTGAACGTCATCAGCCACTGCAAGGAGGCATGGTCAGAGTGTATGGTGAAATGCCGACCACACAGGTAGTACTTAAAATGCCTGATGCCAGAGATGGCAGCCAACAGCTCTCGCCGTGTGACACAATATCTCTTTTCAGCTTTGCTGAGCATCTTGCTGAAATAGGCCACTACTCTCTCTCCATCTGGCCACGCCTAGGATAAGACTGCTCCTATTCCATCCCCACTTGCGTCCGTGTCCAACACGAAGGGCAGTTGGGGGTCAGGAGGTGCAAGGATGGGTGCCCGCACCAGGGCTTGTTTCAGAGTACTGAAAGTATTTTGACAGCCCTCCGTCCAGACAAAGCACTGATCCTTCTTTAAGAGCTTATATAAAGGAGCAGTGATACAGGAAAAACCCCGTTCAAATTTCCTGTAATAGGATGCCCAGAAAACTTTTTAACTCTCTTTGGCTCACTAGAACAGGCCATTCCTGTACGGCACTCACTTTGTCCTCCGCAGTGCCGATCCCTTCACTGCCTATCCGATGCCCTAAGAAGGTCACCTCTCTGCCCAACAGTCTGCATTTATTGGGATGTAACTTCAGACCCGCCCATCTGATCTTCTCCATCACTGCCCTCAAGGCTGTGATAGCTGATTGGAACGAGCTTCCATGTGCCAGTATATCATCCAAAAATCTAGACACTGCTGGTGCGGAATGCCTTCCAGTACCCTGTCCATTAAGCGTTCAAATGTGGCTGGTGCATTGCAAAGACCAAAAGAGAGGACTTTAAATTGCCACAGACCTCTACCCGTGCAGAAAGCCGTCTTTGGTCGAGCTTCTGGTGTCAGCGGCACCTGCCAGTATCCACACCTCAAGTCCAATGATGAAAACCAACGCAAGCCAGCCACAAGGTCCAAGTATTCATCCACACTGGGAAGAGGGTATGAGTCTTTCCGTGTCACTGCGTTGAGCCTCCGGTAATCAATGCAAAAGCGCCACTCCCCCCCTTTCTTCGGGACCATGACTACTGGGGATGCCCATGGGCTCTCAGAAGGTTCTATTATGCCAGCGCGCTGCATCTTCACCAATGCCTGCTCTGCTGCCTCCTGCTGTCCTAAGGGCATGCGTCTCGGTCGCTGACGTATGGGTGCCGTTCCCTGTGTCGATATTGTGTTGTACCAGGGAAGTTTGACCTAGATCCCCTTCATCACAGGCAAAACAGTCACGGAACTCCAATAACAGCTCCCACAACTGTTCTCGCTGTTGCATGCCCAACCCGCTGCCGCTTCTCTGCATTATCTCTTCCAGCACTCCCATTGTTTCACCGTCTCTCCCAGAAGCAGGCCTAGGCCATGTGTGTAGTAACAGGGGCTCCTGCAGAGACGCACTGGGTGGCGCTGTGCAGCATGGGTCATCCTTGTCATCTAGGTGACATACCGCAAGTCCATCAGTGTGACAAGCTCCTGGTGGCCTCATTTTCACCACATGACCATTTCCAAAACTCAACGTGGCTTTGGACAGGTCTAACTGACAGCCATGATCCCTTAAAAAGTCTAATCCCAGGATACAACTGTCCTGCACATTAGCCACCCACACTGGATGCTGCATGTTCATGCCCCCCACAGTCAGTGTTAACAGCCCCTTCCCTCTCATTGGTGCCAGCTCACCGGTTACTGTGTGGAGCTGAACTGCTGTGTCTTCCAGCTGGGTTCCATCTGGCACCACATCAGGACGAACTACAGTCACTGTAGACCCTGTGTCAACTAGGGCGGTGCATTCAATGCCATCAATGCAAATTGGGATATGGCAAAAAACTGATATGGCTGTTCTGCCCACCACAACCACCCCATGTTCTTTAGTTCCATTACTCATTGTGGGCCAGTCTGTCTGCTCTGGTGACAAGCGGGACATGGGCCTGGGGGTCTGCAGCGTCCCGCCTACTGCGCCCCCTTCCTGTTTCCCAAATTCTTAGTCAGCGTAGGGCATTCCTTAAACAGATGTCCCGGCTTACCACACCTCCAGCAAAGATGGGCCTGTGTCTGCCACCTGGGTGGAGGCAACGCCAACCCACGAATCATCTCTGTAATCTCATTCAGCCACTCAGGTTTTGGAAATGCTATATCACTCCCTCCAACTGCCCTGATGGTGGGGGAGGGGCCAGTTGCCGACCCTTGCATTGCTGCTTCAACTGCCATTTCTCTCTCCAGTGCCAACTTTAAGGCCTCTGCCAAATCATGTGGGCGTGCGAGCTGTGTATGTATGCGCAGCTCTGCTGGAGAAAGAGCTCTAATGAACTGATCACGGGCCAGCTCGCTCTGCACTGATGGTGAAATATGTGCATAAGCCCGCCTTGCTAGGGATTCAATATCGTTGGCCAGAACCCGCAATGGTTCTCCTGGAATCCTCTGACGGCTGTGTAACTCAGGCCGGAGAAGTTCAGATAGGAAACATTGTCCAAAGCGGCGTTTCAATGCACCAACCAATGCACTATAATCAGCCCTCTCACTAGTGTCAAGCAGCAACAAACATGAAAGTGCATCATCTGTCAGACAAAGAGCCAGCTGAAGGGCTTTCTGTTCCTCTGACCAAGCAAATGCATTAGCTAATAACTCAAATTGGGCATGAAAAGCCTCCCAGTCTGATCTGCCATAGTATTTTGGTGTTTTTATTCCAACCGGCTGATTCAGTTCACGGCGCCGCCATTATTGTTTACCTTCAGTGCCGTCTCTTCTCGCGAGATCGACGCACCGGCGCCACCAGCGGCTGACGTCATAGTGTGCTACAGCGGCGGGTAATGGCAGCTCGCTTTCTCTCTCACAGCCACGGCCTCACACGGCTCCTTTTTCACTGAATTTAACATGTACTGATTGGAAATTGCCGCGGTGCGCACACCAAACATATGCACTGCCCCAGCTCCAGCATAACCATCATTTTCCTCCATCTTAATACGAACTGTATTATCCATTCTCACCAGCTGCCGATAGAAGCTACTCGGCTAATGCAAGCTCATTCAGGACTCAATCAGCGACAGTCCTTCCTTCTGTCTTCGATTCTTTTACTTCTGACACCAGTTGTAGCATTCTCAGACAAGTACGAGGCGTTTTAATGAACAAGGGGTGTTTATTTGGGCTGTTGTCGGCCACAACCCACGCCGTACACACCCCGACTTCCAAGAGAACCGCACTTGAACCAGCGAGGCACTCTTCTCCCCTCCTTTCTCTTCATTTCCCCTTACACACACACAGGGGCGGAGCCTCTTTTCAGATCCAACTCGAACATCCAATAACAGTTCGCAACACAAAAATGAATAAAGTGCAACATTAACATAAAGCACATTGTTATCTACAACACAACAACATTTTGAACATGCTACAATATGCTCAGATTTTCTGGTTCTAGTCAGAATCCTGGCAGCATCATTCTGGATGAGCTGCAGCTGTCTAATGGTCTTTTTGGGAAGGCCGGTGAGGAGCCCAATACAATAGTCCACCCTGCTGGTGATAAAGGCATGAACAAGTTTCTCCAAGTCTTGGCTAGAAACAAAACATCTAATTCTTTCAATATTTTTTAAATGATAGCATCACCTTGGGATGCTATCATTTAAGGGAAGTCGTGGCCTAATGGTCAGACAGTCGGACTCCCAATCGAAGGGCTGTGAGTTCGAGTCACGGCCCGGCAGGAATTGTGGGTGGGGGGAGTGCACGTACAGTTCTCTCTCCACCTTCAATACCACGACTTAGGTGCCCTTGAGCAAGGCTTCGAACCCACAACTGCTCCCCGGGTGCTGCAGCATAAATGGCTGCCCACTGCTCCGGGTGTGTGTTCACAGTGTGTGTGTGTGTGTGTGTGTGTGTGTGTGTGTGTGTGTGTGTGTGTGTGTGTGTGTGTTCACTTCTCTGTGTATGTGCACATTGGATGGGTTAAATGCAGAGCACGAATTCTGAGTATGGGTCACCAAACTTGGCTGAATGTCATGTCACTTTCAAAATTTCATCTTTGTTTCCAAATGCAATGACTTCAGTTTTTTCCTTTTTTAACTGAAGAAAGTTCTGGCACATCCAAACTATTAATTTCATCAATGCATTGGCAGAGGGAGTCAATGGGGCTGTACTGATTTGGAGATAAGGCTAGGTAAATCTGGGTATCATCAGCATAGCTGTGATTGGCAATTTGGTTCCTTTTCATTATTTGACTTAGCATATACAGGCTAAACAAGAGCGGTGCAAGAATTGAGCCTTGTGGGACTCCGCAGGTCATGGACGTCCACTTAGACTTATGCTCTCCTAGACTCACATAATAACCTCTCCCTTCTAAGTATGACCTGAACCATTTGACTACCATCCCAGAAAGCCAGACCCAGTTTTCCAGTCTCTCTAGTAGTATGTTATGATTGACAGTGTCAAACGCAGCACTGAGATCTAGCAGTACCAGCACAGATATTTTGCCAGAGTCACAATTTAAGCGAATATAATTTATTATCTTAATGAGTGCTGTCTCTGTGCTGCGATGGAGTTCGAAACCAGATTGAAAATTGTCCAGGTATCCATTTGAGTTTAAGTATTTGTTCAGCTGATTAAAAACTACCTGTGGAGGGTTGTACCGATGTACCGAGGGTTGTATCGATGATTCACTCAGCAGTCCAGACTACTCTCTGTAGCCCTCTGAGGTCAGATTTAGAAGCTGAGCCGAACCAGACAGTTACTGAAGTGCAGAGGATGGATTCAATGATGGTGGAGTAGAACTGTTTCAGCAGCTCCTGTGGCAGGTTAAACTTCCGCAGCTGGTGAAGGAAGTACAACCTCTGCTGCGCCTTTTTAGGAAACAAATGATTCTTCTGCACAATCTGACTTTGCTGCAGCCTGGAATTGAACTGCTGGTTTCGTATGGTCAGAGGAGAACTGACCCCCCAACTGAGTTAGTTTGGGCAGGAGGAGGTTTGGAATGATAGTGTTAAAGGCTGAGATGAAGTCCACAAACAGGATCCTCACATAAGTCTCCGGCCTGTCTAGGTGTTGCAGAACATAATGCAGTCCAATGTTTACTGCATTGTCCACAGACCTGTTTGCTCTGTAGGCAAACTGAAGAGGATTCAGCAAGGGTCCAGTGATGTCCTTCAGGTGGGCCAGCATCAATTTTTCAAATGACTTCATGACCACAGACATTAAAGCTACAGGCCCGTAGTCATCTAGTCCTGTAATTTTGGATTTCTTTGGGATGGGGATGATGGTGGAACATTTGAAGCATGAAGGGACTTCACACAGCTCCAGTGATCTGTTGAAGATCTGTGTGAAGATGGGGGCCAGCTGGTCAGCACAGGAATTCAGACAGGGTGGTGTAACACAATCTTGGCCTGGTGCTTTTTTTCCTTTTCTGCTTCCGGAAGACCTGGCACACTTCATTCTTGCTTATCTGTATTGCAGGTGTGAGGGAGAGGGGGGATGCAGGAGATGTGAATGGTAAGAGCGGTTGTGTGGAGAGGGGTTCAGGGCGGGTTGCAGGAGTTGTGAATGGTGTGAACGGTTGTGTGGAGAGGTGTTCAGGGCAGGTAATGGGTGTTCTTCTTTCAAACCTGCAGATAAACTCGTTCATATCGTCTGCCAGTCGTTAATTCTCCACAGTGCTGGGGGACGGTGTCTTGTAGTTGTAGATCTCTTTAAGACTTTTCCACACTGATGCTGAGTCATTGGAAGTAATCCCGAGTCCTTATTTTTCCAGAATAATTCCCCTTTGCCACTTTGATCTCCTTTCCCAGCCTGTTTATACAAGACATTGACGGAGCTGTCTGAGTTTTGCAGTGAACCACGGTTTGTCATTGTTGTAAGTTAGATGAGTCCTGGTAGGAATACACATATCCTCACAGAAACTGATATAAGATGTTACAGTCTCTGTGAGTTTGTCCAAATCAGTGGCAGCAGCTTCAAAAACACTCCAATCAGTGAGATCAAAACAAGATTGTAAATCCTGCTCTGCTTCATTAGTCCATCTTTTTACAGTCCTTAATACAGGACTGCATTTAACATGATTGGATTTAAATAATATGAAGTAACCAAAGCTTAACCAAAGCACCACACATGGCAAAAACGTTTTGTATTTTTTTATTAGTGTTATAAAACATTGACCATAAATAAACCGCAACTACGGCAACTCCGTTTTTAAATGCAGACAAGGCATACTGCATACAACAAACGATTAACTAGGAAATAACTTTACCATTAAATAAACACAGATAACTTTGAAAATATGCTAGATATAATTTTAACAAATTAAATACAAA
Source organism: Carassius carassius (assembly GCF_963082965.1). Lineage (NCBI taxonomy): Eukaryota > Metazoa > Chordata > Actinopteri > Cypriniformes > Cyprinidae > Carassius > Carassius carassius. Next base: position 23,469,161 of record NC_081782.1, on the reverse strand, counting down.
ACTAAATAAATAAAACAAAATAGAATGCTTAAAAAAATTTCACATTCACAATAGCTTGCTTAACAGGCTATTGCAAAAAATAAAATAAATAATACGATATATATAAAATCGCTCTATATTAAATCGATATACATAGAAATTGCTCTTTCCAATTTTTTTCAGTGACAAATAAGAAATGTGACACCTGCCCGCAGCAAAGGTAAAACCGCCCGCTCCCGCGATATCTGCGTTGGGTCCCGTGGGAGCCCAAACCCAATGCAGTCCTCTACATTGAAGGTCTAACATAAGTTCCCTTTCAAGGGAACTTCGAACTGTGTTCTTTAGGGGTCGATATGGGGAACACCTCGTCGTGACCCGCATCTGAAGCATATATTGAAAAAACACCAACGAGTTGGCCGGTGACAGCTTCTGATGTCACTACCGGCTCAACTATAAACAGGCACCGGGAGAACATGTCATTCTCTTCTTCGTCTTCACTGACTGTTCTGTTTGAAGTGTGCATCTGAAAGAACTGGTAAGAGGAGGCAATCTGCGTGCATTGTGAGCATTTCTTTCAATGAAAAAGCTTCGCTCTCGTTCGTCTCTCTTTCCGAGGAAAAAAAGAAAAAAAAGGCAGCCATCTGCTTCCTGCGGTTCAGGACCCGTCGCTGCTGAGTGGAGAATGAGCTCGTGAGAATTTCAGGTGGATCTGTCTGAATGGTTTAGAGAGGGACTTTCCCTTTCGCGCTTGTAATGGCGGTGGACGAGAGAGAGCCTCGGGAGGATGATGTTATATCTTTAACACTTTCTGATATTGAGGTTAGTGCTCTGCTGGGTTTTTACCCAGGAAAAGCAGGAGATATTAGTGAATGGTGAAGAACCTGAGGCTGAGCCTTCTCAATCCTTCTGCCCTGCGTATGTAGAGTTGTTGGAGGTTATGGATCGCGCCACAGCAAAGCTAGACTTGCCATGAAAGTGCGCTAACAAGGTGACGCCTTGAGACTGCCTTGATGAGCATTATCTTTCTGACCATAGCCCTCCAGCTCAGGTTAGCCTTAAATTTCTGCCTGATCTCCATACAGAGATCGAAAAGAAATGAAAGAGGCAGTTTTCTTCTTGCATTAGAGTTTCGGCATTAGAGTTGTGCCGACATCGAGGCGATGTGCGAAAGCGGATATGAGTGGATTCCCCCTGTAGAAAGAGCTTTCTTTCTGCGGGGGAGACATCCTCTCTTAATCTCCCTCCTTGCCATCTAACCCCCTTCAAGAAATACATCTAGCTTAAATGGCAAGGCATACGCAGCAGCAGGTCAGGCTGTGGCTTTATTACACACGATGGTGGTGTTTCAAGCATATCAGACTGCTCTGCTAAGAGACCTGGATAGAGGCGAGGGCCTTTCTCCTGATCAGGTAGCCGAGCTGCGCTGCACCACGGATCTCTCTCCATGCTACCAAGCAGGCCGGCTCCGCCATGGGCAGGACTGTGGTGGCCATGGTGGTAGTGGAGAGACATCTGTGGATGAACCTGGCAGACATCAGGAAGAAAGAAAAGGCTTTCTTCTTGATGCTCAGGTTTTGCCCTCTGAACTTTTGAGTATTTCCATTAAGACAGTGATCGAGAAGTACCCGAGAAGGGAGATGAAGGCGCGCGCCGCTGCTTTCAGATCCTTTGTTCCACAAAGGTCCAGGTCTGAGCCCGAACCGTATGGGGTCCTGGCCTGTCTCAATCTGAGGATCAAAGACGGGCACAGAAGGCTAGTGTCATGACTCATGCTCCTCCCCCACCTGTGGGCAGGGGTAAGAGGAATCGTGGGTCATGAGGAGGTAAGCAGAACCTAAGGGATGTGATCCAGATGAGGCAGAATTCTCATCCGAATTAGAATGATACCTAGGTATCTACTCCTTCCCTTTGGGGATTTTTAACTTCTGCTTTTATCCTCCCCTTCCTAATTCCCCTGTAATCACCAGCTCTCCACTTGATCGAGGTTAGGTGGACCTATAATGTTTTTGGCTGGTTCAAGGTTCATAGAAACCACCTTACTGATGGTCCAGACTAAAAGGAGGCACCCCTTGAGCAGGACTCCAGCACAGGAGGTTGGGTGAGTATGTAACCCTTTCTACAGGTACGTATACCTATAAAAAAATATGTATCTTTTTTGTTTTTATTGCGCAAACTAATCAGTATTAGTAGCTACAGTATTAGAAATGTTGGCATTGCTTATAATAATACAAAACAATTAAATGAATTGGAATCTAGAATGATAATGATAATCTAGTTAATTAATGTTCAAAACTCAGCTATTTTCAATTAAAATAATATATTTAAAACAATAATAATAAATGAAAACTCATTAATCTTGCTGCTCACAACTTGATTCGATATTGAGCCCCAGCGTATAGAATGTGCGCATCCGGTGTGTGATATCTCAAGTTGTCCTAGATGTGGTGCAGCGTGGCGTGGCGCTTGTTGTCCGGTGTGTGACCCCCTTCAGGCATCGCGACTCCATAAAAATGGCGCGCAAAGCACTTCTTCTTTCTATTGTTTTATGGCAGGTGGCATCCAACGTTAAGGTGCATTACCGCCACCTACTATACTGGAGTGTGGACCAGAGTGACTAACAGAACTTTATTAAAAAACAATAACAACAACAACAACAACCAACAAACTAAAAACCCTAATAATAAAATAAAATGTATACTTTATATTATATTCATTAAAGCGGTTTCCCTCAAAAATATTATTAAAGAACTATAATTTAATGTTTGACCAAGTATTTGCTTTGCATCTAGTATCTCCTGTGGTGTCCTTGTGACAGTTTATCTTTCTGTAATATATTTTTGGTTGGGACATGTTCTACAGATTTCTCCACCTGACAAAACTCACACAGACCTGTGGGATGTTTTCCAATAAGATGAAATGTCTTAATCTTGAGATTACATTTTCCTCATTGGTACTTCGCCCTTTCATCGTTATCCTTCCCACTTCTTTCTGGATTTTATAAACATGTTTTATAAAAATTATGTCATTAATTGACTTGTGATCGAGTCAATCTTTTGTTCGTTACCTTGCTCGGCTCGGTGTTCATCTTCAGTTCTCTATTCACAGCAGTTCAGTCAGTGAACTATTTGAGTAAATGAATTACTCCGGGATAAGCTAACAGTAAAAACAGATAAAAGGTTAACAGCTTAAGTCATTAGTGGATTAATGCGTATTGGAGACGCGAACCGTTTAAAAACGATTCAGTTCGATTTGGTGAACTGGTTCAAGAAGATCCGGTTACATCGAATGATTCGTTCGCGAACCGGATATCATACACTGAAGTGAACGCGACCCGGAACAGACCCGGAAGAGAAGACAATGCTGAATAAAGTCGTAGTTTTTGCTATTATTGGACCAAAATGTATTTTCGATGCTTCAAAAAATTCTAACTGACCCTCTGATGTCACATGGACTACTTTGAATTTGTTTTTCTTACCTTTCTGGACATGCACAGTATACCATACACACAGTTTCAATGGAGTATTTTGAGGTTTCATGAAAGGAGGAAATGAAAGAGCTTATACTGAAAAATACATGGACGCGGTTTTCGCTTCGGAGGTCATAACGCCCTCTTTTACTGAACGGAAGAGGTACTTTTAATATAATGTCCGTGGGTGTCTTATGTCATATTTACATAAGATTTTACAATATCTCTTTGAGGTGTTAATAGATGGTTATGGTTACGGTTACACTCATGTTAATTTGTTAGCTTAGTTTTCGCGGTTAAACAATGTAGTTTCCTAAAATAAATGCATAATTATAAATAGTATAATTATTTTGAGGCTGTTGAAGTGGTAATTGTTAAAAGTAATGTTTTAAATGTAATATTTCAGACTTGTTGAGCTTGTGTCTTCATTGTGCCTGCACCTGGGAGTTTACTAACACAGAAGCCTGCTTTTGTGAGGAGGCGATTTTCTCAGCTTCTTTAGAAGAGAGGGAAAGATGGTTTTAAGGCAAGTAAACTTCATAATTCCATCATGTTATCATTTTTTAATGTTTTTTTTAATAAGTCTAAAAGAATGTTTGTTTTTGTAGATGTTGAAAGCCAGAGACAAGATAACTTCATTCTGAGACATTTTTAGAAAATAAATGTTTCTGTTGTGTCTTGCCTGTTTACTTCACATTTTGATGCAATAACAGTATGATTACTTGTTTATATTTTATTTAAACCATTTATGTTCCTTTTTTCTTTGCAGAACTCAAACAAACTTTGGAGTTAAGGACACAGAAGCCTGCTTGTGTGGAGAGGAGGTGATTTTCTCAGTTTCTTTGGAAGAGAGGGAAAGACAGTTTAAGGCTAGTGAACTTCATAATATCATGTAATCAGGTGTTTTTTTTTTTGTTTGTTTTTTTTGTAGATGTTGAAAATCAGAGACATAGGAGAGCCTCATTAAGTTTTAGATTTATGTAAGTTATTTTTATAAAATACATGTTTCTGTTGTCTCCTGCCTGTTTACTTCACAGTTTGATGCAACAACTGTCTGATTACATGCTTATGTAAGGAAAACAGGTCAATTTAGCTCAAAGGGAATCATTTCAGATTTTAAAGGGAATTTGAACAGACACACAGTTTCATGGCTGATCACTGAGACTGCCAGCAATTCATTGAAAAAGCCATATAACATAAACTCTGCAATGGATATTAATATCCAAAGTATAGTGAAAACACTCAAATAGCAAAGTAAGACATTTTAACACAGTTTAAGACATTAATTTGTAAGCACAAAACACAAGATACTTCTCTTTTCAATATGAATAAGGCTTTATTAGATAAATCTAAGACATTTAAACTACTCTAACACATAAGCACAGGCACTCACACATTCACACGAGTGGCAGGAAGATAGAAAGTTAGGAAAGAATGAGTTTAAGAGAATGAAAATGTGAAATCCCAAGTTTACAGCAATACGTGAAACTGCATAGACATGAACAGCCATCAATTACTTAATTAACCCTCGCACTGAGTTCCTCAATGAGGTTAAAATTATATTAGATACACCAGTACAAATCAGAGTCTGGAGGTAATTATCTGCATTGCCTGTGTAAAGGGTGTTCCCTTTGTTGTCGTTGAAAGGGGGTTTCCCGAGGTTGCAGATTGGCTGGAAGTTTGGTAGTCATTGAAGTTTCTTCTCATCGTGGCTAAGTAGCAGCAGGCGTGCAGGCCGAAGCACGCTGGAACAGCGCTCAGAGAATGCTAAAAGTGATGACTAAGGAGCAAAAGCTAAAAGCAAAATTTGATGGTGTCCTGAGTATTTAAACTAGCCTTTTGGCCACACCTCAAATGTAGTCTTGACCAATTAGATATTGTCTTTGCTTGGGGTATCATAAATCATATGTTATCTTATCAAGCACGTGGACCGAATTTTCCCGCTCTTTCAGGGTATAATTTTGGACATGATTCCTATAACAAGAATATGATACATTTGACAAATAACTGATGGTCAGAAATGTTTCAAGCAACCAGATTGAGACACATACATACTAAACATGAATATGAATCTTTAAGCTTTTCAATAGTTATTAAAAAGATATACACAATAAGTGATTAGAAACATGATAGTAAAATATGTGGGTATCTGTAAAAGACAGTTTATCTGTCATTCCTTGACATAAGGATGTTCTGTGCAGACCAGAGGTTAATAGGTCCCCTTAGGTATTTCAGTCTGGTTCTGCTAGGTGGGGGAAGTCAATCAAACGATCTTGTTTACTCTCATGGGTTTACATGTGATGGTCAGGCTGTGCAGCTCTGAGCATCAATCTTGAATACTTGCCCCAAATTTGACAATCTCTTTTCCGAATTGAAATTGTCAATAATTGTTCTAATGGTGTTAATGTTGAAAGCTGTTCTGTGAAAGAGTTGGTTGGTTAGTGGACTCACTTATGACTTGGGGCACAAAGAATTGATTTACAACATCCTGTTGCCTTTTCGGCTCCTCATGTTTCAACCATGGTCCTGATCGAATCTTTAATTTGTCTGGTTTGGCTCTAATACTCTACAGTCATATTTCATGAAAACCATTGATGTTTGTGTTTTTCATTGCGTAATTTTTATAAGAGTCATCATTCTTGGTCTTCCCTCTTAAAGGAATAGTTTACAGAAAAAAATCATTTACTTGCCCTCATGTCATTTCAAACTGAACATATTCACAACACAAATGAATATATTTTTTTCTGGAGCATCCACGGGGACCTGACTCGACTCTGGAGAGTCAACGGGGACCTTACGCGACTCTGGAAAGTCGACGGTGATCTGACTCGACTCTGGAAAGTCAACGGGGACCTGACCCGAGTCTGGAAAGTCTACTGTGGCTGCCATCTTGTGCAGTGGCGCTATGCTGGCATCCATCTTCTGCAGTGGTGCTGGGCTGGTGGCCATCTTGTGTATTGGCTCTGGGCTGGCAGCCACCTTATGTAGTGGCGCTGGGCTGGCGGCCATCTTGTGCAGTGGCACTTGGCTGGCGGCCCTCTTGTGCAGTGGCTCTGGGCTGGCGGCCACCGAAGGTTCTGCAGAAGTTGCCGCCAACTCTGGAGGTTCCACAGCCGTAAAAGTCTCCTTGACAGCAATGGTATTAATGGTGACTTGACCTGACTCAGGACGGTCAATGGTGATCTGACTAGACTTTGGGAATTCAATGGGGACCTGATCAATGGTGATCTGACTAGACTCTGGGAAATCAACGGGGACCTGACCAATGGGGACCTGACTCGTCTCTGGAAAGTTGACGGGGACCTGACTTGAGTCTGGAAAGTCTACTGTGGCTGCCATCTTATGCAGTGGCGCTGTGCTGGTGGCCATCTTATGCAGTGGCGCTGTGCTGGTGGCCATCTGGTGTAGTGGCGCTGGGCTGGCGGCAATCGTGTGCAGTGGTGCTGGGCTGGCGGCCATCTTTTTTGGAGACACCGGCATAGAGTCGGCCATCGTGTCTGGAGAGACGGGTGTGGTCGGTGTATTCCATTGAGCACGATGGTGTAGGTAACTGGTGAACTCCCAAAAGTCCAGGACCTCCTGCCCCTTCATCTCCCACTGAGGCAAAGGGTCATCCAGGCAGGCGTTCCAAACATGTCCTTCAGTGCCTCATCATTATTCCCCAGCCCTACTGCCATAGTCCAAAACCTCTGAGCCTCACTCCCCCTTTGACGGAGGGTGGTTAGGTTCAGAAGTCTTCCCCTTCGCTCCTCCATGGTGGCTGGGGAACGGATTTGAAATCCCACAGCGCAGGATCTGGGCATGATGGAGTCCTTCTGTCATGAACGTACTCACAAACAGAGAGATCCAATTGCAGTGTTTTATTAGGAGAATCCAAATAATCGTAATCCAGTCAGGCAAGAGGTCAATATCCACAAAAGCAGTCCAAAACAAGAAACATGACAAACACTAGGGAACACGAAAAGCAGGGTGACATAAACCAAGGAATCCGTGAAACTGAAACTGAAACAAACAGGGTATATATGGACAGGTGAAAACGATGAAAGTGGGAACAGCTGTGCAATAAACAGGTGTACAATTAACGGTGATGAATTGGACAAAGGCTTGTGGGAAATGTAGTGCATGACTATATGGGGAAGTGAGACCACTAGTGGACACCCAGGGATACACAGACCAGACACTGTGACAATTTGATGCTCCAAGGTTAGCTTGGACGAGAGGTTTTCTTTTGTTGGCAGGAAAGGGTCGTGTGGCAAAGGCAGGTGAGATTTTGGGTTGTGGCCCTTTGCTCTTTTCTCCATATGCCAGTTCTTGGATGTGGGACTCTGCTCTGCTCAGCAGTGATGAGGCTAAGAGATGTATCTCTTTCCTTGGCTCTTGTTTCTGCTGGTAAGCATATTGGAGTTCTTTTCTGAACATGTAGAGCTTATCATTGGTATTGTCTAGCTGTTGGTTCAGATTGTCCATTTCAGTTCTGTACCTTTCAAGGTGGTCTTCCAAAGCACTGATTTCAGAATTCTTGACTCTGATGTCATTCTTGGCTTCCTCTAGTAGCTGTTCGGCATATTGGAGTCTGTTTACCAGGTCTTTCTGGGCAGCCGTTGCATGTTGCTGTTTGAGCTGAGCTGCTGCCAGGGCTGCTTGGAGCTTCTTAACTGGTTCAGTTGTTTCCTGCTCCCTCTCGTTGTGTGCTTTGAGTTGATTTTGAACTTTCACTTCCAGCTTGTATATGCAATGTTGAGCACGTGTCAGCTCCTCTTGATGGTGGGTGATGTGCTTGTTGCTCAGTTTCAGCTGGGTTGTGAAGGCAAAGCTTAGGGAGCTGGTGATCTTGACTAGCTCGTCATGGTTGTTCTGGCTTGAATCTTGTGTCAAGAGTCTTCTCAGGATTAGGATTATTATTAAAAATAATAACAGTTCAAATGTCTTGGGGGTGAGGCTGTCTGTCATGCCTCTCATCCAAGTGTTCACATCTTCCCCATGGGCAATGGGGTCTGCAGTCAGCAACATGTTTGCACGCTGGGGAAAAGAGACTGACACAGATCTGTGTGGAGTAAAAGCCTATGTGTAGTGGGACAACAAAGTGCTGTGTCAGTGATTGTGAACAACTAGTGAAGTGTGGTGATGACTTTGTTGGTCTCAGGGTGTCTAAGTAGACTAGAGATGCGAAGAATTAGTCACTCTAATGAGGAAGAGGAAAAGAGAGAAAGAGGTGAAAAACAAATTCAATGACAAGCAACAATTTCTGTTTTTCAAATGAGGAAAATTATTTTTCCCACTAAAAGTTATTTAGAAGGTAAACACTATTATTAAATCTCTTGTTTTGGACAAAAGAATACAATAATAATGCTGATATCTCTTACCTTAGTCTGACAGGATTGACACCGTTCACCTTACAGTTGGACTGCTCACCAGAGAGGCTGTAAAGGCAACAGTTGTTCAACACTTATCTCTATTAAATTGATCTCAGCGTAGAAAGAGATGCGAAAACTTGGATTGCGTTTCCAAATGTAGGGAGGTTAGGAAGAGCAAAGAAGAGGTTGATTACAATCAAATTCATAAGGATGATTTGTCTTCTTTGACAAGATTGCATATTTCATTCACTTAGAATTGATTAATGGTTCTTACAGGTCCCTACAAATGTTAAAAGTGCAGAGGAATGGAAGCAGGAGATTAGTTGCTGCACAACTAATCAAACAAAATAAAATTTAAGTGAAAGAGAGTTGTCTTTCTAATTTATTTGCACTCGTAGTGAGGGATAACAATGTATCCTATTAAGGCTCAGGTGTGTCGTTCCCAAGCTAGGATACAAAGAGGAAAGAAATGGTAAGAAAAAGTAAAATTAAAAAGTAATAAATGGGCAAAATAAGCAAAAATTTTATTAAATAAAGGAGGAAATCAATAAATAAAACAATAGTGGCTAAGTGTATAACCGAAACAGGAAGAAAAACAGGAAGAGTTAAATCACTTCAGCATTGCACAAATAGACACTATTCAACCACTAGATGTTAATGCTAACGGCTAACCTTTGAGGCTGGTGGCTTTAGCATAGACTTCAATGTAAATACAACTGTTTCGTTAGCTTAGCAACACCGTGGGGTTTGTTTACACTAGCGTCGATGCGCTGCGTGTGTGCAGTACAAAATTGCTCCAGAAGTAGGTTAAGACTTCCGTGTCACGGTCATAACTGTGGCAACCAAAACAAACTCTAGTGGACTAGCACATGAATCGTTGCATTGCAAGTACAGTTAAGCATGTTACGTGAAATGTTGGCTTATTTCAACACTGTACAAATAACAAACCCACTTTAAGTTGGTTTTGCGATGTGGCACTTAAACTCTTGGTTCTTATAGTTAAATTGAACTTAATTCAAATAGCAGCTTCGTGCTGCCATTAAGGAAACACAGTGATATTGATCTCGGCGGATCTGAATCTCCGTGCCAGTTTCTCTGGACATAGACAAACACAACAGGGGTTCTTTGCTGTTGGTGCACAGTTAAAATTTACTTGATCAAGCTTTTAAAACACTTCCATTCAAATTACTCTCGGACACACGCAGTGTTACACAAGATTGCATTCACTTTGTGAACAGACAAACATTATTCTCTAATGTTTAACCCAGGGGAGTAGAATAGCATTTAATTCGGCAGTGGAACACGCAATGGCAATCAAACTATGAAGCTAGAAGCCTTGGAGTTACCATGATTGCCATGATTGATGATCAGCTGACTTTCTCAGACCACATTGCTAAAACAGTCCCAAGACTCTGGGTATGCCAGCAATGGCATGACGGCCCTGCTGCACCTCCTGGACCTCCTGATGTGTTGCCGGCAGCCGGGAAGGGCGTTGGTGACAGTGTGGACGCACCTCCTTCATTTTTGCATTATTGGCACTGTTTTCCTAATGAATGTTGTTCAGTTGCTTTGACGCAATGTATTTTGTTTAAAGCGCTATATAAATAAAGGTGACTTTGACTTTGACCTCCACACCGAGGTCTTGCTTAGGCCGTAGCCCTCTCCCACGACCTCGGCGAAGGTCCAGCAGCTCCATAATGAGTTGTCTTGGGAGGGAAAATTTTTTAATATAGCCACGTCAGGCAAAATGTCATGGACTAAACGGCTCCGCTGCCGGCACCGTCTTTGATTCAATACAAGGACATGTTGGATCGCTGCCATAGTTGGTCGCTTACTAAACACCACCATGCTAACCCATTTATAGACCTTAGCCATTTATAGCCAAATTGTTTGCCAGATTTTATTTATCAAAAGTGATTGCCAATTTAAACGCTTTAATGACATTACGAAATAGCCTAGGCTAATTACCACCTTATTAGTTCTGATACCATTGTGAACATATTTTATTATTAGTCTTAAAATGTCCATAACATAAAATCATTATTGAGCCACAACATTGTCAACATACCATAGTTTGACTTGTTCTGCGCTGCTCTAAAGACTGCTGCACAGTGGCGGCGACTAGCGTCTTGAGCTTAAACTTACGAATGGTCCAGGCCAACCTTACGAAGGTGTGACTTACAGAAGATATACTTAGTCTATGAACGTGCCGGGAATCGTGCCATAACGTTAAGAGAGAGGTTAAAGAATAGATTAAGAACTATTTAGCGATAAGAACGTTTTGGGAAACCATGCCCTGATCTGTTATGGTGTTAAATTCCCATCACTCATGAATCATCACGTTTGCTGATCCCTAGTGATTGGCTTTAAGTTCGACTGTCAACATCAGCACCAGTTGTCTTAGCAATGTGAGAGTGACTGTGTGTTTAGTGTTGTGTTGATGACTGATTGGATGCAGTAAATGCACACATGGGTTTGTTTGTTAAGCCTATACAATTTAGATGTTTGAAAACAGAATTGCATATTTTTGGTAAGAGGTTATGTTGTAACACAGTGTTACAACAGTGTTACACTTGCGATTTACCTAGTCAGTGTCTTCTGCTAGTTAGATAAGCATAAAAAAAAGGAAAAAGCAATGATGATAGAAGCAAAGTGAAAAACTGAGAGTGATTTAGATAGCAAAAACAAACAAACAACAACAACAACAAAAAGTAACTAATGTTGGAGCATTAAATAATTGATATTAAAACAACAGCAATTTTGTCTCATTTTAAATAAACACTGAGAAACTGAGATAAAAATTAACCTTAGTAATAAATGTTTTTTTTTCTTTTTCATTTTTGCTATTGTTTATTTATATCTTATATTTTTATTTTCATCTATTTATTTTATTTTATTTTTTGGTGCAATTGTTTCTCTATATTGTGCTGATATAGCAATTAGCAAATACACCATTTTAACATGTTAGCATGTGTGTACTGTAAATGTTTAAACCATGTGTGTTACAACTTATGTTGTGCTTAAGATGGCTCGAGTATATTATATTCAGCTTTGTACTATTAGTCAGTACTTTTTTTTCCCCCAAAGGTTTGCATCTTTTTCAGTCACTTGTCTTTAAATGCCAGTGGATCAAAGTAATAGCTTGTGAATAAAAAACACATACATAAGCCAAATCCATGTTTCCATTTGTCCACATTAACATGGTCATCATTTCCCTCTCTAACAGGAAATATCAGTGTTATTTCATTTCATTGTGAAATTTGCAGGTACATGGCAAAGTACGTAGAACACTACACAATAAAAGGAAACTATATTCTGTTGATCTAACAGGCTATTTTAGGTTAATTAAATTCTGAAGAAATGTAACTATTATACATATATATACATATATATATATACAGTAAAGACTAAAAGTTTGGACACACCTTCTAATTCAAAGAGTTTTCTTTATTTTCATGACTATGAAAATTGTAGAGTCACACTGAAGGCATCAAGGGCTATTTGACCAAGAAGGA